>NC_080395.1:74082916-74723125 GCF_030265065.1 Corythoichthys intestinalis | reverse complement strand
CTTTTCAAATTGTTGCCTGTGTTACACCTTACTTTTGTTTGTTTTTCATTGACAGTTTTGTTTTCATTCCTCTGGCACAATTAACAATGTCTGTTCAATTGCTTACAATCCGCCATTAAGCTAAATTTGAGTTTTTGAGCTTGTTTTTGTTTTTTCTTCTCAAAAAATCGCTTATTAGATGCATCGCAATTCAACACGTGACGATTCGATTACGATTCGTAAATGTTCAAAAACAATGATTTTCCCTAATAACTTTATCTATTAGCGGAAATAAATTCAAGACACGTCTGCCGCGCGAACACCTTTAACGGCCGCACGCACAACATTGGATATGAAGGGAATGCCATCGGCCGCCAGGGGGCAGTGCCTTCCTGTAAGAACGTTACTCCTACTAATAGACCCTACCCACCGACGTCACAAAATCACGTGCTCGCTGTATGGTTCCGCCCCCTTGCCCGTCATTTTGTGTCTGTATTATCAATGGTCTCAATTGATCGAGCAATTTATAATGCATTTCATGGAAGACCCGGTGCTTTCGGATGCCGTAAACTCACTTGATGCGTTGCATAAAAGGCATTATGTGGAAAAGCTTCAGTTTATCCATTCGCCAGATCCATATTTGATGCCTAAATTGATGTTTTTCGACCCGCTGTCTCCGCCGTATTTGCCTGACATCTGCTAGCTACCCTGATATGTACAACTATCTTGTCCACACGAAATCAGCCTATTCTCACTAAAGTTTGAAAAACTTTAAGAGCTTGGAGGCTTATAAATACTCCGTTGCTGGTTGGGTGAAACAGGTCCTCATCCACGAAAATTCGGCAGGAATCTATCTTGTGCTTGGAAAGGTGAGTTACGAAATTTTCAATTCAAAATCTTTCGTTATTGCTAACATCCACTGTCAAGTCTAATGTATTTCATGTCGTTTGTCAATGGAGTTAAGGCTTTTAATGTTTATATGGTTTAGCGATAGCACTCTCACTACATACATACGTGTATGTTGTCGGCGATTAGCCTAGCAATGATCTTAATTGTGGTTGTCAGCCCAAAACCCTCTAAATATATATTAAATGCATCTTACCAGATATAAAATGACTACTACATAATCTGTGGTAATCGTTTGGAGCCCAGTTTTCTCGTCGAATTGCAGCAGCCCATCTCGCTCTCTTCTCTCCGGGTCTCTCGGAATCCGGTAGAACTTCAAGTCTCTCCGTCTTCTCCGTCTATCTTCTCTGTTATTGCAACCGACCGCCACACACGCCTTCACCATTTTGATTATTAATGTTAACGAGCAGAAAAACACGTCGTAAATAGGAGGAATGTACGTAGCCGTAACAGGTAAACATGATGTGTTGACGGACAAATGGGCGGCACCAGTCAGGAGGAAGGAGTTGTGACGTCACGTGGGTAGGGTCTATAGGGACAAAGTGAGTAGTTGGGAAGAGATATACTGTAATTCGTTGCTCCATGTCTTTAAGTTGTCCAGCAATAGGTTCAAGTCGTGTTAATTAGAAAAAGTCCCTAGTGTTTTGCTAAGTCCCGTGTCTGTCTATCGGAGGTGAGTACACAAACCCTCTTGTACTGTTTAGCTTTTATTGTTGTTGTTTCTCAGATATTACTAGTTAGCGCCGGGCACTATGCTAATTAGCGACTTCGCTAACAAGTTAGTCCATGTTAAGTTGTTCGTTGTTTGGTGGTGTACACGAGTTTCTCCAGATGCAGAATGTTTAAAACCAGGATTAAGTACAGTGGTAACACTACAAACATGTGAAATAGTACAGAAATATGTGAAAACTAAGTATATTGGTTAAAAGAAGTCTTATTTCTAATGACACTTTGTTTCCAGATAATGTGGAATTCATTCCACCTGTGTAAATGTCATTGTATTGTTTAAAGAAATAAGTACTGCCTTTGAAACAGCTAAGGTTTTTTACCTTCTTCTTGTATAGGCATGTTGAGAAATAAGTACTGCCTTGAAAATGGTGAATGTTTTTGCACTGTCTTTAAAAAAACAAAAACAAATAAACACAAAAAAGCAGTTTAAGGGCAGCTTTTTGTTGTATGAGCATGTTTCCTTTGTTTCTCTTGAATCATTAAGATATTTTAAATAAATAATGGACATGAATTTGTTTGGCTACTTTATTAATTAGTGATGCATGATGCATTGATAATCGTGATAACCGTGATCATCAGCAATCAAATCAAATCGTGGGGTGCCCAAGATGGCACACCTCTTGCCTGGCACTTCCAGACTTTTCTCCCTGTATTTTTCAAACACTGTGAGAAGAGTCTGGGACCAGGGGTCACGTTAACCGAATATTTTCCATCGTTGACCGGTTTTTTAAAACAGTGACGGAAAAAACTGAAGTCCGTCCGTCATTTTGACAGGTTGCAATTCACACCCCAAACCACAGGGTGGCGAGTGAGCATATTAATTAGCTATTGTCTCTCTTAATGCATGACGTCGTTGGCTATTCTGTCAGAATATTTTAGCGTCACCGGGGTCTGGCGGCGGCACCGTGATTGACACATCAACGCGAGGTTCTTATTGGTGCACCCGGTGTGCCAGCGCGTCATCCAATTGGTAGAACTAGATTGCCGCCTGTGTATAGACCCCAATCACATGACGTCACAACTCCGCCCCCCTGACTGGAGCCGCCATATTGTGTGTCAGCTCGTTGTGTTTACCGCTACGTATATGCCTCCTATTACGGCGTGTTTTTCTGCTCGTTAACATTAATAATCAAAATGGTGAAGGCGTGTGTGGCGGTTGGTTGCAGTAACAGAGAAGATAGGCGGAGAGACTTGAAGTTCTACCGTATTCTGAGAGACCCGAAGAGGAGCGCGAGATGGACTGCTGTAATTCGACAAGAAATCTGGGCACCAAACGATCACCACAGACTATGTAGTAGTCATTTTATATCTGGTAAGATGCATTTAATATATATTTAGAAGATTTTGGGCTGACAACAACAATTAAGATCATTGTGTGACGTTGGTGATTGGGGTCTATATAGTTGCATCTTTTTCTTTGGGGGCAGAGTTGTTGTTTTGTTGGTGTTGTTGGCGGTAAGCAGAGTAAAAAGAGGGAGAAAAATACCACGACTTCCGTGTCTAATTTTTCGCCGCCAAGCAAGCGTTACAATATTAATTAAAAATGAATGAAAATTAAATGCTATTGAATATGTCATCATTATCATTTTAAAAATTTAAGTGACGGGTAAAAATAGATTATGACTGGATGTTTATGACCATGTCAGTCAAAATGACAGATTACGAAAATGTCTAGCGCAACCTCTGTCTGGGACCCATCTCCTTATTGGCCTCTCGAGCCCGTGCAATCAGATTCATTTATTTGCGTGACGTCTTCTTCACGAGCAACGTCACTCTTGCGCATTGGAAGTCGTCTCCAAAACAACACAGATGGCGAACGGGAGAGCCGAGACTATATTCCAATCTGCGGTAAATTCAGTTTCAAATGACCACAAACACATTGAGTCGCTGAAACCAACAGTTTGTCTCGTGCTAGCCATGTTGAATAAACTTCTCCGCTCTTCTCGTATGTTTATTCCCTCACGCTAGTTTCTTGTTGCTTTATCAACGGCACATCCGCCTGCCCGCCGCTGATTGGTCCATTCCACTCTCTGTTTGCCGTGGCTTGCTCCGCTCTGGGAATTTGATCTGCCAAATGGTCGACAGACAGCTGGAACAGCGGGGAGTCTGGTGTACCAGGCAAGCACACCCCTAGTCAATACCGTGATCATCATTCAATAATCGAATCATAGCACCCTGAATCATAATCAAATCGAATCGTGGGGTGCCCAAGATGGCACACCCCTCCTTGTAAGTATGTCAGCCAATTGAACTGATAACTGGAGTCCAGGTCAGAGAGGGTGGTTAGCTCAGCGCAAGCGCACATCGATGCGATTTGTCAATATCAGATATCTGCTGCAGCTGTGGAGCTCCGTGCTGTCTGTGGAATAAATAAATTATAAACATCGATGGAAACGGATGATGCTACACAAGCACTTTATTATGCTTGTTTTGAACACTTGTGTATGTAAATCTGACATTAGTAGATCTTTTTTCTCTTGGAGATGCCTGTGTGGCAGCCAGTTCAGTTGTTTTTAGCATGGGGTTTTGACAGTTACTGTCATATTTTCAGGATCAAAGCACCATTCCGTCCCGGTGCCGAATCTCTTACCTAAACGGCGTTCCGGACCGTTCCGGACCACTTTCACCCATGAGTATAGGCCAAATGTTTGGACTCCATTCAATGCCTCACAAATGAAGGCCCCAAGCCCATTGATAAAGCATTAAATTCCTCTAATCAACCCTGAAAATGTATAGGTTTGAAGTAAAACATTGTTTTCGGTGACTCCCTCTTGAGTCTCATCAAGAGAATGGCAAGAGTTTGAAAAAAAAGTAATCAGAGCAAAGGGTGGCTACTTTTAAGATACTAGAATATTACATGTTTTTAGCTATTATATACTTGTACCTGGACTTTAGTATTTTTTGCACCTGTATCTGTTCTTTTACTGAATTAAAAAAAGTGAGTACGACATCAACCACTGCAAAATGGTATCAAGGCAGATTTAACACTTACAGCAAATGCAAAGCAAAAGGTTGAGATACTAAGGTAGATACTCTTCAGCGATAACATCACACCAGTGGCAGGAAATTCAACTGCAGTAAGCAATTTTATTTTTTACCTTCTTTAAAAATCTGATTTTGTAGTTTGATGAAGTACAATCAGTCATAGACCTCAAAAATCTATTGACCTGACACCTCGTCATTCTTTGCATCACGCCTTATCTGAGGGGGCCGAGCTTCATTTCGTCATCGCCGAAGACGGCACACGCTCATATCGGATTTAAGCTTGGATTTACTTACAATTGGATTTAACTACGAAAGTTGTACTGCATGCAAACAGGAAGGATTTTTTTCAGGAGTGAGTTTGTTCGAAGATTCAAGGTAAATAATTTATTTTTCGTACCATGCATGCGTGATTGAAGCATTTATTCGCAGGAATTTTCTTTGTATACACATGGAGGCGACTAATTTTCATAACTGACTAGCCTCATAGTTGGCAATATTTACGCTAAATAAATGCTACCTGCACGATTTCTGTGCTTTTAACCAAGACTCGAGACTGTTTTACGTCCATATCTATGAAGAATTCGAGGATTTAAGCATTTATTCACAATAATTTTCGCCAGAAAAGCTTTGTTTACGCCAGGCGGCCGCTAGCCTCATTCGCTAACAGTATATAGTGTATAATGATAATAAAGGGATGTTCTATTCTATGATAAGTTGTGGTTGTATATAGAATTTATTAATGATCTATTTATGTATTATTTATGATTGATTCTGCATGTTTTCCTCAAGTTTCTGATGTTAAATTGAGTGATTTATTAGCTGTTGAAAACTCGCAGTAAACAAAAAAAAAAATAGGTTGCTATTTTGGTCAAAAACTTATATGTTAAGTTATATGTTAAATATTGCTATTGATCCTGAAAATATAGGTGATTATTTGGTGATTTTTGTGCATCTAGTGTAAAATCTGAGACTTTTATAGCCATTTTAAGTTGCGTTATACTGATATAGAAAATAATTAATCAGTATTTTATAAGGGAATTACTTTGAATTTTTTGATGCCGCTGCTCATGGAGACTCATATATGGCTAATGTAGGCATCTGTTTTGGTTTTAGGTCAGTAGCAGCTTTGGTTTTGTAAATATTTGAATTTGAAGTTTTTTAAAAATAGGCCCCCTACAAATCGCCCCGTTTCCCGTGTCATGTCAATAAGTTATGAAGTCTACGAATCAGTGTAGTTGATCATAAGGTGTCCAATCTGTCAGAGCAATAAATCAAAGAAATAATTTCAATCATATCAAAAGCTTTATTTGGCACCATATAAATAAAATGACACAAGAGTTGTGTCTGTGTGTGATCTTTCCAGTTCTGCTGATTTGTGTTTACTTACTTATTGAAGTTAATAAGCCAGATGGTAACCTCAGTAGGTGCAGCCTGGTCCCAGTGGATGGTGTAGCCCTTTGCCAATGTGATGACTGGTTGGAACTGCTGGTAGTGTTTCCTCTTTCCCAACGCTCCCTCTAATTCCAAGGGATGGTCAGGGTACTCATTTCTTACTATTTGCATGTTGAGGTTGGCAGGATTACGTGTCTGGATGTAGATCTGTAGGAACACAATCATGGAGTTGATTTGAGTCTCATGTCTGTAACCTATGTATCATTAATAAAATTGAGTAATTAATGTGTTTTTTTTTTTTTGTAAACCTTTTTCTAAATCTAGCCAGGGAACACTGGGTGAAAGGAAGAGTTGGCCTTAAATTGGGACCATGGCAGACAGACAACCATCTATTTTCAGATTCACACTATCAGTCACAGTCACACATCTCACTAAGTAATATCTTCTCAGAGATATATCTGAATCTGGGTACCCTTGTGCAATATTTGCACAGTAACATAACAACATTTTTAGGGTGACCAAACCTCCTATTTTGCCTGGACATCTCCACTTTTCACGTTCTGTCCGTAATGTCTGGACGGGTTTTATAAATTCATGAAAATGTCCGGTTTTCATGATTTTTCACGGGACCAATTTTAAAAGAATCCCTCCGGCCGCGGGGGGCAGCGCCTGCCTGCGTTGATGTTGCTCCTACTAATAGGGGGAGAAGGAGTAGTTCTAAGAGATGTTTATGCTACTGCCATCCCCAAGGGGTCGTTATCCTTTTTAAATATAACTGGCATTACAAATATAGCGCAGAAGAAGAAATTAGGCAAGGCAAAAGCGAGAGAGAGGCAGGTGTTGAAGTCGCGCGGGAGCGCCGTGCTGAGTGGCAGTTTCCCACGCTGGTTCTGTTTTGTTAATAAAAAGTCTCCTCTGAAAAAACCGTCCGACCCATCCATGTGTTTTATACACTTCGCCATCCATTCGAAGGAAGAACCGGATCTGTAAGTTTATCTCCTATTAATGTTGATCATGTGTCTTTTGTTGTATATTCGGTTATAGACCCTACTCACCTACGTCACAAAATGGGCGTGTCGCTGTTTCCGGCCGCCATATTGTACCTCTTTTTCAGACCTATTCTCATTGTTTTCTATTAGTCGAGCAAGTTATAGAGCAATTCATGGAAACCCCGGTGTTATCTGACGCTGTAAACTCATTGGATCCGTTGCATAAAAGGCGTTACGTGGAAAAGCTTCAGTTTATCCATTCGCCAGATCCGTATTTGATGCCTAAATCGATGTTTTTCGACCCGCTGGCTTCGCCTGACATCTGATACCCACACAAAATCAGCCTATTCTCACGAAAGTTTGAAAAACTTTAAGAGCTTGGAGGCTTATAAATGCTACGTTGCTGGTTAGGTGAAACACGTCCTCGTACACGAAAATTCGGCAGGAATCTTGTGCTCGGAAGGTGAGTTACGAAATTTTCAATTGAAAATCTTTTGTTCTTGCTAACATCCACTGTCAAGTCTAATGTATTTCATGTCATTTGTCAATGGAGCTAGGGCTTTTAATGTTTATATGGTTTAGCGATAGCACTAACTACATACATACGTGTATGTTGTCGGCGATTAGCCTAGCAATGATCTTAATTGTGGTTGTCAGCCCGAAACCCTCTAAATATATATTAAATGCATCTTACCAGATATAAAATGACTACTACATAATCTGTGGTAGTCGTTTGGAGCCCAGTTGTCTCGTCGAATAGGGAATGGGACGTACTACGTCATTGTTTGGACCCGCCTCCATGCTGGCAATATAATTCACTTCCGGGCCGGCAGAGTCAATGCGGATTGTAACGTGTGATAGTGCTAAGCTAACTCTTTCGGTGTTTTAGAAAGAAAATATGGGTGCTTTATTCTTGCGTTACCGGGTGCAACAGCGTCTCCTACGACAAAAAAAGGGGTGAGGAAAAATGGACTCACTTTTCACCGTTTTCCTGCATGGAGGACCAAATATCAGATCACGAAGGTACGACGGATGGCTGGATTGCAGCGGTTCGTCGGAAAAGCATTTCTTATGATCATATTTCTGCTGGAATGAGAGTGTGTTCCTGTCATCTCTACTCTTGTAAGTTGAACGATTTATCCACTTTTGGTTTCAATACGTTTTTGTTTTTTTACACCGTTGTGTAAATCTGCCTCGGTAGCAATGCTCGCCTACTACGACTCACCTACCAGTTGTGTTCCTAGGTAAACCTGCTGACAACACATCCCGATTGGTCACCATCTCTCTTCTTGGACCATTTGACAAAGAAAATTTGTTCAATGGAGTGGTTCCATTTGTCCTGTGTCGGACTCAAACATGCCCCTGCAGCAGACGCCATCTGGGTCTGCCCTTCTCGTCGATGAACTGCGGGCTTTTAACTTGTGAAAATGCAAGAACTTTAATGCACATATTTATTCTGCCTGGCTATTTAACTATGGCCAGTGACGTTTTTTTTAACCACTTTGACAAAGACACGTTTCATTGTAATGTTGAATTTATATATTCTATTATTATTTTTAATTTATAATATTCCTATTTGCAATAATGTAGACTTTAGACTGTCAATTCAAATAGTGTTGGAAAAGTTGCAATACCTAAAATAGAAATGCAAGAACTGTAAAGTACATATTTATACACGTTTATTTACCTAAGGCCACTGGATGTTTTTTAACTGCTTTGAAAAATACAGGTTTTGTTGTGATCTTGTATTTATATAGTATATAGCTTTTTATAATGTATTATGTATTATAATATTTGCTGCCCCCTGCCAGAGTGTGGGCCATTTTGTACTAAAATGATTTTAAACTGTCAGTTCAAATACTGTGTTGGAGACTAGTACTTGCAATACTTAAAATGGAAATGCAAGAACTTTAAAGCACATATTTATCCTGTCTGGCAATTTACCCAAGGCCAGTAAATAGTGTTTTAAACTGCTTTGACAAAGACACGTTTATTGTGATCTTGTATTTGTGTATTACTTATAATTATATAATATTTGCTGCCACCGTCAGAGGGTGGGCCTTGTTTGCACTAATTTAAAGATTTTAAAACTGTCAATTCAAATATCGTATTGGAGAAATTGCATTACTTGAAATAAATCTATTGCAACTTATCAGTCCCAGTTCTTGTCTACAACACTGTCCAAAAATTGTCAATGCATATTCCAAATAGAATAACAAAATTAAGTCACCTGACTTTGTAATTATTACACCTGTTTATTATGAAGACCTGAAGTAAACAACAAGCAGTTACAGTTTGTCAAGAAGTTGTTCAAGTCATGTTTTGGTATTCATATTTTATTGACTTTTCATAACAACACTTGGGATTGTGTTTGTAAGAGCAGAGCAAACTGAAGTTTCAGCGTGCACTCTTCGCCTTTCCAACCTCTCATAACGCTCCGATGTGGTGCGCTTGACCTCAGAATAACCCAAGAAGAGATATGGTGACCAATCGGGATGTGTTGTCAGCATTTCATATGCAGGTTTTCCTAGTAACACAACAGGTAGGTGAGGAGGAGTAGGTTAGCATTGCTACCGAGGCAGATTTACACAACAGTAAAGAAAAAAAACAAAAAACGTATTGAAACCAAAACGGATAAATCGTTCAACTTACAAGAGTAGATATGAGGGGAATACACTCTCATTCCAGCAGAAATATGATCATAAGAAATGCTTTTCCGACGAACCGCTGCAATCCAGCCATCCGTCGTACCTTCGTGATCTGATATTTGGTCCTCCATGCAGGAAAACGGTGAAAAGTGAGTCCATTTTTCCTAACCCCTTTTTTTGTCGTAGGAGACGCTGTTGCACCCGGTAACGCAACAATAAGCACCCATATTTTCTTTCTAAAACACCGAAAGAGTTAGCTTAGCACTACCACACGTTACAATCCGCATTGACTCTGCCGGCCCGGAAGTGAATTATATTGCCAGCATGGAGGCGGGTCCAAACAATGACGTAGTACGTCCCATTCCCTATTGCAGCAGTCAATCGCGGCCTCCTCTTCGTGTCTCTCGGAATACGGTAAAAATTCAAGTCTCTCCGTCTATCTTCTCTGTTTTTGCAACCGACCGCCACACACGACTTCACCATTTTGAGTATTAATGTTGACGAGCAGTAAAACGTGCAATAATAGGAAGAATTTACGAAGCGCTAATGCATTTCTATGGCGAGTATGCGGACATCATGGCGCGGGGGCGTGGCTGTGACGTCACGTGAGTAGGGTCTATATGTGTTGAAATTGACTGACACTTTGCACAGAATGCTACGATACTGTGCTGCCTATGACGTCTTTCCAGAGAGCCTGCCCAGTTGTTAACTTTTTTACGATCAATACGTATACTGTAAAATCAAATGCTCATGTACCCAAAAGAGTAAGTCGAAAACACCTTTATACTGCTTCATACACCTTCTTTAAAAAAAAAAATCATGATCACTTTACACAAAACTCCAAAAATGAGCTGGACAAAAGTATTGGCACCCTCAGCCTAATACTTAAGTAGCACAACCTTAAGACAAAACTGTAAACAACCACTTCCAGTATCCATTAATGACTATCTTACAATGCTCTGCTGGAATTTTAGACATTTCTTTGGCCAACTGCTCCAGGTCTCTGAGATTTGAAGGGTGTCTTCTCCAAACTGCCATTTTCAGATCTCTCCACAGGTGTTCTATGGGAGTCAGGTCTGTACTCATTGCTGGCCACTTTAGAAGTCTCCAGTGCTTTCTCTCAAACCATTTTCTAGTGCTTTTTGAAGTGTGTTTTGGGTCATTGTCCAGCTGGAAGACCCATGACCTCTGAGGGAGACCCAGCTTTCTCACACTGGGCCCTACTTTATACTGCAAAATTTTTTGGTAGTCTTCAGACTTCATAAAGCCATGCACACGGTCAAACAGTCCAGTGCCACAGGCAGCAAAGCATCCCCAAAACATCAGGGAACCTCCGCCATGTTTGACTGTGGGGACCGTGTTCTTTTCTTTGAAGGCCTCGTTTTTTTCCCTGTAAAATCTATGTTGATGCCTTTTCCCCAAAAGCTCTACTTTTGTCCTATCTGACCAGAGAACATTCTTCTAAACATTTTTGGCTTTCTGATGTAAGTTTTGGCAAACTCCAGCCTGGCTTTTTTATGTCTCTTGGTCAGAAGCGGGGTCCTCTTGGGTATCCAACCATAGAGCCTTTTCATTCAGACGCCGACAGATAGTACGGGTTGACGCTGTTGTACCCTCGGACGGCAGGACAGCTTGAACTTGATTGGATGTTACCCGAGGTTCTTTATCCACCATCCGCACAATCTTTTGTTGAAATGTCTCGTCAATTTTTCTTTCCATCCACATCTAGGGAGGTTAGTCACACTGCTGTGGGCTTTGTGGGACCGGAACATTCAGGTCTTAGGAGATGGACTTGTAGCCTTGAGATTGCCCATGCTACCTCACAATTTTGTTTCTCAAGTCCTCAGACAGTTCTTTGGGCTTCTTTCTTTTCTCCATACTCAGGCTACGTCTACATACGGACAGATAATTTTCTCCAGAGTATTTCACCAACTATTTTCATACCTGTCCACTGTTTTTTTCGTGATCGCAATCGATCGCATCATGCAGGAGCGAGAGTGGAAGAGAGACCACGCTCGGCTTTTGCGAGCAGGAGCCGAGTTGTGATTGAAATAAATCTTTATAAAACAACGAAAGCCTGACATCATTACTTGGGATGTTACAATCGATGCTCAGTTGCGCTCTCACCACTTGGAAAATAACAAATAGAAGCATATGTTGTGGTGCTGGGTATTTTTCCTGGAAGCCGCAACCAGGCTGCTTGTGAATAAAAGTGGCGATCCTGGGAGTGGCAACAGTTTTGACAGGCTGTCTTGAAAAAAAAAAAACTGATCGCGCGCCTCTTTGACTGGGGGTACCAAGAAGGTCACTTTTCGGGGTTTGATTTTCCTTTATGCATTTTATATACAGTACTTACGTTCGGTCGGCATTGAGTTGGGAGGGACCAGCCCCGCAGCTGGTTGATGTGGGACAACTCTGGAAACGAGCTCTGTAAAAAACGCTCATCTCCACCTCATCCGCAATAGGAGGACCCCAAATGGGGACTGAATTGAAGTATATAATCAGGGGTGCACATAATTTTTTTGCCCAGGTTCTCAGAGGAGGACCTGGAGATGTGACTTGGTCCTCATTCAGCTTGAGAGCCGACCTGCCTGATGCGATAAATTTATGACAAGCTTTACTTAGAGCCAATTAACTTTAATTAATTATATTAACAATTAATGCTTGATTAACATCAACTGGCACAACAAAATTGCCATTACTTTGAAGTGAAATGTAAAGAAATAAAAAGCACCATTTCAAAATAAAGGGCATTATGCGGCTCCCACATTAACTCCAAGCCTTTTTAAAAGTGGGATGTCCTCCCCATAAAACCTCATTGAACGTGCATGTTTAGCTTTGTAAAATGCGAGCAAAAACACGTTTGTCAGTGCATGTCGCTGTTCATTACCTTTATTCCGCCCTATTCCGCCACTTGTCCATAGGGCGAGTGGGGTCCTGTTTGACATCGATAGTTTGCTTAATTCCCACATGCGCTCTGTTTTTTTCGTGCTTTTCAAAGTTTGGATGGCTGAAATTCTTTGACCCTACATAAAATGCGCTGCTCTTATCGGCGACATTGGGATTCTCATGGCACATTTTGTACCGCATTTCCGTGCGAGCATCATTTGCTTCTAGCCATGATACCTCCTGTAGCCACTTTTCAGCAAAAGTCCTTTTTTCGGTAGCTCCGGTGACGTCTCTGTCGTCTGTCTGTCTTTAGACGGGGGTGGGGGAATACGGAAGTAATTACTCAGTGTGGCCTGCCTCTTCGACATTTTGAGAAGTTATTTTCACGTGTCCGCCGCAAATACAGTGGTCAGCCATCGGTACGCAAAAGCGTATGGAAGCCGTTGAGGGCCAGCGCGTTTGTCTACGTCCAGTACGCATGCGCGCATGCGGACCACTTATGTGCACCCCTGTATATAATTGAGACATAGTTTGAAGGTTAAAAAAAAATGTGTGGAAAAGAAAAGAGCAGGAATGCCACATCGTGATCGTCCACCTCCATTGTTTATATGCTCTCATGCCGTACTAAAAACAGCGACGGCATGACGTCCCTTCCTGAATATCCGAATGTTGTACGGAGACAGCAGTCCATATTAGGCGGCGCGTAAGCGATGGGTAAAATTATCCGCCTACGTTATCCGTCTAACAATTAATCCGGATAACAGGCATACTAGTGTGGCCGACATGCCTTATAGTCCAACTAATTACACGTTTAAAGGCCGAAACACACAGAGTCCGCCGCGCTATGTTCAGCTCCGTTCCGAACGACGCAACAAATATGTTTGTATTGTAGTCAATACGAGGTGGTCCACATGATCCGCTCAGCTCCGATCCGAATGCGCCTGAGTCCGCCTCTCCGATCTGTCAAAACTAAAACACGTACGAGGTCTATTTTCTGGTCCGTCGACCTGCGGCTGGATCAAGCCCTGCCGTTTAGCACGCACCTAACTGGAAATATAACGGCGGCAATATCCGGTCTTTCAAAGTAAATAGTGTTAATGACAGTATTATGCATTTAATTTTATCCAAATTTTATTGTAATTTACACGAAACAAAATGAATACAGGTCATTTGCATGGGATGTACAGTGCTTGTGTATCTCCAAATAATATATTTTAAAATGACAAAAGGAAAAGACATTCTTCCTAATACTATTGTAGCGTCACCAGGAAGTGCTGCTTTGGTCGTCAGCGCGACTCTCTTTTATTGGTGTTTTTGATGCGGCAGCGCGAAGAGGGCGTGGAAAAAAATAAACAGTAAAAAGTGAGCTAGACTTCTGTGTTGATTTACTGAAACTAATTGCCGCTGAGAATTCTTGCAAGTGCCACACTATATGTTTGTGTATGTGCGCGTGTTAGAGGTAAGATCTTAAGCCCGAACCTGACCCGACTCGAATTTCGGGCATGGTCGGGCCTAAAATGTCAATTATTACGTTCGGGTGGGGTTGGGCAGGGCATCTCTCTTGCTAACTTTTTGTAATAAATATACAGTATATTTATACATGTAATCTAAAATGATGTATGGATGTTAAAACTAAGGAATATTTGTTATAAAATAAATAATATGGATGAAACAGAGAAGGCGTTGGATGGGAATTGCAAACAGGAGCCGCGCGGAGCCTCTCCTTGTCAGAGAGGCGCGACCATGTGGGCACAATATCCCACACAAAAATATATTTTACAAACTTTTCCTGCATTATTTCGTTGTGTAAATGCATTTATAATGATTATAAAAATATGCAGACTATTTAAACATTTAAAAAACTTGCGTTTTTTTTTTCCCTGCCAACGCGAGGAAACTACAATAAATGTCAAATGGGCTGCTGCATTTAATTGCCAACGAAATGAAACATGAACCATCCAGCTGATAGAACAGACACACAAATATAAAAGATATAAATGTTTATTGAATATGCATGTAAAGTCTTGTTTAACCGGCCTACAAATAAAACATAATTTGTTTTTTTTTTTTTTGTTTTTTTTTTGAGGCTTGGGCCTGCAAATAAAGTTAATTGATCGGGCCCGGTCGGGCTTTAATATCAGCGGGCCCGGGTTGGTTTGGGCTCGATTTTTTTAGCTCGATTTTACCTCTAGCGTGCGTGCGTGCGTAGATTTGTAGGAGCGGGAGGTTGCATCCGTGGGTTATTGTGTGCTTTTGTGTGTTTTGAATTGAATTTAACTGTAGCTGAACTGTACTATTTGCCTTTTACATTTTTGGCGTATTTTCCCCCTGACAACACTGTCGCAATAATAAACTTTGTGTTGATCTGATCACGTAGCTTACTCCGTTTTGCGCATGCGCGTCTAGAGTCCGTGGGTGCACGGACCGCATGAGAGTATATGCTGTGGGCATTGGGCATCGCTTTCAATCTGCATTGTATTTGTTGCGTCATTCGGAACGGAGCTGAGCGGAGCGCGGCGGACTCTGTGTGTTTCGGGGGTAAGGCTATTATCCGTCCTATTGTAGACGTAGCCTCAATGTGGTACGCACAAGGACATAGGACAGAGGATGAGTTCACTTTAATCAGTTTTAACTGGCTGCAAGTGTGACTTAGTTATTGCCACCACCTGTTATGTGTCACAGGTAAGTAACAGGTGCTGTTGATTACAAAAATTAGAGAAGTATCACATGATTTTTCAAAGGGTGCCAATACTTTTGTCCGGCCCATTTTTGGAGTTTTGTGTAAAATGATAATGACTTCATTTTTTTTTTTTCATTCTCTCGTGTGTTTTTTCATTGCAAGCAAAAATAAATGAAGGTATTGCTACCAAAGGATTTGTAATTGCAATCATTTTCTGGGAGAAATTGAGCATTATCTGACAGAATTGATGGGGTGCCAATACTTTTGGCCAGCAGTGTAAATCAAAACTTATTAATTATATCCCATAAAAAGTTGTATTTTTTATCAGTGTCGGAAGGATTTGGAGACAATGATAAAGAACATTGTTGATTTATATTTCAGTGCAATATTAGAATTAAAAATAAACCACAAATGTTGAGGAAAAACTGTAAAAGGTTTAGAAAAAATATGATTATTATTATTATAGGATTAATAATGAAAACGTGTATATCAGTATGTAATTAAACTAGTTCTGATGCTAATTGGAGTTGTTTGGCCTTGGCAGAGGCCTGCAGTCCAACTGATGATGCTATATTAGCAAACGTTACAAAGACGTTAATTAAGCTAACTAGGCGTACCCAATTTGAAGCTTGCAAATGTAAGTCAAGGCATGCATGTTAATTGGTGTTGTGAACATTTTAGAAACACAGGGAAGACAATACATTCAAACAAATACCGTCTTGATTGTGTGAGTTATGTTCCATACCTACCCGGGATGTGTAAAAATGTGACACGATAGTAAGCCATACATTAGTTGGAGACTTAAAGGAAAAGAAGGCGCCTTGATCTCGGGCATCCAAGTGGAAAAAACCTTGTTTAGGAAAGTAAAAAGCAACTGAGAAGCGATCTACTCAAAAGACCATGGGCAGGTATTTGTTTTAGAAATGGTTAACCCAGTGGGAGTAATCAGATTATATATAAAAAAAAAAAAACTGGAATATGCTGCTGTTTTTTAACGTATTTACATGGCCATACATAACCTTGTTAAATCTCAAAACCAAATAATGAAATGGTAATTGGCTGCATGTGAATTTAGCCTTGATTGGCCCACCTGTGCGTAGTGCCCACTGCAGATGGCAGCCCTCCAGTCAGGCACATCAATGCACTCAGGGTGTCTGAGCAGCCAGTTGTCTTCCTTCACCAGGTAAGCTCCGGGATACTCACTGACTGAACCATCAATGTCATGGAATATAGTGGTCTTGTCCCCATCCATCTGCATCTTATTAAACCAAGGACCAGGCTCCCCGAAAAACACACGTGATGTGATCTACACATATCAGAGTAAGCAATTTTAGCAAGAAAAATGTCAAAGTGTTAAAATTTACAGTATTTGGATTTATTCAGTTCTTAAAAATCAAATCATTCTTACCCCCGCCACCAAAATCCAAGTTTAAAACACTTGCTAAATATGTTCTTTAATTTACAATTGAAAAGTTTAGACAAAATATCAAATGGAGTGCCTCTAGGTAAGGCAATCAATACTGCTATATATACAGTGCCCTCCATAATTATTGGCACCCCTGGTTAAGATGTGTTTTTTAGCTTCTAATATTTTTTTCTTATTCAAATAATATGGGACCTTAATGGAAAACCAAAGCACACGGTCCCAGGCTTCAACTGGTGTTTGGTGTTTTGGTCAGATGAGACCAAGATTGAGCTTTTTGGAACCAAACACTCTAAGTGGGTCTGGCGTGCCACGAAAGATGCGCATGCTGAAAAGCACCTCATACCCACTGTGAAGTATGGGGGTGGGTCAGTGATGCTGTGGGGCTGTTTCGCTTCCAAAGGCCCTGGGAACCTTGTTAGGGTGCATGGCATAATGAATGCTTTGAAATACCAGGACATTTTAAATCAAAATCTGTTGTCCTCTGCCTGAAAGCTGAAGATGGGTCGTCACTTGGTCTTTCAGCAAGACAATGACCCTAAACATATGGCCGAATCTACACAGAAATGGTTCACCAGACACAAAATCAAGCTCTTCCCATGGCCATCTCAGTCCCCAGACCTTGTTTTGTTGGCAAAAGGTGGTTGTACAAAGTATTAAAACCAGGGGTGCTAATTATTGTGACAAACATTATTTGATGTCGAATAATTATTTCTTTATGTGGGAGTTTTTCCCAACTGAATAAATGCACTTGTATTGAAGGTTGGATTTTTCTCTTTTTTCTATTAAGTTCCTATATTATTTGAATAAAAAAAAATATTAGAAGCTAAAAAACACATCTTAACCAGGGGTGCCAATAATTATGGAGGGCACTGTACATGTATATGGCGGAAAACACTCAGGTGACTTGAAGTTCCGCTCTGAGACCCCCAATTTGGCCAACTTCCAAAATTGTCCGATTTGCATGTGTGATACATCATTGGAAAGCTTAAAATCTCAATTTTCTGGGGGAAGAAAAATTTTGAACAGGAGGGCTTTTTTTTTTTTTTTTTTAAATGTTTTTTAAACAGCAAATCCCTATCTGGAGGTGAGAACACGCGAGAGCAGAATTACAGACGCCATGACTTTATAGATATTATTGCGTACGTACCTTGTTTCGATCGAAAAACGAAAAGCATGTATCATTGAGTGTCAAGACACAGCTGTGAATGGCCACAGCTAGATTTTTTGGGGATTTTATGGGTGAAATATGGTAATATAACAAGGGTCGTGATGCAGAAATCGCAGACATCAAGGAGTGGTCGAGATTTTCATATATTTCATATATATTCATCATCTAACATATCGGAGAAAATGTGACAGTAATAAAAAATACAACTAAGCGATAGTTATGCGGTAGATATCTGGGACTTTTTTACAGACACCATTGTTTTCATTGTGACGTCATTTGTTTAAAAGTTTAAAATATGCAAGTGAATAATTTTTTTGAGTGTTTTTTTTTAAAAACAAAATATTAGACATTAATTAATGATTCTATGCTAAAAATGACAGACATTTTGAACAATAAATATAATTGCCTTTGTTTTATGAAACAAAAGCGGTTGCGCGACGTCTGTAAACGTGGGTTTTCAGGGTAAAATCGGACAAATTAAAAATAGTTTAGTTTGGTGGCGGGCTTGATGCGCCATGAATCTTCTATGGCAGCATATAAACACATTGTTCTATCAAACACAACAGTTGTCTTGGTTTAAAATACAGCAGCTTCTTTTAAAGAAGAGTGCAAGAGCAGAAACTGCTTTTTCAGTCTTGTCTGTGTTTTCCGCCATTCGTAATCATTTTCTGGTAGAAACTGAGCATTATCTGACACAATTGCAGTGGTGCCAATACTTTTGGTCAGCACTTTACGTACCGAACCATGACTTGTTTGTACTGATTGTTTACCAAATATTTGCAGTTTAAGTTCAACACACTGTGACTTACAGGTACGTGGTCAAAGGTGATGTCTGTCACGTTATTGTTGGGGCAGCTTTGCCATGAGTTGTTAAGCCTAAAACCAAAAGCACTGCTGTGGCGTCCCTCCAGAGCTGTGTATTTACGAAATGTACAGTTTTGCACATTGATGGGCCCGTCGTAGATCTGCATGCCCCGAATAGGGAAATCACTACACAAACAAACCAACACATAAACCCATTAGAACCGTTACAACTCACCACACAAGTATGGGGAAAAATGGAAATTCCATAGAGGAAGAAAGACTGAGTGGAGTACTTTACGTTTACTTCAAATAAAGTCAAGTAAAAGTTTCTGACCAGAATGCACTAATTTAGATCAATGCTTTGCCTAATGAGAAAAGTCCAGATTGTCACATTAGGAAATGATGAGCATTAGGCTTCACAAAAGAACAACAAAAACAATAATAGAAAATGATATTCCTGGTGAAATTGTGATGGTAGCTTTGCTGCGATGGTTTGTGTATCAGGTCACTTCATGTTGATTTTGAGGCATCACGTACTTCCTGTTGATATTGGGTCGTTTCCTGTTGATTTTTTGGCATACTGGCTTCACTTCCTGTTCATATTGGATCACTTCCTGTTGATATGGAGGGATTTCAAAGTCACTTCCTGTAGATCTGGGGGCATTTCGGGTTTACCTTCTGTACATATTGGGTCACTTCTTGTCGATTTTGGGGACAATTGCTGTAAATTTGGCGGCACTTCAGGGTAACTTCCTGTGGAATTGGGGGCATTTCTAGGTCACTTCATGTTGATATAGGATTAGTGGATTGGAAGAGGAGTGAATGGAAGTTCTTGCATCATTGAAATGAATGACGAATAGGGCCATTTGATATCAATTGGAAATTTTGGCCATTAGAAATGAATGGGTAGGTTATTGGCAACTGTTGGCCGAACCATACGTTTTTATCAAAAACTGTATAGGACTTTTTTGCCGCTTAGCAGGGATTCCTCTACATACAAGAGATTGTGGCGCACCGAAATAAAAGCCGCCACACCTTGTAAATGAGATTTTTTATTTTATTAATATTATTTTTTTTAAAAATAAGGCCGTTTCAAACTAGCGGCAGCTGAGTGTGAAGAGTTCAGCGGCAACCTATTCATTGTGTATTGTAATGTCCGTATATGCGCGGCCCCCTTAGGAAACGATCAGACTGGGGAGCTGTGACGCAGGGGGAAGCGAGTAGGATGAATGCAAAAACGGGCGAGATAGCAAGAGATGGCGAGCGCATGTCGAGGCAGCCCGCTGTTATTTTGTCATTGGTTTTCTTTATTATTGTTACTACAATAAAGTGGGTAAACCAATACCGACTCCTCTCCTTCTTCCCCGCCTTACAGCAGTTTGGATCTGACTTTTCGGCGAAAGTGAGCGGTGGATGGCCGTCTTGGACCTGAAGGACAAGTTTGAATGAATTTGCACCGAGAGGGGTGGAGAGCTAACTTCAACAACGAGGGGCAGGCGTACTTATTATATCTGTGCTATTAGGCTGTTTCGGCAGATGGATATACGCAATATTGGCTGACGAAACTTTGACAAATGCGCTTTTTTCCAAGTTTTGCGAGTTCTGGGACACTCGAAAAAATCACTCCCATACCCAGGGGTGCCGTAAAGGGGTGAAAAGTGATACTGATTCTAAGGGCCCATGCCCTAATGGGTCCCACAAAGAAAATTAGAACATTAGGTAATTGTTTGCAAATTTAAACATTATTATTATTGGTCCGCACTTCCTTCGATCAGACCAGGACCAGCGGTGCACATACACCAGTCAATGACTCAGAGTGCGTGGTACTGCAGAAATGTTTCAAGACAAAAATCGGGTTATCAAAAGAGGAAAGAAAAGGCACAACTCCTCTTGCTGCGTCTGGCTCAGCAGCACTGTCTCCTGACCCCCTTTACTAGCCAGCCTCATCTTTACTCCTAACTGAAGGAGGTGTGGAATTAATTCGAACACTGCCACATTACACATAAAATATCAGTGGTTAAGGGTAAAACCTGTGAGAGAATATGTATATGGTCTCCTGAATGCAATTTGTAAGAAGCAGCTTCAAAGCATTTTTGGAGAAGTGTGCATCGCTTTACGTATATTTTGCACACTCCCTGTAACGGCTGCAGGTGGCGAGAGAGCTTTCAGTAAGCTAAAACCCATAAAGAACTATTTGAGGTCCTCTATATGTCAGGACAGGCTCTCTATTCTTGACGTGCTGTCCATTGAAAGTCAGTTGGCTAGGAAGCTAAACTTTAATGATTTGATCAGTGACTTTGCTAGCAAGAAGGCTCGGCGCTGGACTCTTGGTGAGTAAGGCTGAGCAAGGGACCATTGATCATGCAGCAACAGCTGTTAAATGTATGGCTACATTAGATCAATACACTTGCTAAAGCATGTATACAGGGTCCAAAAATCTGCTGCTTGCTTTGTTTGATATATCATTCTGAAGAGGATGTTATTTTTATTGTGGTCAATGTATACTGTAGTATAGTTAAGTTAAAACAAAACATTTATTCTAAATCATTCATTATGGTATTTACTTTGAGAATATTTCTAATAAAAATATATTTAGATTGTAAAAGATGGCCTTCAGTGCATTTCTTAAAGATAATATCAGTCTATTCATTATTGTTCTATACCACGGGTGGGCAAACTATTCCACAAAGGGCAGCAGTGGGTGCAGGTTTTTGTTGCAACCCATCAAGAGGAGATCTTTTCACCAATCTGGTGTCTTAAAAATGCAATCAGTTAATTGTAGTCAGGTGCTTCTTGTTTCCCCGGACCTCTCACTGGTCAAACTGCCTGTGCTGGAGCAGTTGTTGCAAAGACCAGGACCCACTACAACCCTTGAGAACCAGTTTGCCCACCCCTGCTCTATTCGCTGTATGTTTACATGAACATATTTTCATCTCAAATTAATGCAGAAAATGCACAAATTAGTGTGTAAAGATTCACCAGAATGCAGGAAATCACGTAGTTGAAACTCAAAATGTGTGTGTGTGCGTGCGTGGGTGCGTGTGTGTGTGTCGGCAGTGGTGGTGGGGCCCAAAGTGATATCTTTTCATGGGCCCAAAATCCCTAGCAGCATCCCTGCCCATACCACTCCTTGCTGTTAATGGATGTGAGTTTGTGTGGAAATGTAGTTCACGAACAACAATAACAAAAATAACTATTCACCTTCTCACAGAAAATTGGAAAACTCTTTACACGGCCATTAGAATTCCCCCCCTCTCCTTGAAATGGGTCCGTTGACAGAAGGACTCTTATTGTTGTGGTAATGTAGTACGTATTAGGGTCAAATAAATTGAAAAAGGAGGACTACGACGGAGGTCTGCAACCCACTGCTCTAGAGCCGCATGCGGCTCTTTAGTGCTGCCTTCGTGGATCCATGAAGCTTTTTCAAAGATTTCTGAAAATGGGAAAAGTTGGGGGAGGGAAATATATTTTTTGTTTAAAGACGGTTTCTGTAGGAGGACAAACATGACATAAACATTCTTTCAATTCATAATATTGTAATGACGTTAAACTTGAGGTGGCATCGTACAACAGAGTAGTCACGTGGTGCGTCATTCTCGATAGGATCCACTGCAGGGAAAAAAAACATTTAATCATGAAGGCTAATTATGTATTTGTAGCCATCTTGGTCATTTTGATAGTAGGCCAATATAGCTAATATCGATAAATACAGCAGGTGTTGCTTTCATTATAAGGCTTATACAAGGTTTTTATTTTTTTTGCGGCTCCAGACATACTGTATCAGTTTTTTTTTTTTTTTTTGGTCAAATATGGCTCTTTCAACATTTTGGGTTGCCGACCCCTGAGTCACTACGAGATATGTCGTACTATTGCTACGAGAAAAAAAGTCGTATTATTACGTAGGGTAACGTAGTTGTAATCAGCTATGCATTTTACGTACATGTACCGCAGCTGAGAGCTACGACATTAGCCTGGCTAATAAAATATTTCAAACATATATTCATTATGGTTCTTCGTGGAGGAAAAAAACATGAAGAAAAATTTGTCGCCGTGGCACAACATGGTGAGGCTGTCCGACTCCGATGCAGTCCACCACCACAGTTTTAAAAAATCCTAGGAGAAACCCTGGCCTGGCGTCCTGATTTTTTGGATGAACAAATGATGTTTGTTGAACGATTATTTTGGTGTGTCAAAGGTAAGATAACCTGCATCAGATGAGAATTTTGGTTGTTTTGGTGTATGAATGCTGTCAGTGAGTAAGACGGTCTTGGGTGGCCGGCTCATCGAAGAAAGGCCATTGGGGAAAAAAAAGGAATATTTTTGATGATAGCTTTTGCACTGAATGCGAAGTTACCACCCATGACCATTCTAGTGTATTTAATACATTGTTGATAAAAACATACCCATTCATTTCTCATGAGCAACATTTCCTATTCATTTCCAATAGCCCTGTTTGCCTGTGTTTCAATGCACTCCTATTGATTTTCAAGCCAAGTGACTCAAAATCAACAGGAAGTTACCATTAAAAACCACAAAACCAATCGGAAATGAATGTGAAATGACCCAAGATCAATAGGAAGTGACCCTGAAATGACCTTAGGGCAGTACTTCTCAAATGGTGGGGCGCGCCCCCCCAGGGGGGCGCAGAGCGATGCCAGGGGTGGCGCGAGTGACCTCGGGGAACATGCTTTTTTTTTTTTTTTTTTTTGGGCCGTACTAGAATAAAGTGTACTTGCACATCCACTCCGTGGGTGGCAGTGGCGCTCTCATTTTCAAAGTGCGTGCAGTATTTTTGAAGGTAAGCAAGAGCACACGGAAGAGACTCATGTAGAGCTGGAGTCACGCTGCGACCCACTGTCTTCTCCGGTTCTCACGTGTCTGGCCGAGAAGTGCCGTTTTCGGCTTGGGATCGTCACGACCACCGCCCTCACCTACGGTTCTCCCTCGGCCGCCGAGAATGCGCTTTTTTCGGGCCGTTTGCCTTTTGGCTTTGACTTTTAATATAGTGGGAAATGAGGAAAGACCACTGTTTGCGGAGTCTAAAAATGATTATAGCGGAGAGTCTGAAGCCAAATCAGTTAAGACGCCACTTAAAAGACATTAGACCTCAATCTCATTGATAAGCCGCTTGATTGTTTTTCAGCGAAAACGTGCCGAATATTGCCAATTGTCACAATCGTCCCGCTTTGTCAGTGTTATATCAGTAAACCAGTGAGCACTGTGGTGAATCAGCGAAAATAAAAACTTTCCTTCTGTCCAAAGACACTTTTTTCCCCCTTCTATTCAGTTTTGTTTTTTTCGGTCAAATTTTTTGGCATGTTTTCTTGAAGAGTAAATGTTTCTAATCAATTTGAATTTGTTATTATTTACTGATTTTATTACATTTTATTTTTCAGTATCAAATGGTCTATTATTTTTTTTTTTTTTACTTCAGGCAAATTGACGCGCGTTAAGTCTTTTCTGTTACAAGCAAAACAATGTTAATAAAGTTATACTTTATTATAAGTTGTTCTATGTTACTTTTTTTCTTTAATAGAAAAAAAGGACACAATGTTAGGCTGAGGCGTACTTATAATAGTTATATTATAGACAAATGATACTATTTACAGTGGCGGCAGAGAGTTGGGGGGGGCGCGAAACATTTACGTCTTCCTTGGGGGGGCGTAACAGAAAATAATTGAGAAGCACTGCCTTAGGGCAACAGGCAGTAACACCCGAAATTACAAAGAATCAGCAGCAAGTGACCCGTTATGAACAAAAGGTGACCCCAAAATGCCCCCATATTAATAGGAAGTGAACCATTATGAGCAAGAAGTGACCCTGAATTGCCTCAAAATCAATAGGAAGTGGCACAACTTCAACAGAAGTGCTTCATAATCAACAGGTGGTGACCCAATATATGAACAGTCACAGTAAAGCTACCATTGCAGTTTCTCCAGAAATTGCATTTTCTAGATGACAAATGCTCTTTTATGGGTAAGAGTTAAGCCTGGTAAACAACACACGTTATTTAAAGGCCAAGCATAGACTTCATAATGATATTGACGAGTCAGATCGGTTATACACTGCGCCTCGCCTTCAAGTAGGGGGCCGCCCACATCAAGAGGAGCTATTCAAAAACACGCACGCAGCGATCTAACGGCGGATTTCTGTTGAAAAAGAACAAAAGCTGTACCGCAAACAAACAGGAAGTGATTTGTTCGAGGATTAAAGGTAATTATTATGTTTTTTTGTACCATGCATGCATTTTGAAACGTTGTGAAAAAAATCAATGGGAGAAATTAGCCACTACTGCATTGGCGTCGTAGTTCGCAATATTTATGTAAAATAAATGCAAACTGCACGTTTTTTTTTGCTTTTAACCAAGAAGCGAAACTGTGTCATGTTCATATCTATAAAGAATTCAGGAATTCAAGCATTTATTCACAAGCATTTTCACCGGAAAAGCTGTTTACATAAGGCGGCTGCTAACCACATTTACTAACAGACTAGCATTGTACTTCGACATATTTACGCAAAATAAATGCTAACTGCACGTTTTTTTTTCTTGCCTTTAACCAATAATTGACTGTTTTACGTCCATATCTATAAGGAATTCAAGGATTTAAGTATTTATTTACAAGAATTTTCACCTGAAAAGCTCTGTTTACATAAGGTGGCTGCTAGCTACATTTACTAACAGACTAGTATTGTACTTCGACATATTTACGTAAAAGAAGTGCTAACTGCACTTTTTTTTTTCTTGCTTTTAACCAAGAATCGAGACTGTTTTACGCCCATACCTATAAGGAATTCAGCGATTTAAGCATTTATTCCCAAGAATTTTCAACGAAGAAAGCTCTTTGTCTGTCCAGTCGGTCAGCTTTGATGGCCTCGCCAACAATTTTTATTGGGCCCCCTTTTTATTGGGCCCCTGCACCCTGTCCCATCAATACATTATGAAGTCCATGGGCCAAGAGAACTCAAAATAGGAAGTAAATCTGTGATTGCATCGATATTGTGGTTTGGGCTCTGCAAAAGATGTTTGGTGAAAGAAAGATTTTTTTTTCACTTTCACTCACATGCCACGCGGGAGGGTCCTGCCAGTGAGGTCTTCACCCCCCGGGCCCCAGATACTGTTATCAGGGAGTTGCATCCCATGATTGTCACTTTCCCCCACAAATAGTGAATTCTTCACCTGCTGACGAGAACCATCATCATCTGGAAACGTTCCTCCACTGCACACACAAAAAGATCTGATGCAAAAATCAATAGGTACAGGTTAGATTTATGACTGTTGTTTTGCAGTTGTGTTCGCCTGTGAGTCGGCAGTTCATCACAAGATCTCTGTTAATGGGTTCACGGATTAAAGTGAAAAAAAAAAAAAACATTTCAGTGACATTCTTTTTCTGTTGTTGTTTTTTTATTTATTTAAAAAAAAATAATAAAAAGCATTGCCGAGACATTTTTTTTTTGAGTGGGAAGGTGTGGGTAATACAGGATTAATACACCTTTTTCATTGCCAAATTCAATCATTAATATAATTGATTTGATATTGATTTACAGATTGGTGATAATGGAAAAGGAGGAGCTTACATACCTTGCTAGAGTTAGGCCAATGCCGTTATCTGCAAATCTACAAAATAAATATAGTGAGTAACAGCTCAAGTCACAAAATAAATAAATATATGATATACAACCCCTAGCAAAAAGTATGGAATCACCACTCTCGGACGAACACTCACTCAGACATTTTATCATGTAAAACAAACTCAAAGAAAAAGCTTGAAAAAATAATTAAATAGTTCAGAAGTGCAACTCTTTAGCATTTAGAAACACTAAAAGAAATGAATGAGAGTTAAGAATGTGCATTGGACAAGGTGATGATGCTGGAACTTTTGTTTGGTGCTGTTCCGGTGAGATTTACAAAGATGACTGCCTGAAAAAAACATCAAAATTTCTTCAGTCCTTGATGATATGGGACTGCATGTCAGGCAAAGGCACTGGGGAGATGGCTGTGGTTAAATCTCTAATAAATGCAAAAGTTTACATTTAAATATTAGACAGCTTTCTTATCCCTTCAATTGAAATATGTTTGTCATTTTCCAAGATGATAATGCATCATGCCACAGAGATAAAACTGTTAAAGCATTCCTTGGAGAAAGACTAATCCAGTCCATGTCATGGCCTCTAAATAGCCCAGATCTCAACCCTATTGAAAACCTGTGGTGGAAATTGAAAAAAATGGTCCACAGCAATGCTCCGACCTGCAAGGATGATCTGGCAACTGCAATTAAAGAGAGTTGGCACCAAATTGATGAAGAATACTCATCAAGTCCATGCCTCAGAGACTGAAAGCTCTCATAAAAACCAGAGGTGGTGCTACTAAATACTAGATATGTGTTTTGATTGTTATTTCTTTGTTTGTTTCTCATGATTCCATATTTTTTTCCTCAGAATGGAGTGAGTCATATATATTTCCCTGCACTTGCTCTATAAAAGTAACATTTACTGACCACCATAATGGTTTTTATTCATTTCTTTTAGTGTTTCTGAATGCCAAAGAGTTGCACTTTTGAACGAATTTGTTATTTTTTTCAAGCTTTTTATCTGAGTTTGTTTCTACAGGATAAAATGTCTGAGTGAGTGTTCATCCAACGCTGGTGATTCCATACTTTTTGCTAGGGGTTGTATATACAGTACATATATACACAGAGGGAGTCCTTGAGTTACGAACAAGTTGCGTCCCTATTAGAGTTGGGAATCTTGGGGCACCTAACGATTCGATTACGATTCAGAGGCTCCAATTCGATTATACTGGAAATCAATGATTGATGAACCCCCCCATCCCCTCACTTTTAATGTTTTGTACATTAGTTCCAAAATTGTTCAAAAATCCTCTCAAGCTAAACCAAACTAATACTGTATTTCAGTATCAAGCTAAAAGTTAAAAACAGTAAATAAAATACTCAAGTCCCCATTCTGTATCAGTAGCTTTAAAATACATTCAATTAATTTAATGTTGTGAATCAACCGTTAAAGTTGTTAAAATTGCTCCCGTCATTCCATAATTTCCCTTCTGTCTACTTTTGACGTGTCCAAGTTTTAAAACTCTTTCATCATTTAAAGATAGATTCAAGTCAAGATTACCGATTTAGGAGTATTTTAGATAAAAAGTTAATTCGGTTCGCTACAACAGAGCCTTCTAGAGAAGTCTACTTCAAGATGGCGGATGTTTACTAACGCCGGCAAGTCTGTCATTTTGCATCTAGTTCTACATATAGGTGATATCTACCCTAGCCGAATGTGGCCGTATGTTTGTAGCAACTAGCAACTGGGCGCTGTTTGTAGCAGCTGTCGACCACTGTCAGGTATTATTGGTTTTTTACCTAGCGGCATGAGTTGAACATGATATTTACTCTCTGTCCGTTCCTCATTGCGTCCCGAAGACTGCGCTGACTGTGTTTTAGTTCCGCTTTACCTGGTAAAATTCACTAATCGGAATTTGGATGTTTGTGAATCGTTCTCGAACCTTCCATGGCCGAATCGCGACTAATCTAAGAATCTGAAATTTTGCACGCCTCCAGTAACCCGAATTTCTGCATAAGTCAGATTCCACTGTTAAAGTAAAAATTTACATCAAAATACTTCATATATAAAAAAAATGATACATAAAATAAAAAATAAGATGCTGTCTTGACCATTACTGCTGAGAAGTGGATGGAGAGTTTTCTATTGTTTATTTACAGAGGTGGGTAGTAACGCTTTCCATTTACTCCGTTAGATTGACTTACGTAACTTTTGAGAAAAATGTACTTCTCGGGGGTAGTTTTACCACACAATACTTTTTACTTTTAGATTTGTGAAGAAGAAACACTACTCTTACTCCGCTACTTTGGGTTAAATAAGCTTCTCCTTCACAACAAACATAAGTATCGTTTAGTGAAAGCACAACACATATAATATTCTTATCTCTCTCAAAAAAAATAATGTTCACAAAAAGAAAAGCACTTCAGTCTATAGTAATGAGGCCCTATTCTCACAGTTAAACAACAATGCAAAATTAACAGGCATTCCATATCAAAATAGCTATGCAAAATACACGTAAAACTTAGTCAGACTTTGGTCACTCTATTCTTATTATTGTTATTTTTATTTTTATTCTTATTATATTAACTCTACTTTTGATTGAAAATTTTACAAATTTTATTAAAACGAAAACATGAAGAGGGGTTTTAATATAAAATTACTTTAACTTGTAACTATAACATTTGTCTTTTAAAAACTACAAGTCTTTCTATCCGTGGATCACTTTAACAGAAAGAATGTTAATGATGCCATTTGTGGATATATTGTTACAATAAACAAATACAGTACTTATGTACAGTATGTTGTATGTATATATCCGCCTTGTGTCTTATCTTTCCATTCCAACAATAATTTGCAGAAAAATATGGCATATTTTATAGATGGTTTGAATTGCGATTAATTGCGATTAATTACGATTAATTAATTTTTAAGCTGTAATTAACTTGATTAAAAATTTTAATCGTTTGACACCCCTAATTCAAACCTTTGTTTTCAAAAACTACTGAAAGTTCAAGTCCCTTAATAAAAAAGCGGGGCGCTATCCAAGGATGAGTCCACTTCTTGGGAACACTGGAGCACCACTAGACTCAAACTAAAGTATTGTAATATACAAGGGATTTTGGAAAAAAATAATGAGATATCCAAAGACCGATACACATCTGAGGCACATTAGACTACCGCAAGACTTGAACCAAAGTATTCTCATTAAATTTTGATGTGTGATATCATTTAAAAGATTTTTTTTCATGTCAGTTCATGTTCATGTCAGTGTCCCCCTGAAGGGGACAATTCTTGGATAGCACTCCCTTTTTTTTTTTTTTTTTAAGAAAGCCACCACATTGCATTACCGTAATGCATAGAAAGCAAACAATGATCCAAATGAGGGTCAGCTAGCTCCACTTCATTGTTCCTTGTGGAGGCTGGCCTTACCGCAGTAGTTTTGCAGGTTAGCAAGTTTACACTGTTTAATGTTATGCTAACTGTGATGCAGGTTGGACTGTCCATAGCAAAATTAGTAGTGTTTCCCTCACCTTCACAACATTAACGTCTTTTACATTACTTACAGCGGCTGCTGCTGGCCTCCTCCCCACGAAAAAAAACTTCTAACATCCCTCTTCTTTAAAGGGGGCGGAGGAAGCGGCATGTTATCAACATGAATCTGTCGGGGCTGCGTGATGAATATGCGCGTGTCTGTGTGGTGGCGGGCAACGGGGGGCGGGGGGGTTGAGAGGGAAAAAAATGGACCAGCACATTCAGCATTGATAAGGAATAAATGTAAGTCTGAACATAATGAAAATAATTCACTTAACTATAGTTGGGTCGATTCTATCCTTAAAATATATGGGAAGACAATCCAAATTACATGTATAATTGAATTCATAATATAATACAAATAATGTTGCTTAAAAGTTGGTGGGGACAATTTAAGCATCCTGAAAAGTTGGTAGTGTTATGTCCCTACCGTCCCGATGCAAACCTACACCCTTGCCTTATTGTACATATTGACTTTATTTTTTGCCAGAGATGCAGACAGTACCACTACAAGTTCACCAATGACATGAATATAAAGTGAACTCATGAGTCCATCATGCCATTCAGAGGTAACAATGTCTTTTCTCCACTAGAGGGCACTCATGCTCTTTGGACAGGTAATGGGTTCGAGTGTTTTGGTCTAAATTTGATTAATTAGTGTCATCTTTTTGCATCTTACGGTCATGTAATAGGCTCATCAACTCAGCAGGAATTCCCAACCCCAACGGCGTCCGTTACGAGTCCATGGCGCATTTGCTACCGGGCCGCAGCGAAAAAATAATTTGTTAACGACTGTAATCTGGCCTGTGCCACTTGACTAATCCAAGTAGAGATTTGCATACGTTGCCCTCTTGTGGTTGCCCACCATTACTGGCGTGTTTGCCCACCTATAGCAGCAGGTTGTTTTCTTCTTGGTGATTAGATCCGTGTGTGGCAGCCTGGCAGTTTTTTGTTTTCTTTTAAGCATAGGGTTTTGACAGTTGTCGTCATATCTTCAGGATCAAAGCACCGTTCTGCCCCTCCAATCCTTTATCGGAAAAGCATTCCGGACCGGCGGACCAGTCTTTCACACCTGGGTACGCACTGTGATTTGTGTATATCGTTACACCCCTAACTAGCACTATGCACTACCTAAGCAGAATCTATGGTGCTGGGACTAATGTTAGACGAGGCACGGACGTCGTTAAGTCATAGGTTAGGGGGCATCGTAATCCAAGGACTCCCTGAATATTATATACAGTATATCAATCATTTACTGTATGTACTCACTGGCAGTCATCCAGCCAGATATCTCCTCCTCTCAACCAAGCTCCATGGTCCTGGTTTTTGTAAGCTACAAAACGGTTAATGTGAGCTGGGACTCTGGGTTTTAAAGGGTCAGCGTCCTGGTGAGGTCCATACCTAGGAGGACACGTGAAAGCATAGTGACACTGAGTGGAAGAAAAGTGAAGTTAACTTATTGGTATTTGTTAGTGTTTTGTTGACAGTCACATTGTTAAAAAATAAAAAATAAAAGATAAAATGACCTTTTCAGACACATGCATAGGTGAATATTAGGAAGTTGACTTGTTTCATTGTGCTGACCATGTTTACTTTAATTTTTTTTTGTTTAATTAATTGTATGAACTCTGCCATGTTTTGCACCACAAGTTTGGAGCATGAACAGAACAAATGTGACTGACTGCAGATTTTTAGTGGGAGCAAAAGCAGCTTGAATTCGACCCAATGAAACATGGGAGTTAAAATTGCCTCCATCCATCCATTATCTCCCGGGGTCGGGTCGCGGGGGCAGCAGCTTTAGCAGGGAAGCCCAGACTTTCCTCTCCCCAGCCACTTCAGCCAGCTCCTCCGGCGGGATTCCAAGGCATTCCCAGGCCAGCCAAGCGACATAGTCTATCCAGCGTGTCCTGGGTCGTCCCCGGGGCCTCTCGCCGGTGGGACATGCCCGGAACACCTCTCCAGGGAGGCGTCCAGGGGGCATCCGAACCAGATGCCTGAGCAGCCTCAACTGGCTCCTCTCAACGCGGAGGAGTAGCGGCTCGACACCAAACCCTCCCGGATGACTGGCCTTCTCACCCTATCTGTTAGGGAGAGCCCGGAAACCCTGCGGAGGAAATTCATTTCGCCCGCTTGTATCCGGGATCTTGTTCTTTCGGTCACGACCCACAGCTCGTGACCATAGGTGAGGGTAGGAACGTAGATCGACCAGTAAATCGAGAGCTTCGCCTTTTGGCTCAGCTCCTTCTTCACCATAACGGACCGCTGCAGAGTCCGCATCACTGCAGACGCTGCACTGATCCGCCTGTCAATCTCTGAAATTCTGTCCATGAAAATTATGAACAGAATAGGTGACAAAGGGCAGCCTTGGCGGAGTCCAATCCTCACTGGGAACGAATTTGACTTACTGCCGGCAATGCGGACCAGATTCTGACACCGGTCGTACAGGGACCGAACAGCCCTTACCAAAGGGCTCGGTACCCCATACTCCCGGAGCACCCTCCACAGGACTCCCCTAGGCACACGGTCGAACGCCTTCTCCAAATCCACAAAACACATGTAGACTGGTTGAGGGAACTCCCATGCCCCCTCGAGGATCCTGCCAAGGGTGTAGAGCTGATTCCACGGCCGGGACGAATACCACACTGCCCCTCCTGAATCCGACATTCGACTTCTTGACAGACCCTCCTCTCCAGCACCGTCTGAATAGACTTTACCAGGGAGGCTGAGGAGTGTGATCCCTCTATAATTGGAACACACCCTCCGGTCCCCCTTCTTAAAAAGGGGGACCACTACCCCGGTCTGCCAATCCAGAGGCAATGTCCCCGATGTCCACGCGATGTTGTAGAGGCGTGTCAGCCACAACAGCCCCACAACATCCAGAGCCTTTAGGAACTCGGGGCGGATCTCATCGACCCCGGGGCCTTGCCACCGAGGGGCTTTCCAACCACCTCAGTGACTTCAACCCCAGAGCTCGGAGAGCCCACCTTGGAGTCCCCAGACCCTGCTTCCTCAAAGGAAGGCATGTTGGTGGACTTGAGGAGGTCTTCGAAGTATTCTCCCCACTGACTCACGACATCCCGAGTCGAGGTCAGCAGTACCCCATCTTCAACATATACAGTGTTAATGGTGCACTGCTTTCCTTTCCGCAGACGCTGGATGGTGGACCAGAATTTCCTCGAAGCCGTCCGGAAGTTGTTTTCCATAGCCTCGCCAAACTCCTCCCATGTCCGAGTTTTTGCCTCGGCGACCGCCGTAGCTGCAGTCGGCTTGGCCAGCCAGTACCTGTCAGCTGCCTCCGGAGTCCCTCTGGCCAAAAAGGCCCGGTAGGCCTCCTTCTTCAGCTTGACCAGCGGGTTCAGGGATTGCCGCCACGACAGGCACCAACCACCTTACGGCCACAGCGCCGATCGGCCGCCTCAACAATGGAGGTGCGGAACATGGTCCACTCGGACTTAATGTCCCCCACCTCCCCCGGGACAATGGAGAAGTTCTGCCAGAGGTGAGTGTTGAAGCTCTTTCTGACAGGGGATTCTGCCAGACGTTCCCAACAGACCCTCACAATAGGTTTGGGCCTGCCAGGTCTGACCAGCATCTTACCCCGCCATCGGAGCCACACACCACCAGGTGGTGATCAGTTGACAGCTCCGCCCCTCTTCACCCGAGTGTCCAAAACATGCGGCCGCAAGTCCGATGACACAATTACAAAGTCGATCATCGAACTGCGGCCTAGGGTGTCCTGGTGCCAAGTGCACATATGGACACCCTTATGTTTGAACATGGTGTTCGTTATGGACAATCCGTGACAAGCACAGAAGTCCAATAAGAGAACACAAAGTTCAAACAAACAAACAAACAAACAAACAAACAAACAAACACACACACACAGATCAAAGTGCCTATGACAGCAAAAAGCATCTTTATTTCATATTTCACACGGTATTTTATTTTATGCTCCTGAATGAAATGGACCGCTTGGATGTGTGCATAAGCAATCAAGATATTTATTCAATTTTTTGAATCCCAGGCCATGAAAATGAATGACTTCTTGGAATGACAAAGAATGCGAATGTGACGTCTGCGGTCTAATCTTCTTCAGTATACAGCCAATACTAAAGTATGCAGAACGACTGCGGATTCAGCTGATCTGGCGGATTATTTTATTTTTTGCATCACGCCAGTCCAACGTGCTGCAGGCTTTTGTTGCTGCACCAGGGAGAGGCCTGTGAACCTTTTTGGGTTTCAGAAAGTTCCTGTTCACCGCGGATAATGAACAAAACAAGTCAGACAATTGTGGGACCATTGGACCGACCAGGAGGTGAGTAAGCTACATGTTTTATATTATGTCAAATACTGGTATCATGGCACACGTTTTAATATGGAGATGGCTTGTATTTTGTGGGTGACATTGCTCCTTGTCCACCGAGATGGCCACTCGGCCGACGACCGGCGGCTTGTCACACACCATGGTCACTTCCATCCCGTCAGTCTTATGCACGTGCCCGCCGAGAATGCCCACTCTCGGCTTGCCCACGAGCAGCCCCCCGCTCCGACGTCGGCTGGTATGTACACCGAGAATGTGCTATTTTCGGTGTTCATTCCCGGCGACGAGCACTGCCAGCCCGCCGGGGCCGCAGCAGAGCAACGAGCCGAAACCTGCTCGCCACCGGAGGCTTGCCGAACGGTGAGGACAATCAACCCCGCCACCGTGTGAGACATGAGTCGGGGCAGTTTTATGTGATTTTTCATTTTCGAAAGGCGAGAATAAGACTTAATAAGAAAAGCTGCTCAGTTGGGGTTAGTGTGTCGGCTAGCCATCATGCCTCCTGTTTTGTTTACACACTTTCCTACGTCTCCGAAGCCGGGGCAGGGAAATGACAAAAGCTGGACTAACTCCGGTGGCATAAAATACCGTTCGGGAGAGGAAGACGTCGGCAGTTTTGAACATTATGCAGTAATTTTGCCCTGTCGTACCGAATTTGTATCGGACTTTAGCACAAGACTGTTATTTGTCATGACCATACCATTTATTTAGAAATTGGGGCAAAATACTTGGATATAAAGAATATCCTCTATTAAATATAGGAGTAGAGCGACTGATGATATTTTGCTGCTGTCTTCGTCGCATTTTCCTCGTTCTGAATAATTCCCCCTCAATGGGCTGAATTCTGAATCAGATGAAATCGTGACCCTGCAGACGTCATCCTCCAGCTGGGGACGCTAGAGCGCTATATTGACAGGCAGGGGCTAAACGGCAGATTAAAACTAATTTCTCGTCATTTGCACTTTGCCAAATTGTTGTATATGTTCGAATCATCTCAAAATATGATTGTAATTCACATAAAAATGCTATTTACATTTTTTTTTATGCTGTCACAGGCACTTTAAATATTTTCTGTAGCATTTGGCTTTTTTAGGGTCATGGGCAGGTTGGAGCCTATCCCAGATGACTTTGGGCAAGATGTGGTGTATGTCCTTGGTTGGTTGCCAGGCAAATGCAGCACATACTTTTAGACAACTATTCACACCCATGGGCAATTTAGAGTCTCCAGTTACCTAAAATACTTTTTACTGGAATGTGGGAGTAAAACCACAAAAACACATAAGATAAAATACAAGCAGAGAATTTCATAACTGAAGAAGTTGTGTCATAAAGTAAGTAATAAGTATGTAAGTGATAAGTAACTTTTTCTTCCTCTAAACTAAAGTTACTACTTACTAAACATATCTAGTATAACTAGTAAGAAATTCCTGGGGGGTTAAATACATGAAAGATAAAAAAAAAAAAAGCAATGGAATAGATGGTCACACATGCAGACCTGGCTCCAACCAGTGATAAGAAAGGTCTCTTGTCCTTGTCATTTGCCTGAGTGGTCTTGACTCCATTATCTAGCATGAATCCAGCCTGGAACGAAGGAAAATATTTCATTTCAAACACTGAGTACACAATCTGAGCTATCATTAATTGATTGCATTCAAAAACTGGAAACTTTCACACTTGCTGACGCATGACACATTTGACACCAGATTTACACTACAATTATTCATTAAATTGCCGTAATACAGTGGTACCTCTACTTACAAAATTAACTGGTTTTGGAAGTAGTTTTGTATACTAAAAATTCTGTAAGTAGAGACGCGTTTTCCATGTAAATGCCCTAATCCGTTCAAAGCACCCCAAAGTTCAGACATAAATCTTCAAAACTTGTAACAAATACATGTTACAATTTGATTATTGCACAATAAACATGAAATTAGAGTTGCATAATGTAAAAAAAAACAAAGAATAAAAGTTAATACACTCATGTAAAGCTGTCAGAACACGAGGGGCGAATGAAGAGGATGCTGGGATACCCACATACACATACAGTAAACATCCCTCTCATCCAATTGGATGCCAGGAAGATGCTAGGCAATATCCAATTGTAGAGCAGCTTTAAATATGTTATGTTCAGTAAACTCTGAGAGCTGCGAGTAGCAGCCCATACTTTATTTTTGCCTCTCACCTTCTGAATTTTCCCATTTTTTGAGTCAGCCTGTAAAAGTTGCTACTGCATACCTGTCAAGTTGTACGGTTTCGGCGTAATTTGTTCCAGTGAGCATTAATTTTTAAATGTGTACGCCATACGTTCAAAATCTATACGTTTTTCGTGCATTACTTTTTTTTTTCTTCGTTCGGATTTTGTCACCGTTTCGACAACGAGACAATGTGCGCTACTATGCGTTACTGCGTTGGTTGATTGACGCGAGAAAAGTCAGAGCAATGGAGAAAGAAGAGTGTTTGTTGTGACGCTGTAGCAAACGCAAAGCTAGGCTACATGGCTCCAATATTTCCTGACTGTAGCCAATAGCCTACAATCTACGCCTAGATATCACATGCATATAGAACTACATGCGAAATGACGGACTCGGAGGCGTTAGTAAACAGCTGCCATTTTAAAGCAGGAGACTGCTCAGAAAGGCTCTGTTGTAGTGAACCTTCCGAGCGAACCTAAGTAACTTTTTATCTAAAATACTCCTAAATCGGAAAATCTAGACTTGAATCATTCTTTAAATGATGAAACAGTTTTAAAACTTTCGCATGTCAAAAGTAGACAGAAGGGAACTAATGCAAAAACGGGAACAATTTTAACAATTTTCACGGTTGAGTCACAACATTAAATGACTTTAAAACACAGGAAAGGTTACTATGTTTTTTTTTTTTTTTTTAATGAAAAAACATGAAAGATAACACCAGTACTTTGCTAAGTAACTAATTACTCTTACATTCAGGTAACAGTTACTAACTCAATTACTTTTTGGGAGAAGTAATTTGCAACTGTAATTAATTACACTTTAAAAGTAAGAATAACAACTCTGGTCATAAAGATGAAGTCTGCAGAGTGAAAAGTGACAAAAGCACAGATTTTATTCTACAAATTTGTTGCCGAACACAATTTGCCCGCAACTTTTGCTGATCACTTCTCTGAATTAGCAAAAGAAATGTTCCCTGACTTAAAGACTGCATCAGTAAGTTAATTTTATCAATTGATCTTTTTGTTTTATAATTGGACACACTAATAAACTACCTTCAAGTCTAACTGAATTGCCAGCTGAAGTGCAGCCAGCAAAAAACATGATAGAAATTGCCAAATGTGCTACATACAATTATAACAAAAGTCACCGTTAAATTTTAGTAATCATGATGTAGCTGAAGATATTGATTGTTCTTTGATTGCACCAGGTAATATGTTACAATATTACCAATCAATTCATATTATTTTAAAAATGTTTTGAGTTTTATTTTTGGGATTTTTGCTCACTGTTCTTGTTATCATTTTGACGCCACGGGTGAGATCTTGCATGGAGCCCCAGATCGAGGGAGATTATCAGTGGTCTTGTATGTCTTCTATTATCTAATAATAATTGCTCCCACAGTTGATTTCTTTACACCAAGCGAAGAGTGAAGAGTTAGAGAAAACGTTTGGCCTCCGTTATTGCCAACAAAGGGTACATAACAAAGTATTGAGATGAACTTTTGGTAATGACCAAATACTTATTTTCCACCATGATTTGCAAATAAATTCTTTCAAAATCAAACAATGTGATTTTCTGTTTTTTTCCCCCACATTCTGTCTCTCATGGTTGAGGTTTACCCATGTTGACAAGCAGCCTACAGGTCTCTCTAATCTTTTCAAGTAGGAGAACTTGCACAATTGGTGGTTGACTAAATACTTGTTCACCCCACTGTATCTGTACTTCTTATTACATTACTTTTCCAAATTGTCGTCTGAGTTACACGTTACTTTTGTTTTTTTTTCTTTCTCATTGTAAATCGATAGTTTGGTTTTCACGCCTCCAGTGCAATCGGTAAGCCATTGGCAACTATACCGTAATTGTGCATTAGAGGCAGCAACACGAGTACAAGCAAGATTAGGCAAGTGAACAAGATATAACAGCTGACTGCACTTTTTTTTTTTTTTTGCTTTAACCAAGAATCAAGACTGTTTTACATCCATATCTAGAAAGAATTCAGGGATTTAAGCATTTATTCACAAAAATTTTTACCAGAAAAGCTCTGTTTACATATGGAGGCCGCCAAATTCACTGATCGTATATCGACATACTGTATATGCGTAAAATAAACGTTAACTGCACATTTTCTTTGCTTTTAACCAAGAATTGAGACTGTTTTACATTGATATCAATTTGGCGGCCGTAAAATAAATGCTAACTGTACGTTTTTTTTTTCTTGCTTTTAACCAAGAATCGAGGGTGTTTTATGTCCATATCTATAAAGAATTCAGGGATTTAAGCATTTATTCAAAAACATTTTCAACAAAAAAAAGGTCTTTGTGATTCCACTCGGTCAGCTTTGACGGCCACGCCAGCAACGCAGGCCCCCTATTTATCGGCCCCGCGCCCCGTAAACATCATTATGAAGTCTATGGTTATTGATACGCTCATGCCAAGAATCAAGATATCGTTTTAAAAAGATGTCAATGTTTTGGACAAAAAAAAAAAAAAAAAAAAAAAAAAGAAGCAACAAATTGCTACCGAAATCTTCCACCATAATCGTGTCTCAGTTAAAACTATGGCTGCCATAGATAGCGCTCGACGCCCAATCTATTAAAACTGCGAAGAGCCCAAAAACATTCGTTCATTCGAAACCAGAGCATTCACAGGCACTCTCTCCAATTTTCGGGGTATTTACAGGTCACTTTCTGTTCATTTTAGGGGATTTACAGGTCACTTCCTGTTGATTTTGAGTCACTGTCCATTCAGTCCCGGGTCACTTCCTGTTCTGTAACACAAAATCAACAAGAAGTGACCCATAAAACACCCCAAAATCAAGAGGAAGTGACTTAAAATCAACAGGTAATGACCTGTAATGGCCCAAAATGACCTCGTCGCCTGGCATTGGCTGCCACTGACGGCCATAGAAGTGGGAGGGGCCCGTTTGAAGTGGGAGGGGTTCATTCGCCACCACCCTCCCAGTTCAAATGGATTTGACGACTACTAGAGATAAACTTACAGCAGAATGATGAAGATAGCTTGTTTTTCTGTTTGTTAGTTGTTTTGTAGAATATCCTAGAATGATTTCCTGACTAATGCATCGATAATTGTATGGCCATATTGTGAGATCATCATTATCTTTGTATCGCATATCGTATCGTGAGGTACCAAGAGGTATGATTACGCCCAAAGGGGAAGGGGATGTCCTGCACTTCAATATTTTTTGATCCTGGTTGCACTACAATTTCCGGCTACCAATCTTACATATTGCTTCTTTAACCAATTTACGTGATCTTTAAGAAGCTTTGTAACCGGTTTGTGAATTGAATTGTGAATTAATGAACTCTATTAAAATTTATGAATATACTGTACGTATGTTATACTTGTTGTTGTGGTGATGTACGGATTAGAGACAGTGTCAGTGAAGTGAAGAAAAGAAGCGGAGCAGGTGGCAGAAATGAAAATACTGAGGTTCTTTCTAGGAGTGACAACGTTGGGTGAGATCAAATATGATTTTATCAAAGGAACAGTCAAGGTGAGATGTTTTGGGGAGAAAGTTAGAGTGAGCAGATTTGGATGGTTTGGATACATCCAAAAGAAAGACCATAAGCATATTGGTAAATGGGTGTTGAGGAGTGAGCTACCAGGCAGGAGAGGAAGAAGATGGAGGGAGGCGGTGATGGAAAACATGCGGTCACTTGGTGTTAGAGAGGAAGAAAACGTATAACACACTGTGGTGAACCCTATCGGGACAAGCACAAATGAAAAGTAAACTGCACATTATTGAAAAGATTGAATGTTGGATCATAGACTTCATGATGATATTGACGGGTCAGATTCGACCTTCAGTGTGTCACGCCTTCAAGTAGGGGGCCATCCCACAATCCGCTTCAGTTATTCACAGTCGGTCGCAGCGACACATGCAGCGATCCAACGCCGGATTTATGTTGAAAAAGTATGAAAGCTGTACCACATACAAACAGGAAGGATTGTCTCAGGAGTGATTTGTTCGAGGATTCAAGGTAATTCTTATATTTTTCGTACAATGCGTGCATTTTGAAACATTGTGAAAAAAAAAATCAATGGGAGAAATTAGCCGCTACAGCATTGGCATTATATAATATTTATGTAAAATAAATGGTACCTGCACTGTTTTTTTGCTTTTAACCAAGAAACGAGACTCTTATGTCCATATCTGTAAAGATTTCAGGGATTTAGGCATTTATTCACAAGAATTTTCACCGGAAAACGCTCTTTGTTTACGTATGGCGGCCGCTAATTTTCTTACTGACTAGTTTCATAGTTTGAAATATTTATGTAAAATAAATGCTAACTGCACGTTATTTTTTTTGCTTTTAACCAAGAATCGAGACTGTTTTACATCCATATCTATAAGGAATTCAGGCATTTAAGCATTTATTTACAAGAACTGTCATCTGAAAAGCTGCTTAAATAAGGCGGCCGCCACATTGACTGACAAAATAGCATTGTACTTTGACATATTGACGTAAAATAAATGGTACCTGCACTGTTTTTTTGCTTTTAACCAACAATCGAGACTCTTTTACGTCCATATCTATGAAGAATTCAGGGATTTATGCATATATTTACAAGAATTTTCAACGGAAAAAGCTCTTTGTTTACATATGGTGGCCGCTAATTTCCTTACTGACTAGCCTCATAGTTTGAAATATTTACGTCAAATAAATGCTACCTGCACGTTTTTTTCTGCTTTTAACCAAGAATCGAGATAGTTTTACATCCATATCTATAAGGAATTCAGGGATTTAAGCATCTATTCACAACAATTTTCACCGGAAAAGCTCTGTTTACATTTGGCGGCAGTAAAATAAATGCTAACTGCACGTTATTTTTTTTGCTTTTAACCAAGAATCGAGACTGTTTTACATCCATATCTATAAGGAATTCAGGCATTTAAGCATTTATTTACAAGAACTGTCATCTGAAAAGCTGCTTAAATAAGGCGGCCGCCACATTGACTGACAAACTAGCATTGTACTTTGACATATTGACGTAAAATAAATGGTACCTGCACTGTTTTTTTGCTTTTAACCAACAATCGAGACTCTTTTACGTCAATATCTATGAAGAATTCAGGGATTTATGCATATATTTACAAGAATTTTCAACGGAAAAAGCTCTTTGTTTACATATGGTGGCCGCTAATTTCCTTACTGACTAGCCTCATAGTTTGAAATATTTACGTCAAATAAATGCTACCTGCACGTTTTTTTCTGCTTTTAACCAAGAATCGAGATAGTTTTACATCCATATCTATAAGGAATTCAGGGATTTAAGCATCTATTCACAACAATTTTCACCGGAAAAGCTCTGTTTACATTTGGCGGCAGTAAAATAAATGCTAACTGCACGTTTTTTTTTCTTGCTTTTAACCAAGAATCGAGGGTGTTTTATGTCCATATCTATAAAGAATTCAGGTATTTAAGCATTTATTCACAAGAATTTTTATCGAAAAAAGCTGTTTGTCTGTGATTCCACTCGGTCAGCTTTGACGGCCACGCCAACAATGCAGGCCCCCTATTATTCGGCCTAATGTCCCATCAATATCATTATGAAGTCTATGGTTGAATGAACTTGATCATTTGATATTTTCAGTCTTACCCTGTAGTTGGAATGAGCTCTGTTGTTGATGAACTGACCCATAGGCGTAAGTTCTGTTTTTCCAGGTGAGTACAGCCCCTCAGATGGTCCAGTGGGTACATGGTGGAAGATAAACCAGAATCCTGTTTCCTATAAGGTGAAAAAATAGCAGCACATCAGAAATCTTCAACATGTATTACATGCAGTTCAGGGGAGGAGGGTGGGTGTCTTGGGGCACCTTACAGCTCGCATTTTTCAATTGTGAGTCTTCTCCCCGTTGGTGAGGATAACAGGACCTCACCTTCATTTTTGAAAATTAACATCATAATTAAGACTTTAATATAGGCCTGTGTTTATGTCTGTTATCGGCTTGTTTTTTGGGGAATTTGTTTTTAATCTGACTAGTCAGATTGCCATAATTTTCGGACTATAAGCCGCTACTTTTGTCCTTCATTTTGAATCCTGCGGCTTATAGTCCAATGCGGCTTATTTGTCAATTTATTTGGGTTAATAGAAACACATCCCTCCTAGCATGCATTGCAGCGCTAGGGATGTAAATTACAATCAAAATTCATTTTCTGTGCTAATTATTTATTTAGTTACTGTTCCAGTTTCATTAATTGCTTGTTATGGTATTTGGTATTTAACACTTTATTTGACAGCGGCATCATAAGACTGTTATAAGACCGTCATAATCATGACATGACACTATCATGGGCATTACTGAATGCTTACGACAGATGTCATAAAGTATCATCCGGCAAATTAAGTTACAAAATACATTTATTTCCAGGATCTTTTACATCCATTCAAAAGTGAGATAGTTTACTGGATGAATCTGAATGACATCTGTTATAAGCATTCATTAATGCTCATGACAGTGTCATATCAATTATAATTGTCTCATGACAATCTTATGGCTCTACTGTCAAATAAAGTGTTAACTGAATAAAAAATTAGCACAGAACATTACATATTACATATCTGTAGCATATCTGTGGCTGTCACTCAAGGAGGAAGCCTCTTCTGAAGACGGTACCCAAGAAAGCCCACCCGTCTCATCAGACCATAGGACATGGTTCCAGTAATCCATGTGCTTTGTTGACATGTACTTAGCAAACTGTTTGTGGGCTTTCTTGGCTTCTCCTACATAGTAACCTGTGCTATGTTTGGAAGTCATTTAATGATGTGAATCAACCGTTAAAGTTGTTAAAATTGCTCCCGTTATTTCAATAGTTCCCTCTGTCTACTTTTGACAAGTTTTAAAACAGTTTCATCATTTAAAGATACATTCAAGTCAAGATTTTGCCCATTTAGGAGTAGTTTAGATAAAAACTTACTTAAGTTTGCTAGGAAGGTTCTCTACAACACAGCCTTCCTGAGAAGTCCACTGCTTTAAAGTGATCCTCTAGTTTTAAGACAAGTAATTCTTAAAAGATACATCTTAGTATAAGTTATAATAATTTGACATTAAATCCCTCTTAATGTTTTCGTTTTAATAAAATTTGTAAAATTATTTTAACTGATTGTTCGCCATGGTTGTTGACGTCGCAGTGCTGTGACGTCACAAATCCCGCTGCCAGACTTCAGCGTGTCATTCATTAGCAACATCTCGTCAGTTCGTCCCTTCCAATTTGAACCAGAGCGGAAAAGTGAAGAGCAGGACAGCACTGTCAGTCGTTCACAAGACGAGCAGCAAAGGCGAAATGCAGAGCAAGAAATACCTGATGAGGCAAGAGTTGGGCTAAACTTCTGGTGTACTTGCGGCAAGTGCATCTCGATGACAACGGAGCGAGAGAGCGTATGTTGTCGAGAACTCAGGTTTTTGTCAGCAGATCTTCAAGGTGAGTTATTGCGTCATCAAACTCATTCCAATATAATTGTGTAGATTGTTAGCATCCAGAGCTGTCGTATGCTTTACATACAGTACAGGCCAAAACACATTGGCATTCGTTCCTTTTTATTTTCTTGACCATTGACATTATAAACTCTCACTGAAGGCAATAAAACTATGAATGTGTGGTGAGCTAGGGAAGGATGCGGAGTATCAAACCACGGAGCTAATCCGCGTTGTTTTATTGACATTTAGGCTGCAAGAAATAGCAATGTCTGTCTGGCATGCGACCCGGTAACAGTTATTTCCAGCTGTTCCCTTCACAAAGTACCCCCCCCCCCCCACCACCACCACACAACGTGCCAACATAATTTCCGCCGGTGAATTCTGTTATAACTTGCTACAAATGCACACGTGTGTATTGTGTACTTAGAAAAAAGGTGAAATAACTAAAAACGTGTGATATTCTAGTATCTTCAAAGTAGCCACCCTTTTCTCTGATTACTGTTTGGCACTCTTGCCATTCTCGCGATGAGCTTTCAGAGGGAGTCCCCTAAAATGGATTTTGACTTCACATGTATGCCATTCCGGCGATGAGAATTTATTGCTTTATCAATGGGGTTGGGACATTTGTGTTGCATTGAATGAATTGCATTGGACGTGCTTTGATCAGTTTGAGTGGCAGCATCACTCATATTAGCTGAATACTGAACACACACTGCCTGATGAACTGACAGTAGAGGTGAATTATTAGCTTCCTCTGTGACTAGCGGTACGCCCAAAGGTTCGCCTCCCGCTGTAGCGACAGGAGCGGCTTGGGTGCTTAAGAGGGCGGCCAGAGTGTCTCGTCCGTCTCGCTTCATTGCGCGCCTTTCACTCGATATCCGAGCAGGCTGAGGCTTCTTGTGTGGGAAAATAGTTGGAACAGCATTTGGTTTTAGTCTGCGCTTATATCTAGCCGCTCCGGTGAGATCTTTCATTAGTTGTCATCTACTAAAATCCTCAAACGCGGTAGGAGAAAAATGGCGACAACAAAGCCTTGGTTGTTTGGGAAGATTTGCTTGTCTACAGGCATTTTCCCAAACCTTTCTCCTCTTCTTGTCAACAGGAAATTTGTGGAGACTCGCATCACTCTCCTTGTTTCCATTTGACTCGAAATTGCATCCATAAGCAGCACATCGTGGCATTTTACTTCGCGAGTTAAGCCAGCAATACACAGTTGTTGTATACACGCTACACGATTGGAAAAATATCATCTACGTCATCACCCCCGCGCCCGCAGAACATGGCACCAACTATCGGTCAAAATATGCACTAAATATTATAAAATATTTCCATTGATTTAACATTTTATGTGTTTCTAACGACATATTTTAATACAAGAGAACAATTGTGATTTATTAGAGCCTACATGTCTTTAAAATCGAGGATCACTTTAAGATGGCGGCACTTTATTAACACCGGCAAGTCTATCATTTTGCACCTAGGTCTCTTTACATGTGCTAACACTGCCGTGTCTGTCATTTAGCATCTAGTTCTATCTGGCGCAAAACACTCAGGTGACTTGAAGTTGAGCTCTTAGACCCCCAATTTGGCCCAATTTCAAAATTGTCCTATATGCATGTGTGATACATCATTGGAAAGCTTTCTAGGGGAAGAAAAATTTTGAACAGGAGGGAATTTAAAAAAAAATAATAAATAAACCGCAAAACCCTAACTGGAGGTGAGAGCACGCAAGAGTATAAGGAAAGACACCATGATTTTAATGAGATATTATCACATACTTACCTCTTTTCGTTCTAAAAACTCCATGTAGTATGTATCACCGAGTGCCAAGACACAGCTGTGAATGGGCACAGCCGGATATTTGGGGGATTTTATCGGTGAAACATGATAATATAACAAGGGTCACGATGCAGAGATCACAGACATCAAGGAGTAGTCGAGATTTTCATTTTCATATATTTACCCTTTTAAACTTTTTTTTTTTTTTTTCAATTTTTCTTTGTTTGGATCGATTATTATCATTTAAAACATTGGAGAAAATGCAACAGTAATTAAAAAAAAGAATACAATTAAGCAATAGTTATGAGGTAGCTATCCGTGACTTTTTACAGACGCCAATTTTTTCATTGTGACGTAAATTTTTAAAAATTTTCAAATATGCGCGTGAATAATTTTAAAGTTGTTTTTTTTAATGAAATATTAACATAAATTAATGATTCTAAGCTAAAAATGAAAGACATTTTGAATGATAAATATAATTAATTACCTTCGTTTTATGGCTGGGTTAAAACAAAAGTGGTTGCACAACGTCTGTAAACGGGGGTTTCCAGGGTAAATCGGAAAAATTAAAAACAGTTCGGGGAATTAATGCATCATGAATATGCTATGGCAGCATATAGACATATTGTTCTATCAAACACAACAGTTGTTTTGGCTTAAAATACAGCAGTTTCTTTTAAAGAGGAGTGCAAGAGCAGAAACTGCTTTTTCAGTCCTGTCTGTGTCTTCTGCCAAACACATCTTGACACTGCTCATGTTCAATCAACTGTTTAAGCTCAGTTGTTGTTGATAGCGTTTAAAAGCTTAGGTTTAAAGACAAAAGGATAGTCTCTCAGGTGTTATTCACATGTTCTGTTCGAAAAATGATTTTGACCAGTGCGTAATTTGTAAATCATAAGGTGCCAGAACGCACAGTACATATGACAGCGCAGGGATGACGAGACGAGCACAGGTCCCGGAACATAAGCAGAAAATGGTGCTGAAACAACACGCAAATGCCCACTTGCCATGCTGTGGGACTTACAAGCCTCAATTTCAGATGATATCCGTGGTATCAATGTTATGACAACAATTTACAATTATTTAGGCTATACTCTGCACAGCACAGGCAATTGCCTACATAACCACAGGTGGGACTTACAGTACACAGTCAGCAATTAGTTTCTCAACAGGTCTAACTTGTAAAACATAAAAACCAAAAAATCTGGGATTACAATAATTAACACAAATCTCCCATTATTATTATAATAGCGGGTGGGTTTGAGGAAGCGCTCTGATTGGTCAGTTGCTGTGTATAAATCTCGATAAAACATGGCTAGATGATTAATACATGGCTAGGGCCTCATCACCAAATGTATCACTGCGCTGTTATATTCGTGCCTTGAGTCTGTGGTTTACAAACATATTTATCCTAGCATACTGTATTTATGAACACACTTTATGCTGATTTGAATGTGGTGGTCCGTTATATAATCGCAATTGTACACTTGATGCTGTTGTTTGTCATTGGTGGTACTCGAGTACAGCATACGCAGTACCACGAATGACGTTAAACAACAGCATCAAGTGTACTATTGCTTAAAAGATTGGCACGGCAGCCTTTGAAGTATTCTTACCATATTTAGTTGTCCAAAACATTCCACACCGCTAGCGTGTCTGGATTTTCCTCCCCCTCTCTGTTTCAGGTTTTACTGCATGTGTCAGTGGCAGTTCTGTGTCCTTTGGCCACCCAAGACCCCACGTACGGGACTGGATTGAATTTAGCCGGTGGAGGTCCAACAAGATTTAGGAAGACTAAATATGATATGGTGGATGTGAGCAGAGATGCACGGATGGGGGTGCAAATGAAGTTCATTTGAGAAAATCCGCGCTCACATTCAGCACTTGCAATGGGAATACTGTTAACAGCCACATGTAACCCCATCAGCTCATCAGGCATGTCGTTTCCGTCTGAAGCTCTGTGCTTTCTGTAGGCCACAGCGACTCAACCGCCGTCTCTCCATACAGCACTTCTGCATCTCCGGGCTAATACTGTGCGTAAAGCACCTTCAACTCCTCAATAAACGTGTTATATCCAGTAATATCTGGAAACCGACCTCCTAGAGATTGTGATTGTGATTTGTTGGTCCAGTTTTTTAGTGCATCAACAAATCTTCGACTCTTTCAAATGACGTTCAATTTTTTAAAAAAACATGCAATTTTTGGGATTTGTTCTGAAAATGAATTTATGCATATTATTACTTTGTTTTATACTGTAATGTCCGTAACTATTGTTGCAAGTGATGCCTTGGACCCGACAGGCTCTGTGTGCACATGCGCTGGCGGCAAGAGAAGAAAGCGCGCGCTGTAATGAGTGTGTGTGTGTGTGTGTGTGTGTGCGCGCGTGTGTGTGTGTGTGTGGGGGGGGGGGGCGACGTACAAGGCAGTGGATGTGTTTGTGCGCTTGGAAATAAACACCACGAGTTAAAAAGTGATCCTGAGCAGTTGTGATTTCCATACGCCACTCCAAGAGTCAAACAAGGGAGGTAACACTATGCACGGTCCCTTTAACCCTTTAATGCCAACAATATGAAGCAATTATCAGAGAATCCCAAAATTTGAAGAATACAGTCCTAATGAAACCTTTTTTTCAAATTTGTCAATCTCTAAAATCAAAATGAATATGTGTAATAAGCGCTCAGATATCGATAACCCTTGCTAAATCCTGTTTGTTTTTCTCATCGAACCTGCAGATGCATGTGTTGACTTGCATCTATCATTTTTTTCCCCAAAAGAAATGTCAAAATTCTGAATTAGTCTCAAAATCATGAAATTTTAGGTGCATCAAATGTGATACATTTGGCAATATATTAAGAGACGCTATGACTGGAGAGCTGTGAGGTAGTCGGAAGCGAGGGGGAGACGGGCAAGAAGCTAAAGTTAGCGGTCAAATCTGGCGGTAGTCCGCTGTTATTTTGTTTTTTGTTGTCTTATTGTTGCCACAATAAAGTGGAGAAAGCCATCAACGACTCCTCTCCTTCTTTCCCCCCATTCGGGGCTATTACAATACATTTTTTAAAAAGTTTTTTATACTATGATTATTATTTTCTATACACGAGAGGTGCCGGATCTGCCAAAATACGTAAGTCCTGTAACACAGGGAGGCCAAAATCAAGAGATGCTGAAACTTGTTCCGCCATGGTCCCGCTCAAATTAACCCCTGAGTTTGACCCATTATGAAATACCTCGTAGAATTCTTGTTCATTTCATTCATTTTTGTTGTTTGATTAATTGCTTTACAACTTTTATGCACAACATTTTAACGGCTAGGTCTTAATTTTAAAGGGGAAGTTCAGAATTTTTGAGGCTTAGGCTTAATCTTGGGGTTTGTGGGGATTTAATTAGTCGTTGGAGTTGATTTGAACAAATTCTGTGCAGTCCGTTATTTGTTAGTTTAAGGGCTTCGGAGTGGCTAAGCTAGTGCGAGTCAATGGTGGTTGAAATCAACTCCATCAATAAAGTAACACCCCCCCGCTAACTCAAAGATTAAGCCTTTTGTGAAAAATTCAATTACATGCGATGACATCTTTCTGTTGTCATTTTTGTTGAGCCAGCAAAAAGAGAAAAATTGGTAAAAAGTAACTGATAAGTTACTTTTAAAGCAACTTAGTTACTTTGATATAAAGTAATCAGTAAAGTAACTACATTACTTTTTTGAGGTGCTATCAGTAATCAGTATTTAAATTACTTTAAGTAATCCGTGACAACACCGGCCGTTAGTAATGCTGTTATACTCTAAAGCTGTAATTAACAACACTAATAACTTATTCCATTAATTCTTTCCACAGCCCGAAAACCTACACTAAATCCTTAATAAATACTGTTGTTACTATTGCAAATAGCAACTACATAGAGCAAAACAAATATATCATGAATAAAAATCGGGAATAATAGTATGATAATAATAATAATAATAGTAATAATACCTGCAATAATGTAATAAATCGGGTTCAAATGTGGCAGTTGTATTTTGTGTGGTGTTCCTGAACGCACCGCGGGGCTGACGGCAGAGTGAGAGCGTGCAGTTGTGATATTACTTTCACTTTTAACGTCCTTTGTTTGCTGGTAGTTGGCGTGTTGTGTTGCACAAGTCCTGAAAAAAATGATTCAAAACCTGACGAAGCTGGCGATGTCTAAGGCAATGGTTGTCACCTTTACTTATAGGGACTGGTCGGAGGAATATTGTCAAGCAGTTCACGGCCGTGCACCCCACATTCATATGTTTCCATTAGTAAGCCTCTCCTTTTTTCTTTTTTGAGCACCGGCTTTAACATTCTTGGAACCCATGTTGATTTCTCTCACAAGAAAATCCACCGTGTGTGCGTCTTGAGGGAAAACAATGAAATTGCGACGCTGTCAGAAATCGTCATATTTCCAGCATTTCGTCGGATGTAGAAACAAATGGCGAGTCCAATTTTACGTCGGATATCGAAAAGATCGTGTGTGTTGAATAAGCCAGCGTGATCGTAGGACGTACCACTGCATGCTCATGTGTGAGATCATGTTACCGTATTGTTACGTCTGATTGGTATAATGGAGTCATGTGATTATTGTCGCGACATCTCATTGTTGAAACTGCTACAGCCAGTGTGCTGAAAAAATAAAGTAAAATCTAATTTACAGAATAAAGACGAAAGATGCGCGTGTAGCCCAAAGTAGCAGAGTAAGACTAGAGTTTCTTCTTCACACATTCATACTCTATTAAAAATAAATAAGTATGGCATGGTAAAACTACTCTTAGAAGTACATTTTTCTCAAAAAGTCACTCAAGTAAATGTAACTGAATAAATGTAACACATTATTACTAAGCTTGAGAACGATAAACCGATACGACCGGATATCCGGTTTTCCAGGTGAGAGATACAGATGTATCGATTATAAAGTTACCATTCGACAGTAATTAGCCATTAAATACTCAGTGAACCGATAGTAGAGATAGAATTCGGCTATCGCGAGCACAAGAATCGGCTTCTAATGCCTAGTTCAATGCATTGCTTAATATGATAATTTAGCTTTTACTTCACATGCTACGCTTGTGTCTTTCAGTGAATGACACAAGTGCGCGTCATTCGCCACACAGCGCACACTTAGATCGAGACCGCACGCATGATATAATATGGACAAGCACTACTCACAGTCGTGGTTGCCACAAGTTACTTCCCATGCATTTATGCAGAACCGCTACTAGTCGCCATCATTACCTGATCGTCACGGGCGTGTCATAACAACGCGAGAGCTAACGAAACCACTGTAACGCACGCAGCGTCGCGTTTTCTTTACAGCCCAAAACGAAAACGAAACTAGTAGTGGCAACGAAGCAACATGCTAAAACAATGGACAGTGTGATCACCGACGGCAGCGACGTGCTGTGATTGATTTTCAACGCACCCAGGAAAACAAAAGTCGGACTTTTAAGTGATGAAAGCAGCCAGATCTGTTCGCATGGGACAGAGCTTGTGTGAAGTGTGGAGCGGTACAGAAATCGTGAGTTTTAACCCTGAAAAATAACCCACTACAATGCTGGAAAGGGCGGCATATTGTTTCCACGAAACGCAGTCTGCTTAAATATGAACATGTGGATTAGTTGATCTTCCTCAAGAAAAATTTGCCCTTCAAAAAAGATATGGACAGTGATGAGCAATAAAAAATGAGGAAGCACGGGCATAAGTGAATGACTTTGCTGTGTATTAGGTTAAAGTAATGATTATTGACCTGTCTAAAATGCTATGTTTTTATTCCCCCAATTATACCAGTCGTAAAGCATAATTTATTATTTATTTATGATAACACTAGCAGGTTTAATTTTTTTTCAAGAGCTGCTGCATATAATTAATATTTTTTGTTTGTAAGATGTTTACATTGAAAGTTTGCACTTAAATTACTTACCTCTTGTGTTAAAAACACCAGGAAATACAGTAATTGAATTACTGCACTTTATTGTTGTCTGTGACTGGAGTTTTATTGTATTATCAGTCCCATCCAACAAAATGACGGTCATATAGTAAGCCTTATTTATTTTCTCATAAAAAATAAAACATAACATTGGTATCAAATTTTGTAAATTTTGCTATTAAAAAATATGGTCTTTTTTATATTTTTAAAATACTGTACGAACACACACAACAAATGTTTACTATCGTATCGTTTTCACTCTGTATCGAACCGTATCGTTCTTAAACTGTATCGAATCGTATCGAATCGCTGGGCCTTAAAAATGTATCGTTTTCACTCTGTATCGAACCGTATCGTTCTTAAACTGTATCGAATCGTATTGAATCGCTGGGCCTTAAAAATGTATCGTTTTTTAATCGAATCGTAACCTGTGTATCTAGATACATATCGAATCGGCTTCATGCCAGAGATTCCCAACCCTAGTTATTACCCACCTCTTCCAGTCTACATAGTAAAGATTCTGACCTGCATTTCTCATGAGGGGGAGAGAAAAGCTGAGTGAGCTAAAAGTGAAAATAAAAACTCACCTCTGAGCCTGCAGCTGCACAGTTGATAAGGTTGTTATTTGGGTTGGCAATCCAGAAAGTGGAAGTTGCACTAAAAAAAAAAAAAAGTGGTGGAGAGGAAATAGTGAAATGTTTTGAAGTCAGCACTCGTGAAAATGTTAGTTTGCAACATCCGTTTTCCTCATTTGTAAAAATAGGCTACATGACAATGTTTATGTCCAGAAAAAAAGGAAGAGGAAAATCTACTGTATAAAAAATAGGCAGTCGCTTCTTTCAAGCAAGATTTTGAAATAACTGACAGACACTTACAATGGTATGAAAAAGTATCTAAACCTTTTGGAATTTCTCACATTTCTGCATAAAATCACCATCAAATGTGATCTGATCTTTGTCAAAATCACACAGGTGAATAAACTGTCTGCTTTAACTAAAATCACCCAAACATATATAGGTTTTCATATATTAATGAGGATAGTATGCAAACAGTGACAGAAGAGGAGGAAATGAGTAACTGAACCATCACATTTAATATTTGGTGCCCCCCCCTTTGGCAGCAATAACTTCAACCAGACATTTTCTGTAGCTGCAGGTCAGTCTGGTACATCGATCAAGACTTATCTTGGCCCATTCTTCTCTACAAAACTGCTGTAGTTCAGTCAGATTCCTGGGATGTCTGGCGTGAATCGCTGTCTTTAGGTCATGCCACAGCATTTCAATGGGGTTCAAGTCTGGACTTTGTCGTGGCCCCTCCCGGACATGTATTTCGTTCTTCTGAAACCATTCTGAAGATGATTTACTTCTCTGTTTTCGACCATTGTCTTGTTGCAGCATCCATCGTTTTTTTTAGCTTCAACTGTCTTACAGACGGCCTCAGGTTTTCCTTTAAAACATCCTGATAAACTTTTGAATTCATTATTCCATTAATGATTTCAAGTTGTCCAGGCCCTGAGGAAGCAAAAACGCCTAAATCATGATGCTCCCTCCACCAGGCTTCAGGGTGGGGATGAGGCGTTGATGTTGGTGAGCTGTTCCATTTTTCCTTCACACATGACGTTGTGCGTTACTCCCAAACATTTCAACTTTGGTTTCATCAGTCCACAAAATATTTGTCAAAACCTCTGTTGAGTGTCCAAATGCCTCTTTGCGAACATTAAACGAGCAAGAATGTTTTTTTTAGACAGCAATGACTTCCTCCGTGGAGTCCTCCGATGAACACCATTCTTGACTATAGTTTTCATATAGTTGAAGTGTGCACAGAGATATTGGACTGTGCCAGTGATTTCTCTAAATCTTTAGCAGACACTCTAGGGTTCTTTTTTAACTCTCTGAGTATTCTGTGCTGAACTCTTTGCATCATCTTTGGTGGACGGTCACTCCTTGGGAGAGAAGCAACATTGCCAAACTCTCTTCATTTGTAGACAATTTCTCCGACTGTCGACTGAGATGGTTTTGTATCCTTTCCCAGCTTTATACAAATCAACAATCCTTTATTGCAGGTCTTATGACAGCTCTTTTGACCGAGCCATGATGCACATCAGACAATGCTTCTCATCAAGACAATTCTTACCAGGTGTGTTTTGTAGTGAGCAGGGCATTAGTGATTGGGCACACACCTGACTTAAATTGTTTGGTAAAAAATTGGTTTCAATTGCTCTATACCTAAACTCTAAACCTATAAATGTATGGGTTGTTTTCGTTAAAACAGACACTTTCTTTTCATCTGTGTGAGTTTGACAAAGATCAGATCACATTTGATGGGGATTTTATCCAGAAATGTGAGAAATTCCAAAACGTTCAGATAGATTTTCATACCATTGTACTTGCACTGATTCATCAGTAAATGTAAGTCAGATTAACAAAAATCAGTCACACTTAAAACAGAAAAAAATGACAAACAGAACAATGTAACAAGGGTATAAAAATGGCAAGGGGAAAACAAAAACTAATTTTGTTTGCAGATGTTGTACCTCTCTAACCAAGTACCACTCAAATAGTGTAAATGTAATAAAATGGGAGAATGTCAAGTCCAGATAACGTCAGAGAGAAGCTTGGTAAAATCCTTCTTTTACTTTAATGCTGCAAAAGGTGAATGACTGTGTATTAAGTGAATTCCAGTGCCATTAAAAATCCAAAACCTTTGCTTAAGCTCTGCATTTTAAGGCATAGGCGGTTTAACAAGATAAAGTCACGTCGCCTGGATTAAGCTACTTTATATTCAATGCCGTCTCCGAAAGCTTTGTGACGTTATTCGGAGAAAAATGCAAATCTCTCTGAGAAAATGCACAGCTTTTTACAGTGCCTTTTGAAATATGGTTTTATTTCAATTCCATAATATTATGATTTATGCTCGAGGTTGAACCCGTGATACATCTTCGGTATCGTTTCTCTTTAAAAATTTTGGTTTGAGAATCTGCATACCTGTCAAGTTGTACGGTTCCGGCGTAATCTGTACAAGTGAGCACTGATTTTTAAATGTGTACATCGTACGTTCAAAATCTGTACGTTTTTCATGCATTTCATTTTTTTCTCCGTTCGTATTTTGTAATCATTTCCATTTACGGGTTACTACGTTGGTTGAATGACGTGAGAAAAGTCAGAGACACGGAGAGAGAAGAGCAGAAGTGGGAAAGAGGGAGTTGTGACGCCGTTGCAAACGAGATGCTAGGCTAAGTGGCTCCAATAATACCTGACTGTAGCCGACAGCCTACAAACTACGCCCACATAATGCTACGCTAGATATCACATGTATAAAAACTAGATTCGAAATGATACACTTGCCGGCGTTGGTAAACAGTCGCCATCTTAAAGCAGTAGACATCTCAGAAAGTCTCTGTTGTAATGAATCTTCCTAGAGAACCTAAGTAACTTTTTATCGAAAATACTCCGAAATTGGCCAAATCTTGACTTGAATCTATCTTTAAATGATGAAACAGTTTTAAAACTTTCACATGTTGAAAGTAGACAGAAGGGAACTAATGCATAAACGGGAGCAATTTTAACAACTTCAACAGTTGATTCACAACATTAAATGACTTCCAAACATAGCAAAGGTTACTATGTTTTTTTTTGTTTGTTTTATTTATTTATTTATTTTAGAAAAAATGGAAAGAAAGAAAAAACATGAAACGTAACACCAGTTACTTTGCCAAGTAACTAATTACTCTTACATTCAGGTAACAGAGTTACTAACTCAATTACTTTTTGGGAGAAGTAATTTGTAACTGTAATTAATTACTTTTTTAAAGTAAGATTAACAACACTGGTCATAAAGATGCAGTCTGCAGAACGAAAAGTGACGAAAGTAGCTATTTTATTCTGCCAATTTGCTGCCGAATTTAATTTGCCTGCAACTATTGCTGATCGCTTCTCAGGATTAGCAAAAGAAATGTTCCCTGACTCAAAGATTGCATCGAAAGTTAATTTTATCAATTGACCTTTTTAATTTATAATTGGACACACTAACAAACTACCTCCAAGTCAAACTGAATTGCCAGCTGAAGTGCCATGAAGTGCAGACATCAAAAGACATGATAGAAATTGCCAAAAGATCTACATACAATTATAACAAAAGTCACTGTTAAATTTTAGTAATAATGAACTAGCTGAAGATATTGATTGTTCTTTGATTGCACCAGGTTATATGTGACAATATTACCAATAAATTCATATTATTTTAAAAATTGAGTTTTATTTTCTTTTCATATTGCATGCTATATAAAACGTTGTAAGATTAGTCACCAATTTGTAAGGGCATACGTCACTATTTGTAAGGTTGCCATCGGCCTTGGGTTGACAGGTATAAATCTGCATGAATAAAAGCAAGAAAACACGGCAAAATAGTTCTAGAAATGTGTTGCTTATTCAGTATGTAAAGGTCAATTTTCTAATCACTGCATATACTACATCGTACAGTATACAGTTGTTCAGTGGATATTCCGTTTGACCATTGTACCTGACAACAACAGTATACTGACAGTGCTTCAAGTTTTATCAACGCCTTTTACATGTACAATTCACAAGCGTTTTAGACATTTAGACATTTCTGTTGGTATTTTGATAAAGAGGGTAAAATGTGAACACAAATAAACCCAATCACCTGCAGCACTATAGCATAAAAATCTCTTAGCGTTTGTCTACAGCATTTCCTGCTCAAGTTTGCTCCTGGCTCCGGTGCAAATGTTTAGGCTCATATTCTATTTAACTATTAGTAGTTTGCATTAGTGCTGCAAGGATTAATCGATTAATACGAGTAATTCAATTAGAGAAAAGCTTCAAATCCAATTTTGCCGCTTCAAGGATTTGTTTGATTAGAGTGGCGTTGTAATGGTTTGGTTTGAACGTGTTTGCATTTAGTTTCATTGACTTGGGTACACTGCCCTCTAGTGGCATCATTAAATACTGTATGACATAACTCATTTAACATGGCTAAATCCAGCTGCTCCCTGTTAAGACCAACGTAAGGTATGTTTTTGTTTAAGCTAATATGTGTGTTTATAGATTCATTATTTAGTTTAGAGGTATATTTAGCAGTTATTTTTATTTTTGGTGGGAATATAACGAGCATTGTAAAAAAAAGTAATAATAATAATAATAATAATAATAATAATAATGTTGCATTTTATAGCATTTAAGCTTGAGCGGATTTTTGCTATTCAAGTTAGCCAATTCATAGACTTCATAATGGTATTGACGGGTCTAGCCTTCAAGTAAACCCTAAACCCTAACCCACATCAAAAAGGAGCTATTCACAAACACGCACGCAGCGATCTAATGCCGGATTTCTGTTGAAAAAGTAAGAAAGCTGTACCGCATACAAACAGGAAGGATTGGAATGATTTGTTAGAGGATTCAAGGTAATTATATTATTATATTTTTCGTACCATACATACATTTTAAACGTTGTTAAAAAAATCAATTGGTGAAATTAGCCGCTACTGCATTGGCATCATAGTTCTCAATATTTACGTAAAATAAATGCTAACTGCATGTTTTTTTTTTCTTTTAACCAAGAATTGGGACTGTTTTACACCCATGTCTAAAAAGGATTCGGGGATTTAAGCATTTATGCACAAGAATTTTCACCGGAAAAGCTCTGTTTACATAAGGCGGCCACTAGCTACATTTACTAACATACTATCATTGTACTTCGACATAGTTACGTAGAATAAATGCTAACGGCATGTTTTTTTTTGTTTTGCTTTTAACCAAGAATCGAGACCTTTTTTACGTCCATATCTATAAAGAATTCGGGGATTTAAGCATTTATTCACAACAATTTTCAACGGAAAACGCTCTTTGTCTATGATTCCACTCGGTCAGCTTTGACGGCCTCCCCAACAATGGAGGCCCCCTATTTATCAGCCCAGCGGCCCGTGTCCCGTCAATACATTATGAAGTCTATGGCCAATTGTTCTTTTGTTGTACTTACTCATTTATTTATTTATTTATTTATTTATTATACTGTTTGAGGCTATGCTCAGGTATTTTAATTTATTTTTAAAAGCATTTATTGCTATTGTTTGAAGAAACACTCAGGAATTTGATTTTGTAATTGCATTAATTGCAAGCATAAACACTTGTTTGTTTTACGTATCTAAACTGTATTATGCAGCGCAATAAATGTTCGTAAACTGATTATTTGATTATTGGAACTAACTGATCAATAGATAAATCGATTACTCAAATAATAGCCCTAGTCTGAATTCAATAGGATTATTTCATCAGAACCAACTGATGGCTGATTGAGGCACACGGATAAAAAAGGTGGCACAGATAATAGTTTTCTGTTGGTAAGTATACAGTTAGTCCCTGGCCTACGACAGACTCGACTTACGTGATTTCAACTTTATGACGCGGGAGTCTTGTCCGCCATTTTGTCTCCAGTAGTTGTTTTTTTTTTGTCTGTCATGTCACATAAGCAGCACTTTATTATACCTCACAGTATCCGAGTTTTTACTTTACTTTATTATTACGACTTCCTCTGTCCTCACTAAACATGAAGTTGTTCAGCTTTACAGACAGCAAACAAGGCAAGTGTGTTCTTTGAAGCTTTTTGCTTCCTTCACTTTTAAAACTCGTAAAGCTACAACACTCATAAGTACACTCATCTTCAAAACGACACACATTTTTACAATAAAACACTTGACACAAAACAATTGGTGTTCAACGTCCATCTTGTCTGATCAATGTGTAAATTTGGAAGATGAAATTATCCTAATTTGCCTAACAAAAGTCTGTTAGTTTAAATGCTAATGCATTACAATTCTCATTGCAAATCGCTCGCACATAACTCCACACACCGTAGCTCTGAACTTAATTACAAATACATATACAAACATATATTAGCTGAAACAACTTACAGCCTTATGTGGGCCAAATCAGAGTGCAGCTATCCTTTAACCATATCAGACATCTGAGTCTGCTAAATCATACAAGGCGACAGTCCAGCCAGACCCAACGGGCAGTATCCTCCATCATTAAACACAATACTTTTGGACTTTTTGGATAGTTATTTTGGGGTACTTGAAGGGTTAATTCCGATTTACGCTAAAATTCGGGTTACATTGCCAGCAAAGCAACGGAACTCGTTCATAACCAGTGGACTACCTGTACTGACCACCGTTCCAGCCATTGTCTTACCTGCAGTCTTGCCGTGGGTTGGCTACATATCCTGGGTACGCTCCGTCTGTGATGTCGCGGCACATTTTACTGTCCCTGTCTGAAGGGAGGAGAGTGCCAGCTCGGACCATGAGGCCCAAACAGTGATCAAATGTATTTCTCTCCTCTGGCCCGTCCTCTGTAAAGAAACAATGGCCCAGCGTGTCATAGCCCACTACGTCTTTTACCTGAAAAGAAAAACATTGCATTTTAGTAGTTACAAATATATTTTTTCGAAGTATTATTTTAAAAAATGGTTGTGCAGTCTCGATTCTTGATTAAAAGCAAAAAAAAAAAAAAAAAAAAACGTGCAGTTAGCATTTATTTCATGTAAATGTTGCAAACTACGAGGCTAGTCTGTAAGGAAAGTAGCGGCTGCCACATGTAAACAGAGCTTTTCCAGTGAAAATTCTTGTGAATAAATGCTTAAATCCCTGAAGTCATTATAGATATGGTCATAAAACATTCTCAATTCTGGTTAAAAGCAACAAAAAAAAAAAAGCATACGGGTAGCATTTATTTTATGTAAATATTGTGAACTATGAGGCTAGTCTGTAAGGAAATTAGCGGCCGCTTGAGGTGTGCATCGGCACTGCCCTCACGATTCGATTATGATTCGGAGGGCCACGATTCGATTCGATTCAGAGGGCCACGATTTGATTTGGTTCGATTCGGCAATGCATCGCGATGCATTAAAGCCTGGGATGTATTAAAATTCTAAAGCAAAGCATATTTTTCGTGAATCATGAGGCAACACAAGCGGTCAGACATTAAACAACTGGTTGAAGTCAAATGAAAATACTTTCAGATATATACTCAATTTGGACATTTAGGGATGTATGTAGTTTCTATGGGGCGTACTCACTTTTGTTGCCGGGGGTTTAGATATTTTTGGCTATATTTTGAGTTATTTTTAGGGGAAAATAAATGAACTCTATTATATAAGCTGCACACAGACTGTTTTTCATTGTGTCAAAGTGTCATTTTGTCAGTTTTCTCCCATTAAAAGATATACTTGAATACTGTATCTGCAGAAATGCGAGGGGTGTACTCACTTTGTGATACACTGTACTTTTTACTTTTACTTAAGTAGATTTGTCAAGAAGAAACACTACTCTTAGTTTGCTACTTTGGACCACACTAAAGGCATGACTCAAAAATACTAATCAAATGTAATAATGTAGCAAAAGACCACACAAAAGCTTGCTGTCGCAAGTCCTATGATCACGTCGCCTTGTTCAATCACGTGGCGTCTGTAAAGCTACGTGGAAAATAAATGATTTTACATAAAGTGCTGCCATGAACCTTACTCAAAAGTGCAGATTTCAACCTCTCTCTGAGTTTTACTCGGCACTGATACACCACGGAAAACTGGAGATGATCATTTTAATTCCATGGTAGAATACATGTTTTCCCCACTGTGGGATAAGACGGGTGATGGAGAGGTGAAGGAGGAAGGAACTTCGTGGTGGTGTAGTTTGTGGAGTCAGCAAATTGTACAAAAGTAAATACGTATTTCTCATATAAAGCACTCTGAGTTGTATGCAAGAAGTGATTTAATAATAATTCAATTAGAGGTTTGATAGATTTATTGAAATAAAGAGCCCACACAACAAATTGGGCAAAATTCATAAAATGACAAGCCAAATATTTACTAATTAAGAATTAAAAGGTATTACAATTTATTTCGGTGTTTGGTTTTCGGTTAGTAATTTTCATTTTGGCGCATCCTAAGTAAATATACATTTTGGATATAACCAAAGCTGTGCTTTTTGCAAGCATCTGTGATACGTATAAACCTTAGACCAGTGGTTCTTAACCTGGGTTCAATCGAATCCCAGGGGTTCGGCGAGTCAGTCTAAGAGACTAGTCTGAGGGAAGTTTAAGACACTCAGGGCTCTATTTTTGGACGCAGACTAAATCTATGGAAAGTGTAGTTTAAGATCAGGATTTGGACTGGTTACTCCCCAATATACAGGCTTTATTCTGGTTCTTTCAGCTGCTAGTCATCTATCTGATGGGAGGAGAAGCTGGTTTGCTCAGTGGAAGTTTGACTCTCACTTGGTATGAGGAAGTACAACTGACCTACGGGTAACGTACACTGCGTTGACAAAAAAAACCCCCACACATTTTACAGGTTACATTTTGAACAATATAAGATATATTTCTCCAAATTTGAATGAAAAATTCTAAGATAGGCACATTGGGCCAGTCTTGGTTTAGTGGTCTGATTATGCTTCAGACATAAAGATAAAAACATGAATTTTGACCTGTTTAAAAACATGCTGTTTAAATTAGAAGAAATTTGAATAGAAATTCACTTAGGTTTTAGCTGGCTAGCTCCGATATATCGATTCTGAAGTTAAAAAAAAAAAAAGAATTTTCTAATAGCGTACCGCACTAATGCTATTTTTGGACCATGACGTTGCCGTCGTAACGCTGAGGTGGATTATTATAGACACGCCCTCGCATACGAACCATGTTATTTCTGCTTGTTTTCTCCGGTAATCTTTCAAAAAACAACGTGTCGATCAAACACTGCTGCTATGGAACTTGTAAAAACGACTCGAGACATTACGACATATGAAGGATGTTTTCTTCATACGTTTCCCGAAACCAAAAACTCGGAGGAAAAAATGTGAAGAATGGATCAACTTGGGCGGACGTCCAAAAGACCAGTTTAACGCCAGCAAGGTGAATCCATTTCATATGCAGTAAACATTTTGTTGGGGGCAATGGTCCTTCAGTGGACGAAGAGGTAAGCCATTTTGATATTTTTACTTGTTTTTTAGCTTGGCGTTTTGCCGTGCTGCTTCTGTCTGACAATGAACGACCTGAAAAAAATTAAAATGGTATCTGACTGCCACTGTTACCTTTTCTGTTGTAAAAAACAAGGGGGAAGTGTGAATAAATTATAGAATTAAGATTTGTTATTAATGAAAAAATTTAAAGTGTTCGTTGGCTGTCACTGAGTAGCATTTGCAATTGCTACACAATAATAGCAATGGAAACTGCCCCCAAGAACGGTCAGAGATGTAAAACAAGAGGATATAATTAATAAGAAAGACAGGGCATATGGCGGTAAAGGATAGATTTTTTAAACAGGAAAATGTCATTGCCAGTGGCGTATAGCAATGCATACAAGAAAAAGGTGTCGATAAAAAAGCTAACTCTGGATCAGGTCGGCTCTTTTTTAACCCTGGACACTCAAGCCATCTCTTTAACTGAACATTTGTATGTTCTTCCACATATTTACCAGTGAATATGGCTCCAGGGACATCATTTTCGGACAGAATTGGTAGGTTTAGCTCAGTAAACATCTCGTTCGTACACTATTTCCATGCATTTACTATTAGGGACAAACGGGAGGTTGACCTGCCTCGCCACAATTGCTAACGTCATGAATATTAACGAGCAAAAGTGATGTGTTGCTTGCGGTACGCCATTCCAAAGTGTTCGGTTAATGCACGTGTGAAACTCATGGGGGTTCGGTACCTTCAGCAAGGTTAAGAACCACTGCCCTAGATGCTGGTCTAATAAATTTGTGATGTGCAGGACTATTTACTGTACAGTATATTGTTATACAAGAGCTGAACTCACCAGAAGTCCATTGGTGCTGTGGATGGTAACGCAGCGAGAGAATGAGTGGTGGATTGAGAGATCGCTGACATAGGTGGGGGGATTGTAGCCTCCCATCTCATCCACTTCCCCATTCATATGAAAGTGGACTGGATAATGTCCCATTGTTTGTTGGCCCATGTTCTGGAGCTCCACACCAGATATATGTGCGGCTTTGAAACCTCGCTCCACCTAATGGCAGCAGAGATGATCAGTGACTCTTACAAGAAAAGAGGGGATGATTACTACAAAGCAAGGTTTCAGAATAGAATACAATTTACATTATTTGTCATTATACATACTACAAGGAGATTAAAAGTAATAACCGTAAGGCACACCTAAAACTAAAACTTTATCTCCAAAATGGACGGTGTGCCTATTATTGAGTGTCTGTCTGACTGAGAAATTTTAGAAAAGGCAGTCGCAAGTGAAAGCCGCATTAGAACCTTAAAGGGAGAAGGTTGCGTGTGATAGTAGCTGTAACATTCAAGTGTGTGCGTTAGGCTGAACAACATGGGTTTGGCAATTGGCTTGCCTGGCACCTCCAGACTATTTTCCATGTATTTTTCAACCACTGTGAGAAGAGTCTGGGACCCATCTCCTTATTGGCCTCTCGAGCCCGAACGAAATCATCCGTTCAATCAGATTCGTTTATTTGCATGACGTCTTCTTAATGAGCAACGTCACTCTTGTGCGTTGGAAGTCGTCTCCAAAACAACACAGATGGCGAATGGGAGAGCCGAGAATATTTTCCAATCCGCGGTAAATTCAGTTTTAAATGACCAAAAACATACCGAGTCGCTAAAACCAACAGCCTGTCTCGCGCTAGCCATGTTGAATAAACTTCTCCGTTCTCCACTCTCCTCATATGTTTAATCTCTCGCGCTAGTTTGTCACTTTATCAACGGCACGTCCGCCCGTCGCTGATTGGTCCACTCCGCTGTCTGTTTGCTGTGGCTTGCTCCGTCCTGGGAATTTGATCCGCTGAACGGTCCCCAGACTCTATAGCTGGAACAGCGGGGAGTCTGGTGTACCAGGCAAGCAATTGGCCCCCTTAAGTATGGCAACTACTGCCAATGGGATGCTGAGGGTGCTGCAGCAACCCCTGGTGTTGGGGAGGGAAAAAAGTGTTGTGGTAGATTTTTAAAAAGAAAGAAAGAAAGAAAGAAAGAAAGAAAGAAAGAAAGAAAGAAAGAAAGAAAGAAAGAAAGAAAGAAAGAAAGAAAGAAAGAAAGAAAGAAAGAAAGAAAGAAAGAAAGAAAGAAAGAAAGAAAGAAAGAAAGAAAGAAAACATATCGAAAGAATAGAGTAGCCACCCGACACCTTGCTTGCTACCGGGTCACGTTTAATAGGGCGCTATTGGAATGGTTAACTGTTGACAGAGGAGGCGTTAACATGTCGCAAAAACGAATTCATGATTTTTTTCTTTACAAAAACAGCAACATTTTCTAAAATTCAATTCGAGGTCGAAAATAAAGAAGATTATGATGCTATTTTTATCTACCTTTGCTGTCTTCAAAGAGGTAAGACATGTCATAGACATCATCAGTATTGACGTGTCACTTCGTCATTCTTCGCGCGACGCTTTATTCGAGGGGGCCGAGCTTCATTTCGTAATAGCCGAAGACTGCACGCGCTCATGTCGGATCCAAGCTTGGATTTATTTTCGATTGGATTTAACTACGAAAGTTGTACTGCAAACAAACAGGAAGGATTGACTCAGGAGTGATTTGTTCGAGGATTCAAGGTAAATATTATATTTTTTGTACCATGCATGCGTGATTTAAGCATTTATTCGCAGGAATTTTGTTCTTTGTTTACACATGGAGGCGGCTAATTTTCGTAAATGACTAGCCTCATAGTTTACTTTTAACCAAGAATCGAGACTGTTTTACGTCCTTATCTATGAAGAATTCGGGCATTCAAGAATTTATTCACAAGAATTTTCGCCAGAAAAGCTCCTTTCACGCCAGGCGGCCACTAGCCTCATTTGCTAACAGTATATAGTGTATAATGATAATAAAGGGATATTCTATTCTATAATAAGCTGTGATTGTATATAGAATTCATTAATTATCTATTTACATATAATTTATGATTTATTCTGCATGTTTTCCTCAGGTATTAAGTTTCTGATGTTAAATTGAGTGATTTATTAGCTGTTGAAAACTTGCAGTAAATTAAAAAAAAAAAGTTGCTATGTTGGTCAAAACCATGTGAAAAACTTATACGATATGTTAAATATTGCTATTGATCCTGAAACTATAGGTGATTTTCTCTGCATTTGGTGATTTTTGTGCGTCTGGTGAAAAATCTGAGACTTGTATAGCCATTTTAAGTTGTGTTATACTGATATAGAAAAATTTTTATCAGGATTTTATAAGGTAACGACTTTGAAATTGTTGATGCCGCTGCTCATGGAGACTCATATATGGCTAAGATATGTGCCTGTTATGTTATTAGGTCAGTAGCAGCTTTGGTTTTGGAAATATTTGAATTAGAAATTTTTGAAAATAGGCCCCCTAGGAATCGGCCCCGTTTCCCGTGTCATGTCAATAGGCTATGAAGTCTATGGACATGTTTGCATTGTAGCCATATTATTATTTTTTTGTTGCTATTAAGCTGCCGCCGTGCAGAGCGCTTTTGGATATTCATGTGCAATATATTTTAATTTGTGAAAAGGGGGTTTTAACGGAGGTTCATTGGACCTTTTAGTTTTCAAATGTGTTTGTGTGTCTTTGTGCCGTGTAGCCGCACATATTTGCGTTATAATACAAAGGCACTTTTATTTCCAATATTTTAGTGTTGTGAAAAGGGGGTTTTAACGGAGGTTCATTGGACCTTTTAGTTTTCAAATGTGTTTGTGTGTCTTTTTGTCGTGTAGCCGCACAAATTTGCGTTATAATACAGAGGCACTTTTATTTCCAATACAAAACCTTCAACACACACTGTCTTTGTAGTAGCCTAGTAGTAGTACATAAACTATCCAGGGTTCGTGCGTACTGCCGTTGTGCATGCATTGTATGGAGAAAGCGCGCGAGCATGACAAATTTGGACCGAAACGACTGTTTTCCGATAGGAAGCTCTAAAAAAGTTCGTCAGCACCCACTGCTGTGAATGACATCCAGCGCTCCTGTCTACTGCGAAGAAACATGCTTATGAAGCTCAGTTCAAACTCAAGGCTACCACCAACGTGAAACAAAAAGAAACTGCACCAGGTTTTCATATTTTAATGAGGATAGTATGCAAACAATGACAGAAGGGGAAAATATGTAAGTAAACCAACACATTTAATATTTTGTGGCCCCCCTTTGGCAGCAATAACTTCAACCAGACGCTTCCTGTAGCTTCAGATCAGTCTGGCACATCAATCAGGACGAATCTTTGCCCATTCTTCTCAACAAAACTGTTGTAGTTCAGTCAGATTCCTGGGATGTCTGGCATGAATCGCTGTCTTTAGGTCATGCCACAGCATATCAATGGGGTTCAAGTGTGGACTTTGACGTGGCCACTCCAGAACGTGTATTTTGTTCTTCTGAAACCATTCTGAAGTTGATTTACATCTGTGTTAAAGTGCCTGTGACACGAAAAAGCATGTTTATTTCATAATACACGCGGTATTTTATGCCCCTGAATGATATGGACCGCTTGGATGTGTGTGGAAGCGATCGCTATATTTATTTAGTTTTTTGAATCCCGCGCCATTAAAATGAGTGACTTCCGGCTTCGGTCTTGCATTGAGGAGGAGGGCGCTGTGACGTGTACGGTAGAAGACGTTCTCTTCACTATACATTGTACTGTTGTGTATGAAGACGAAGGATTCAGCTGATTTTGCGGATTAATACTTTTATTTTTTGCATCACGCCAGCCAAACGGCTGCAGAAAAAAACATTCTGTGTGCGGGAGAGGCGTATGCGCCTTTTTGGAGTTTCAAAAGGTTCCCATTCACCATGGATATTTACTGTGGGACCATTGGACTTACAAGGAAGTGAGTAAACATCTTGTTTTGTATTATGTCAAATACGAATACAGTGATTACAAAGTAAACACTATAAAATTCATTTAAATAAAGGACTACTTACGTTTGATCATTGATAGGCATGTAAAAAGCTATCCTCATGGTCATTAGCAGTTAGCTGTTAGCACGTTAGCTGCACAACAACTCCAGCCACCCTCCTCCAGGGAACGAACTGTAAATTGCTTTCCGCCGGGCGGTTTACCGATCCGCAAAGAAACTCGACAACCGGGTGGTCATGTCAAATAATCCAGGCTAGTTATGTGTGATTTTCCACTTCGAAGACTTTGAAACATCCCTCGGTTCGGGTTAGCATGTCGGCTAGCTGTCACTCCTTCTGGTCTGTTTACATTCTCCGAAGCCGGGGAAGGGAAATTACATATGTCCGATTTAGGTGTCATAAAATATCGTTTGGGAGGTGTGACAGTAAAGGTGAAGTCGACTGTTTTGACCATTATGGAGTAATTTTGCCATGTCGTCTTGAATAAATGGATTTTTATTATTTTATATTCCATTTAGCACAAGATTGTTATTTGTCATGACCATGCCATTTATTTAGCAATTGGGGAAAGTACTTGGGTAAAAAGAATATCCTGTAAAAATATTGAAGAGACAGAAACAATGACATTTTGCCGCTCTCTTCGTCGCGTTTTCCTCATTGTGAATAGTTCCCCCTCGACGGGCTGACTGGTCCTTCTCAAGCCATTTATATAGCTATTGGGGAAAAATACTTGGATAAAAAGAATATCCTGTAAAAATATTGGGAGTAGAGAGACTGAAACAATGACATTTTGCAGCTCTCTTCGTCTCGTTTTCCTCGTTCTGAACAATTCCCCCTCAATGGGCTGAATAGTAAAACCGATGAGCCCAGTCTACCGCTGACGTCATCCACCTGTTGGGGACGCTAAAGCCCTATAATGGTAGGCGTGGCTAACCGGCAGATTAAAAGACTAATTTCTCGTCATCTGCGCTTTGCTAAATTGTTGTATTTAGTCGAATCGTCTCAAAATATGATTCTAATTCACATGATAATGCCATTTAAGACTTTTTTTCTGGTGTCATATGCTCTTTAAGCTTCAATTGTCTGACAGACAGCCTCAGGTTTTCCTGCAAAACATTCTGATAAACTTTTGATTTCATTCTTCCATTAATGATTACAAGTTGTCCAGGCCCTGAGGTAGCAAAACAGCCCCAAATCATGATGCTCCTTCCACCATGCGTCACGGTGGGGATGAAGCGTTGATGTTTGTGAGCTGTTCCATTTTTCCTCTACACATGACGTTGTGTGTTACTCCCAAACAATTCAACTTTGGTTTCATCAGTCCACAAAATATTTGCCAAAACTCCTGTGGAGTGTCCAAGAGCCTTTTTGCGAATATTAAATGAGCAATAATGTTTTTTTTAGAGAGCAGTGGCTACCTCCGTGGAGTTCTCCCATGAACACCATTCTTGGCCATAGTTTTACATATAGTTGATGTGTGCACAGAAATATTGGGCTGTGCTAGTGATTTCCTCTAAGTCTTTAGCAGACACTTGAGGGTTCTTTTTTACCTCTCTGAGTATTCTGGACTGAACTCTTGGCGTCATCTTTGGTGGAAGGGCACTCCTTGGGAGAGAAGCAACAATGCCAAACTCTCTCCATTTGTAGACAACTTCTCTGACTGTCGATTGATGAACATCCAGACTTTTAGAGATGGTTTTGCATCCTTTCTCAGCTTTATACAAATCAACAATCCTTGACAGCAGGTCTTCCGGCAGCTGTTTTGACCAAGCCATGATCACACACACGCATCACTTCAGACAATGCTTCTTATCAGGACAATTCTTACGAGGTGTGTGTTTTATAGTGGGCAGGGCAGCTTTAAACCACTCATCAGTGTTTGGGCACACACCTGTTTGGTAAAAAGTGGTTTCAATTGCTCTTTAAGTCTCCTTAGACAGAGGGTTCACTTACTTATTTTTGCCTCTTCTGTCATTGTTTGCATGCTATCCTCATTAAAATATGAAAACGTGTAAATGTTTGGGTGGTTCTAGTTAAAGCAGACACTGTTTTTACATCTGTTTGATTTTGACAAAGATCAGATCACATTTTATGCAGAAATGTGAGAAATTCCAAAAGGTTCAGATACTTTTTCATACCACTGTATGATTGTTTTTAGGAGGAAGACCCTGCCTAAAGAAAAGTTGAGCTGCTGTGTTTGATGGGGACATAGCCCAGCTGTCCAATTCGGATACAGAAGATGAGGACTTTGATGGATTTGTGGACTGATTAAGATTCATGGAAGTACTAAATTAGTGTTAGTGTTAAATTATTTAACGTTAAATTCTTTAACAAAGTACAATTGAACTCAGTTTTACTTCCGTTGCCTTAAAATAAATAAATAAATAATAAACATGTCTATGCTAGCGCGTATGCTAGCGCGCGTGCTAGCGTATGATTTTCATGAATCCAATCCTTGTGCTCCTTGTGTATGTGCTAAATACAAAAATATCACCCAAAACAAGCCTGCGCCTTTTAATATGATGCGCCCTATAGTTGGGAAAATACAGTAGCTCCAGTCCAGTGCGTTGCACAATGAATTCATGCCATACATACGTAAATAAATAACATACAATAAAATTATAAAATAAAATAAAGCCATTAGACAGTATACAATGATGAATGAGGTAGAGTTTTAAAAGACAAATATAAAGACAGATTGATAGCTAAGAACCGTCACGATGTGTAAATATTCTAGGGGGATACTAACAGAATGAAAACGGAATGCAGCCAGAAGAGCTTTGTTAGACAAGTGGGAAAAAATGACCCGAACCACTGTGCCAATAAACTGCATCAAATGTAATCAATGAAAAAAAAAACAACACACGCATTTCACCTCACTTAACACAGCTTTTTAAAAAATGGAAGAACTCTGCAGATATTTGTAGAGATGGGACCTTTAAAACGTTAAAAGCATAAATGTCAAGTGTGGACTTTATTTTCCAGTGCTTCGCTCTAATTTCCATAGGCTTTTCTGGTTTTGTGTGTTGCCAAAAGTGCAGTCTACACATTCATCGTGTTTAACAGTGGACAGGACAGGGTGGAATGTGACGCTATTGAATAAAAGGTATGATTGTTCAACCTTGGGACAGTGACTTGAAGGCACTTTTCTACTGTGTTCCTAAAGCGGAAATTTAGAATTTTAGACATTAGTCTTGATGAAGGTGGAGTTCATGTCAGCAAATTTCATGCAGTTGGTTCGTTACCTTGCTGGCCAAAAGTATTGGCACCCCTGCGATTCTGTCAGATAATGCTCAATTTCTTCCAGAAAATGATGGCAATTACAAATGCTTTGGTAGTAATATCTACATTTATTTTGCTTGCAATGAAAAATCACCAAATAGGGAATGGAAAAAAAAAAAAAATCATTATCATTTTACACAAAACTCCAAAAATGGGCAAGACAAAAGTATTGGCACGCTCAGCCTAATACTTGGTAGCACAAACATTAAACAAAATAACTGGGAACAACCGCTTCCGGTATCCATCAATGAGTTTCTTACAATGCTCTGCTGGAATTTTAGACCATTCTCCTTTGGCCAACTGCTCCAGGTCTCTGAGATTTGAAAGGTGCCTTCTTCAAACTGCCATTTTCAGATCTCTCCACAGAGGTCTATGGGATTCAGGTCTGGACTCATTGCTGGCCACTTTAGAAGTCTCAAGTGCTTTCTCTCAAACCATTTTCTAGTGCTTTTTGAAGTGTGTTTTGGGTCATTGTCCTGCTGGAAGACCCGTGACCTCTGATGGAGACCCAGCTTTCTCACACTGGGCCCTACATTATGCTGCAAAATTTGTTGGTCGTCTTCAGACTTCATAATGCCATGCACACGGTCAAGCAGTCCAGTGCCAGAGGCAGCAAAGCAACCCCAAAACATCAGGGAACCTCCGCCATGTTTAACCGTGGGGACCGTGTTCTTTTCTTCGAAGGCCTCGTTTTTTTTTTTCCTTGTAAACTCTATGTTGATGCCTTTTCCCAAAAGCTCTACTTTTGTCTCAACTGACCAGAGAACATTCTTCTTAATTGTTTTTGGCTTTCTCAGGTACGTTTTGGCAAACTCCAGTCTGGTTCTTTTATGTCCCTAGGTCAGAGGTTGGGTCTTCCAGGGTATCGTAGCATAGAGTCCCTTTTCATTCAGACGCCACCGGATAGTACGGGTTGACACTGTTGTAACCTCGGACTGCAGGACAGCTTCAACTTGTTTGGATGTTAGTCGAGGTTCTTTGTCCACCATCCACACAATCTTTTGTTAAAATCTCTCATCAATTTTTTTTTTCCCATCCACACCTATCAAGGTTAGGAACAGTGCCATGGGCTATACACTTTTTGATGACACTGCACACGGTAGACACAGGAACATTCAGGTCTTTGAAGATGGACTTGAGCCTTGATATTGCCCATGCTTCCTCACAATTTTGCTTCTCAAGTCCTCAGACAGTTCTTTGGTCTTCTTTATTTTCTCCATGCTCAATGTGGTACACACAAGGACACAGGACAGAGGTTGAGTCAACTTTAATCCATTTTATTTGGCTGCAAGCGTGATTTAGTTATTGCCACCACCTGTTATGTGCCAAAGGCAAGGAACAGGTGCTGTTAATTACACAAATTAAAGAAGCATCACATGATTTTTCAAAGAATGCCAATACTTTTCTCCGGCCCATTTTTGGAATTTTGTGTAAAATAATTATTTAATTTAGTTTTCCATACCACTTTGTGTTTTTTCATTGCAAGTAAAATAAATAGAGATATTACTAACAAAGCATTTGTAATTGCAATCATTTTCTGGGAGAAATTGAGCATTAACTGACAGAAAAGCAGGGGTGCCCATACTTTTTACCAGCAGTGCATGCATTAGTTTCAGGGCTCCGGAGTGACTAAGCTAGCACAAGTCAGTGGTCCTGTCTTAGCATGCCAATAAAATATATATATATATTAACAGATCTAACATAGCCGTTCATTCATAATAAATTCAAAATGCAGATCATTGTTCAAAATACCCATGGGGCCAAAACAATGTCACACCAAACTGCCGTAATTCATTTCGTTCTGCCGGACTATTTTTTGTACGATCTGTACAAAATATGAATATTTTGTATTCTGTGAATACACTGCAAATTTCTAGCGTCTTAATCAGATTGATTTTCTTTAATCTAGTCAAATAATTTTCTCCATCTTGTTTTGAGTGTTAAAGACTAGTTAACAAATTATTGCGTCAGATTCCACTTACTTTAAGTAAATATGACTATTTGTTCTTATTAAACCCATACATCAAAAAGATGGTCATTTATCACCTAAATCAAGAAAAAAAATGCTTTCAAATAATGTGTTGATTCCATACTTTTGACCAATACCTGTTCTTGAATTAAGAACACTTCTGACTAACAAGCTTTTTTAATTTTTAAAATGAAATGTACAAATGTATTGCTTAAAATAAGTGTTACGCTTATTTTCAGCTAGCTATTTTTCTTGTTTAAGAAATCTAAGTGAGTAAAATGTACTTGAAGCACTGGCAGATAATTTCACTTATGAGTAGATTTACAATGAAAAATTAATAATAAATAAATAAAATAAAAAAATTAAACTAGTTTTAAGGAGGTGTGTTTTTGCAGTGTACTGCTGGCTGGATGGGTCTCACTTGTACTCAAACCTGTAAACATATGTTTTTGTGTAAATCCATAGGCATTATGGATTAACCTAGCTATGATGTTGCAACAGTGTTCACTGGTGATTCTAATTTTGATGACTCGAGAAAACTTGTTTGTCAAACCCGACGCAATTCGACTGGTTATGGCCAAGTCAGTCGGTTTGAGACAGATGTGTCTATAAATTTTAAATAAGTCTTTATACACAACAATTATCTCTTCAGTATAACTGTTGGTGAGGATAATGTACCTTCAAATGTCCTCCAAAGGTATCAAAGTCAAAGAATTTGCAGGCTTCATTTCCATAACAGCTGGGCTCCATCTCACCGCGTACTAGGATGTTACGACTCAGTAGGCCAACCTCAGCTCTCATATCCACCCCATCAACCTCTTCACCCATGTGTATATACTCGGCTTTACCTGTGAACACATATAGGCAGAGCTGTAAATATACCAAGTGCTCATGTCATTTAATCGCAGAATTTAGCATAGGAGATCAAAAATTAGTTAATCTTTTTTGCCACACACAGCTGGAATAAAAGTCACATATCCTTGCTTGCCTTTTAATTTAACCCAAGGCCTTATTTACTAAAGCACAAAATCTTGCACCTACTGTAAAGGTTTGTTAATGTGGAAATATATACAAAAGGTGCACTTCCTAGGGTAGTTCCTATGTAATTTGTACTTTGCCCTGATTTTAGATACTGATAACTGTGAACTAAAAACATCTTTTGCAACACAATGTGATGATTTAAAGGTGCTATGAATTGGTGACCATGTCAAAAAATGGATTTGACTGCTATTATTTTAAAGTCACTTTGGTTGTATTTCATAACAACTTTAAATTAGAACACACTGGACATAATATAAATCAAAACTAATTAATATTGCCCCTTAAAAGGTTATATATTTTCAGTGGCGCAACTACATGTTGAGCAGCGATTTCGCTTCATATGGGCGCAAGCCGACAGGGGGCACCATCACAAGGAATCTCCAATCAAAATTACTCCCACTCCCGTTTTTTTTTTTTTTTTTTTAACTTAGACATTTAAATTGTTCATTAGGAAAGTCAATGGATTGTTGCCAACAAATTGTATTATCTATTTTTGCCTGCAGCTATGAGCAGTCACATTTGAGTGTTTATGTGTAATGTGAGGCTGCGCGCCAGTGATTAGAGAGAGAGAGAGAGAGAGTTCACCGCTCCAGTCAGGTGTAGTTGCCGAATCAATAGTATTTACGTGAGAGATTTTCTTGAGTCATGTGTGTTGTTAAAGCCAATATGCTTCCGTCAGAGGTTGGTAAATTAAGGCAATTGTGTTGTTTGTATTTTTTGTTGATGAGACGTTATTACTTAGCACGGAGCGCTAACCTAGTTAGCGATTACGCTAATCAGTGTCTTAAGTGTCTGTTTATATTGTGTTTTAGAGAAGTCCTTGTATATTAGCACTTGAGTTATTGTTAGTAAAGTTGTCTCATTTCTTTTTATAAAGAAACCACACGCATGAACCTACAACAGCTCAAAGTCGCTCAAAGTCCCATTCAAACTGTAAATTGTCAAACGAGAGTGTGCTTGAAATTGGATTACATTGATGGACAACTGTTTGTAACAGGTGCACGCGTGTCCGTTGTGAGCGGTGCACAAACCTCCCTCCCGATGCCCTCAAGAAGGTGCGCCAGCAGCTAAAGCTGCTAGCCTGGGCTTTTGGCTTAGTGGTCAGCGCACTCGCCTGCCATGTTGGATGCGTCATGCGCGCGGGTGCGAGTCCTGAGAGTCATTTGTATCAGTGCTTTGCCCACAAGTAAAAAAATCAGCCGCATTTTTTTTTTCAATTTGAATGGATTTTGTTTGAGAAATTCTTTGTTTTATACTCAGAACCTTTATTAAAAACTTTAACAAGTTGTATGTAGTTAAAATAGTAGTGATGTAGACTACAGTTAATGTCAAGTTCAAATACGAATCCTTAGGTCGAAATTTTTTAAATTACCCAAAATAAGGAGAGAAGGGACTCAGTTTAGTTGAAAAGCTTGCAAGGAGAAAGAGGGGAAACTATTCAGCTTCCGCAATCGTTCTAACTAGACCCTCTTTCACCTCGCTTTTTATTTGGGATGGCCATAGCCTAGCTTTTTTAACTTTGAACAGCAGTGATTAATAGTTAAACTTATTCAAGTTTATATTTGTTTTAAAATAAACATTCGTTTTACAGTACGTGTAAATTTAGTTTAAAAAAAAAAACAGACATACATTTACTGCCATGCAAATTAAAGCTTTAATTCGGAGTTTAAAGTTTTTAACTTTGAAGAGCAGTTAATGATTAATCATAGTCAAGTTTATATTTGGTTTAAAACACACATTGGTTTTACAGTAAGTGTAAATTTAGTGTTAAAAATACACAGAAATTTAGTGCTATGCAAGTTAAAGCTTTAACTCAGAGTTTAAAGTTTTTAACTTTGAACAGCAGTGGTTAATGATCAACATTATTTAAGTTTATATTTGGTCTGAAATGAACATGTTTTACAGTAAGTGTAAATTTAGTGTTAAAAAAAGACTTTAGTGCCATGCGAGTTAAAGCTTTAACTCCGAGTTTAGAAATTTTAACTTTAATCATTAACCCCTGCTGTATGATCTTAATTAAGTTTATATTTGGTTTAAAACAAACATTCGTTTTACAGTAAGTGTAAATCTAGTGTTAAAAAAACGAACAAATTTAGTGCCATGCTTGTTAACAAACACTCTCCTACTGCCAAATTTTGGTAGCAACCTGTTTTTGTAATTCATATTATCTTTGACAGTATTTTAGGTTCGACATCTTCCAAGTTTTCACATAGTTTGCTTCCCACAATACCCCACTGGACTACCCCACATCCACAGATGGTCAGGTGTCAGAAAATACAAGTAGTGAGTACTGACCACATTAGCTTTTGGTATTTCTGACATCTTTAAAAAGCCATTAGAATCAGAAAACAAAGCAGGCCTGAAATATAAACTACCTGCATAACAGTCTACGTACACATAAATAAATGAGGATAAACAGGAAACAAAATACGTACATTACACATGACTTTGTTCATACAAACAGAAATGTCCTATGCCATATTTAATGTTTAAATCAGCATGAATAGGCCCATTAAGAGACGCACATGCCTACAGGATACAGGCTGCAACTTTCGCTTGGACCTGAGTCAGTACAAACACCTTTCTCTGACTCCAACACAGTACTGCAGGTTGTTCAAATCTGGCCTGCGTTGAACTCAAAACACACAAGCTTGGAAACTCACTCCACATCCGAAGCTATGCCTTGGTAAAATGTGCAAAATATACCATTGCTGCAATGCGTTAAAAAACTATGTATATAAATATCTTTTGGAAATATTATGTTTAAGATGATGCTCCAAATCCAGCACCACTATGGCACTTAGTTTTCTCATGCTAAATGTCTACTAGACTATGGTCATCTAACCACTGGACTGAAACATCGTTCCAAGCATGCAATGGATCATTATACACTGCAAAAAATAAAATAAAGGGAACACTAACGTATCACATTGTAGATGAACGAAAATATTTTTATCAAATACTTTGTTCGTTCCATAGTTGAATGTGCTGACAACAAAATCACACAAAAATTATCAATGAAAATCAAATATATCAACTAGTGCTATCAAATTTACCGCGTTAATTTTTTAAATTAGTTACGTTAAATTATTGACGCATTTAACGCATGCGCGGAATTACCTGCTCACGCATTGCCTTTTTTGCACATTGAGAGCTAAGAGGCAGAGAATTACAAGTGAACATAGGTGTTCATTGGACCATGCCGTTTATTGACATAAGCTTTGGCAACTCTTTCAAAACAAACATAACTATTGTGGCGAGCGACGTGGGGAAGAATGACAGGAGATGATCTTATTCTTAACGCGCTTCATTGAACACAACGCAGAACATATACCATTTGCAGCCACCACTGACAGTCATGGTTGCCCAACTTCCCAACATGCATTTGGGTGGAACAGTTAAGTCGCTACAGTATCATTTAGTGAAAGCACAACAAAAATAATATTCTCAAAAAATGTATATATACTAATATACTCTCAAAAAAATAATGCTAAAAAAAAAAAAAAAAAAGTGCTCAATGCAAAGAGAACTGGCATTCCCAATCAAAATAGCTATGCAAAATACACATAAAACTTACTCAGACTTTAGTCAAACTCTATTCAAACATTTCGTTTAGCTCAGCAAATACACTAGATAGCAATATTTAGTCACAATATACAAACTATCAGAGGTCTCGTACGTTGTGAAGTCAACACTCAAATGAACGTAAGGTACAATAAACCCGGAAGCTACGGCATCAGCCGAGGGGCAAAAAGCACCCATTGGCTAGATCTCTAATTTAAAACTCGCCATTGACACCTCGTGGTGTATTTCAAGCACTAACTTACGTAGTTAAAGACACTGTGAAATAACGGCAGGGAGCCCATGTGACATCCCGCTCGGCGACGTCAACAATGGCAAGCTATTAGTTTATTTTTTTTAATTGAAAATGTTACAAATTTTAACAACATTAAGAGGGGTTTTAATACAAAATTACTATAACTTGTACTCACATTTTTCTTTTAAGAATTACAAGTCTTTCCATTCGTGGATCCCTTTAACAGAAAAAATGTTAATAATGTTAATGCCATTTTGTGGATTTATTGTTATAATAAACAAATACAGTACTTATGAACCGTATGTTGATTGTATATATCTGTCTCGTGTCTTATCTTTCTATTCCAAAAATAGATTGAAAAATTTAATGTTTGACAGCCCTAATATCAACCCATGGAGGTTTGGATTTGGAGTTATACTCAAAATGAAAGTGGAAAAACACACTACAGGCTGATTCAACTTTCATGTAAACAAGTCAAAATGAGGCACAGTAGTGTGTGTGGCTTCCAAGTGCCTGGATGACCTCCCTACAACACCTGGGCATGCTGCTGATGGGATGACGGCGGGTGTCCTAGAGAATCTCCTCCCAGATCTGGACCAGGGCATCATTGAGCTCCTGGACAGTCTGAGGAGCTCTGCCAGATGGACCTAAACACAATGTCTCAGAGGTGTTCTATTGGATTTAGGTCAGGCGAACGTAGGTGCCAGACAATGTTATCAATTCCTTCTTCCTTCAGGAACTGTTACATACTACAGCCACATGAAGTTGGGCATTGTCGTGGACCAGGAAGAACCCAGGTCCCACTGCACAAGCGTAGCTTATGACAATGAGTCCAATGATTTCATCCAAATACCTAATAGCGATCAGGGTGCCGTCATCTAACCTGTAGAGGCCTGTGTGTCCTTCCAGGGATATGCCTCCCCTGACCATCACTGACCCACCACCACACCGGTCATGTTGAATGATGTTGCAGGCAGCATATCGTTCTCCATGGCCTCTCCGGACCCTTTCACGTCTGTCGCATGTGCTCAGGTTGAACCTGCTTTCATTGGTGAAGAGCATAGAGCCAGTAGCATAGTTGCAAATTCTGGTGGTCTATGGGATATGTCTCTTAAGCTCTACGGTGATTGGCAGTGAGCACAGGGCTCTCTACAGGATGTCAGGCCCTCAGACCATCTTCATGGAGCCCATTTCTGATTGTTTAGTCAGAAACATTCACATCAGTGGCCTGCAGGGGGTCATTTTGTAGGGCTCTGGCAGTGTTCATCCTATTCCTCCTTGAACAAAGGAGTGGGTACCGATCCTGCTGAGGGTTTAAGGATCTTCTACCTGTCTCCTGGAATCTCCTACAGGACGACAGGTTGGTCTTAAGACTTTCCAGGAACTCAGTGATGTGCTGGTACAGATCTGGGTGGAAATCCCTCAGGAGAACATCAGCCACCTCATCAGGAGCATACCCAGGCATTGCAGAGAGGTCATACAAGCATGCAGAGGCCAAACACACTACTAAGCTTCATTTTGACTTGTTTAAAGGACATTACATCAAAGTTGGATCAGCCTGTAGTGTGTTTTTCCACTTTCATTTTGAGTATAAATCCAAATCTGGACCTCCGTGGGTTGATAAATTTTTCATTTTCATGGATTTTTTTTTTTTGTCTGGCTTTGTTGTCAGTACATTCAATAATGGAAAGAACAAATATTTAATAAAAATATTTCATTAATTCAGATCTACAACGTGTTATGTAGTGTTCCCTTTATTTTTTTAGAGCAGTATATGTTTGGCCTTTAAATAAATAAATAAATAAAACTTAAAAAAAAAAAAAAAAAAAAAACATGGATTCACATTTTAACCATTTGTTGACAATTTTTTTCCAACCAAAACCAACAAACACCAAGAATCCTCCAAATGAGACTGTCATGCAGGTCTCTCATTGATTGTGCAGCTTCTACTGCACATGCAGTACATCAAACAAAATCATTGCAATCCAACTTTTTCAGCAATATTATGTGAATCTAAAACTAGCAAGTCCTGCAAGTTAAAACCAGTGATCATTCATTGCCAGCCCTCTTTGTTAAAGTTGTTGTTAGATTTGCACAATGGTGGATGAAGTACTCACTTTTGTTTTACAAAAGTACATATACAGGGGCAAAAAATAGTTTCAAAATTCACTGTTTAGTATTTTCTCCCAATGCAAAACATATATGATATATATGTTTGTTACATATATGTATGTTTTGCAAAAACATATATGATATATATGAAACACATACAGAGATCTGAGCATATATTCAAAGAACCAGAAAAGTCATTCACTGCTCAATTTAATTTAAAACTGTACAGAATGCAAAAAACCCCAAACAAACAATAAAACTGACTGTACTGTAAACAGTAGCTTAACATGCTCAGAAAAATCTAGAATTTAACTCAATGTCTGATTGCCAGCAACTATCAGGTGAAAACCCTACCGACATGATGAGAGTGTGCAGCAGCCATCTGAAGGCGCGCTCGTCTCACTGTTGGTTTTCAATGCTCAATATCTTGCTCGCCTGTCTAATCTTACTTGTACTTGTGTTGCTGCCTCTAGTGCTCAATTACAGTATAGACCCCACTCACATGACATCACAACCACGTCTCCGCGCCTTATTGTCCGTCAGCTCGTCGTGTTTACGCATTACCGCTATGTAAATTCCTCCTATTATGGCATGTTTTTCTGCTCGTTAACATTAATAATCAAAATGGTGAAGGCGTGTGTGGCGGTCGGTTGCAGTAACAGAGAAGCTAGACGGAGAGACTTGAAGACCTGGAGAGGAGAGCGAGATGGACTGCTGCAATTCGACGAGAAAAATGGGCACCAAACGATCACCACAGATTATGTAGTTGTCATTTTATATCTGGTAAGATGCATTTAATATATATTTAAAGGGTTTGGGGCTGACAACCACAATTAAGATCATTGCGAGGCTAATCGCCGACAACATACAGTTTCAAATTCAAGATGTTTACTTCTTCCGCCATCATATTTTTTGAATAATATTTAGCTGGTACCAAGTGAAAGAAGCTGGCCTCGTCTCCGGATCATCACTTAAACAGGGGTGTCCAAACTTTTTGCAATGGGGGCCAGTTATGGTGTTATACTTATATAGCGCTTTTCCACCTTTCAATGGTAAAAATGTGGGGGGCTACCTTGGCTGATTTACGTAGAACAATATATTTAAACAAATTTTAGCAAGCCCTTCTGTGTGTCACATTTGCTTTATTATTATTTTTTTAATTCACAATTTCACTCGGGCTCTTGCGAAATACTGCTGCTGTGAAATTAAACTAGCTTCAAGTTGCTATAATTTCTCGCCGCGTATCTTCCCTGTAATGTTGTACATGTCAGCGTGTCTTGTTTGGTAATATCGCGTGACATCGAACTCTTTGAAAACAGCGACTGTCTCTTTGCAAATGAGGCAGATGCAGTTGTTGCGTATTTTATTGAAGAAATAGTCCAATATCCACCTATCCTTGAAGCGTCGGCCATCACAGTCAACTTTTTTTTTATCGATTGTCGCCATTTTAGAAAATTGGAAGTAAAGGGTCACACGGGGTAATGTTGCTTAGAGTGCTGCTCTTAAAGTTTTTCAAAGTTTCTTGAGAATAGGCTGAGTTTCTGTGGACAAGATAGTTGTAGATATCAGGGTAGCAGATGTCAGGTGGAGAAAAGGTGGTCGAAAAATATCGATTTAGGCATCAAATATGGATCTGGCGAATGGATAGACTGAAGCTTTTCCACATAACGCCTTTTATGCAACGCATCCAATGAGTTTACAGCGTCTGAAAGCACCGGGGCTTCCATGAATTGCACTATAAATTGCACGACAAATTGAAACCATTGTGAATACGGATAAACAATGACGGACAATATGTCATCCGGACACAGCGACGCGTCATTGTGTGACGTTGGTGAGTGGTGTCTACACACTGCTGGCCTAAAGTATTGGCACCCCTGCAATTTTGTCAGATAATGCTCAATTTTTCTCAAAAAATGATTGCAATTACAAATGCTTTGGTAGTAATGTCTTCATTTATTTTGCTTGCAATGAAAAAATACAAAAGAGGATGGGAAAATATTAAATCATTATCATTATCACAAAACTCCAAAAATGGGCCGGACAAAAGTATTGGCACCCTTTGAAAAATCATGTGATGCTTCTCTAATTTGTGTAATTAACAGCATCTGTTACTTACCTGTGGCACATAACAGGTGGTGGCAATAACTAAATGACACTTGCAGCCAGTTAAAACTGATTAAAGTGAAGTCAACCTCTGTCCCATGTCCTTGTGCGTACCACATTGAGCAAGGAGAAAAGAAAGAAAGAAGACCAAAGAACTGTCTGAGGGCTTGAGAAGCAAAATTGTGAATAAGCACGGGCAATCTCAAGGCTACAAGTCCATCTCCAAAGACCTGAATTTTCCTGTGTCTACCGTGCGCAGTGTCATCAATAAGTGTAAAGAACACGGCAGAACGTGGATAACCTCCATAGATGTGGACAAACATGAAAAATTTATGAAAGATTTCAACAAAAGATTGTGTGGATGGTTGATAAAGAACCTTGACTAACAGCGTCAACCCGTACTATCCTCGCCGTCTGAATGAAAAGGGACTCTATGGTAGGATAACCAAGAAGACCCCACTTCAGACCCAGTGACATAAAAAAGCCAGGCTGGACTTTGCCAAAACTTACCTGAGAAAGCCAAAAACGTTTTGAAAAATGTTCTTTGGTCAGATGAGACAAAAGTAGAGCTTTTTGGGAAAAGGGATCACATAGAGTTTACAGGAAAAAAATAAACGACCCCTTCAGAGAAAAGAACACGGTCCCAACAGTCAAAGATGGCGGCGGTTCCCTGATGTTTTGGGGTTGCTTTGCTGCCTCTGGCACTGGACTGCTTGACCGTGTGCATGGCATTATGAAGTGTGAAGACGACCAACAAATTTTGCAGCATAATGTAGGGCCCAGTGTGAGAAAGCTGGGTCTCCCTCAGAGGTCATGGGTCTTCCAGCAGGACAATGACCCAAAACACTTCAAAAAGCACTAGAAAATGGCTTGAGGGAAAGCAATGGAGACTTCTCAAGTGGCCAGCAATGAGTCCAGACCTAAATCCTGTGGAGAGATCTGAATATGACAGTTTGGAGAAGGCACCCTTCAAATCTCAGAGACCTGTCGCAGTTGGCCTAAAAGAATGGTCTAAAATTCCAGTAGAGCATTGTAAGAAACTCCATGATTGGTACCGGAAGCGGTTGTTCCCAGTTATTTTGTCTAATGATTGTGCTGCCAAGTATTAGGCTCAGGGTCCAAATACTTTTGTCCGGCCCATTTTTGGAGTTTTGTGTAAAATGATGATGATATTTTTCTTTCCATTCTCTTTTATGTTTTTTCATTGCAAGCAAAATAAATGACTACCATATTACTACCAAAGCATTTGTAATTGCAATCATTTTCTGGAAGAAATTGAGCATGATCTGACAGAATTGCGGGGGGGGGGGGCAATACTTTTGGCCGGCAGTGTCGTTGCATGGGGCTTATCGATTGCGCCAGAGGCATGAAAACGAAATGATCAATTCACAATGAGAAAAAACAAACAAACAAAAGGAGCCTGTAACAGAGGCGACAATATGAAAAGTAGTGGAGTAAAAAGTACAGATACGTGCTGTAAAATGTAGTGAAGTCAAGTAAAAAGTACCACTTCGTATTTGTACTCAAGTAAATTGCAGATACAGAACAATATACTTAAGAACAGTAACTGAATACTTTTACCTCGTTACATTCCACCACTGGATTTGCACTTCAATTACTGTGTATGTTAAATGGCCCAAATATTTCAATAGAAATTAAAGAAACATGTTTTTTTGGAAATACTTCTAACACAGTTCTCAATGGTTTAACCGAGATTTTCCCATTTAAAAGCCCATTTTAGTTATTGTTTTGATTATGTGTTATAAAACGGATGTCCCACCCTCCACCAAACAGCCAATACATCATAAGTCTTCGTCTAGGTTGCCAGAGTTCTGAAGGCTTCGTAAACTAGGGTTGCTGAAATAAAACAAGGATATTAATAGTAGTAAAACTACTAAATACTAAAAGTATGTTTTATTAACAGTATACTATGAGAGTGTGTACTTATTTTTACTCAACTATGATTACTTGTACTACAAGTGTGCGCCTGTACTACGAGTTAGTATACTTGCACGAAAAGTCAGTGTACTTAACGTGCGCTTGCACGACGTGTCGGTGTACTCATGTGCGCTTGCACTACAAGTCCTTGTAATACAAGTATAGACCCTACTCACCTACGTCACAAAATGACGTGTCGCTGTATCCGGCCACCATATTGTCCGTCATTTTCTAGCCCTATTCTCAATGGTTTCAATTAGTCGTGCAATTTATAGAGCAATTCATGGAAGCCCCGGTGTTATCTGACGCTGTAAACTCATTGGATGCGTTGCATAAAAGGCGTTATGTGGAAAAGCTTCAGTTTATCCATTCGCCAGATCCATATTTGACGCCTAAATCGATGTTTTTCGACCCGCTGCCTTCGCCCGTCTCTGCCTGACATCTGCTACCCTGATATTTACAACTATCTTGTCCACACAAAATCAGCCTGTTCTCACGAAAGTTTGAAAAACTTTAAGAGCTTGGAGGCTTATAAATACTTTGTTGCTGGTTGGGTGAAACAGGTCCTCGTCCACGAAAATTCGGCAGGAATCTATCTTGTGCTCGGGAAGGTGAGTTACGAAATTTTCAATTCAAAATCTTTTGTTCTTGCTAACATCCACTGTCAAGTCTAATGTATTTCATGTCATTTGTCAATGGAGCTAGGGCTTTTAATGTTTATATGGTTTAGCGATAGCACTCTCACTACATACATATATAATATGTAATAAATATGAAGTGCGATAGCACTACTCCAGATTGTCCCTAGTTGAATTTATTTTTTGACTTTTGACCTCAATAGTGAAATTGTAAATTAATTGTATGACAACTGTCTTATTATCCCCTTATAATTATATATTTTCAGGTAGTTCATTCACACGTCTGAGTGTATGTTGTCGGCGATTAGCCTAGCAATGATCTTAATGGTGGTTGTCAGCCCAAAACCCTCTAAATATATATTAAATGCATCTTACCAGATATAAAATGACTACTACATAATCTGTGGTAATCGTTTGGAGCACAGTTTTCTCGTCGAATTGCAGCAGCCCATCTCGCTCTCCTCTCCGGGTCGCTCGGAATGCGGTATAACTTCAAGTCTCTCCGTCTATTTTCTCTGTTATTGCAAACGATCGCCACACACGCCTTCACCATTTTGATTATTAATGTTAACGAGCAGAAAAACACGCCATAATAGGAGGAATTTACGTAGCGGTAATGCATCAACAGTGACGAGTTGATGGACAATATGGCGCGGGGGCGTGGTTGTGACGTCATGTGAGTAGGGTCTATACCAACCAGCATATTCTCCAAGGGGATACTGTGCACTTCAATATTTTCATCCGGGTTGCAGTACCATTTTTGACCACCAACTTCACATATTGCTTCTTTAAACTATGACATTTGTCACCGTCAATGGTAGTCTGCGTTATTTTTATTTATTAATTCATTTTTAAATAAATTTGTCCCTGTTTCGTCTCATCCATGATCAACTGACATTTTAGTGAAGGATCCAGTCAGTTTAGTTTACTTTTAACAGGACAGCAGAAAATTGATAATTTATTTGTTCAAAAAACAAAACAAAACAAAAAAAAAAAACTAAAATTTTATAGTGAGGACAGCATATGAGGACAGCATTAGATTTTAATCCAATTACTATGATTGCATGTTTGACTAAATTGAATGTTTTATAGAGATTTGAACAGTGGGTACATGTGGAACAGTAAGCTTCATTAGGTGGATTGTCATAGTGTATTCTGTGTCCTGAATGTTTTTGCACCAACAAAGGCTAATTCTGTGGAGCTCTTAACTCACGTTGACCTCCATCAGGTTAAAAATGTCTTCACTTCACACGGAATGTCAAGACAGTAGTTAATTATTTGCCGTAAGAGCTACTGTATAACACAACTACTAGTATTTCAGGATTATGTGTGTAAAAGAGATAGAGATAGAAAACCACACTCACATTTAGCTGTCTTCCTTCAAAAATGAAAAGAACATGCAATTATCACATGGAAAAGCTTAACCAACACAAGAACTATTTCAACCCCGTAGTTGCACAGTGGCCTCGTGCAGGGGTCAGCCAACTTTTTGTACTAAAAAAAAAAAAGCCATATGGGAAAACCTCCAAATGAAAAGAAAGCACTTGGAACCACAACCTATTTTGACATCTCATATACAGTATGTGCTGTGTATACAGTGAGGAAAATAAGCATTTGAACACCCTTCGATTTTGCAAGTTCTTCTACTGAGAAATGATGGGCAGGTTTGTAATTTTCATGGTAGGTGCTTGTCCACTGTGAGAGACAATCTAAAGAAAATAATCCAGAAATTACAGTGTATTTTTTAACACATTATTTGAATTAAACTGCTGCAAATAAATTTTGAACACCTATTAGCTAAGATTGTGAGCCTCAAAGACCTGTTAGCTGCCTTTAAAAAGTCCAACGAATAAGTGGAGAGGAGGTAGACTTTTTGAGACTAACTTTTTGTCCTGTTTGAGGCAGTTAGCTGCATATAAACACCTGTCAACCTCATGCAATCAGCAAGACTCCAATTGCTAACATGGTCAAGACCAAAGAGCTGTCCAGAGATACCAGAGACAGAATTGTGGACTTCTACAAGGCTGAAAAGGGTTACGGGGCAATTGCCCAGCAGCTTGGTGATATAAGATCCACCGTTGGAGCAATTATTAGTAAAATTGAAGAGAGCTAAACGTGACTGCTAATCCCCCTCGGACTGGGGCTCCATGCAAGATCTACTTCGTAGGGTCTCAGTGATCCTAAGAATGGTGAGGAATCAGCCACGAACTGCAAAGAAGGAGCTGGTCAATGACCTGAAAGGAGCTCGGACCACCATTTCCAAGGTTGGTTATACGCCAAGACGTCATGGTCTAAAATCATGCTTGGCACAGAAGGTTCTTAAACCAGCACATGTCCAGGCCTGTTTTAAGTTTGCCAATGGCCATTTGGATGATCCAGAGGAGTCTAGGGAGAAAGTCATGTGGTCATATGAGATCAAAGTGGAACGTTTTGGTCTTAATTCCACTCATGGTGCTTGGAGAAAGAAGAATGATGAGTACCATCCTAAGAACACCATACCTACTGTGAAGCATAGCTTTAGTAGCTTCATGAGATGTTTTTTTTTTTTTTTTCTGCACATGAGACTGGACGACTGTACTGTATTAAGGAGTGGATGACCAAGGGTATGTATAGTGAGATTTCTATCTTTGACACATACATTATTTATATCTTTTTATAAGTTTTATTTCAGGTTTTACAAGTGCTCAAATGTGGCCGCCATGAGCAACACGGACGACATCAAGCCAATGCAAGAATTCCTCCCAAATGCGCCTCGACATGCACTAGCATGTCGTGGCCAACAGTGTTTATTACAGCTGTTGTTATGCTTATACTGCAGCTGTGATTATCTTTCATGTCACCAGAGGTGGGTGGTAACACATTACATTACACCGTTACTTTTAGTTGAGTAACTTTCTGCAAAAAATGTACTTCTATGGGTAGTTTACTCCTTACTTTTATTTGAGTATATATGGTTAAAAAAAGCTACTCTTACTCCGCTACTTTGGACTACACTAGAGTTGTTACATTTTTCCTCTTTATACAACATAGTAAGTTTGACTTTATTTTTGCCAGCACAGTGGCTTACCAGTTTCACCAATGAGTCGCCCAAACACTAATTGCATGACTCCATTGTACGAATCAGAGTAACAATGCAGTCACATGACCACACACAAGCTTGCAGTCAGAAGTCCTATAATTACGCTGGCCTGTTCGATCACGTGGTGTCTTTAAAGTCGTGTAAAAATCAAACTTAAAAAAATAATTACGTTGCGTCAACATTACTAGAAAGCACGGATTTTAAACTCTCTCACGGTTCTTAATTTGGAACTGATAGACCAGGGAAAACTGAACGTATGATTGTTTTAATTTCATGATAGCAAACATGGTTTCGCCACCAGTGGGAACTCTTTTCATTTCTGAAGATTGTTCTGAATTCGATCGCGCCATTTTTCCGAGGATCGGAATCGGGTGAAAAGATTCCGGTTTTTAATTTAAAAAATATATTTGTTAATTTTCTGCTTCATGCTCGTATAGCGCCACAGCCTCTCACCCTGCTGCCTGGTAAGCAGTGCAGCCAAACTGTCCAGGTTGCGTTCGGTATTGAAAAGTTAACGATGATTGACAGGTTTGTAGCTTTGATCTTGCCAGAGATGCTTGGTAGCTCTACGATCACATTTGATACACTCAGAATTTCAGGATTTTGAGACTAATTCAGAATTTTGAAATTATGGATGCAAGTCAACTCCTGCATCTGCAGGTTCCATGAGAGAAAAAAGCAGGATTTAGCATATTAGAGCGCTTATTACACATATTATTGTTTTTTGTCTTTTTTACAAATTTGAAAAAAAGGTTTCATTAAGACCTTATTTTTCAAATTGTGTGATTCTCTGACAATTGCTTCATATTGCAGGCATTAAAAGGTTAAACATAAAAAAGACCACATTTCTAATAGCAAAATTGAACTACAAAATGTCATACCATTCATTCATTCATTTTCCATGCTACTTTTTTTCCTCACGAGGATCGCGGAGGTGCTGGAGCCTATCCCAGCTAACTATGGGCAGTAGGCAGGGGACACCCTGAACTGGTTGCCAGCCAATCGCAGGGCACAAGGAGACATACAACCATTCACGCACACAATCATACCTACGTACAATTTAGTGTTCAATCAGCCTACCATCCATGTTTTTGGGATGTGGGAGGAAACCGGAGTTCCCGGAGGAAACCCACGCAGGCACAGGGAGAACATGCAAACTCCACACAGGAAGGCTGAAGCCCGGGATTGAACCCTTGATCTCAGAACTGTGAGGCAGACGTGCTAACCACTCAGCCACCGTGCCGCCAATGTCATACCAATGTATATATATATTTTTTTTTAATGAAAAAAAAATAAGGCTTACTAAATGACCATTATTTTTTGGATGGGATTGATAATAAAATAAAACTTCAGTGACAGATAATAATAAAGTGCAGTAATGCAATCACTGTATTTCCTGGTGTTTTGAACACAAGAGGTCAGTAATTTAACTGCAAACTTTCAACAAAAACATCTTACAAATTAAATATAATAATTATATGCGGCAGCTCTAGAAAAAAAGAATTAAACCTGCTAGTGTTATCATCATAAATATACAATAAATTATGCTATACCACTGGTATAATTGGGGGAGTAAAAACATGGCATCTTAGACAGAGACAGGTCAATAATCATTACTTAAACCTTATTCACAGCAAAGTCATTTACGTATGCCTGTGCGTCCACATTTTATTATTCCTCATCACTGTCCATATGTTTTTTGAAGGGCAGAATTTTCTTGAGGAAGATCAACTGATCCACATGTTCATGTTTAAGTAGACTGCGTTTCGTGGAAACAAAATCTCCAACGGGTCGTGCTGCCCTTTCCACCATTGTAGTGGGTTATTTTCAGGGTTAAAATCTCACAATCTCTGTACCGCTTCACACTTCACACAGGCAGAGGCACTGTCCCCGATGTCCACGCGATGTTGTAGAGGCGTGTCAACCACGACAGCCCGACAAAATCCAGAGCCTTTAGGAACTCCGAGTGGATCACATCTACTCCCGGGGCCTTGCCACCGAGGAGCTTTCCAACCGCGTCAGTGACTTCAACCCCAGAGATCGAAGAGCCCACCTCGGAGTCCCCATTCTCTGCTTCTTCAAAGGAAGGCGTGTCGGTGGAATTGAGGAGGGCTTCGAAGTGTTCTCCCCACCGGCTCACGACGCCCTGAGTCGATGTCAGCAGTACACCATCTTCACTATACACAGTGTTAATGCTACACTGCTTTCCTCTCCTCAGACGCCGGATGGTGACCAGAATTTCCTCGAAGCCGTCCGGAAGTCTTTTCCATGGCCTCGCCGAACTCCTCCCATGTCCCATGTTTTTGCCTCGGCGACCGCCGAATCCACAGTCCGCTTGGCCAGCTGGTACCTGTCAGCTGCCTCAGGAGTCCCACAGGCCAGAAAGGCCCGTAGGGCCTCCTTCTTCAGCTTGACGGCATCCCTTAACGCTGGTGTCCACCAGCGGGTTCGGGGATTGCCGCCACGACAGGCACCAACCACCTTACAGCCGCAGCTCCGATCGGCCGCCTCAACAATGTAGGTGCGCAACATGGCCCACTCGGACTCAATGTCTCCCACCTCCCCCGGGACAAGGGAGAAGTTCTGTCGGAGGTGGGTGTTGAAACTCTTTCTGACTGGGGATTCTGCCAGACGTTCCCAGCAGACCCTTACAATACGTTTGGGCCTGCCAGGTCTGGCCAGCATCTTCCCCCGCCATCAGAGCCAACACACCACCAGGTGGTGATCAGTTGACAGCTCCGCCCCTCTCTCCACCTGACTGTCCAAAACATGCGGCCGCAAGTCCGATGACATGATTACAAAGTCGATCATCGAACTGCGGCCTAGGGTGTCCTGGTGCCAACTGCACATATGGACACTCCTATGTTTGAACATGGTGTTCATTATGGATAAACCGTGACGAGCACAGAAGTCCAATAACAGAACACCGCTCGGGTTCTGATCGGGGGGACCGTTCCTCCCAATCACGCCCCTTCAGGTCTCACTCTCATTGCCCACGTGAGCGTTGAAGTCCCCCAGGAGAATACGGGAGTCCCCAGAGGGGGCGCTCTCAAGCACACCCTCCAAGGACTCAAAAAAGGGTGGGAACTCTGAGCTGCTGTTCGGTGCATAAGCGCAAAAAACAGTCAGAACCCGTCCCCCTACCCGAAGGCGGAGGGAGGCTACCCTCTCGTCTACCGGGGTGAACCCCAATGTACAGGCGCTAAGCCGGGGGCAATAAATGTGCCCACACCTGCTCGGCGCCTCTCATCGTGGGCAACCCCAGAGTGGAAGAGAGTCTAACCCCTCTCAAGAGGATTGGTACCAGAACCCACGCTGTGTGTGGAGGAGAGTCCGACTATATCTAGTCGGAACTTCTCTGCCTCACACACCAGCTCAGGCTCCTTCCCTGCCAGAGAGGTAACATTCCATGTCCCAAGAGTTAGCTTCTGTAGCTGGGGGTCGGACCGCCAAGGCCCCCAAAGTCCGTGTTGCCCAACGACAGCCCCAAAACATCACTGCTCTAGAGGAGATCTGCATTGAGGAATGGGCCAAAATACCAGCAACAGCGTGTGAAAAGCTTGTGAAGAGTTACAGAAAACGTTTGGCCTCCGTTTTTGCCAACAAAGGGTACATAACAAAGTATTGAGATTAACTTTTGGTATTGACCAAATACTTATTTTCCACCATGATTTGCAAATAAATTCTTGAAAAATCAAACAATGTGATTTTCTATTTTTTTTCCACATTCTGTCTCTCATGGTTGAGGTTCAACCATGTTGACAATTACAGGCCTCTCTAATATTTTCAAGTGGGAGAACTTGCACAATTAGTGGTTGACTAAATACTTATTTGCCCCACTGTAGATGATATTGTGCTGAGAAAAAAATATATACCACTGTTATAAAAAAATTAATCCGACATTGTAAGCAGTTACTCACAATTTTACTCAGTACTTGAGTATTCTTTTAACCGAGTGTTGGACTTGTACTTGTGTATTTGAGTAAATATTTTGGATGATTACTTTCATTTGAGTAATATTAGTTAGAAGTAACGCTTTTCTTGAGTAAAATATTTGGCTCCTCCACCCATCTCTGAAAGTAACGGGGGGGGGGCAGAAAGGTCAATTGCCTTAGAACCAGTCCAAGATATCAAGCGCACTGCCTTTTGTTCCAAATTCAATGAGATATTCTACCACTGCCTTCAACATGGATAAGGACAGACATAAATTACCCCCCACCCTCCTAAAAAAAACTGATTGATGATGTTAAGTAATTCACAAAATAATTGGTAAAGCACACAGTGGTAGCAAAGGCATTGATTTGGGGCAACAGGATCTATTTCTGTTGCAATTCGACTCATTAGTCTGGTAAATCAGAAGGGGTCCTTTTTATGGAGCAAAAATTGTGCCATGAGCCATATTTCTCACCTTGAACCTTGACTTGATTAGGTGTGCAAGCTGGGCAAGGAATTAGGCCAAAGCCTTCAGTCTGATGCATGGAATAGTCAGTGCTGGCCACCACTACCCGGTCACCAGGTTGCCAACCCACTGGTTCGTCTGCAAGCTCCAGAATTGTGCTGTTGGACAACATGTCGATGGAAATTGAAGCCTGAGGACGAACTGTAGGATGGGAATTTGAGAATTAGATCTATAAAATTGCACAATGACTGATACAACTAAAAATGCTATTTGAAACAAGATGCACAGACGTAATCATGCGATTTAATATGCGGCAGACATATAAAGCAGCATACTGTGCTCTGCTTCATTCATGATGTGAGAGTTACTGTATTTTAAAACTCCAATGTTGATTGTTTTGCTTTTGCTGTTCACTTGAAAAAATGTTTCTGAGATTATGTCAATGGTGGGTGAAGTACTCACCGTTTTTTTTTACTGAAGTAAAAGTACAGATACAGGTGCAAAAAAAGAATAGAGTAAAAGTACAAGTATCTAAGAAAAAATACTCAAGTACAAAAGTACTTGCTTTAAATTTACAAGTAGAAAGTATTTTCTCCCGATGCATAAAATGTAATATGTATATGGCGGAAAACACAGAAAAGACTGAAAAAGCAGTTTCTGCTCTTGCACTCCTCTTTATAAGAAACTGCTGTATTTTAAGCCAAAAGAACTGTTGTTTTTGATAGAACAATATGTCTATATGCTCCCATTGCAGATTCATGGCGCATTAAGCCCCCGAACTATTTTTAATTTGTCCGTTTTACCCTGGAAACCCCCGTTTACAGACGTCGCGCAACTGCTTGTTTCAACCCAGCCATAAAAAGAAGGAAGTAATTATATTTATTAATCAAAATATGCGTCATTTTTATCTTACAATCATTAGTTGATGTCTAATATTTTGTTTAAAAAAAAAACGACTTTGAAAAATACTTCACTCACATATTTTAAACTTTTTAAACAAATTACGTCAGAATGAAAAAAATGGCGTCTGTAAAAAGTCACGGATATCTATTGTATTTTTTGTTACTGTCGCATTTTCCCCGATATGTTAGATGATAAATAATCGATCCAAACAAAGAAAAATTGAAAAGAAAAAAGTTTAAAATGGTAAATATATGAAAAAGAACATCTCGACCACTCCTTGATGTCTGTGATTTCTGCATTGCGACCCTTGTTATATGTTTCCATGTTTACCATGTTTCCCATATATATATATATATACACATACATATACAGTGGGGCAAATAAGTATTTAGTCAACCACTAATTGTGCAAGTTCTCCCACTTGAAAATATTAGAGAGGCCTGTAATTTTCAGCATGGGTAAACCTCAACCATGAGAGACAGAATGTGGAAAAAAAACAACAACAAAAAAACAGAAAATCACATTGTTTGATTTTTAAAGAATTTATTTGCAAATCATGGTGGAAAATAAGTATTTGGTCAATACCAAAAGTTCATCTCAATACTTTGTTATGTAACCTTTGTTGGCAATAACTGAGGCCAAACGTTTTCTGTAACTCTCTCTCTTAACTCTTTTTTTTTTTTTTTTTTCCCACATTCAGTCTCTCATGGTTGAGGTTTACCCATGTTGACAATTACAGGCCTCTCTAATCTTTTCAAGTAGGAGAACTTCCACAATTGGTGGTTGACTAAATACTTATTTGCCCCACTGTAAAAGTAAAAAGTACCACTTCATATTTGTACTCAAGTGAAGTACAGATATACAAAAATGTACTTAAGTACAGTAACAAAGAGTACATTTAATTCGTTGTATTTCGCCACTGAATTATGTTGCATCGTTTATTTATTAAAGCTGGTAGTTCTCCCTACATTTCAGAAAGCCCAGAAATATTCTAATAAGAATGCAATTACCAAGTTTTCCGCATAGGAAGCGAACTCTGTAGTTGTGACAAAGGCCATGAGTTTGGTCTTTGTTGCGGCAGACAAAGCCATAATCTTTGTCCATTTTGTGGATCATATCCCCTGTTTGATTAGACGGTACACCGTCATGGGTTTCTGCCTGGAAAGAAAGAAAAAAATCAAAAGAAGGATTATCAAATTATAATTCGTTTAAAATCTTCCAAGGCAGCCCTAAACCTTAATGAATGTGTATTTTTATTCAGTAACAGAAAACATGGATAAATTAGCAACGATAGTAAATTTCAGATCCTAATAAAAAAATTGCACTCTAGATAGAGTGCGTGCCAGGGGCGGAACTTAGGGGGGGAACTGAGGGTGCGACTGCATCCGTGCCCGGGTCTCTAAGGCTAGGTTCATACCGCAGGTCTTGCTGCACAAATCTGATTTTTTTCTCATATCTGCTTTTTTGGCGGGCCCCTTCAGACTGTCTTTGTCCATTGAGCCCGATCAAGTATCACGCAAGCGCACCAATTCGCAGTCCGAGATGCGCTGAGGAAATTGACCTGCATGCCAGGAGCATCAAAACAAATGACCACACGTGCAGGCTCAACGTCATTCAAACGTGATCATATTTTGATTTCCAAAAAGAGGACAAATAAAAAAAGACACAAATAATCCCTGTTTAGTCTTATATTCAATGTTTATATGGATCGATAGCATGCACGCACTTTCCGTGCATGACACACACACATACGGACAGTTGATTTATTTATTTATTTATTTTTCAAATGGAGTGGTATCGGCCGATACTGCACAGATCGGTATCGGGGCCAAAAATGGTATCGGTGCAACACTAATAATACCGAAAAAGAACAATTTGCTTGAACAACATGAATAACACTTAGATATTTTTTTTAAGGGAGATTTAATAAAAAGTGCAAAAAAATGGTTCATGAACTTGAATCTAGTGCAAATACTGTAGTCCTATTCCAACTCCATAATCACATCCATAATCACTCCAGTATAGTCAGTTCTTCCTCCATCGCCTCCTCAGTTGGCTGCTTTTTGTGCCCTGATGCACATATAGTGTATCTACGGCTTCTATTTTTGTGCAACATCGGCGTATAACCACGTGGCCTGTGGCGTCAACATTTACCGGTTTTCAACTTTACAGGGTGCACCAACACGGAACACGAATCTCCCAGCCACAAACATGAATAAATCCAAATCCATTCTACTGACCACTTACATGTATTTTAATGTTTTCGGGAAACAAAAACGAACACACACAAAAAAACAAAAGAGCCCTGTCTGTGCCTGGGCAAAGCTTTCCAGTCTTCCCCTTTCTGCCCTGTGGAAGTCTTCCCCAGCTCAGTTGTCGTGGCAACAATTTAGAAGTCAAAGAGAAGATTAAGGAAATAATGACTAACGATTTTCTCACTAGAACGTGGTTATGACGATATTATTTTCTTCCTAGTCACGCGGATGAATTATCATATGTTACACTGCTGGCCAAAAGTATGGGCACCGCTGCAATTCTGCCTGATAATGCTCAATTTCTCCCAGAAAATGATTGCAATTTCAAATGATTTGGTAGGAATATCTTTATTTATTTTGCTTGCAATGAAAAAGCACAAATGAGAATGAAAAAAAAATTAAATCATTTTCATTTTACACAAAACTCCAAAAATGGGCCGGACTAAAGTATTGGCACCCTTTGAAAAATCATGTGATGCCTCTAATTTGTGTAATTAACAGCACCTGTTACTTACCTTTGGCACATGACAGGTGGTGGCAATAACTAAATAACACTTGCAGCCGGTTAAAATGGATTAAAGTTGACTCAACCTCTGTCCTGTGTACCTGTGTGTACCACATTGAGCATGGAGAAATGAAATAAGACCAAAGAGCTGTCTGAGGACTTGAGAAGCAAAATTGTGAGGAAGCATGGGCAATCTCAAGGCTACAAGTCCATCTCCAAAGACCTGAATTTTCTTTTGTCTACCGTGCGCAGTGTCATCAATAAGTGTAAAGCCCGTGGCACTGTGGCTAACCTCCCTAGATGTGGACAGAAAAGAAAAATTGACGAGATATTTCAACGAAAGATTGTGCGGATGGTGGATAAAGAACCTCGACTAACATTCAAACAAGTTCAAGCTGTCCTACAGTCCTAGAGTACAACAGTGTCAACCCGTACTATCCGTCAGCGTCTGAATGAAGAGGGACTCTATGGTAGGATACCCATGAAGACCCCACTTCTGACCCAAAGACATAAAAAAGCCAGGTTGGAGTTTGCCAAAACTTGCCGGAGAAAGCCAAAAACGTTTTGGAAGAATGTTCTTTGGTCAGATGAGACAAAAGTATAGCTTTTTGGGAAACGGCATCAACATAGAGTTTACAGGGGAAAAAATGAGGCCTTCAAAGAAAAGAACACAGTCCCCACAGTCAAACATGGCGGAGGTTCCCTGATGTTTTGGGGTTGCTTAGCTGCCTTTTGCACTGGACTGCTTGACTGTGTGCATGGCATTATGAACTCTGAAGACTACCAACAAATTTTGCAGCATAATGTATGGCCCAGTGTGAGAAAGCTGGGTCTGCCTCAGAGGTCATGGGTCTTCCAGCAGGATAATGACCCAAAACACACTTAAAAACACAGCTAGAAAATGCTCTAGAAATACTCGTTAACTTCCCTCTAACTTACCTGTCTGCATACGTAGGCATTGATCCCCACAGTAAACCTCATTTTTTTGTCTCATCGTAGCCGAGCCAATTACAGCGATCTTGCCACCGGGGCTGAAACTTTCTCTCCCTTTTCTTTTCAGATTGGATTTCGATCAATTCCTCTGGTGACTTTCTCTTTCTTGAGTGGTATTTTCCCCCGGTGCTGGAGGTTTCAGGAAAATGTCCTGTAGTTTAACAGTAGGTGGGTACTGACATGCTGACAATCAATCAGCAGCAGTAATCAGGTTGCGCTCGTTCAAGGTGTGTTTTCGCCCCACGGAGAGCAAGGGCTGGCTGTATAGACTGTAAGGTTGTCTTTGTTCGGGATAGGGTAATGTCGACAAGACACAGAACCACTGGGAATTAATGTGAAATGAGTTTTTTTTTTTGTTTTTTTTAATCGATGCATTATTTTCACTGGCCCCACTGGGCCAGTGGTTGGAGCATTCTGGTGGCCCTGACAGTTTTAAAATGACCACCGGGCCATTAATTTGTCAACCCCTGATTTGTGTATTATAGTTAAAACAATCAAGTAATTTATATTCACAATTAGGGATGGGAATCGAGAACCGGTTCTTAAAGAGAACCATTCCCATGTGTTTCAGTTCCATGGAATCGTTTGGTAGTTTAACAATTTTCTTATTGATTCCAACCAGCATGGATTACGTCACTTAACTCAGTGTTTTTCAACCGGTGTGCCACGGAACATTAGTGTGCCGTGAGAGTTCGTCAGGTGGGACGCGAGAAATTATCGTATATCGCTTTTTTTTTTTTTTTTTTTTTTAATTCGACGGGCCAAGTTGCAGTAGGAAGGAAGGATGAGATAGAAAGTTGCAGTCGTGTCCAGATGAGCGAAGTATTGCTCAAGTCGTGTTCAATAACTGCTCGGATTTCTAGCCATTGGCTACCTTGCTGTCTGCGACAATGTGGAACCTAGCACGTCTACTATACATCATGTGTGGGGGCTACACGGTGACCTACCTCACCGAACTCCTCACACCAAATACTTCAGCCATAACCCGGTCAGGCCAACTGCACCGTCTACTCCCGCCCAGGACTCGGCTCAAGACTGTGGGCGACAGTGCCTTTGCAGCTGCTTGTCCCCGTCTGTGGAACGCCCTCCCAGACCACCTCAGAGCCCCGCAGACAGTGGATGCCTTTAAAAAAGGACTAAAGACTTACCTTTTTCAAAAAGCTTACCCAAGCTAATTTTATCTATCTTATTTATCTGATTCTATCTGATTTTATCTGTTCTGTCTGTTTTTGGTTTTACTCTTTTATTCTTAGTCTTTTTATTTTTATTTGCTGTTTTACATGGAAATGTGCACTTTGAGATGTTTTCAAATGTAAAGTGCGTAAAAATAAAATTTATTTGATTAAGACTCGTCAGGAGTCAATATTCACGAAAGTGTCCTTTCCATTTTATCCACATGTGACGACAGTCAATCCTCCCTCTGTGTTTTATTCCAACACATTGTCAAGGGCAGCAAGGTGGCTGACGGCTAGAAATCTGAGCAGTTCTTGAACGCGACACAAGCAGCTATCCTAGACGTCATCCCCAAACGAAACACCCGTCGCTTCAAGACAAGTCGATGGACAAAATAGTTTGCCTTTGTGAAAACACAGAGAAACAGGCAACTTTTTTGAGAAAAGCTACAAAGGTAAATGAGAAAGACCCCAAAGCCAGTTACCATGTTGCTGAACTTGTTGCTAGATCCAAAGTCCCACATTGTGGCAGAGACCTTAATACTGCCTGCCTGCAAAGATATTGGCAGTGAGCTGCTCGGACCTGATGCGGTTTAAGACATTACTAAAGTCCCCGTCTGATAATTCTGAGCATTTCATGCCTAACTGGGATAAAAACTAAAAACAGAGACTGAGTGCTGTTGATGAAGATTCCTGCCAGGATACGTATCAGCTTTGGGTTCATCTAAACAGGCTCAAGTTTCACACTGAGTAAGTATAAATATTGAGAAACTATTTTATTAGTAAATATACTATACAGAAAGTAATTTTGGAACATTTTAGTTTTGTGTTGTGTTGCGAGATTTTTTCCAACGTAAAAACGTTCCGTGACTCAGAAAAGATTGAAAAACACTGACTTAACTTACGCATGTTACGCACGTTTGATTGCGCAAGTACGACTACGTGATTAGGTTATGCTGGTTTATCACGTCCATTGCAGCCTTAAACATAACAATGACACCACGTAGGTTCTGCCCCTGCTGTCTGGACTAGCTGAACACTTTCTGTGTGTGCAAGCTTCTTCCACCCCATCTGATAGGGTGTTCTCCACTGCTGAAGACACGATAAGTCCAGAAAGATCACGAATTACGAAAAAGCAGAGATGCTTATTTTTTTGCAAAATAATTGTTAATTTTGCACATCTACACTGTTCTGTTATATTTGACAGGATTTATCTTTTTTTTTTTTTTTTTTTTTTTGAGTGCTATCAGCTCATATGTCCTTTTAAATAGGGGGATTCTTCATTTCTATTAGAAAAATGTTTCAGTAAAATTTTACACAATGTTGTGTATTTGCCACAGTTACATATTGTCAGAGTTAACATCTAGGCTTTGGGCCTCTTTTGACCTCCTTGTGAGTTTGTAAGGTTGTACCTACAAACTCGATGCCAATCAAAATGTTTGTTCTTCTTTTTCCCCAAATTAGAATCAATAAGAGAATCGATAAAGAATCGAATCTTTAAGCAATATCGATTATGGAATCGGAATCGTAAAAATCATATCAATTCCATCCCTATTCAACATTTTATGTGTTTTCCTTGGGTTTCACTCAAGTCCCAACCTAGATGGAAGAAGGTTTGTGGCTTGTCAAAGTTGACTTTGGCATACGACAGTCATTCTTGTTTGTTTTTGTTTATTATTTACACCCTCTCCTAACTATTAATACCTGTCTCTTAAAACCCACAGTGGAAACAGAATGGTTCACTGTCCCTATTTTAAAACATGGAGGAAGTTGTGTTATGGCCTGGGGCTGCTTTGCTACATTTGGCACAGGGTGTCTTGAATCTATGCATAATGTGTTGAAATGTCTAGACCAGTGGCCTATACTACGAACGGAGTTCAACCTCCCCAGAAGTAATCCTGCTTACCAGCGGGTAACCGGAGTTGACAAAAACTGGTTCCCTAATTTGCGGTCAATTGGCACAACGACACTGATTATGAGGTTGATTAGTCGAACCTGTGTCAACCCAATCTGGGTTACTGCGCGTTCACATAAAGGGGGCGGAGACCAGAGTCAAACACTAGTTGTGACGATGGCATGGGCACCTTACTTCACGGAGGAGGAATGCGCGATAATCATGCAGTTATGAGGAATTAAAATCCACCTTCACCGTGAAATCTAACACCACTTCAGCAAGTAGCGCGCGACTGGTCTGTTGGCAGCGAATTACAGATCGTGTGATTTGTGAATGCATCAATATGCCAGTTTACTTATGCCCATGAAAAGAAATAAAGCCTGCTGTCAGGACAATAAAATAAGATTTGGTACGTCAACTATAAGAAATAATTTATCGTATGTGCATCACCACATGAATCAGGATAATTGTATGTTTAGTCCCATTGACTGTATTAATATGTACTAACTAGTATGTCAGAGTAGAGGATAGATTGGGCCTAAAAAAAATCCAGCCCGACTCGGCCCGAGCCCGATCAATTAACTTGATTTGCAGGTCCGCGCCTGAACCCCCACCCGAATTTTATGTTATATTTGTGAGGACTCAGGAAAAGAAGTCAAGCGGGGATGCGATGCATGGTTGCATTTTGTGTGGTCACATTTCTGCCTGTGCATAATGATAATAAATTAAAGCCCGCCGTTTGTAACGAATTTTCACAGTTAAAGACTGTAAGATGCGTATTCAATAAACATTTATGTACTTTATATTTGTGTTTGTTCTATCAGTGGATTTGACATTTATTTTAATCTCTTCGAGTTGGCAGAAAAAAATGTTTTCTCAATGTTTAAATAGTCTACATATTTTTATGATTATTATAAATGCATTTACACAACAAAATAACACTGGAAAAGTTCGTTAAATACATTTCTTGTATGAGAGCAAAGCTCTACGTTCGTTTACATTTAGCGAAGCCGACACAGGTTTCTCTATAGCATTTTCAACAATCAATTTGAAGCGTTTCCACACCCCACTCCCACCACTTTCGGAATTGTACGCCATACAGTGTTCTTACTCAGATATTCAGCATCACCGATGGAATATATATATTGTCTTCTGGCGAAAGAGCGCAAGGACAGGCACACATTCCACTCAATTGTAAAGGCCTGACTTCGGCGAGTTACGTTAGAGATGTCCGCCTCGATCAGCTGGCACAGGTAATGAATTTCCTCAGCTGAAAATCTATATCTTTCATGGAGAACTTCGTCCAGGTACGCCAGCGGATTCTGGCGGTCTCTAAAATCCCGTGCCCTCCGAAGAGAGCCTCTCACAAACCGCGCACAAATGTCATACGGGTCGTCCAGGTACGCTGTCATTGTCAAGAGGACACGTCCGCTGAGGAGTGCTGTTAAAATACAGCGTGGTTAATTGGAGTCCTGGGGTTAAGCAAGATCTAACTCTGAGACGACCAGGTTTGACGTGTGGCATGTGTTGCCATGGAACACTTCCCAGTTCCAACATATCCACCTTTCGTAGTCCCGGTTAGTCGGTAAAATATGCTGCACGTGATTAAGTTACTCTGGAGTTACCCTGCTAAGCCAGAAAACCGGCTTCGTAGTATAGGCCACAGGGTCAGCAACCCAAAAGAGCCATATTCGGCCAAAATAACAAAAAGCAAATGTCTGGAGCTGCAAAAAATTAAAAGCCTTATAAAAGCATTATAATGAGGGAAACGCATGTTGTATGTACTGTATCTATATTAGCCTACTATCAAAATGACTAAGTTAGAAATAAATACATACAAAATGTTTATTTTCTTTGCAGTGCATTCTATAGAGAATGTCGCGCCACGTGCATACCTGCCAAGTTGTATGGTTTCGGCGTAATTTGTATAAGTGAGCACTGATTTTCAAATGTGTATGACGTACGTTCAAAATCTGTATGTTTATCGTGCATTACTTTTTTTTTTCTCCGTTCGGATTTTGTCACCGTTTCGGCAACGAGACAATGCGTTACTATGCGTTGCCACGTTGGTTGAATGACGCGAGAGAAGTCAGAGACACGGAGAGAGAAGAGCGGGAGTGGGAAGGAAGAAAGAGTGTTGTGACGCTGTTGCAAACGCAGGGTTTATCCTAGGATTTTTTGAAGCTGCGTTGGTGGGCTGTATCGGAGTCGGACCGCCTCACCATGTCGTGCCACGGCAAAATTGCGTCATATATTGACAATTTTTTTTTTTACATTTTTTTGCCCAAAAAGAACCATAACAAAGATGTATTTGAAATATTTCATTAGCCAGGCTAATGTCATAGCTCTCAGCTACAGTACATGAACGTAAAATGCGTAGCTGATTACAGCTACATTACCCTACGTAATAATACTTTTTTTTTGTTGTAGCAATAGTACTACTTACATCTCGTAGTCCTTAATGTACTACATTAACACAACAATACTAGTATGTCTGTTAATAGACCAATGGCGTAGGTTTGCATAGGGACGTTAGGAATGTAACACTAGGAACTTTTCAGGATTTTCAAATTGTCTCCAACTACTTTTAAGCAGTCTTATTTGCATTTTATAATGAGTTCAGATATAGAGGTAATTTAGATTGTCTTCACATATTTTGTAAGGATAGAATTGAACCTACCATTATTAAGTGAATTACTTTCATTATGTTCGGATTTACAATGACTAGGGTTGTTCCGATCATGTTTTTTTGCTCCCGATCAGATCCCGATCGTTTTAGTTTGAGTATCTGCCGATCACGACATTTCCCGATCCGATTGCTTTTTTTTGCTCCCGATTCAATTCCAGTCATTCCCGATAATTTTTCCCGATCATATACATTTTGGCAATGCATTAAGAAAAAAATGAATAAAACTCGGACAAATATATACATTCAACATACAGTACATAAGTACTGTATTTGTTTATTATGACAATAAATCCTCAAGATGGCATTTACATTATTAACATTCTTTCTGTGAGAGAATTCCACGGATAGAAAGACTTGTCACTTTGTGTATTGTGACTAAATATTGCCATCTAGTGTATTTGTTGAGCTTTCAGTAGATGATACTGTGGCCATCTCAAATGCATGATGGGAAGTGGAACCATGGGAAGTGGAACCATGACTGTGCGTCGTGCTACCAATTGCCATATCTTTCCTGGGTGGGAAATAACTTAAGGTGCTAAGACAAAGATCAATTGCCACCTTGCTTCCCCACATTGCGTCCCATGATATGTCTAATCACAGGGAGAGGGTTTGCTAGGCTCTAGCCAATTGAAAAAAGGCTCCAAAGGCTGCCAAAATTCACTCTACTCAGTTAGCGTTGCCTTTTATCTCTCTATAGAGGTAAAACAGCGCCATTACAGATTGAGCGCGACAATGAGTGAGAGGGTCGTGCAGCGCATACATTAATTGCATTGAATATCTTAACGTGACACATTTTTTAATAAATTTATTGCCGCCGTTGTCGGGATATTTTTGATAACCCTACCTTAAGCCTAAACAAAAGACTCTGGATGAGTGTAACATATTATGTCTGTAACGTTAAATACTATTAGAAAACGATTTAATTAAAATATATACTGTATATACATTTTAAAAAGGCATGGCCGATATTTTTTTGCCTATTCCGATATTATATCGGCATCCCGATCGATCGGGACATCTCTAACAATGACACAATTTTCCCCCATCAAACGCACGTTTGATTGGCTGATGACTAGTTAAATTCCCTTGTTTTCAGTGTAACTCTACTAGAAATAAGTGAAATTATCTGCCAGTGCTTCAAGTAAATTTCACTCAGATGTCTTGAAATAAAAAAACAGCTATCTGAAAATAATCTTAACACTTTTATTTCAAGCAAAAAGTGAGTATATTTAATCTTTAAAAACGTTTTTTTTCGTCAGAAATGTTCTTCTTTCAAGAAGTGATATTGTTCAAAACATTATTTGAAATCATTTTCCCCCTTGATTTTGGTGAAAAATGACCAACCTTTAGATGTATGGGCATAACAAGAACAAATGGTAATATTTACCTAAAGTAAATTGAATAATCTGACCCATTAATCTTTTTTTTTTTTTTTTTTTTTTTGTTCGTGAACTACTTTTCCACACAAACGCACATCGAGGTACCATTTAGCTTAGCAAGGGGAGGTATGAGAGACATCTTTCAAGTGTCCCAGAGCTCGTGAATCTCGGGGGGGGGGTGGGGGGGGGGTGTGGGGTCCATTTATCAAGTGTTCGTCAGCCGTGATTGCATAAATCCGTCCGCTGTAACAGCCCTGCATTTTCTGCTATTGAATGCGTTGTTGACACATTAGTGCGGCGACACTCTGACCCGCCGCTTGGGGGGGACAAAACAAAAAACATGAACGGTACCACCAGTTACTTTGCCAAGTAACTAATTACTCTTACATTCAGGTAACTGAGTTACTAATTCAATTACTTTCTGGGAGGAGTAATTTATGACTAATTAATTACTTTTTTAAAGTAAGATTAACAACACTGGTCATAAAGATGCAGTCTGCAGAATGAAAAGTGACAAAAGCAGAGATATATGTGACAATATTACCAATAAATTCTCATTATTTTAAAAATTTAGTTGTATTTTTGTTTCATATTGCACGCTATATAAAACGTAAGATTAGTCACCAATTTATAAGTTTATAAGTTTATACGTTACATTTGTAAGATTGCCAATGGCCTCGGGTTGACAGGTATGCACGTGACTACTTGTTGTTGTCCGATACTGCCTCAAGTTTAACGTCATTACAATATTAATTAATTATGTTTACTTGTTTTGATAAAATTAAAGAACTGCAATAAAGAAATCGGAATTTTGATGTCATTGATGCATTTATAAAAAAAAATAAAACAGCACCTTTTTGAAAAGGTAAAGTACTGTATATAATCGGAGTTCACGTACCTGCATAAAAGCGTTGGGTGTTCAATATCGATCACATCACACGACTCATCACAGAAGATGATGCCGCTGAATTAATGTCCTTGATTTTCCTATTCGTGAAACTGCCTGCCATTTTTATGGCCCTTTCCTTCACTTTCTTAGTGCGAGATACATGTATTTGATTTTATGTATCATCTCGTTTTTTGTTTTTTTTCTGATATGTTGAAGAATGATTCCTTCATTTACCAGTCACCATCTGTGAACGGTTTTCCATGCTTTATTTATTCCGGGTTGCAACAAAACTTGCAGCAGTAGTGGAGTTTGGAGATGCAATCCACTTTTTAAATCTACTTTTGCACCCCTATAATTTCCCCAGAAGTAATGCAATCGCTCTTACTGGGTACTCGGCTGCAATACTAGTATGCCTTCCCTGCATATGTCTTCCCACATTACTCCTTTTGTGATTTGACAACTTTTCGCTACAGAGCAAACATTCAGAAAATCCTTCCTCATTGGCAATGAATGCAATTGCGCTAAAGCGCTAAAGAGTCGCATGCGGCTCTCAAAACACGGGTTGCCGACCCCCGGTCTAGACTATCAAGGTGTCCTAGATAGAAAGTGACAGAAAACTTGGTTTGAATTGCAAGTCTAGCAATATACATAAGTATGCAACATGTACAGTGCCTTGCAAAAGTATTCGGCCCCCTTGAATCTTGCAACCTTTCGCCACATTTCAGGCTTCAAACATAAAGATATGAAATTTAATTTTTTTGTCAAGAATCAACAACAAGTGGGACACAATCGTGAAGTGGAACAACATTTATTGGATAATTTAAACTTTTTTAACAAATAAAAAACTGAAAAGTGGGGCGTGCAATATTATTCGGCCCCTTTACTTTCAGTGCAGCAAACTCACTCCAGAAGTTCAGTGAGGATCTCTGAATGATCCAATGTTGTCCTAAATGACCGATGATGATAATAAGAATCCACCTGTGTGTAATCAAGTCTCCGTATAAATGCACCTGCTCTGTGATAGTCTCATGGTTCTGTTTAAAGTTCAGAGAGCATTATGAAAACCAAGGAACACACCAGGCAGGTCCGAGATACTGTTGTGGAGAAGTTTAAAGCCGGATTTGGATACAAAAAGATTTCCCAAGCTTTAAACATCTCAAGGAGCACTGTGCAAGCCATCATATTAAAATGGAAGGAGCATCAGACCACTGCAAATCTACCAAGACCCGGCCGTCCTTCCAAACTTTCCTCTCAAACAAGGAGAAAACTGATCAGAGATGCAGCCAAGAGGCCCATGATCACTCTGGATGAACTGCAGAGATCTACAGCTGAGGTGGGAGAGTCTGTCCATAGGACAACAATCAGTCGTACACTGCACAAATCTGGCCTTTATGGAAGAGTGGCAAGAAGAAAGCCATTTCTCAAAGATATCCATAAAAAGTCTCGTTTAAAGTTTGCCACAAGCCACCTAGGAGACACCAAACATGTGGAAGAAGGTGCTCTGGTCAGATGAAACCAAAATTTAACTTTTTGGCCACAATGCAAAACGATATGTTTGGCTTAAAAGCAACACAGCTCATCACCCTGAACACACCATCCCCACTGTCAAACATGGTGGTGGCAGCATCATGGTTTGGGCCTGCTTTTCTTCAGCAGGGACAGGGAAGATGGTTAAAATTGACGGGAAGATGGATGCAGCCAAATACAGGAACATTCTGGAAGAAAACCTGTTGGTATCTGCACAAGACCTTAGACTGGGACGGAGATTTATCTTCCAACAGGACAATGATCCAAAACATAAAGCCAAATCTACAATGGAATGGTTCAAAAATAAACATATCCAGGTGTTAGAATGGCCAAGTCAAAGTCCAGACCTGAATCCAATCGAGAATCTGTGGAAAGAGCTGAAGACTGCTGTTCACAAACACTTTCCATCCAATTTCACTGAGCTCGAGCTGTTTTGCAAGGAAGAATGGGCAAGAATGTCAGTCTCTCGATGTGCAAAACTGATAGAAACATACCCCAAGCGACTTGCAGCTGTAATTGGAGCAAAAGGTGGCGCTACAAAGTATTAACGCAAGGGGGCCGAATAATATTGCACGCCCCACTTTTCAGTTTTTTATTTCTTAAAAAAGTTAAAATTATCCAAATTTTGTTCCACTTCACGATTGTATCCCACTTGTTGTTGATTCTTGACAAAAAATTAAAATTTTATATCTTTATGTTTGAAGCCTGAAATGTGGCGAAAGGTTGCAAGGTTCAAGGGGGCCGAATACTTTTGCAAGGCACTGTATGTTTTACTGAATTGGTGGAGTTTGAGGATTTTTTTTTTAAATCAGAAAAATGAAGCAGATCAATTCACAATACCTGTGCATACTGAATGGATGTACACGATTTACCTGAATGTCAAGTGGACTCTTACACAGACGATCAGGGTAGGCTTCACGCAGATCTGTCAACTTCTCCCAGTCACCGGATCCTCTCTCATCATCCCTATCAAACCATTCAGTCCACTCAGCCTCTGTGGGACACACACACACACACATACACAGTAGGGTTAAATGCAAGACTTACATATGTCAAATTTCTGACCTGACATACACACTGGTTACGAGTATGCAAATTTAAATCCTGCAAACCCAGGATATTTGCACATCTTGGTAACAGCCTGGGTCCACTTCAGCTACCCATCGTCAGTCTACTACAACATTTCAGGACTGTAATATACTGTAATACTGTATGCATATATACATACAGTATATCATATATTGCAGTATATGATGCAGTCACCCTTTTGCTGAGCACATATTGAGCTATGTATGCCGGCGTAATTAGTTTCATAAATCAGATGAAAGATAAGAATCATCTAATTGGAATCAGATAAAATGCATTGGTAAAAGCAGTCGATAACACCCGCTTTGCACTATTGATGAGAATATGATGATATCACAAACGCTGATTAATTACTGCACCCGAAAATATTAAAGAGTCAAAGTAAGATGATCAAACAGACATTAGTTTTTCTTGCAGGTGTGTTAATGTTTAGTTCAGTGATTCATAACCTTGCTAAAAGGTACCCCCACGAGTTTCACATGTGCATTACAGAGGTGGGTTTCCGTGTAACATTTACACCGTTGCATTAACTTGCATTACGTTTTGAGAAAAATGCACTACTGAGAGTCGTTTTACCACGCCATACTTTATACTTTTACTTAATATAGACTTACTCTGCTACTTTGGGCCACACTACGGTTGTTACATTGTTCCTCTTCATTCTGAATATTAGATGTGACTATTTTTGCCATCACAGTAGCTCTAAAACTTTTACCGATGAGACGTCACAACAATAATCACATGACTCCATTATACGAATCAGACATAACCATACACTCATATGACCACACACAAGCTTGTTGTCAGAAGTCCAATGATTACGCTGGCCTGTTCAATGAAATAGCGTCTTTAAAGTGCTGTAATAATGTAACTATATGACAGAGTCAAATTACTTCAAAGCATGGATTTCAGCCTCTCTCCCATATTTTATTTGGTACCATTAGACACCGGAAAAGCGGAGATGTGATTGTTTTAATTTTATGGTAGAGTACATTGTATATGTAGTGGTTGATATATGTTTTTTTTCCTGCATTAGAGGGCACTCCTGCTCTTTGAACAGGTAATGTTTCATTTTTTCTTGTCAGAATTATTATTTTTGCTTATTTGTTGGCCTAATATGGCCATGTAATACATTAAACTACAGTATAATAATAACAGTTCATATACAGTGGGATGAAAAAGTAACAAAATACACGTTCTGGAGTGGCCAGGTCAAAGTCCAGACTTGAACCCCATTGAGATGCTGTGGCATGACCTAAAGACAGCAATTCATGTCAGACATCCCAGGAATCTGACCGAACTACAGCAGTTTTGTAGAAAAGAATGGGCCAAGATTAGTCCTGGACTGATCTGCAGCGACAGGAAGCGTCTGGTTGAAGTTACTGCTGCCAAAGACCGGACCACAAAATATTAAATGTGATAGTTCACTTACTTATTTTCCCCCTTCTGTCGTTGTTTGTATACTATCCTCATTAAAATACGTAAACCTATAAATGTTTAGGTAGTTTTAGTTAAAGCAGACACTGTATTTTCATCTGTGTGATTTTGACAAAGATCAGATCACATTTGATGGTGATTTTATGTAGAAATGTGAGAAATTCCAAAAGGTTCTGATACTTTTTCATACCAATGTAGATGACATGCTAAGAAAAAAAATGAACCATTGTATATTACAAAAAAAACAACAACAAAAAAAAACGCAGACATTATAAGCATTTACTAACAATGTTACTCATTACTTGAGCATTCTCTTCACCAAACACTTTTCTGCTTTTACTTAGGTAAATTTTTTGCATGAGTACTTTTACTTGAGTAATATTATATTATATCTTATACTGAAGCAACGCTACTCTGACTTGACTAAATCCCCTTATCACAATACCCTGAAACAGCACGCCAGGAGCTGAAATTGAAACTGATCGATCTCCAGTCAGACTCTGCCTCAAAGAAGTCTCTTACACTTAATGACTTTTACGCTTCACTTAACCAAGCCAAGTTTTTAAACCTCCGGAGGACTGCACAGAAGATGCTGGTGTTGTTTGGCTCGACATACGTGGGCAGGAATTCATGGCTATGCTATGAATTAGGGCTGTCAAAATTATCGCGTTAACGGGCGGTAATTTTTAAAAATTAATCACGTTAAAATATTTGACTCAATTAACGCACATGCCCCGTTCAAACAGATTAAAATGACAGCACAGTGTCATATCCACTTGTTACTTGTGTTTTTTGATGTTTTGTTGCCTTCTGCTGGCGCCTGGGTGCCACTGATTTTTATGGGTTTCAGCACAATGAGCATTGTGTAATTATTGACATCAACAATGGCGAGCTACTAGTTTATTTTTTGATTGAAAATTTTACAAATGTTATTAAAAAGAAAACATTAAGAGGGCTTTTAATATAACATTTCTATAACTTGTACTAACATTTATCTTTTAGGAACTACAAGTCTTTCTATCCATGGATCGCTTTAACAGAATGTTAATGCCATCTTGTTGATTTATTGTTATAATAAACAAATACAGTACTTATGTACAGTATGTTGAATGTATATATCCGTCTTGTGTCTTATCTTTCCATTCCAACAATGATTTCACAGAAAAATATGGCATATTTTATAGATGGTTTGAATTGAGATTAATTACGATTAATTAATTTTTAAGCTGAATTAACTCGATTAAAAATTTTAATCGTTTGACAGCCCGACTATGAACATCAATTAAGCCTGTCACAGGTCCAAGTTAACTGATCAACACCCTCACATCTATCCTGAGAATTGCTACAGCGAAACGCTACGTTGATTCACTGAATTTGCCATTGAAATTTGTGTTTTTCCACAGAAATGTAAACAGAAATTTTGAAAGTGATTTTTTTTTTTTTTTTTTTTTTTGTGGAATTTTGAAATTGATATTTTTTTTCTTGTGGAATTTTGAAATTGATATTTTTTTCTTCAATAAATCTTGATTTAAATCACACCCCAGCTTCTTTCTCTTCGACCTGTTGCCCTCCAGCAGGTGCTACAGGGCCATACGAGCCAAAACAAACAGATTGAGAGTCAGTCTCTTTCCAAGAGCTGTCACCATACTCAAGTTTGCACTGAAATGTCACTTTCATTGCACTGCTAATTCCACAATATTGTCACATGCATCTTACTAAGTAAAATGTTCTCAGACATCGCTCTCAATCTGGGTACTGCATATGCAAGATTTCCACAACATTATATCATTTTCTGCAGTGTTATATCAATATCTATGCACAAACTGTCATTTGCACTATTATATCAAGTCAGCCTTGTCTGTGTACTGTAAATTGCCATATACGTACTGTTGGGCTCCGTTATATTACCACATCACCACTTGCTGCTAGTCACTTATTCACTTTATTCCCAATCTGTGTACACTGTAACCTGTTTTATATTAGCCTTATTGTACTCTTGCTTTTTTTTTTTTTGTGGCGCATGTTATGACAAAGCTTTAAATCTCAATCTCAATCTGCAGGTTTTATAGTTCACTTTATGTGTGCTCTATTGGATGTTCGTACACTACACAGCTTTATTATATCCGACCCGGCCCTTCATTCAAATTTCTAAACCGAATGTGGCCCGAGTCAAAAAGGGTTCGCCAAGCACTGGGCTAGGACAGAAAAAATGTTTTTTTTTTTTTTTTTCTTTTAAAGGTTCTATGACAAACATTAAGCAATTTAAATGATGGCAGACCACATTTTGGACAAAACCTTCCAAAATAGACTTAATGAAATTAGATCCTAATTAGTCATCCTATCTCAGCTGTTTTAGCCCCACCCAGAAAAAAAATATCTAAACAGAAGATGTCACACCCGGAATGAGCTGCTGATAATTGCAGTCTGCTAGCATGCTATCCATTAAGGTAGTTCCAAAAAAATCGTTTATTACATGCCTCGCGATTCGACACGTGACGATTCGATTACAATTCATAAAGGTTCAAATACGATGATTTTCCCTCATAACTTCAAGACATGACTGCCGCTTGGACACCTTTAAAGGACGCGCGCACAACATTGCTGGTTACTGAGGGGGAGATTTACTCCTTTTCAAAAGACTGGAAAATTAATTTGCTTATGAGACAGGCGGTCGCGCTTCTGTGCGCGTTATTTTTTAGCGCGAGAGGGGAAGAGAGATAGTTCGTTGCTCCTTGTCTTTCAGTTGTGGAGCAGTAGTTTCAAGTCATGTCAATTGAAAAATGTCCTGAGTGTGTGTTGCTAAGACCCTTGTGCGTCTATAAGGGGTGAGTACACGAACCCTTTTGTACTGTTTAGCCTTTATTGCTGTTGTTTTTGAGATGTTAATAGTTAGCGCCGAGCGCTAAGCTAATTAGCTAATTTGCTAACATGTATTTCATGTGCAGAACATGTAAAACTATGATTAAGTTCAGCGGTAACACTACAAACATGTGAAATAGTGCATAAATCTGTGAAAACAAAGTACATTGGTTAAAAGAAGTCTTATTTCTGAAGACATTTTGTTCCCAGAAAATGTGAAATACATTCCACCTGTGCAAAGGTTATTGTATTGTTGAGAGAAATAAGTACTCCCTTTAAAATGGTTAATGTTTTTGCACTTTCTTGTAAAAATGAATAAACGAAAAAGCAGCTTAAGGGCAGCTTTTTGTTGTATGGGCATGTTTCCATCGTTCCTGTGAATCATTAGGATATTTTAAATAAATAATGGACATAAATTTGTTTGGCTACTTTATAAATTAGTAATGTAAGATGCATCGGTAATCGTGATAATCGTGACAACCGTGATCATCGTGACAACCGTGATCATCGTTCAAGAATTGAATCATAGCACCCTGAATTGTTATCGAATCGAATCATGTGGTGCCTAAAATGGCACACCCCTACTATCCATAGGCTTTCTATTATTTTATTGATGTGAGAGCATTCTGGCATTAAGCCGACATGGACTAGCTAGCGCAGCATTAGAAAGCGAGACATGATCATGAATTCTGTTTGTGGTGTCACCACCAGAATTGCTGAGAAAAAATGGGTGTTCCCTGATGCATTGTTTTGGATGAAATAACTATAATATGATATGAGATTGGTACAAATCTGAAAGGTATTTATTACACATAAACCTGTTGACCAAAAACAAGCTACTTAAAGAAAAGCAAAGGCAAAGTAGTAAACCATGGGCTAAAGAAACTTACTTAGGGCGGGTAACCACGACGGGACGTAGCACAACGACAAGTAACAACATGTATGTCAATCCGACAAGGGGAAAGCAAAAACAAAGGGCTTACATGGAGAGACAGGGGATATCGAGAGAATGAGACACAGGTTGACACGAGAGGCAGCCGACTGGTTGAAAGACAGGGAGCAGGCCACAGGTGAAATCAATGGGCAATCACAAGCACAAAGACAAGGACAGATAATTTTCTCAAGGGTATTTTGCCGACTATTTTTATACCTCTATACACTTTGATTAAGGTGCACTTAAGACCCCCCCCCCCCCGCTTCTGCGAGGTACACTTGCATTTGCGCAAACAACGCATACATATAAAGGTGAAAATCATTTTTGTGTCACAGTTTTTTAATCGCAACGGGCACCTCATGTCTTACGCGGAGTTTTTGGATTATTTTCAGTTCCCAGTTAGACCTCAGCAATATGATGTTGTGTATGATGCGATTACTTCAGGATTCATTCTGCTGTGCAAATATTGGATGTATTTTGTTTTTCGACTTCAGTTCAATAAACTGACATTGTAAAAACGGATTAAGGCTCATTTTCCGTTTTTTTGTTTTTTTTTGTTTTGTTTTTGTTTTTTTTTTGTTTCCTAAAATTAGAAGGAAAATCAAACTGCCAAAAGGTACACGGACCGCGTCTTGATAGTTCTTGAAGTTTGGGAACCATACTTTTATAGTCTATGCGCTCAATACTGCCACCTATTGGGTGGAGGCGGAGGTTTTTTGAGACACGTGAAAATTCTCGGCTTATTGTGTGTGAGAAAATCTTGGTCAAACAATTCACAAGCAAAATTGAATACTTAAAAAATGTCAGGTCATGATAATTGCACGCACATCATTAAAACGTGAAATTTGCAGAAGTAGTTGTGGATCTGAAAAACATGTGAAAATGACTAATGTGTGAATCGCGAATGCGCTTGTGTGTGAAAATTTGACCGTTTCTTGTTATGTTTGTCTCAAAAATAAATGCACGCAGCCACTGATTCACCAATACAATTTGAATGTTTGCAAACAATAATTCATGATGAGTGCACGCATAACATAAAAATTTTTTTTTAAAAACATGAAAAACATGGACACATGTGTAACTCACAGATATATATGTGTATATGTGTATCTCGAAAATAGATGTGAAAATCTTGGATATATTTGTGCATCTACAAAAAAAAATGTGTGGATCTCGGATGTATTTGTGAGAATATTTTTTTGACAAATCTCTCCCCAGACTACTGTAGACCAGGGCTTGGGAACTCCGTCTCGTGATCACCGTTTTTTTTTTTTCGTGATCGCAATTGAACGCATCATGCGGGAGCGAGAGTGAGTGAAGGGAGGGCACGCTCTGCTTTTATGAGCAGTCGCCGAGTTAAAATTAATCTTTACAGAGCAACAACGAAAGCCTGACATCGTTACTTGGGATGTTACAATCGATGGTCAGTTACGCTCTCACCACCTGGAAAATAACAAACATAATCATATGCTGTGGCGCTGCGTATATTTCCTGGAAGTGGAAACTGCAGCAAGGGAGGGTTTGTGCATAACAGTGGTGCTCCTGGAAGTGGCGACAGTTTTGACAGGCGGAAATGTCATCAAAATGAAAGTGGGGTACCACGCAGTTCTTTTTTCGGGGTAAAATTTTCTTCTACGCATTTTTATATACTCCAGTTCGGCCGGCATTGTGTTGGGAGGGGCCAGCCCCGCTGCTGACTGATCAGAGGCGATGAACTAATCTGCGATGGGGGGACCACAAATGGGCACTGAATTGGACCATATTATCGCGACGTACGTTTGCAGGTTCTAGAAAAATGCATGATCAGCTCATCACAGCTCGTTCAAGTCGAGCCAGCCCTCCTGTGGAAAAGAAAAGAGGAGCAGGAACGCCAAGTCGTGATCGTCCGCCTCCATTGTTTACAATGCCGTCATGCCGCACTAAAAGTGGGGATGGCACGCTCCATGATGTCACTTCCTTAGTATCCAATTGTTGTTCGGCGACAGCAATCCATATTAAGTCGTGGGTAATATTAACCGCCTACATTATCCGTGTAGCAACCAATATACTAACCCGTATAGTCTAACTAATTACACGTTTAATGCCATTATCTGTCCTAGTGTAAGGTAAAAACATGAAATGAACCAAACACTAAAAACTCAAACCCTAATAGAAAATACATTAGTGCAGTCTTTTTCATTTTTTGACAAGGTCACAATTTCATAGCATCTTTAAATTCGTGAAAGAAAGTGGTGAAATGTTCATGGTACTAAATGTCAGGTCCGAATAGAATTCATTTTGTGTAAAGACGTACCTTGCACCCACTGGCTGCTGGCTGTTATGGTGAAATGCTCTGCAAAACTCAACTGAAAAACACGAGAGCTTCTGGCTTCCGAGGAGGCTTTGGTCCCTTTGGGCAAATACACAAATATGCAAAATGTTTTGAATCGATCATAACATGACGAGGTGTCTGTTGGGTTGTCTGCTATTTGGATCATGTCTGGTATTTTTTTACCCTCCTTGTAAACATTGGAGAGAAATAGACTGGTTGGACAGCAAATGTAAAAGATTTTCACCTTGATAAAGAGCATGATCTTCTACAGCAGAAGATGGGTTTCCTTTCACAGCTATGAAAGACCATGGATGTCTGTGGGTAAAAAGGAGAGCAAGGATGATATGTTAAAGAAAATCCCAAAAGAAAACAGAACAAACAAATACCATATGCAGCTAAAAAATTGGGGAAAAAAGACTACTCACATCCATGCACACCCCGGCACATGGTCACCTTAATTAAAAGAGCATGCTTTCTAATAGGGGGAACAAGAAGAGCTCTGTTCTCATACCTGGTTCATGAATGCCTTCATGCACAGTATAAATAGTAAATAGCAAGTGTCAATAGATTTAAGAGCTAATCTTTTATTTCCTTTGAAAGGCTTTGCTCTTGGAAACAGAGTTTGTGAAATCTAAATACGATAAAATATAAGCCACCCTGGGGTTGAGCTATCTGGACAAAATCAAGATCATATATATTTTTTGTCCAATGTCAATTCTTATACTTAGATTTTTTTTTCTTTTTCACTTTTAAAGGAATCTGCGACGAAAACATAAACTAGAGAGTAACAAAGAAGATCCATTTTTCCTCCTCACATAACGTTGTGTGTTACTCCCAAACAATTCAATTTTGGTCTCATCAGTCCACAAAATATTTTGCCAAAACTTCTGTGGCATGTCCAAGTGCTTTTTTGCAAACATTAAATGAGCAACAATGCTTTTTTTTTTTAGACAGCAGTGGCTTCCTCTGTGGAATCCTCCTACAAACACCATTCTTGGCCATAGTTTTACATATATTTGATGTGTGCACAGGGATTTTGGACTGTGCCAGTGATTTGTGTAAGTCTTTAGCAGACACCCTACGGTTCTTTTTTACCTTTCTGAGTATTCTGCGCTGAACTCTTGGCGCCATCTTTAGTGGACAGGCACTCCTTGAAAGAGTAGCAAAAGTGCCAAACTCTCTTCATTTGTAGACCACTTCTCTGACTGTCGGTTTTGTATCCTTTCCCAGCTTTATACAAATCAACAATCCTTGATCGCAGGTCTTCAGACATCTCTTTTGACTGAGCCATGATGCACATCAGACAATGCTTCTCATCAAGACATTTCTTACTAGGTGTGTTTTTAACAGTGGTCAGGGCAGCTTTAAACCACTCATCAGTGATTGGGCACACATCTGACTTAAAATGTTTGGTAAAAATTAGTTTCAATTGCTCTTTAAGTATCCGTAGGCAGAGGCTTCACTTAGTTATTTTCCCCCTTCTCTCATTGTTTGCATGCTATCGTCATTAAAATATGAAAACTTATAAATGTTGGTGGTTCTAGTTAAAGCAGACACTTTTTTTTCATCTGTGGGATTTTGACAATGATCAGATCACATTTGATGGTGATTTTATTCAGAAGTGTGAGAAATTCCAAAAGGTTCAGATACTTTTTAATACCATTGTACTTGCACTGAGTCGTCAGACTCAGATAAACTGCTGCAGCTTGGAGAACTCAGTGGAAATAATAAATATAGTTGGAAATGGATTAAGTTACACCGGCACTTTTTAATGCTTGTTGTTAACATATGTGTATGTAAATCTGACGTTGGTAGATTGCTTTATTCTTGGAGATGAGATGTGTGTTTGGTACTCTGGCAGTTTTCTTTTTAGCATGGAGTTTTTACAGTTGCAGTAAAATTTTCGGGATCAAAGCGTTCCCTCCTGAATCTTTTACTGGAATGGGCATTACGGCCAACTTTCACCCCTTTTATCAAGTAGAGAATAACACTTTTGAGCAGATTTAGCGGACACACCTATAGCACGACAGGCCGGTCTATTTTTCTCCATTTTGAAGACTTATTATTTAAATATGCCAGAAAACACAGACAAGACTGAAAAGCAGTTTCCGCTCTTGCACCCCTCTTTAAAATAAACTGCTGTATTCTAAGCCAAAAGAACTGTTGTGTTTGATAGAACAATATGTCTATATGCTGCCATAGCAGATTCATGGCGCATTAAGCCCCCGAACTATTTTTAATTTGTACGTTTTTCCCTGGAAACCCCCGTTTAGACACGTCACGCAACCGCTTTATCCTATTTAATATTCGAAATGTCTGTCATTTTTAGCTTAGAATCAGTAATTGATGTCTAATATTTAGTTAAACAAAAAAAAAAAAACGACTTTAAAAAATTATTCACTCGCATATTTTAAACTTTTAAACAAATTACGTCACAATGAAAAAATTAGCGTCTGTGAAAAAGTCATAGATATCTACCTCATAACTATCGCTTAAGTGTAATTTTTCGTGACTGTCGCATTTTCCTCAATATTTTAGATGATAAATAATCCATCCAAACAAAGAAAACAAAAAACATTTAAAAAGGTAAATATATGAAAAAGAAGATCTCAACCACTCCTTGATTTCTGCATCGCGACCCTTGTTATATGACCATGTTTTACACATGAAATCCCCCAAAAATCTGGCTGTGGCCATTCACAGCTGTGTCTTGACACTCAGTGATACCATACCATTCAGACCTTACATCAAATTGGTGTGCATGGCTGTCACCCCACGAGGAAGCCTCTTCTGAAGACGGTACACAAGAAAGCGCGGAAACAGTTTGCTGAAGACATGTCAACAAAGCACATTGATTTCTGGAACCATGTCCTATGGTCTGATGAGATGGGCCCTCCTGGGGTGACAACCATGCACTCCAATTTGATGTAGAGTACAGCGTATGGTCTGATCACTAACAGGCTGACCCCCCACCTCTTCACTCTCTGCAGCAATGCTGACAGCACTCCTGGAAAGAGTCACATGACATTTTGGAGGGAAAATGACAAGCAGTAATCAATTTGGACATTTAGGGATGTACGTTTTTTTCAAAGGGGTGTACTCACTTTTGTTGCCAGGGGTTTAGATATTAACGGTATATTTTGAGGGGAAAATAAAGGAACTCTATTATATAAGCTGCACACAGACTACTTTTCATTGTGTCAAAGTATCATGATGTCAGTGTTTTCCCATGAAAATATATACTTAAATATCTGCAGAAATGCGAGGGGTGTACTCACTTTTGTGATACACTGTACATATATATATATATACGGTATGTTTGTTTGTATGTATGTGTATATCACATTTTTGAATAGGAAGAAAATACTTTTACTTACTTGGAAAGTAATTTTAATGCAAGTACTTTTATTTGAATTTATTTATTAGATACTTGTACATTTATTAGGGTTTTTTTTTTGTTGTTGGTTTGGGTTAAGAAGAAACTTCCGGCAGGGCCGAGAACTACAAGTGGTATTTGGTAGGCCTGAAAGATATTGGAAAAAACTATTGCTGCGATTTTTTTGGGGGTTTTCGATATATTGCGATATTATATTGCGATATTAAAAAAAATGTATATATTTTTTTTTTCAAGAAATTTTCACACGATGACTTAAATTGCTGTTTGGAAAGACTTTAGATGACTCACCATCACCACAGTGTACAGTCATCCCTTGTTTTTCGCGGTTAATGGGGACCAGAACCCGCCGCGATAAGTGAAAAACCGCGAAGTAGCGCACCCCCCCATTATTTATTTATTTATTTTTTGTGTGTGTGTGTTTTTTATGCCCAATGTATTTATTCAGATTTAGCATTGGAAAGAGATACATATAAGACATGTTTTTTTCTCACTTTTCCCCCCAAAGTGATTTAAAAAATGTATATAAATAGATGGTTTTTAAGCACTTCAAATGTCATAATTATGATAAGTTTTAAACACAACTCCAGCCAAATCATTTTTGAACAAGAATAAAGTACTGTAGCAGATAAATTTTTGGCTTTATTAAATGCTTCTATTTATCTACTTTAGCTGTGACCGTTGAAGTGACATGTAGAAATTTCAAACTCCTCATGATCACTTCTGGCATTTAAATGTCTCCAACGTCCCCACAGTACACACATTCATTCCAGCGCGGCTTCCTTGCAACTGTTTAACAAGTTAAACGATGATTGACAGAGGCCCGTCTGAAGTCTGCTTCTTTGGCCAGATCAAAGCCATCGTTGTGCCGCAGTGACTGAGAGGATCAAAAGGCTGGGAGAGGGAGGGTAGGAGGCTGTGCGCAGACCAGAAAGTGAGGCTTATGTGGATCAAAAAAAAGAAAAACTATCGCACGTGCTTGCGATGGGACGATTGCACACACGGACATCGCGATGGCGATGTTTAAACGATATATCGTTCAGGCTTAGTATTTGGTATATGGCAAAATGGCTTTTGGCATGAGGTATTTTTTGTTATGTGGCAAAATTTTTTTGGTATGTGGCATTTTTTTGGGGGGGTATGTGGCAAAATGGATTTTGGTATATGACATTATGATTTGGTATGTGGGAAAATGACTTTTGGCATATGGCTTTTTTTTCGTAAATAGCGTTTTTTTTTTTTTTTTGTTTTGTTTTTTGTATATACCAAATACCACTTTTCGTTCTCGCTGTCTCTCAGGAAAACGTCACAGGAGGTAGGATACTGCCAGGGCTCCTGTTCCACCACTCGCAAGTCAAATGTTGAATGAACGACAATTTTCTGTGTCTTAGCCAGTGTTGTCACGGATTACTTAAAAAAGTAATTTAATTACTGATGACTGATTACACCTCAAAAAAGTAATCTAGTTACTATACTGATTACTTTATTATCAAAGTAACTAAGTTACTCTAAAAGTAACTTATTAGTTACTTTTTTCCAATTTTTCTCCTTTTGCTGCCTCAACATAAAAATAACAGAAAAATGTCATCGCGTGTAATTGAGTTTTTCACATAAGGCTTAATCTTTGAGTTAGCGGGGGTTTAATAAGTCGACCACCATTGACTCGCCCTAGCTTAGCCATTCCGGAGCACTAAAACAAACAAATAACTGACAAACTGCACGAAATTTGTTTAAATCAACTCCAACGACGAATTAAACCCCCGCTAACTCCAAGATTAAGCCTAATGTAAAAAATTCTGAACTTCCCCTTAAGACCTAGCCATTAAAATGTTGTCTATAAAAGTTGTAAAGCAATAAAACAAACAACAATATTGATTAAATGAACAAAAATCCTACAATGTACAGTTTTCATAATGGGTCAAAATCATTTTTTGAACAGATCATGTGACTAGCACCTTGGAGACTATCCTTTGCTTAGCCAAAACTACACCAGAGAAGGCAAGATGGATATTTAGAATTTCTTTAAACCTAAGCTTTCAAACGCTACCAACACCAACTTGAACAGTTATTGAACTCGAACAGTGTCAAGATGTGTATATACAGTGGATTCCATTCCCACTGGCAGTGTATCAAATACTTGTTCTCCCCACTGTATATATATATACAGTATTGGCCAAAAGTTTGGAGACGCCTCAAAGGTGGATACTTTGAAGAATATAGAATACAAAACCTGTTTTCAGTTATCTCACTTTTTTTTGCCATTCCACATGTTTGTTCATAGTTCTGATGTCTTCAGTGAGAATTTACAATAGTAGTGAAAATATATAATGCAAAAATGATGGTGTCCAAACTTTTGACTTTTGTTTCAGAGTTTGCAATGCACGGAGATATTTTTGTCATCTTTACTGGATGGATATGTGAAGTAATTGCTGTATCTCCAGTGAGCAAATGCAACCGTTTGTTGTATCTCCCCGGCTCCTTTACTGTTTGCATCCGGATAGGTAGCCAACTAGCCATGCTATGTTGTTGACCGCCGTGGCAGACCGCACGCACGCACACAGCATGGTAATACACGTGACCCGTTTTTTTCCCGATGAGAAAACGTGAGATGTGATGTCACTCCCAAACTCAAAAGCAGTATTTTCGATTGAAATGCTCTTCGTACATGACTACAGTAGTCTTCATTCTACATACAGTATGAGGCAACAACAAAATAGTAACGCACAGGCACCGAGGAAACTAATCAGATTACTGGCTTGGAAAAATGAACGCGTTAGATTGCTCGTTACTGAACGAAAGTAATCAGATTACAGTAACGCGTTACTGACAACACTGGTCTTAGCTACAGTATGACGCAAACTAGCCAGTCAGCTAGATTCACTACATGATTACACGTTTTTAAAAATCATTGCTGATTTAAAAAAATGGGTGGGAACGCAGACTACTGTACAAGATTATCTTTGCCGATTGTCTGCACACATAACAGAGTAAATTTTGACCAGTAGTATTTGTATTCTAACTTCATTACTGGGGTCGAGTACTCTGTCCATCTCAGTTACGACAATATATATAAATATATATATATATATATATATATATTATATAATATATATAAAAAGTTTTATGTTTGCAATATTATATATCTATATATTTAGGTATTTAAAAAAAAAATCATGCAGGGTATGTCCTCAGACCCGCTGCAGGTTTAAATCCCCACACCCAATAGTCGACTCAAAGTTACACCCTTGATTGCACCTGACACTTTATTTAGTCTATTTTGTTCACTTCATGTCTCATCACCCAAATTTTTTCAAGTATCAACCTTTTTAAAATTTTAATATGAACATGCTCGTATAGTTTGAGATCATTGCGTATTCAAGACATTTTAGACAGCGTAACCAAATTCCTTCTTATGTATCCACGCAGGTGGCAGCGTTAGCATGTTAACATTGAATACACTTTGCAAAACATTAAGGAGAAAAATGATCAATGAGTAAATAATAGCCGTTGATGTCATAACTTGTTTTCTCACCTGAATCCCAAACTGCTGATGTGCCGACTGCCAAGCTTGGAAATGCTCTTTTTGGCAGAATCTTCCAAGTTGTTGGAGCCCTCATCATTGACCACCATGGCTACAATGAGACCTGTCTCCACACCATTTAAAAACTTTGCAAGGCGAATGCTTTCATCCTTGCTACGATATGTGTCAAACCTGTAAGAATGACAGGAAGGTTACTTAGAAGAGTACAGGATCCCAATAGGCAGACGACATGAAAACAAATCCGTTTCAATCGGACAGAACCCGCCACTGCACAATTTTCCTGGTACACCAACTGAACTGATGCACACATATGCATACATAGACAAATTTGATTAAATAAGCAAATTCTATCCCAAAAAACACAGAGAAAACAGTGGGTTAATGTTAATCTATATAAATCTATATAACGCGCTTAACATAATTCACTGACATCATTTTTGCTAAAGTTTCATTCAAATAATCATTTATTTTTCTTATTCAGTGAAAATGAATAGAATATATATTAAAGACATTAGCGAGGTTAAAAATAATTACTTTTATTTTAAATAATTTTTTTCCCCTTCAAACTTCGCTTTCTGCATTCCAGACTTTTGGCATGATTAATTTGTTGAGGTAATCTGAAAATGTATACAGTGGTATGAAAGAGTATCTGAACCTTTTGGAATTTCTTACATTTCTGCATAAAATCACCATCAAATGTGATCTGATGTTTGTCAAAATCACGCCGATGAAAATACAGTGTCTGCTTTAACTAAAACCACCCAAATATTAAAGGTTTTCATATTTTTATGAGGATAACATGCAAATAATAACAGAAGGGGGAAAAATAAGTAAGTGAACCATCACATTTAATATTTTGTGCCCCCCCCCCTTTGGCAGCAATAACTTCAACCAGACACTTTCTGTAGCTCCAGATCAGTCTGGCACATCGATTAGGACTAATCTTTGCCCATTCTTCTCTACAAAACTGCTGTAGTTCAGTCAGATTTCTGGGATGTCTGGCACGAATCGCTGTCTTTAGGTCATGCCACAGAATCTGAATGGGGTTCATGTCTGGACTTTGACTTGGCCACTTCAGAATGTGTTTTTTTTTTTTTTTTGTCTTCTGAAACCATTCTGAAATTGATTTATTTTTGTGTTTTGGATCATTGTCTTGTTGTAGCATCTGTCCTTTTTAGCTTCAACTGTCTGACAGACGGTTTAGGTTTTCCTGCAAAACATCCTGATAAACTTTTGGATTCATTCTTCCATTAATGACTGCAAGTTGTCCAGGCCCTGAGGAAGCAAAACAGCCACAGATCATGATGCTCCCTCCACCATGCTTCACGGTGGGGATGAGGTGTTGATGTTGATGAGCTGTTACTCCCATACAATTCAACTTTGGTTTAATCAGTCCACAATATATTTTGCCAAAACTTCTGTGGGCTGTCAAAGTGCCTTTTGCTGAACATTAAACAAGCAACGATGTTCTTTTTAGACAACAGTGGCTTCCTCCATGGAGTCATTCCATGAACACCATTTTTGGCAGGAGTTTTACATACTGTATAGTTGATGTGTGCACAGAGATATTGGACTATGCCACTGATTTCTGTAAGTCTGAGTATTTTGCACTGAACTCTTGGCATCATCTTTGGTGGATGGGCACTCCTTGGGAGAGAAGCAACAGTGCCCAACTCTCTCTATTTGTAGACAACTTCTCTGACTGTCGATTGATGGACATCCAGACTTTTAGAGCTCGTTTTGAATCCTTTCCCAGCTTTATACAAATGAACAATCCTTAAACGCAGGTCTTCTGACATTTCTTTTGACCGAGCCGTGATTCAGATCAGACAATGCTTCTCATCAAGACGATTCTTACCAGTTGTGTGTTTTATAGTGGGCAGGGCAGCTTCAAACCATTCATCAGTCACAGGGCACACACCTGACTTAGATTATTTAGTAGTAATTGGTTTCAATTGCTCTATAAGTCTTCTTAGGCAGAGGGTTCACTTACTTATTTTTCCCCATTCTGTCATTTTATGCATGCTGTCCTCATTAAAATATGAAAACCTGTAAATGTTTGGGTGGTTTTAGTTAAAGCAGACAGTTTTACATCTGTGTGATTTTGAAAAAGATCTGATCATATTTGATGGTGATTATATGCAGAAATGTGAGAAAATCCTAAAGGTTTAGATACTTTTTCATACCACTTTCAGCCAAAAACAGCTAAAATTTCATTTTCGTTTTTCGGCGAAAAGGCGAAAAGTTTACTACCGAATAGTGTGAAGAACAGAAGTGCTCTTGTGAGGACGTAATGAAAACACGGCGAGAAGCAACACCACTGGCACATGTCTGCGGTTTGGAAGTATTTTGACGTATCAAATACATATATATTAATTATTAAATAAAGGAAAATTAATGGGATCTGCTTCATCTCTGCTACACGCGCGTTCTGAAGTTGCTTTCCATTGATGTCACATCACATCGAGTATAGTGCGTTCGAACCCGTGCATGAGTCTTTTGGAGCTTAATCAAGCGAACAGTAGACAAAAAGTAGTATTTAAATGCATACATGTGCATTTACCGTGGTTTAGTACAATAAGTTTATAGCACGACTACTTCCTCTTTTTGTAACATTTTTTTTCTTGCAAGTTCCATGTCCCCTCTGCCAGTCGCCGTCTAATCCGGCCGGGAGGGACTTCGCTCGGCTTCGTCTCCGCGAGAAATCGGCCCACTCGCCTGGCTCTCGATCGATTCCACTTTTTGCACAGGAAAACACTGAGTCTTATTTTAAAGAGTAGGAGAGATTGTAATAGCCTTGTAAAGAGCTTTATTAGTTTCGGCAAGAACAAAAGAGTTTTTTTTTGTTTAGTTGCTGTTGTGTCATTAACTACAGTTCCACACAAGCGTATGTCGAGATCTCATTTAGCTTAGCAATTGGAGGCGTTAGACAATTTTTGAGGGTCCCAAAATTCCAAGAAAGCACGTTTATCAAGGTTGCATCGGCCGTGACGTGTGTTGCTATTACGACGCCAACATCGTTCAGAGTTTGCCACAATCCCACCCTCCAATAGGGGACTACCTTTATTAAACATTTGTGGGTTTATGGTGTTAATAAACTAAAAAAAAAAAAAAAAACTTCTAAATATATATAAATATAACACCTTTAACTTGATATTCTAATTTTTCAGATAACACTGTATTCATTGTCGTGACATTGTCGAGGTCTTGTCTCTGGGTGGAAAATATGTCCATTTTAATTGGAAAGCACTCAAGCAACTCTCACCTGTCATCACTCAGTACCTCTCCAGTCTTGGGATCAATTACATGGACAATAATACCTCGGTTCCCCCAGCTTCTCTCCAACAGGTAGTGATTTTGATTGCTTTCTCCAGGGTGCAAGGTTTTATTCAGGAAAGTCCATGATAACTTTTTGGCCCCATGGATCTCCAATGTTCCACCAGTTCCCACACCAATGTATTTGCGGCCAAAGTAGCTGTGCTCCTGATCAGTGTCATCTGACCTGAGAATAGCAGTAGCCAAGCGTCTTTTAGAAATACAACAAAAGCTCTGGAAAACAGTAGATTAAAAAAAAGTACTAAAGTATATTGTCATGTCTAAAACATAAAGTATGGAATCACCAGTCTTGGACGAGCACTCACTCAGACATTTTATCATGTAGAAAAACTCAGATAAAAAGCTTGAAAAAAATAATGAATGAGTTCAAAGTGCAACTCTCTAGCATTCAGAAACACTAAAAGAAATAAATAAAAAACATTGTGGTAGTCAGTAAATGTTACTTTTATGGAGCAAGTGCAGGGAAATATATTAGTATATGGAATCACACCATTCTGAGGAAAAAATATGGAATCATGAGAAACAAACAAAGAAATAACAATCAAAATACATCGGTAGTATTTTGTAGCACCACCTCTGGCTTTTATGATAGCTTGCAACGGTAGCTTGGTGATGATGCTGGAACTTTTGTTTGGTTCGGTTCCAGTGAGATTTACAAAGATGACTGCCTGAAGAAAACATCAAAATTCCCTCAGTCCTTGATGATATGGGGCTGCATGTCAGGCAAAGGCCCTGGGGAGATGGCTGTGGTTAAATCTTAAATAAATGCACAAGTTTACATTGAAATTTTAGACAGATTTCTTATCCCTTCAATTGAAAATATGTTTGTCATTTTCCAAGATGACAATGCATCATGCCACAGAGATAAAACTGTTAAAGCATTCCTTGGAGAAAGACTCATCCAGTCAATGTTGTGGCCTGTAAATAGCCCAGATCTCAACCCTATTGAAAACCTGTGGTGGAAATTGAAAAACACAGTCCACAGCAACGCTCCGACCTGCAAGGATGATCCGGCAACTGCAATCAAAGAGAGTTGGCACCAAATTAATGAAGAATACTCATCAAGTCCATGCCTCAGAGACTGCAAGCTGTCATAAAAGCCAGAGGTGGTGCTACTAAATACTAGAGATGTGTTTTGATTGTTATTTCTTTGTTTGTTTCTCATGATTCCATATTTTTTTCCCCAGAATGGAGTGATTCCATACATATTTCCCTGCACTTGCGCTATAAAAGTAACATTTACTCACCACCACAATGTTTTTTATTCATTTCTTTTAGTGTTTCTGAATGCTAAAGAGTTGCACTTTTGAACTAATTCATTATGTTTTTCAAGCTTTTTATCTTAGTTTGTTCTACATGATAAAATGTCTGAGTGAGTGCTCATCCGAGACTGGTGATTCCATACTTTTTGCTAGGGGTTGTAGTATGAAATGTACTTTGCTAGCCCATGCATACTCAATTCTTTAGCTCAATTTGAAAGCCTGTACATTTGTTCAAAAACCTATTTTCAGCGATATAATACAAATAAATTGTTGAAAAGTCATACACTCTGATTTGTGGATTTTTTTTTACATTGTCTCGTGGACAAGCACCCATCTCTTTGGTCTTAACCATGTTAGTAATTGGAGTCTTCCTGATTGTATGGGGTGGAAAGGTTTATATAAGCAGCTAACCGCCTCAAACAGGTAAAAAAGTCAGACTCAAAAAATCCACCTCCACTCCACTTATTTAGGAGAATAGTTGGAGTGGAATTGGACTTTTAAAAGGCGACTAACAGGTCTTTGAGGCTCACAATTGTAGCTAATAGGCAGGTGTTCAAATACTTATTTGCAGCAGTATTATACAAATAAATTATTTAAAAATCATACACTGTGATTTCTGGAATTTTCTTTAGATTGTCTCTCACAGTGAACAAGCACATACCAGGAACATTTCAAACCCACCCATCATTTCTAAGTGTGAGAACTGCAAAATCGCAAGGTGTTCAAATACTTATTTTCCTCACTGTACATTAAAATAAAATTATGTGCTCTTAAAACTTTTTAAATTGTAAGAAGCCTTTCTGGTTATATAACAATTCATATGGCAATTTAGATGTCCAATGTAGGCTCAAAATATTAAATATGTATATTTAAAAAAAGATATACAAGTCTACCTTCCAAACAAAGAAATGGTAAGGTTGCCCTTGTAAGGACAGTCTGGACTTCCAATGTGCAGTTCCCCTTTGTTCCCAATAAGAATGTGTTTTGTCCGTAGGAGTATGGGCCGTTTGGTGTCAGCAATCACCAGTTTCCCTGAACAGGGGAGACACACAATTAAGGAGGGCGAGGGAAAGACATATACGGTATAGTTTATTATTTATTTAATTAAAGTATGCCTGCCACAGACCACACTTTTTCTCAATGTCATGTTTGATTCCCCCCCACTATCAATCTTTTCAATTTGCGTGTGTTTGAGAAGCTTGATTATATGTATACACTTTTAATAAAGTGATGGATGCAGGGAGGTGACCCCTCCTCCCCACACTTCAAAATGTCAAACACGGCAGTCAAGGATTCTCCACGACGTGACTGCCGGGACACAATCGGGCTGAAACCATTGTAGTCTGAGTCAGCCATTAAGCACTCCTGAAATGTGTTTTATTTCTGCTCCAGAGCCCTCAGACAAATTATATCTTTCCACCATGTATTACCTTTGGAACAGGCTGTGCTAACACTTGCACCTATCATATGCAGTCCCACTTTCACTACATTAGCTTCCTTGATCATTGGGAAAAGCATGGCCTTTAGCACATTTTGCCAATTAAGTAATAGGAAGGCATGAGTTTGCCTTTGAAAGATGTTTGTCTCTGAGGCACCTCTTACAAAGGTGCTTGGATTTAAATCAAGTGCACAAAACTACTTTTGAAATAATCCCAGGAGCAACAAGGATTTTTCAAAGACAACTAATCCCCTTTTACAGTATATGAGTAAAGTCAGAGGTTCAAGGACAAGGCTAATTAAGATTCTCATTCATGCATGATCATTCTTATCCAGGCAGGATTCATTCAAAGGGAACTGGACTTGGCCATCTCGCATTCACGTCGAAACATGATTAGCAGTAGCTAAAGTAATGATGCATCAATAATCAAATCAATACCATCACACAGTGGCAGTTATTGGTATGCACAGAAGGTCGTAATTGCGACAAGACCGGGAGCCAAATCACAACTCAAAAATGCTATGTGAAATGCAATTGTGTAATTGCATGAGAACAGTAAAATGTGTATATATTTGTACTATGATTAGTCATCTCACGGGAGTGCTTCGGTTTTCCACCACCTCCTCAGCAAAGTTAAAGGAGCAATATTCATTTCATATTTAAAATAAGATTTGCACTTCAATAATTCATTAAAGTGCCTGTGACACAAAAAAGCATGTTTATTTCATAATACACGCGGTATTATATGCTCCTGAATGAAATGGACCGCTTGGATGTGTGTGAAATTGATCGCTATATTTATTTAGTTTTTTGAATCCCGCACCATGAAAATGAGTGACTTCTGGCAACAGTCTCGAGTTGAGAAAGAGGGCGCTGTGACGTGTACGGAGGAAGGAGTCCTCTTCACTATACAGCCGTACTGTTGTATGAGAAGGACTAAGGATTCAGCTGATTTTGCCGATTAATACGTTTATTTTTCGCATCACGCCAGCCTAACGGCTGCAGAAAAATATTGCTGTGCGAGGGAGAGGCTTGTACGCCTTTTTGGAGTTTCAAAAGGTTCCCATTCACCGGTGGATATTGGCCAAAACAAGCCCTACTACTGTGGGACCATTAGACTTACCGAGAAGTGAGTTAACACCGTGTTTTGTATAAAATAATAATAATAATAAATAATAAATACTGGGATCATTTTAATATGTAGGTGGCTTGCATTTTGTGGCTGACATGCTCCTTGCCCCGTCGGCCGACGACCGGCGGCTTGTCACACATCCCTCCGCCGGGAGAGCATTATACTCGGCTTATTACCCTCTTCATGTGCATGGTGTTCTGTCAAATTTTCCGACTGATCAGAAATTACAACTTGAGTTAAAAAATAGCCGTGAATACAGCGATTACAAAGTAAACACTACAAACTTTTTTTAAATAAAGGACTACTTACGTTTGATCATGGATAGGCATGTAAAAAGCTCTCCTCATTCACATTAGCTGTACATGTTAGCTGTGCAACAACTGCAGCTGCTCGCCTATGATTCTCTCTAGGTGTTCATGACTTCGCCGTGTAGTAAAGCATTATTTTGCCATATTCGTGTTGACCATTTGGCAGCCACACGCTCCTCCGACGTCGGCCGGTTTTATTCAGCGCTCATTGTCCAGCTGCTTCCCCGGCGAGCTCTCCTGCCTTAGTAGCAGGGTAATGAGCTGTAAATTGCTCTCCGCCGGGCGGTTTGCCTATCGGCAAAGACAATCGATAACCCAGTCGTCTTGTGAAATGATCCGGGCTAGTTATGTGTGATTTTCTGCTTTGAAAACTTTGAAACATCACTCGGTTCGGGTTAGCATGTCGGCTAGCTGTCACGCCTCTTGGTTTGTTTACATTCTCCGAAGCCGGGGAAGGGAAATGACATAAGCCCGATTTAGGTGGCATAAAATATTGTTCGGGAGGTGCGACAGTAAAGGTGACATCGACAATTTTGACCATTATGGAGTAATTTTGCCATGTCGTCTTGAATAAATGCATTTTTATTATTTTATATTTTATTTAGCACAAGACTGTTTTCTGTCATCACCATGCAATTTATTTAGCTATTGGGGGAAAATACTTGGATAAAAATAATATCCTGTAAAAATATTGGAGTAGAGAGACTGAAACAATGACATTTTGCGGCTCTCTTCATCACGTTTTCCTCGTTCTGAATAATTCCCCCTCAACGTGCTGACTGGTCCTTCTCAAGCCATTTATTTAGCTATTAGGGAAAAATACTTGGATAAAAAGAATATCCTGTAAAAATATTGGAATAGAGAGACTGAAGCAATTACATTTTGCGGCTCTCTTCGTCGCGTTTTACTCGTTGTGAATAATTCCCCCTCATTAGGCTGCATATCAAATCAGATGAAATCGTGGCTCCGCTGACGTCATCCACCTGTTGGGGACGCTAGAGCCCTATAATGGTAGGCGTGGCTAACCGGCAGATTAAAAGACTAATTTCTCACCATTTGTGCTTTGCTAAATTGTTGTATATTGTCGAATCGTCTCAAAATATGATTCTAATTCAAATAATAATCCTATTTAAGACTTTTTTTCTCCTGTGGTACGCACTTTAAATGGCCCTAATATTACAATTTAACAGAAATGTTTTTTTTTCTTTCAAAGCTTCTAACACGGTTTACAATGGTTAAGCCGAGATTTTCCCCATCGTAAAAGTAGATACTCAACCCATTTTACTTTTTATTGTATGATTCTGGGTTTACAACGACTGTCCCGCCTTCCACCAATCAGCCAATCACAAGTACTACAAGTACGTGAACTTGCGTGTATTAAAATATGTGTCTTTGCGTGTACCTGTACTACAAAGATATGGCGGAAAACACAGACAAGGCTGAAAAAGCCGTTTCTGCTCTTGCACCCCTGTTTAAAACAAACTGCTGTATTTTAAGCCAAACAAACAGTTGTGTTTGATAGAACAATGTTTATATGCTGCCGTAGCAGATTCATGCCGCATTAAGTCCCCAAACTATTTTTAATATGTCAGTTTTACCCTGGAAACCCCCCGTTTACAGATGTCCCTCAACCGCTTTTTTTTCAACTTAGCCATAAAAAGAAGGTAGGTAATCGTATTTATTATTCAAAATGTCTGAATCATCAATTGATGTCTAATACATAGTTAAAAAAAAAAAAAACACTTTAAAAAATTATTCACTCACATATTTTAAACTTTTAAACAAATTACGTCACAATGAAAAAATTAGCGTCTGTAAAAAAGTCACAGATATCTACCTCATAACTATCGCTCAGTTTTTTTCAGTATTTTTTTCCCCATTCCGTTGTAGATTTGGCTTTTTGTTTTGGATCATTGTCCTGTTGGAAGATAAATCTCCGTCCCAGTCTCAGGTCTTGTGCAGATACCAACAGGTTTTCTTCCAGAATTTTCCTGCATTTGGCTGCATCCATCTTCCCGTCAATTTTAACCATCTTCCCTGTCCCTGCTGAAGAAAAGCAGGCCCAAACCATGATGCTGCCACCACCATGTTTGACAGTGGGGTTGGTGTGTTCAGGGTGATGAGCTGTGTTGCTTTTACGCCAAACATATCGTTTTGCATTGTGGCCAAAAAGTTCAAATTTTGGTTTCATCTGACCAGAGCACCTTCTTCCACATGTTTGGTGTGTCTCCCAGGTGGCTTGTGGCAAACTTTAAACAAGACTTTTTATGGATATCTTTGAGAAATGGCTTTCTTCTTGCCACTCTTCCATAAAGGCCAGATTTGTGCAGTGTACGACTGATTGTTGTCCTATGGACAGACTCTCCCACCTCAGCTGTAGATCTCTGCAGTTCATCCAGAGTGATCATGGGCCTCTTGGCTGCATCTCTGATCAGTTTTCTCCTTGTCTGAGAAGAAAGTTTGGAAGGACGGCCGGGTCTTGGTAGATTTGCAGTGGTCTGATGCTCCTTCCATTTCAATATGATGGCTTGCACAGTGCTCCTTGAGATGTTTAAAGCTTGGGAAATCTTTTTGTATCCAAATCCGGCTTTAAACTTCTCCACAACAGTATCTCGGACCTGCCTGGTGTGTTCCTTGGTTTTCATAATGCTCTCTGCACTTTAAACAGAACCCTGAGACTATCACAGAGCAGGTGCATTTATACGGAGACTTGATTACACACAGGTGGATTCTATTTATCATCATCGGTCATTTAGGACAACATTGGATCATTCAGAGATCCTCACTGAACTTCTGGAGTGAGTTTGCTGCACTGAAAGTAAAGGGGCCGAATAATATTGCACGCCCCACTTTTCAGTTTTTTATTTGTTAAAAAAGTTTAAATTATCCAATAAATGTTGTTCCACTTCACGATTGTGTCCCACTTGTTGTTGATTCTTGACAAAAAAATTAAATTTCATATCTTTATGTTTGAAGCCTGAAATGTGGCGAAAGGTTGCAAGATTAAAGGGGGCCGAATACTTTTGCAAGGCACTGTATATCCGTCTTGTGTCTTATCTTTCCATTCCAACAATAATTTACAGAAAAATATGGCATATTTTATAGATGGTTTGAATTGCGATTAATTATGATTAATTCATTTTTAAGCTGTGATTAACTCGAATAAAAATTGTAATCGTTTGATAGCCCTACTTAGAACACATCCATAACTGATCAGTGTGGACATGCAGGTGACAATCTTTTTTATTGGTAATCTATTGTGGTTCCTCGATTTTTTTAATTATTATTATAGTTATTCTTTGTTCCGCAGACCCTTTGAGCTCAATTTGACCCCCTTAGAATGCTTCAAAATGCACCAAAATCAGCAGGCGGGTGAAGACAGGTGCAATCTTTGATACCATGTAAAGACAAATTCCAAATACACTATGAAGCGCCCCCAAGCAGTCATTCATTGTGCCCTAGTTTGACCCCCTCAGAATGTTTTAAAACTCACCAAACTCAACAGCCAGGTGAACACATGTGAAAACTTTGATAAAATGTTAACAAAAATATAAAAATATGCGTAAATGTGTGTAGCGCCTCCTAAGAACAAAACCAACATTTAATTTCTTTTTTTTTTTTTTTTTTTTTTTCAGGGTGAAAGAGGAGGTAACAATGCAAAGGTTAAAACTTTCACATCAGTACAACTGCATTTGAATGTGATACCATACGTGGTGCCCAGACTGCCGTTAGTACCAGTTTTCTTTGGGTGGGCAGAGCGTGTCCGTGGGTGGGCACTGACCACCCCTGCCCCCCCTGGTAACGCCCCTGCGTAAAATCCCCCAAAAATCCAGCTGTGGCCATTCACAGCTGTGTGTTGACACTCGGTGATACAGTACATGCTACATGGAGTTTTTGGATCGAATAGAGGTAGGTACGCGATATTATCTAGTTAAAATCATGGCATCTTTAATTATGCTCTCGCATGCTCTCAACTCCAGTTAGGGTTTTGCTGTTTATTTATTTATTTATTTTTAAATGCTCATGTTCAAAACTTTTATTCTCCCAGAAAATTGAGATTTTAAACTTTCCAAGGATGTACAGTATCACACATGCATATAGGACAATTTTGAAATTTGGCCAAATTGGATGTCTCAGAGCGGAACTTCAAGTCACCTGAGTGTTTTCCGCCATATGTATTTATACTACAGGTACATGTATTTGTATTAAAAGTACATGTACTTGTGTTTACTACAAATATGTGTACTTGCATGTACCTGTACTACAAGTACGTGTACTTATACTACAAGTAGGCATGTGCCGATTACCGGTTTCAAGGTATACCGTGGTATGGAAATGTCAAGGTTTCAAAACCGCAAAAATTTTCTGTGATCCCGTCCCTAAGGTATATGCTTTTTTTATGTCACAAAAATGCATGGAGAAATCCCTTGCTTGCAGCTGTAAGGCTCAACACTCTCCCAAACCAGTTGTTGCTCAGTGTCAGTGAGTCAGCGGTGCTACACGATGGCTGGAGTAGATGAAAGTCCCGAACTTATTCCACCATCAAAGAAAACGAAATCACTGGCATGGGAGTACTTTGGCTACAGAAAAGTTACAGACGGTCGCGGCTTCGAGGAGGGCCAGCCGACATGTAAAGCATGTTTGCAGTGGGTGGCTGCTGAGGAGGAAATACCTCCAATGTGACTTCATATTTATTCAAAATTAAATTAGTGAACACTGTCATGACGGAAGTTCACTCCGGCGTGTTTAGTGTGTCTTACAGTGGTCAAACGTGTTTTTTTCTCTCTGGCAACTGTCTGTGTTGAGAAAAAGAGTGTGTGTATAATGTAAACATGATACGAGTCATACACACATGCTTTTTATTGAAAATAATTCAATTATTTTTGTCCTGATTGTAATAATGTTGAACTGTGGCTGTGGGTTTAGGCTCACCTAAAGGACTGCATTTATTTTAATCTCATTTAGAATATTTTTTATTTAAAAAAAAAAAAAAAAGAAAGTATTTTAACTTAACATTATACTTATGTTCCAATTTTCTAATATGTTTTGAAAAATAAAAATCCTGTTCAATGGAGTTTATTATTATTATTATTATTATTATTTTTAAATCAAACCTACATATCTCAAAGTAACACATTTTAGAGCTTTAATTGCAATACCGTGATACCGTGAAACCGTGATATTTTGGCTTAAGGTTATCATACCATTAGAATCTCATACCTGCACATGCCTAACTACAAGTACATGTATTTGTATTAATAATGTATGTACATGTACTGTACTTGTGTTTACTACAAATTAGTGATGCACGATAATAAATTTTTCAACCGATACCAATAACCGATAATTTCCTCCTCGTTCCAACCGATAACCAATTATGTCAAACCGATAATTCTATTAAAAGATTTATGTAAAACTTTAAAGTATACACAAGAGAAAATATTACTGTGCAAAAATATAATTCATTGCTTTTTTTTTCAACATCAAATGTGAACAAGTAGTGATTTCCAACATATAAATAATAACAGATTGTCTGACATTGTGTAATGGTAAACTTTTGGCAACACCTACAGAGTAAATACCTAAATTGCACAAAAATGCCTTTAAAAGTAAGCCATTCCTAACATAAATAACAATACTACACTGCAAAAACACACCTCCTTAAAACTAGTCAGTTTTAAGTGTAAATCTATTGGAATTAAGTGAAATTATCTGCAAGCACTTCAAGTGTATTTCACTCAGATTTCTTGAATAGCTAGCTGAAAATAAGTTTATTTGAAAGCAATTTTTTCTTGATTTAGGTGAAAAATGACCTTTTTTTTTTTTTTTTTTTTTTTTTTAGATGTATGGGCTTAATAAGAACAAATGGCAATATTTACGTACTTCAAGTACGTGGAATAATATGGCGCATTCATTTGTTAACTAGTCTTTAACACTCAAAACAAGATGGGGAAATTTTTTTGACTGGGTTTAAGAAGAATTATCTGATTAAAAAGTCATAAATTTACAGCGTATTGAATTACTGACTGCCTGACTTCTTGTGTCGTTTATGCATGTTACATTTATCAACTAACCACTGTGCCATCATGATAAGCATGCTTACTTGACATCACTTGTCCGTAGTGAAACTGATGTGATCGGTATGTTTTTCATGGTCGCATAAACTGCATTATTTTTTTATTCCGGAGTTTGGCTCTCGGGTCATTTCTGTAAAAAAAAAAAAAACGTCTGTCGTCCGGCATCTCCTCCCATCTGTGCCCTTCAGTCCGTCCGGCCGCCAAATTAGCACCTGCGCCAGGCCTCTGTCTGGCACCGGAGTGGCGGCGGCAGCTACATTTGTACCGGATATCCGCCCACCCCGGCCGGCTCGCCGCGGCGTATTCGGGGCCTGGCTCTGCTCCGGACAGAGGCGCACGCCACACGTCCCGCACGCTGTGGGGGAACGCTCGAGAAATGTATGCGTGAACGTACGCGTACTACAAGTATACCAACCAGCACAGCAAGGCTACCGATATTGAAATGAAACATTAGTATGATTCTCCACTGTGAGTTGTTGTGTGATTCAATATTTTGATCCTGCTTGCAGTACCATTCTTTGCCACCAGACATACATATTGTTCCTCTAAAGCATTGGTGTCCAAACCTGTCCTCAAGGGCCACTGTGGGTCCTGGGTTTTGTTCCTACCAATCGACCACAGACAGTTTAACCAATGAAGTTTGTGCTGAAACAAGCAGCACCTGACTGCAGTCAACTGATTCCACCAGACACCAGATTGGTAAAAAGATGTCGTCTTGTTTTGTAGGAATGAAATCCAGCACCCACTGCGGCCCTATGTGGAATAGTTTGGACACCACTGCTCTAAAGGTAAATTTGCTACAATGGGGATTAAATTTGGCCACTTCCGCATATTAAAAAAAAAAAAAAAAAACTAACCCTCCTACTTTTCACGTCATTGCCTCAGCAGAGAACACACCACCAGCACAGTTGGATTTATTCTCACATTTACAGTCGTCACCTCTAATCTAATCATGATTAAAAGTCATACAAAGTGTCAGTGTTGAAGTAACTGCTATACAAAAAAAATTGGTGAATTGCAAAATGAAAAATGCATGCAACAATACACTCTATGGACTGCTAGTCCAGAAGGGTTTATAACATATTTGCCTTCTTCATTATTTGTTGCATTTATAGGAAAAAGAACAAAATGATTGTTTGTCTCACCTCCGTTTAAAATCTCAATAGAGTGCACCGTAGCAGATGTTGTGAGGAGAACTTTCCTGCCATAACTGATGACAACTCGATGATGTTTGCTATGTCCTGGCATCCATGGCCTCAGCCCTGGCTCTTTGTCAGGACACACTGTAGGAATGTATGAGAGGGAACAATAGTTACACTTCCGGTCGACAGAATATGTCAGGCATTCATTCTTGACACAGATAAGGGTCGTATGAATTGATAAAAGTGGGAAAAACCTCAACAGTTTAAGACTTAAGGAAGAACCTTTTGTGTCTGGAAATAATACATAATTGATAGAGCCCTGACAAGGCTTATTATATGTGAAGGAAAACATGAAGACAACAAAGGTTGAATTATAACTTAGTTAAAGTAGTAAGTAAAAGCTCTCTAGTTGCATCGTATCTTAAAGTGTATTGTATTTCGATAGTTATGTTGTGCTCTATGGTTGGTTTATTTAGCTGTCAGGCCGAGATGACGAGGCGGACTCAGCTGCGGCTTTATTTATAGTAAATATATTATCAGGTTAAAGGTTAAACTTGTGAAGTCTCTTTCTGATTGTCAAAGCATGCACTTTCACATCAACAAGAGCCTGCTGTAGGTCCCGTGATGACATTTTAGGGTTTTTGGTGACTTCTTTTAGCATCTTGCGGTCTGCTTTCAGGGTGAACTTGCTTGGACAGCCAGACCTGGGCATGTTTGTATGGTGGCGGAGAGGTGTCAGGCGAAATGCAAAGTCCAAACACTTTGCAAATAGAAAAAAAAAACATCAACCCCAATGCAAACGCTTTGCGAAAGAAAAAAGCACGAATGCAAACTGCCACAGCACGCTCCCAATTCCTAAAGCGCGATTGCAAATTGGCAAAAGCACGAACCCCAATTGCTACAACACGACACGACAGCAAATGACTCGCAGCACGAATGCAAAAGGCTCGCAGCACAACAGCAAAATCAGGCAACACAACAGCAAAATCACGCAGCACGACAGCAAAATCACGCAGCACGACGGCAAGAGGATGACCCAGATGTTTAAAAAAAAGAAAAAAAAGGACGACACTATGTATATTGCATTATGCGCTTTGTGACCATCTCTACCGACCTTCGTATAGTTGCAAATATATATAAAAATGATGTCAATCGTTTTTGCTGTAAAAGTTTTGTTTGTGCTGCTTTCGTTTTAGAGATATTTACAATTCTTTTATAGGTAAATTTGAGGTCAGCCAGGTTTTGCAGACATAGTATTATGCATTAATTTAGATATTAATTTCGAGTGCGAAGATCACTCGTTTAGGTCCCCACGGCAAATGGAGCGTACCAACTCTCTCAATAACAAAGGTGTGTCTGAACAACTAGCACGAACATAGCACAAACAAATGGGAACACTTGGGGACCATTTTGGAGTAAATGAGGGGCGTCATCACTCGAAATTAATATCTCAAGCCCCCCAATGTACTTCAAAACGGACCAGAATTTTTTTTTTTTTTTGTTATGATCTTACTAGTTGTTGGGACACCCCTCTGTTATTGATTGATTTGGTATGCTTCCTTAGCCACGGGAGCTAAGCTAAGGAAAAGCTATGACTGATATCACCACTCAAAATTAATAAAAGAATTGTAAATATCTCTAAAAGCAGCACAAACAAAACTTATACAGCACAAACGATGGACATGATTTTTATATTAATTTGCGTCTGATGGGGGGGGGGGGGGGGGGGGGCTTCATGGAGGTCCGTAGAGATGGTCACAAAGCACATATACATTGTATCACAAAAGTGAGTGCACCCCTCGCATTTCTGCAGATATTTAAGTATATCTTTTCATGGGACAACACTGACAAAATAACACTTTGACACAATGAAAAGTCTTTGTGCAGCTTATATAACAGAGTTAATTTATTTTCCTCTCAAAATAACTCAAAATATAGCCATTAATATCCAAACCCCTGGCAACAAAAGTGAGAATACCCTTAGAAACTACGTACATCCCTAAATGTCCAAATTGAGTACTGCTTGTCTTTTTCCCTCCAAAATGTCATGTGACATGTTACAGGAGTGCTGTCAGCATTGCTGCAGAGATTGAAGGGGGGGTCAGCCTGTTAGTGCCGAGACCATACGCCGCACTCTACGTCAAATTGGTGTGCATGGCTGTCACCCCAGGAGGAAACCTCTTCTGAAGACGGTACACAAGAAAGCCCGCCCGTCTCATCAGACGATAGGACATGGTTTCAGTAATCCATGTGCTTTGTTGACATGTCTTCAACAAACTGTTTGCGGGCTTTCTTGAGCACCGTCTTCGGAAGAGGCTTCCTCCTGGGGTGACACCTCTCAGCCACCGTATGTTGGCAGTTGTTTTGAATGTCCTCCACTTGTAGACTATTTTCCGGACAGTGGAATGGGTGATTTTATATTCTTTTGAAATCTTTTAAAAATCCCTTACCAAACTTGTAAGCGTCTTTCTGAAAGCCTCAGACAGCTCATTTGATCTCACCATGATGTTTGCTCTCACTTCAACAGTCAGGGGCACACAAAACTAAATGTGAGGTTTAAATAAGGCAAGCATCCTTCAAAGCACTGGGTAATGATGTTCTAATCATGTGCATCTGATGTGACACACCTGTGTGTGATTTTAGCCATTTTAAGTGGGATTGAGTGTAGGGGTGTCCTAATTTATTCCTCAACAGAATTTGCATTTATTTAAAATTTAAATTTACAGAAAGTTATAAAATATCTTTATTTTCATTTGAAATTGTTTAGTTCTATTACTTGACTTTCTCTAAATTGTTAAAATTGATATTAAATATCCATATGACCAAATATGTTAGAAAACACACAGGCTTCCATAGGGTGTTCTAATTTTTTCACATGGCTGTATGTTGGATCAGTCTCATTTTAAAGATCTTTATGCATGCCTTCATTGGGTAGAAGCATAGAGTGAAAATTTCTTTTCTCCCTTATCCATGACGTATTGTATAGAAAGGAATCTAGAACAGATTTAAAAGTCAGAATTAAATGCTCAGTAGTCAGTAGGATGATATAAAGTGCTGTAGGTGGGGATTTATGAACAGGGCAGCTGTTCCTCAAACTACAGTAAAAGAACTTGGCAGATTTTTATTGAAAGTGCTCAATGGACAGATCAGATACGTAGCTAGGAAAGCCCCGATATTGCCTGCATTAGTACTTGCATTATTACTTACGAAAGGGTTTGTGAGTGGGATTACAATAGTTATATATGCATTGTGACATAAAATCAGAAGGGTTATGGCTAAAATGACAGCACACACTGAGCAAAGCGGGGGGGAGATGCAAATGAGACATTATGCTGAAATGTGAGCACTATAATAAGTGACCACAGGGAATTAAAATTTGGACGCACTTCAGTGCCATTGCCAATACAAAGGAAGACTATAAATAAGAACTCATGCGTTATATACTAGTGTGTGACTCAATTTAAAAAAAAAAAAAAAAAAGCAATCTAAGTAATTAGATGTTTGTAATTACAAGGAGGTTAGAGTAGCCACAAATTTTATTTAAGTAAGAGTAGTGTTAGTTCAAATATAATCATAGACTTCCTCAAGTAAAAGGAAAAGTAGTCTTCCAAAATATTTACTCAAGCACAAGTGAAAAAAAATATTCGGTGAAAAAAATTCACAAGTAATGAGTAAAATTGCGAGTAACCGCTTACAGTTACAATAGTATTAATTATTATACTGCACTATAACCTATTATATGGCCATACATAGACTCCATACATAGACTCTATAATGTATTGATGGGTAAGATCGGTCATGCACTGCGCTTTACAGTCATGTAAGGGGCCACCCACATCAAGAGGAACTATTCACAAGCACACGCACGCAGCGATCTAAATCCGGATTTCTGTTGAAAAAGTACGAAAGCTGTACCGCATACAAACAGGAAGGATTGTCTCAGGAGTGAGGATTCAAGGAAATTATTATATTTTTCGTACCAAGCATGCATTTTGAAACGTGAAAAAAAATTAATGGGAGGAATTAGCCGCTACTGTATTCGCATCATCGTTCGCAATATTTACACAAAATAAAGGCTAACTGCACAGGTTTTTTGCTTTTTCAACCAAGAATCGAGACTGTTTTACGTGCATATGTGTAAAGAATTCGGGGATTTAAGCATTTATTTACAAGATTTTTTACCGGAAAAGCTCTGTTTACATCAGGCGGCCGCTAGCTACATTCACTAACAAACTAGCATTGTGCTTCGACATATTTACATAAAATAAATGCTAACTGCACTTTTTTTATTTGCTTTTAACCAGGAATCGAGATGGTTTCCTGTCCATATCTATGAAGAATTTGGGGATTTAAGCATTTATTCACAATATTTTCCCCGGAAAAGCTCCGTTTACATCAGGCGGCCGCTAGCTACATTTACTAACAGACTAGCATTGTACTTCGACATATTTACTTAAAATAAATACGAACTGCACTTTTTTCTTTTTTTTTTTTGCTTTTAACCAAGAATTGAGACTATTTTATGTCCATATCTATAAAGAATTTGGGGATTAAAGCATTTTTTAACATGAAATTTCACCAGAAAAGCTCTGTTTATATCAGGCGGCCGCTAGCTACATTCACTAACAGACTAGCATTATACTTCGACATATTTACGTAAAATAAATGTTAACTGCATGTTTTTTGTTTTTGTTTTGTTTTTTGTTTTATTTTTATACTTTTAACCAAGAATCGAGATTGTTTTATGTTTATATCTATAAAGAATTCTGGGATTTAAGCATTTATTCGCAATAGTTTTCACCGGAAAAGCTCTGTTTAAATCAGGCGGTCGCTAGCTACATTCACTAAAAGACTAACATGGTTCTTCGACATATTTACATAAATAAATGCTAACTGCACGTTTTTTTTTTTTTTTTGCTTTTAACTAAGAATCGAGACTATTTTACGTCCATATCTGTAAAGAATTCAGGGATTTAAGCATTTATTCAGAAGAATTTTCAACAAAAATGCTCTTTGTCTGTGATTCCACTCAGTCAGCTTCGACTGCCTCACCAACAATGCAGCCCCCCATATATCGACCCTGCGCCCCGTCAATACATTATGAAGTCTATGGACCATATTAGGCCAAAAAAATACACAAAAATTATCAAATTCCAACTAGAAAAATCCACAGAAATGAAACCACCCATCCAAAGAGCATAAGTTCCCTCTAATGTAGAAAACATATTTCCTACTAGGAAATTAAAACGATAATATCTCCGGTTTTTCGTGGTCTATTGGTACCAAACAACATTTGACTCAAAAATCTTTTGATAGAAAATTTCAAACAATACTTAAAGTATGATAAAAGCAGATACAACAATTATAAATTTGTGAAAAAAAATCAGTCTACAGCCCACTTGCATTGCATACGAAGAAAGTTCCACTCCCCCGTGCCCTCTACATCTCTCACTCATACGAGTGAAAAAAAAAACGCCTGCCCACTAAACGCGACTTGGTTCCGATCGTTCACGTCAATGAGCCGTTCAAAGATTCAGTTTGTTTGCAAACGTCTCAACTCCGGTGCAAAGTATACATAACTCACGTGATTGGATGGTGGGCAACAGCAGAGCTGCAATAAACACAAGACATGTCTTCATCTCTCCCGGCTTCCCACGGAACAACCTCACGCCAGAGGCCTTATGAGGTTGTTTGGGACCTCCCACTGTGCTGCAGATGGAGAAGCAGTGTGCAGAGTTCGCAGGGAGTGGTTATCAAAGGGATCTGAAAAAGAAAAATGGATTTCACATCAAACATGATTTCAGACTCGCTGCTGTAGAGTCAACATTCCTTGACCTGCGTTTTCAGCCTGGTACACAAATGCAAAAGATTTCACTAAAAAATGGAATGTTATGAGCGATGGAGGATTGGCAATTCTGTCTAACTGCTTTGTGATGATGGTAGATTGTTCCTGATGACAGATACTGTATGTAAAAATAACAACTCTTACCATTTCCAACTGGCCACTTCACTAACTACCAGAATTGAAAAGCTGACCAGTATATTTTGTGTATCAAAAATACGTACGGCTTGAACCCCTTGCTAAGTTTTCCCACATGGACCAACTTATTAATTAGCTGATACGCGACAGGCTGTTGGGAAGATCACTGAGGGACAATATGCACAAAGAAACGCTATAATGATTTATCTTCAAGAAAAAATAATTAACTCTCTTTTTATTATCCTTATCAAGATTTATTTTTCCTTGTACAGCAGTGTGTAATACGCTGGTGATTATTCAAAGTGCAGCATATATTTCCTCATGAGAAACTGCTAAATACTGTACATTCGATTTTTTTTTCTTTTATGGTATATTTTTTTCTTAGCACAACGTCATCTACATGAACTATTATTATTATACTGTAGTAAAACCTATTACAGAGGTACCTCTACTTACAAATTTAATTCATTCCAGGAATTGGTTCGTTAGTCGAAATGGTCGTGTGTTGAGCGGGATTTTCCCATAACAATACATTACAGTATAATTTGGTTAATTCGTTCCACAGCCAAAAAACCTACACTTTATCCTGAATACAACCCCTATCAAAAAGTATGGAATCACCAGTCTCGGACGAGCACTCACTCAGACATTTTATCATGTAGAACAAACTCAGATAAAAAGCTTGAAAAAATAATGAATTAGTTCAGAAGTGCAACTCTTTAGCATTCAGAAACACTAAAAGAACTAATAAAAACATTGTGGTGGTCGTAAATGTTACTTTTATAGAGCAAGTGCAGGGAAATATATATGGAATCACTCCATTCTGAGGGAAAAAATATGGGATCATGAGAAACAAACAAAGAAATAATAATCAAAACACATCTCTAGTATTTAGAAGAACCACCTCTGGGCAGTCTCTGAGGCATGGACTTGATGAGTATTCTTCATCAATTTGGTGCCATTGCATTTATTGAAGATTTAACCACAGCCATCTCCGCAGTGCCTTTGCCTGACATGCAGCCCCATCATCACCTTGTCAAGAGTCAAAAATCTGCATTGGACAAGGTGTCAAGAGTCAAGAATCTGCATTGGACAAGGTGATGATGCTGGAACCTTTGTGCTAAAACTGTTAAAGCATTTCTTGAAGAAAGTCTCATCCAGTCAATGTCATGGCCTGCAAATAGCCCAAATCTAAACCCTATTGAAAACCTGTGGTGGAAATTGAAAAAAATGGCCCAAAGCAAGGCTCCGACCTGCAAGGATGATCCGGCAACTGCAGTCAAAGAGAGCCCTAGCCTTCTTGGGACCCATGTGGATTTTTCTCACAAGAAAAAATTGTTGGCGTCTGTCTTGCAGGAAAACAATGAAATTGCGATGCTGTCATAAATCGTCGTATTTCGAGCATGTCATCATATGTCCAGATAAATGACGAGTCAATTTTTACGTCGGATGTCGAAAGGATTGTATGTCGATACGATTGTATGTCGAGGTACCACTTGTAAGATGTTTTTTTTTATTATTTCCATTCGACTTAAAAACATTACTCTTGCAAAAGAATATTATAGATCTTTGCTTGCAGCAAAGATAAATCAGCAAGGACGAATGAGAGAGGTAAGCTACGTAACCCACTTTGGCAACACAAACCACTTTTAAACCACTGATTTATTGCATAACCATTACAGTGATAGTGTGATAGTGTTTTTTTTTCTGTTGTTTTTACAGAAACTTGTACGAGTATTTTGGTTTGATTATACGTATACAGTTTAAAGAGCTATTTCGGTCTTTTTATGATGGATAAGTGCTAAAAAAAAATGCTTGCTCGCCAGTGCCCCACTGTGCCCCAGTATTGTATTAGGTCTAGTGACGCTCCTGACATCAGTAAATATTAGTATTTAAAATATAGAAAAACAAACAATTAACACAACTAATTATGACTCCCTCTTTTCTAGCCCCCCGAACGACAAAGAAAAACTCGATGATCTCTTCAGCTTAAAGAAGAGTGTGGAATGTCAACTTCATCCCATGTTTGCCAGCATTAAAGTGCTAACTTTGTTAACTCCTGCACACCTGTGAACTTGAGTGAACAGCATTACTCTCGTATAGTTATGTGAACTGGAGACAAGATTGGAACCAGGAACCTAAGTAACCCTACGACTCCAATCGTGAAAGTGGCATGTTCCTGAATTTGACTCCTTCAATAGAAATGTTCACTTTTGGACCTAGCACAGACACAATGACACTGCCATCCTGAAGCACATTGACTTTTAAAAAAGGGTGGAGGGCACTTTCAAACACTTATTTGACTTTTATAGTAACAAAAGCTTATAATTCAACCCTTAAAGGACAGCATTAAATCCATGAATAGCACATAATAATATACTGTACCTCCGAGCTGGGGGGTGTTCTTGGTTAGCTGTGTGACCAGCAGCTCTGGTAGAGAAAAACTGCTGACTGCACCTTTCCAAGACCCATTTTCTCACCCAAAATGTTTTAATGTGTCTCATGAGAAAACCAGTCTCATCCTTGTACACAGAAATATGTGCCACAGCTGGAGGGATTGATAAGTTATTCCACTACTTCCAACATTTTTCTGATACGCTTTAAACTACAACAAATGATAATGTCTGCTTTTCATAACAATACAGAATGTCGGGGTCATTTGTCGAGGAGTGCTTTTCTCACGGACACTCGCTGGTGAAAATTGAATGAAGTCTTGATTAGGTTTGAGATGATCAAGAGGTAAAATATATATATATATATATATACAGTGGAGCAAATAAGTATTTGGTCAATCACCAATTGTGCAAGTTCATGGGTAAACCTCAACCACGAGAGACAGAATGTGAAAAAAAAAAAACAGAAAATTACATTGTTTGATTTTTAAAGAATTCATTTCCAAATTAGAGTGGAAAATAAGTATTTGGTCACCTACAAACAAGCAAGATTTCTGGCTGTCAAAGAGGTCTAACTTCTTCTAACGAGGCTCCACTCGTTACCTGTAATAATGGCACCTGTTTTAACTCATTATCGGTATAAAAGACACCTGTCCACAATCTCAGTCAGTCACACTTCAAACTCCACTATGGCCAAGACCAAACAGCTGTCGAAGGACAACAGAGACAAAATTATAGACCTGCACCAGGCTGGGAAGACTGAATCTGCAATAGGTAAAACGCTTGGTATAAAGAAATCAACTGTGGGAGCAATTATTAGAAAATGGAAGACATGCAAGACCACTGATAATCTCCCTCGATCTGGGGCTCCATGCAAGATCTCACCCCGTGGTGTCAAAATGATAACATGAATAGTGAGCAAAAATCCCAGAACCACACGGGGGGACCTAGTGAATGACCTACAGAGAGCTGGGACCACAGTAACAAAGGCTACTATCAGTAACACAATGCGCCGCCAGGGACTCAAATCCTGCACTGCCAGACGTGTCCCCCTGCTGAAGAAAGTACACGTCCAGGCCCGTCTGCGGTTCGCTGGAGAGCATTTGGACTATCCAGAAGAGGACTGGGAGAATGTGTTATGGTCAGGTGAAACCAAAATAGAACTTTTTGGTAGAAACACAGGTTCTCGTGTTTGGAAGGGAAAGAATACTGAATTGCATCTGAAAAACGCCATACCCACTGTGAAGCATGGGGGTGGAAACATCATGCTTTGGGGCTGTGTTTCTGCAAAGGGACCAAGATGATTGATCTGTGTAAAGGAAAGAATGAATGGGCCCATGTATCGAGAGATTTTATGTGAAAATCTCCTTCCATCAGCAAGGGCATTGAAGATGAAACGTGGCTGGGTCTTTCAGCATGACGATGATCCCAAACACACAGCCAGGGCAACAAAGGAGTGGCTTCGTAAGAAGCATTTCAAGGTCCTGGAGTGGCCTAGCCAGTCTCCATATCTCAACCTCATAGAAAATCTGTGGAATGGAGGGAGTTGAAAGTCCGTGTTGCCAAACGACAGCCCCAAAACATCACTGCTCTAGAGGAGATCTGCATGGAGGAATAGGCCAAAATATCAGCAACAGTGTGTGAAAAGCTTGTGAAGAGTTACAGAAAACGTTTGGCCTCCGTTATTGCCAACAAAGGGTACATAACCAAGTATTGAGATGAACTTTTGGTATTGACCATATACTTATTTTCCACCATGATTTGCAAATAAATTCTTTAAAAATCAAACAATGTGATTTTCTGTTTTTTTTCCCACATTCTGTCTCTCATGGTTGAGGTTTACCCATGTTGACAATTACAGGCCTCTCTAATATTTTCAAGTGGGACAACTTGCACAATTAGTGGTTGACTAAATACTTATTTGCCCCACTGTATATACTGCTCACAAAAATTGAAGGAACAAAGTGTTCCTTTAATTTTTGTGAGCAATTTATATATAATTTTTCTTCCTTCATGTGAATCAGCCAGTGTCACCTAATTCACCCAAATACAGTATGCATTAAAACTTGAACCCTGTCATACACAAATTACAATGTTTTTTTTTTCCTCAAATCTTTTACATTTCTATAGGACACGGGTCTCAAACCTTTGGGCCTGGGTCCAATTACGAACCCACAGGACAATATTTTGTAGCCCTTAGCCCTTATTTGACATCCAATGAGAGTATTAGTGTTGCCCGCACGTATTTTACGGTGGGCTGTAAAACATCTATAAACAATTTTACATTAAATGAAGGAATTGAAGGGTCCAATTTTAAAAACAAAACAAAACAAGTATTGAAATACTGTAGTCATTAATAAAAAAAAAACAACAACAAAAAAACAAATAAAAAATATGTACAGAGAAAAAAATAAATAATTCTAAACATTTTTAAAAATTCAAACAAAAAAAAAAATCAATTTAAACTATAATTCTTGTTGCCACTGAGTATTTTTGCTCTGGGAATTTTATTTATTTGTTTTTGTTTTGTTTTATAAATCTCTTGGGACTTTGGCTGCCATTGACGGCAATAGAAGTCTAATCCGTTTCGATACGTGTTTTAAATATCAATTTCTCTCTTTTACTAACTACCACAGCACATACTCTGTTACCTGAGTTAAGCTAATGATAACTTTTAAATAGACGTCTACTCAAGTGACCACTCTCCCTAGAAGACTTCATTTGCAAATATCAGATCATTCACCGACAGATAATGCATAAGGAGCGACTTGGTGTTCAGGATACGTTAATGGGACATCAAAACTCATTGCCAATTCTAAGCCCTAAAGGCAAGTCATGTGATCAAATGATCAAATCAAATGATCATATCAGAATGCTCTTTCCTTCAGCATGCATGTGGAGGTGAGCCAATGGGTAAGCTGGTGTGTGCAATGTGGCATTCAGCAAATATACTGTAGAAAAAACTATCACAATGTGCAGTAAAATTGTAGAATTTCAATATTTTAGAACCATGATTAACGGCTTGTTGTTTCCTTAAATGGTGTCTTTTCACAAACAAATCTCTGTAGAGATCTGTTACTTGCCTAAAGGTTCATCCAAGTGTAATCCCCAGTGGATCCTAGTATTAAGTGTCAGTCATGACCAACAAACAGACAGACTGATCCCTTATTCCTCTTGCGGAAAAGAAGCCAATGAAAGCAATGAGTCAGGTTATTTTCAGGACATTTCCCCACACTTTAATTTCAAGTATTTGTTCCTATGAATATTATTTTTCTCCGGAGATAGATGTTGTGTCTTCAGACATTAAAATCGCTTCTTAAAGGTGCAATATGTGAGATTGGTGGCCAAAAATGGTACTGCAACAAGGATCGAAATAATTGAAATGCACAACATGTCCTTCTTTCCCCTTTGGGCTGCCAGGTAAGTGCTTCGCAATGGAGAATCAAGCTGTGTTATCATACCATTGTTGCATTTCAAACAGAAACTAAAAAATGCCATTTCTGGAGAAATTGAATGGATAGCTTTGCTGTGCTGGTTGGTATACCTGTATTACAAGTACACACCCCCTATTCACACTAAAATAAATTGAACATGAATGTCCAATAGCGCTCTGCACGCCGGCAGCAGTCAACAGCAACAACAAATAATAATATTGCTATAATGCAAGCATGTCCTACCTATTTGAAGACACCAAATGACATCATCTTCGCTTTCGACCTCAAATTGATTTTAGAAAATGTCGGTGCTTTTGTAAAAAAAAAAAAAAAAAATTTATTTAAAAAAATGGTTAATTCGTTTTTGTGCCATGCTAATGCCTCGTCTGTCAACAGTTTACTTTTCCATTCCAATAGTGCTCTAGTCAACGTAACCTGGTAGCAAGCAAGGTGTCAGGTGGTATTATAAACAAACAAACAAACAAACAAACAAAACTGTTATTGAAAGTGTATATTTAATATTTTCCACATTATATTAAATTTTTTCAACATAAAAATTCAATCTCCAAAATTACATCAAAATTGTTTCGATGTTTTATTTATTTATTCATGTATTTATTTATTTAATTATTTTATTTATAACCAAAGGGGGAAAAAAATCTACAAAACATTTTTTCCCTCCCCAACACCAGAGGGTGCTCAGCACCCTCAGCCCCCTCATCACCTAAGGGACATTGCAGCACATAAAAAATCTTATTCTTTTGATTAATGGCAGATTGCAAGCAACTTTCAGGTGCATAGCGCCATTTAGTGTAAAACAATATGCAGCGCCCATGCCTTCCTCTCCCCTCATCCCAATTAAACCCTTCAGAGACTATTATCACAATAAAAAGACAGAAAAAATGTATACTTATTGTTTAATCTGTCACATACAATACATATCTATATCTTCCGTCATCGCGCGAGAGAAAATGGCGTCGGTTCGCGCATGCACAGTCGCAATCCATCGCGATCTGGTTGCCCGTCACGATCAGGTATTAAAGTGATCAATGGTAACTTCTTCTTCACCTGTTTTAGTTTGTCTTCTTTTTCTCGTAATGTCGGTTGTTGTTTTAGGTACATTACCTCTACTACCCCCTGGATTAAAAGAGGACTAACTCCAATAAGGATTTTTTTTCCTTTTTTTTTTTTTTTTTTTTTTTTAATTCAAACGGATTGACAGTCTGACTGTGTGCAGCGAACCATGAAGCCTGTACCGTGAGGGTACGGGACGAATACAAAAACAGTTACCATATTTTTTGGACTATAAATTGCACCTGAGTATAAGTCGCACCAGCCAAAAAATGCACAATGAAAAGGAAAAAAACATATATAAGTCGCACTGAAGTATAAGTCACATTTTGGGGGCAAGTTTATTTGATAGAATCCAGCACCAAAAACAGACAGACAAATGTCATTTTGAAAGGCAATTTAAAATAAAAAATACAATAGAGAACAACAGGCAGAATAGGTGTACGGTATGCTAACATTACATGACACTGGAGGTTAGACGGGCCTAAAAAATCCAGCCGAACCGACCCGGCCTGCGGGTATTAATGCCCAATCCGGCCCGAGCCCGGATCTTGCTGCACTTGATCTGCAGGCCCAAGCCCGAAAAAACCCGAAACTTTGTTATATTTGTAGGCGCGAGCCTGAAAAAATAAAAACGAGATTTTATGTCTTATTTATGAGGACTCAGGAGAAGGAGGAAATGCAGGGTTGCGTTATGTGTGATCATATTTGTGACAATGCCTGTGCATATAAGCATAACGATAAAAAATGAAAGCCTGTCTTTTGTAATGAATTCTCCCAGTTAAACAAGACTGTAAGATGCATGTTCAATAAACATTTATGTCTTTTATATTTGTGCGTCGGTTCTAACAGACGGATAGTGGATTTGACATTTATTTTAACCTCTTCGAGTTGGCAGAAAAAAAACGCAAATTTTCTCAATGTTTAAATAGTATATATATTTTTATGATCATTATAAATGCATTTACACAACGAAATAACGCCGAAAAAGTTTGTTAAATATATTTCTCGTATGAGACCAAAGCGCCACATTCGTTTACATTCAGCGAAGCCGACACAGGTTTCTGTATAGCATCTTCAGCAATCAATTTGAAGCCCCACTCCTACTGCGGTGCATGTTTTTCTTTTCAATTGTGCTGTCTTTAGTTTGTTTTTCACTTCTTGCTGCTTCATTTCGAAAAGGAAATACCAGGATGCGAAATAGCGGAGGGCGCCAGGGCAGGAGGGAAGATTAAAAAGAGAGCGGGGCCACGGCGTTCACGTGCGCAGGCATGCACAGCGCCTTCTCGGTTTTATATCCAAATTATTTTATAACAAGTAGGGTTGTTCTGATCATGTTTTTTTGCTCCCGATCTGATCCCGATCGTTTTAGTTTGAGTATCTGCCGATCCCGATATTTCCCGATCCGATTGCTTTTTTTTGCTCCCGATTCAATTCCAATCATTCCCGATAATTTTTCCTGATCATATACATTTTGGCAATGCATTAAGAAAAAAATGAATAAAACTCGGACAAATATATACATTCAACATACAGTACATCAGTACTGTATGTGTTTATTATGACAATAAATCCTCAAGATGGCATTTTAATTATTAACATTCTTTCTGTGAGAGGGATCCACGGATAGAAAGACTTGTGACTTTGTATTGTAACTAGGGCTGTCAAACGATTAAAATTTTTAATCGAGTTAATTACAGCTTAAAAATTAATTAATCGTAATTAATCGCAATTAATCGCAATTCAAACCATCTTTAAAATATGCCATATTTTTCTGTAAATTATTGTTGGAATGGAAAGATAAGACAAGATGGATATATACATTCAACATACGGTACATAAGGACTGTATTTGTTTATTATAACAATAAATCAAAAAGATGGCATTAACATAATTAACATTCTGTTAAAGTGATCCATGGATAGAAAGACTTGTAATTCTTAAAAGATGAATATTAGTACAAGTTATAGAAATGTTATATTAAAACGCCTCTTAATGTTTTCGTTTTAATAAAATTAATAAAATTTTCAGTCAAAAAATAAACTAGTAGCCCTATTCTGTCCTCAATGTGTGTGAGTACACAAATTGACAGATAGCGAACATAAGTTCCAAAAAGAAATCAGACGGTGTGGCAAAGTTGCATGGGCTTTACTGAAGTCATCTCTTTTTGACAGGAGCATGTTTCTTGTATTTTTGTAAAACTGAAAATAACAAGGCAATGTGTCAATAACTTGCATAAATCACAAAATAACATAAAATGTACACACACGTGTCCATTTGAGCAGTAGCACTAGCCAATTAGCTCACAAGCATCTAACAATGTAACTGCATTTCACCATATATGTGAACAAATTCAAATACACATCATCAATAACTATCTAATGCTCATGAATATAAACAAAGGAGGAATGTAACTCACAAGCGATGCATGTATTAGACACAAACAGTGTGATGGGGCTATGAGAACTGCCACTGAATACTGGATGCGGATGTTAGCTGGTCTGAATAGCACTGTCTATTAGCGTGAGTTCGCGTCGACATATAATCACGTCAGAAAAGCGCGCCGAAACCCAAATAATCAGCTGCACTGAATCGCCAGCAGAGGGCGACATTACGCCACATAACATATGCAAGTCACACCCAAGTGCCAGCAGAGGGCGGAAAAACTCCATAAAACACACTTAACAAGTTGGCCTTTCACTGTACTGACATTTAAATCTGTCTGAGCGGGCCTAGTGCGTTAATTGCGTCAAATATTTTAACGTGATTACTTTAAAAAATTAATTAACGCCCGTTAACGCGATAATTTTGACAGCCCTAATTGTAACTAAATATTGCTATCTAGTGTATTTGTTGAGCTTTCAGTAAATGATACTGCAGGCATGCCCCAATGCATGATGGGAAGTGAAACCATTATGGATAGAAAGACTTGTGACTTTGTGTATTGTAACTAAATATTGCCATCTAGTGTATTTGTTGAGCTTTCAGTAAATGATACTGCAGGCATGCCTCAATGCATGACGGGAAGTGAAACCATTATGGGAAGTAAAACCATGACTGTGCGGCGTGCTACCAATGGATATATCTACTCTGCTTTGGGAAATAACTTAAGGTGTTAAGAAAAAGATCTATTGCTACCTTGCTTTCCCTACATTGCTTCCCTTGATATTTCTAATCACAGGGAGAGGGATTGCAAAGTATTCGCCAATTGAAGAAAGGCTTCAAAGGCTGCCAAAGTTCACTCTACTCATTTTGCACTGCCTTTAATCTCTCTTTAAAGACAAAACGGCGTTATTACATATTGAGCACGACAATGAGTGAGTGGATCGTGCAGAGTACAGTATATAATAATAACGTAAAATATTTTAACGTGACACATTATATAATCAATTAATTGCTGCCGTTATTGGGATATTTTTTATAGCTCTACGTTAAGCCTAAAATAATGACACTGAATGAGTGTAAAATATTATGTCTGTAACATTAAATACAATAAGAAAACAATTTAATTAAAAAAAAATGTATATTAAAAAAAGGCATGGCCGATATTTTTTTGTCGATTCCGATACTTTGAAAATGACGTGATCGGACCCGATCGATCAGGACATCTCTAATAACAAGTATTCCTTAGTTTAACATCCATACATCGTTTTAGTATAATTATATAAATATTTATTTATTTTTGGAAAAAGTTAGCGAGAGAGAAATCCGGTCCGACCCGAATGTAATTTATTGACATTTTGGGGTTTGGGCTCAAGGCAAGGCAAGGCAAGGCAAGGCAAATTTATTTATATAGCACAATTCAACACAAGGCAATTCAAAGTGCTTTACATCACATGAAGATCATAAAAATCACATTTAAATCAATACAACATAAAAACCAAGACAAAAGATCGCATTTAATCACAAATAGAATAAAAATAAATAAATAAAAATGAAACAGAAATAAAAATAAAACAAAAACTACTACTAATAATAATAATTGAAATCAGCAATGGAGATAAGCACAAGAGGAATAGAAAGCAGGTAGATTGAAATATATTAATAATGTGTTAAGAATTTCACACGAAAGTCGCTCCCGAGTATAAGACGCACCCTCTGCCAAACTATGAAAAAAACTGCGACTTATAGTCCGAAAAATACGGTACTTAATACTACTCATATCAAAGTAATCAAAGCACACTGCAGTGACGCTGATCACTTCACGCAGGCAAAATTTTAAGTAGATCACGTAATGGCAGTGTACTTCTGCCATTAATTTTCAGAATATTGTAAATGTTTGCGGTATTGCGTAGTTTGTCATCACTCCCTGAAAAATTCAAAGGTGAGAGTAATAAATAATCAATAAAAATGTTTTTAATTTCAATTTCAGTTTTTTTTTTTTCTTTTTTTACAACAGCAGTGGGATTGAGGCAGTTAGGGCTGCATGAACACCAATACCGAAAATCAACAATTAATTGATGTCAACTATAAATAAAAAAAGAAAATACACTTTTTTTTTTAAACCCTCATTTTTAGAAAAGCCTTGAGAATCTACAACTAACTCATATCCTACAAATGTTTTCCTAAAAAAAGAAAAACAACCTAAAATAAATATGTTTGTGTTTATTTCTAAGTCATTGAAAATCTTTAAATATTCCGAAAACACTGGTAATGATTTGTTGATTTTGCAGGTCCCCAAGCTGCACATATTACAGGTGTGGTCCACTTTATCTAACTACTGTCATATTTGTGTGTGTTCTCAGTTCTTTTTTTCTTCATGCAGCACCTGATTGAGCCAGATTGGCGGGGTAATGTGACACACCTGTGCTTGATTAGGAAAGCTCAGTATTTAAGGAAGCCTGTTACCATCTGTAAGTGTCGGACTATTGCTTGCTATTTTCCTTGCTTACTGCCTGTGTGTTCATCGTCATCCTTCGAGTTTTCCGACGTTCTACGGTTGTATTCTGGTTTGGTCATCTTTACTTTAGTGCTTTGTAGTTAGATTCTTGTACTCTGTTATATTCATGCATTTTAGCGTGCTCTCTTAGTTGTACTTTGTTAAACTCGCATTTTTCGCTTGCTCCCTTTGTTGTACTTTATTATACTCGCGTTTATTGGCGTGCTCTCTCAGCTATACTTTGTTATACTCGCATTTTTGGGGTGCTCCCTTTGTTGTACTTATTAAATACAAACATTAGCTCTACCTTATCTCCTTGTCTGTTTTTGGGATCCACATCAACGGCTTGCCGTTCAAAACTACCGATGCAAGTTGAAAAACAAAACACTGTGAAACATGTTTGTATTATCTGATCAGATTGGAACTGTCCCAATGTGCTGCTACGAGTTCCATTTCATTCAAAATTGCTTGTTTTCACCTGTCGACAGCTCTCTGAAACTGTTACGCACTTTGAATAATGGCTGTAATCTGACACACCCTTTAAAAAAAAAAAAAATGTTAGTCACATTCTCCAAAAGGCTTGCTCATAATAAAATTGGCTGGTTTAAACAGGGTGTGTAAGATCCAGATAGCCAAAAATAAAAAATGATTTCTCCTTTGTCAAGTTTTTCTTGTGAAGCTGAATACAAATGCTTATAGTGGGTAGCAAAATTAACCTAATTGGCCTTCTTTGTTCCAGGAGCTTACTTTTGGAGGGACATTTATATACGTATACTGACAGCATTACACCTACAAAAACTGTACAGAATAATAGGCCAAGGGTATATATTTTGTATGATATCTACTTGATAATGTGTCCTGCTATTGGCTGGTAAGAAGTTCAGGGTACAGCAGTGTTTCCAAACCACTGTTCCAGCTGTCGCGACAAGTCAACGTTATCGATGACGTAAATGTGTCGACGAGCACAACATCTCATCGATGGATAATGAAGGGTTAAAAAAATATATGCATGGAAAGTTGAGAATGTCGCACGCTAGGTACAACAACGAGCAAAAAGTATAGAATCACCAGTCTAGGACGAGCATTCACTCAGACATTTTACTATGTAGAACAGTGGTCTCCAAACTATTCCACATAGGACTGCAGTGGGTGCAGGATTTCACTCCAACAAAAAAAAGCCCACACCTTTTCACCAATCTGGTGTTTTGTAAGTGTAATCAGTTGATTGCAGTAAGGTGCTGCTTGTTTTAGTAGACACCACATTGGTTAAAAGGTCTGTGCATGATCGGTATGAAAAACCAGGACCCACAGTGGCCCTTGGGGACCAGTTTGGAGACCCCTGATTTAGAACAAACTGATAAAAAGCTTGAAAAAACGAATTAATTCAGAAGTGCAATAGTGTAAAGCGCTTTGAGCGCCTTGAAAGGTGGAAAAGCGCTATATCAGTATAACACCATTTACCATAACTCTTTAGCATTCAGAAACAAAAGAAATGAATAATAAACATTGTGGTGGTCAGTAAATGTTACTTTTATAGAGCAAGTGCAGAGAAATCAATATAGAATCACTCCATGCAGAGGAAAAATATATGGAATCATGAGAAACAAAGAAATTACATTCAAAACACATCTCTAGTATTTAGTTGTTCCGGCTTTTATGGGAGCTTGCAGTCTCTTAGACATGGACTTGATGAGTGACAAACAGTATTCTTCATCAATTTGGTGCCAACTCTGTTTGATTGCCGTTGCCAGATCCTCCTTGCAGTTCAAAACCTTGCTGTGGACCTTTTTTTTTTTTTTTTTTTTTCCAATTTCCACCACAGGTTTTCAATAGGGTTGAGATCTGGGCTATTTGCAGGACATGACATTGACTGGATTAGTCTTTCTCCAGGGAATGTTTTAACAGTTTTAGCTCTGTGGCATGACGCATTGTCATCTTGGAAAATGATTTCATTATCCCCAAACATATTTTCAATTGAAGAGAGAAAGCTGTCTAAAATTTCAATGTAAACTTTTATTAAAGATTTAACCACAGCCATCTCCCCAGTTCCTTTGCCTGACATGCAGCCCCATATCATCAAGGACTGAGGGAATTTTGATGTTTCCTTCAGGCAGTCATCTTTGTAAATCTCACTGGAACGGCACCAAACAAAAGTTCCAGCATCATCATCCTGTCCATTGCAGATTCTTGACTCATCACTGGAAATAACCTTCGTCCAGTCATTCACAGACCATTATTGCCTCTCCCTAGCCCATTATAGTCTTGTTCTTTTCTGTTTAAGTGCCAATGATGGTTTCCTTTTAAATTTCATGTATGAAAATCCTATTTCCTTTAGGCAATTTTGCACAGTTCTGTCACATACCTTGACTCCAGCTTTCTCCCATTTCTTCTTAATTTGGGTTGCTGTACATCTTCTGTTTTCAAGACATTTGGGCTTTAGTTGTCATGACGTATGGATGTCTTCCTCGGTCTACCAGTACGCTTAACTTTAAGAACCGTGCCGTGCTGTTTGTACCTCGTCCAGATTTTTGATACAGCTGTCTGCAAACAGCCCACATCTTTGGCAACCGTACGTGTAGCATTACCTTCTTCAAGAAATTTGATAATCCTCTCCTTGGTCTCAAGAGACCTCTTGTTGGAGCCATGCTTTTTGTAAATCCACTTGATCCAGCAGCCCTCCAAGGTGTGATAACTGCACTGTTTCTAACTGCTGACTAACGAGCAGATCTGATCTGAGGCAGAGACCCAATTAAGGAAAGGAAATTGATTGGGTGTGTTTGCATTTTCTCCTCAAAATGGAGTAATTCCATATTTTTTTCTTCAGAATGGAGTGATTCTATATTTATTTCCCTGCACTTGTTCTATAAAAGTAAGATTTACTGACCACCACAATGTTTTTTTTACTCATTTCCTTTAGTTTTTCTGAATGCCAAGAAGGTGCACGTTTGAACTAATTCATTATTTTTTCAAGCTCTTTATCTGTGTTTGTTCTACATAATAAAATGTCTGAGTGAGTGCTCGTCTGAGACGGGTGATTCCATGATTTTTGCTATGGGTTGTATGCAAGTGGGGAAAGCCGCACAAAGCCAAAAACGCACACCAGAGTGGCCAAAACATTGACTTATTTGAACGAAACAAAGGAGAGTACACTTTTGTGTACTGTCTCTTCAATGCTAAGCTTGCATACCAGCCAGGCTGCACGTGGGCTGTGAATGAACACCTAAAGCGCCGTCACCCAGTTGTAATTTTGAAAGACGACAGGAGACAACATGCTGGCAGATCGTAAGTCCATCTAACTAACATGTTTTATTTAAGCTGCTAAGCCTGTCGCGATATGCAATGAGTCCATTTATCGCACGGTAAATAAAAATGAGGGCGGTAATTTTCACAGCTGCGTTTTATCACCGCGTGCGTGCATACATTTGTGCATGCGTGTTGATGGCATATGAGACTCCGTTCCTTTTACAGATCTTTTATTGGTCATCAACACGCCTTAGAATTAAAGGAAGGAAACGCATCTATAGTAAACCCTGTGAACGTTAGCATTGCTACATTGAGGCTAATCGGGAAAAAAGACAACATACTATGCTATGAAACATTGGCAGTCTCTTCCAAAATGCAAACTTGCGGTCAAAAGGTGAAACTTCAAACATGAAAATTTGCAAACGAAGAAAAAAAAAAAAATCTATTACTGACACCACATTCAATGACGAAAAGTGTTTTTTTTTTTTGCTGAGTGTAAAGCTAGCGGTAAAGTTAGTGGTTTACCCAACGTACTTCCGGTGAACATTTCAAAATAAAAGCATGTCAAGTTCGTCATATAAATAATCATTTCTGTAGTTAATCACACATACTTCATAATCCAGATTCTACACTAAGAATAGCTTTAAAATGACACCCCTTATGAAAAATCTGATTGGCAATGAATAATTATACTATTATATATATAGTAGTATACTATAATACTAATGCTAGATATTTTTTCAAGAATTGTTTTGAATCATGTTGGAAAGGCGAAGTCAGTGTTCTGAACTTGTTTACATTCCATGCTTTTGCACTAGTTAATGCTATCAGTATTTGACCTCATTGTTTATTTGTGGTTTATAAATCTTATTTACGTTTTTATTTGTACTGTAATAAAGAATTTAAGTGTTCTAAAATGTTTTTGTGAATTAATAAGCGTCAAAAAAAAAAAAAAAAAGATTATTAGATTAGTCAACTAATCGTAAAAATAGTCGGCTGACTAACCGGGAGAAAATTAGTCGTTTGGGAAAGCCCTAGTCAGTCGTGCCGTAGGAAATCACAGACAATAATGTGCCGTTGTCCTCGTGACCCTCAAAAAGGAATAAGATGGCCATATAACGGTTGGATAGAACGTTCAGTCAAATAAAAATCCAAAAGAAAGAAAGAATTATAACAAAACAGTGGTATCTCTACATATGAAGTTAATTCGTTCCAGGACCTTGTTTGTAAGTCGAAATGGTCGTATGACGAGCAGGATTTTCCCATAGGAATACATTATAATTCAATTAATTCCTTCCACAGCCCAAAAACCTACACTAAATCATTAATAAATACTCCTGTTACTATTGCAAATAGCAATTACAATGAGCAAAACAAATAAATTATGAGCAAAAATCAGAATAATAATACTATAATAATAATAATACCTGTAATAATGTAACGAATCGGGTTCTAATGTGGCGGATTTGATGTACGTGAACGCACCGCGGGGCTGATGTGACGCTAAGCAAGAGAGGGCAATTCTATTTTACTTCCTGCTTTGATGCTGACGTCAGTGTTGCACAAGTTGATGGAATAAATGATTAGAAACCTGACGAAGCTGGCGATTTGTTTGGCGATGTTACCACAATAAGAATTGTCACCTTAACTCATGAAGACTGGCGAACGGAGGAGGATTGCCGGCCGAGATTCTACAGCCCTTATTGTTGACCCAGTTCATAGATGCACACACCATGCTTATACTGTATTTTGCTATCATTTACATCTTCATTTCAATGGTAAGCGTCACCTTTTCTTTTTTCTCCACCTGCACTAACCTTTTAGGTTTAGCGTCCGTCTTGCGGCAAAACAAAGAATCTGAGGTGCTGTCAAAAAATTGTCGTATTTCGAGCATGTCGTCGGATTTAGAAACATACGGCGAGTTACTGTAAATCGAAAAAATCATGTGTTGAAGCGATCGTATGTCGAGGTACCACTGTACTTAATTACAGTTGCAATATTAAGAGAACAAAGTCATATATTGTAATATTACAAGATTAAAATTGCAACATTAAGAGCAAAAAGTCGGAATATTATGAGATTATAGTCATTATGTTACTCAATTTTACATTACGTGAACTGGAAGTAGAACACAAGGCTGCATTACTACTGCAGAATTGGAGATTGAAATACTGTATTTTTCGGACTATAAATCGCACCTGAGTATAAGTGGCACCAGCCCAAAAATGCGCAATGAAGAGGAAAAAAAAAACATATAAGTTGCACCGCAGTATAAGTCACATTTTGGGGGAAATTTAATTCATATAATCCAACACACAGAACAGATAAGTCTTCTTGAAAGGCAATTTAAAATAAAAATACAAGAGAACAACATAAGTGTACAGTATGAAAATGCTTCATGATGCATGAACAACGAAATGTGAACGTGGCCTGTATGTTAATGTAATTTAGCCATGCTAACATGCTAACAAGTTTGCCAAATCATCAGTGTCACTCTAAAACACCAAAATAACATGTGAAACGATATAATAATGTGTTAATAATTTCACACATAAGTCGCTCCAGAGTATAAATCACACCTCCAGCCAAACTATGTAAAAAACTGCGATTTATAGTCTGAAAAATACGGTACTTTGTGTTGATTTGATTACTGTTGATAAATTTTGATGACAATGAAGTTATATTGTTAACAAAGGCAACAGAATTTTAAATTTTAAGATTTTTAGCTGGTTGTGTGCCAAGAGATTTTTTTTCAATGCAAAATCTATACAGTATACACAAAGTACAAGTACAGTATATCCCGGCCTCCAAAGCCAGCTGGGATAGGTCGTGAGGGAACCCGTAAAGATTATGGATAGATGGACTTGTCGTGAGATGTGGAATTCAATACAGTCTCTTGTTGACTACACAACCCCTAGCAAAATGTATGGAATCACCAGTCTCGGACGAGCACTCACTCAGACATTTTATCATGTAGAACAAACTCAGATAACATGATTGAAAAAATAATAAATCAGTTCAAAGATGCAACTCTATAGCATTCAGAAACACTAAAATGAATGAATAAAATACATTGCGGTGGTGAGTAAACGTTACTTTTATAGAGCAATTGCAGGGAAATATACAGTTGTGGTCAAAAGTTTACATACACTTGTGAAGAACATAATGTCATGGCTCTCTTGAGTTTCCAGTTATTTCTACAACTCTGATTTTTCACTGATAGAGTGATTGGAACAGATACTTCTTTGTCACAAAAAACATTCATGAAGTTTGTTTCTTTTATGACTTTATTATGGCTGAGCAGAAAAAAGTGATCAAATCTGCTGGGTCAAAAATATACATAGAGCAGCGCTAATATTTGGTAACATGTCCCTTGGCCATTTTCACTTCAATTAGGCGCTTTTGGTAGCCATCCACAAGCTTCTGGCAAGCTTCTGGTTGAATCTTTGACCACTCCTCTTGAAAGAATTGGTGCAGTTCAGTTAAATTTGATGGCTTTCTGACATGGACTTGTTCCTTCAGCATTGTCCACAAATTCTCAATGGGGTTTAAGTCAGGACTTTGGGAAGACCATTCAAAAACCTTAATTCTAGCCTGATTTAGCCATTCCATTACCACTTTTGATGTGTGTGATTGTCCTGTTGGAACACCCAACTGCGCCTAAGACCCAATCTTCGGGCTGATGACGTTAGGTTATCTTGAAGAATTTGAAGGTAATCCTCCTTCTTCATTATCCCATTTACTCTCTGTAAAGCACCAGTTCCATTGGCAGCAAAACAGCCCCACAGCATAATACTACCACCACCGTGCTTGACGGTAGGCATGGTGTACTTGGGGTAAAGGCCTCACCTTTTCTCCTCCAAACATGTTGCTGGGCATTGTGGCCAAACAGCTCGATTTTTGTTTCGTCTGACCACAGAACTTTCCTCCAGAAGGTCTTATCTTTGTCCATGTGATCAGTAGCAAACTTCAGTTGAGCCTTAAGGTGCCGCTTTTGGAGCAAGGGCTTCCTTCTTGCACGGCAGCCTCTCAGTCCATGGAGATGCAAAACACGCTTGACTGTGGACACTGACACCTGTGTTCCAGCAGCTTCTAATTCTTGGCAGATCTGCTTTTTGGTGATTCTCGGTTGAATCTTCACCCTCCTGACCAATTTTCTCTCTGCAGCAGGTGATATCTTGCGTTTTCTTCCTGATCGTGGCAGTGACAAAACAGTGCCATGCACTTTATACTTACAAACAATTGTTTGCACCTGCAACCTGCAGCTGCTTTGAAATGGCTCCAAGTGACTTTCCTGACTTGTTCAAGTCAATGATTGTTCAAATCAATAATCACTCACAAGAAATTGCTAATTCGTGTTGCTGTATGTATATTTTTGACCCAGCAGATTTGATCACTTTTTCTGTTAACCCATAATAAAGTCATAAAAGAACCAAACTTCATGAATGTTTTTTGTGACAAAGAAGTATCTGTTCCAATCACTCTATCGGAGAAAAATCAGAGTTGTAGAAATAACTGGAAACTCAAGAGAGCCATAACATTATGTTCTTCACAAGTGTATGTAAACTTTTGACCGCAACTGTATATGGAATCACTCCATTCTGTAGAAAAAAATATGGAATCATGAGTAACAAAGAAATAACAATTAAAACACATCTCTAGTATCTATCTTGTCAAGAGTCAAGAATCTGCATTGGACATGGTGTCAAGAGTCAAGAATCTACATTAGATAAGGTGATGATGCTGGAACTTTTGTTTGGTGCTGTTCCAGTGAGATTTACAAAGATGACTGCCCGAAGAAAACATAAAAAAATCCCTCAGTCCTTGATGATATGGGGCTGCATGTCAGGCAAAGGCACTGGGGAGATAGCTGTGGTTAAATCTTCAAAAAATGCACAAGTTTACATTGAAATTTTAGACAGCTTTCTAATCCCTTCAACTGAAAATATGTTTGTCATTTTTCATGATGACAATGCATTATGCCACGGAGCTAAAACTGTTAAAGCATTCCTTGGAGAAAGACTCATCCAGTCAATGTCATGGCCTGCAAATATCCCAGATCTCAACCCTATTGAAAACCTGTGGTGTAAAATAAAAAGAATAAAAAAAAAAAAAAAAGGTCCACAACAAGGCTCCGACCTACAAGGATGATCTGGCAACTGCAATCAAAGAGAGTTGGCACCAAATTGATGAAGAATACTCATCAAGTCCATGCCTCAGAGACTGCAAGCTATCATAAAAGCCAGAGGTGGTTCTTCTAAATCAGGGGTGGGCAAACTATTCCACAAAGGGCCGCAGTGGGTGCGGGTTTCGGTTGCAACCCATTAAGAGGACACCTTTTCACCAATCTGCTGTTTTACAAGTGCAATCAGTCGATTGCAGTCAGGTGCTTCGCATTTCTGCTGAAACCGCATTGGTTAAACTATCTGTGCTGGGTCAGTTGGAACAAAGACCAGGACCCACTGCGGCCCTTGAGGACCGGTTTGCCCACCTCTGTTCTAAATACTAGAGATGTGTTTTGATTGTTATTTCTTTGTTTGTTTCTCATGATTCCATATTTTTTCCTCAGAGTGAAGTGATTCCAAATATATTTCCCTGCACTTGCTCTATAAATGTAACATTTACAAACCACCACATTGTTTTTATTCATTCCTTTAGTGTTTCTGAATGCTAAAGAGTTGGACTTTTGAACTTTTTCAAGCTTTCTATCTGCATTTGTTCTACATGATAAAATGTCTGAGTGGGTGCTCGTTCGAGACTGGTGATTCCATATGTTTTGCAAGGGGTTGTGTTCGTAATTTACTGGTCAGCCAAAGTAATATTTAACACATTTAATTCCTCTGAGTCATTGAAACATAATGAACATCCAGCAAAGCACGATACCAAGGAAAATGTGTTATTTTTTACTTATTAGTTAATTCATATCTTTCTGTGAGGTTTTCCAATCTGTCTTGCTAAATGCAGTCATGACAAGACACAGCTCACATGAATGCCGGCCTGGTCAAGTGAATTATGATATGGTTCAAGGATTCAAACTATTCCTGGTACTCACCGTCTAATCCTGGATTACAAATTCATTAAAATTGGATTTGCGTCCTTATTAAAGGCGTCAACAAAATATTTAGATGAAATTCTCTGTGTGCTTTCCTGCTTTGATGTGGTTTGAGTCTAAGAAATAGGATTACATAATTTTTTAGAAGATGGCGCACACAAAGTGGAACAAGTCGCCTACATTCCACTTCTCCTGTTCATACCATACTGTAAAATGTAGGCAATGGAAGCAATGATTTCTTGCAATCCAATAGTTGACTGGAAGTATTTTCACATCATTGTTCTATATCCGGGGTCCTCAATTAGCGGACCACGGTCCATTACCGGACCACAGCACACCTCTCTGTGGACCAAGAGCAAATGGCACTTTAAGAAAAAAAAAAAAACAACGACTTTTCTTTAACATACTGTATGGCGGAAAACACAGACAAGACTGAAAAAGCAGTTTCTGCTCTTGGAGTTTGGAGTGTGACTGACTGAGATTGTGGACAGGTGTCTTTTATACCTCGTTAGACCTTGTTTGAAGAAGTTAGACCTCTTTGACAGCCAGAAATCTTGCTTTGTAGGTGACCAAATACTTATTTTCCACTCTAATTTGGAAATAAATTCTTTAAAAATCAAACAATGCGATTTTCAGTCCCCCCCCCCCCACACACACATTCTGTCTCTCATGGTTGAGGTATACCCATGTTGATAATTACAGGCCTCTCTAATCTTTTCAAGTAGGAGAACTTGCACAATTGGTGGTTGACTAAATACTTATTTGCCCCAATGTAGCTCCTCCGTGGAGTATATTGTATGTTGTGCAATTAAAGAGGTGCAGGAATGGAAACTGTTGGCCAGCCAGTTAATATTTTGGTTTTGTTTAGAACGGATGTTTCACCCTCTACCACCAGCCGATTACGAGACAAGTTCTGTCTAAGTTTGTCTTTGTCCCTGTTGCCAGAGCTCTTTAGGCTTCATAAACTAAGGTTGCAGAATGAAGACAAAAATATGCATATATGACCTGCACTTGTACTCCAAGTACGTTTACTTGTACTATAAGAACATTTACCTAATTGTGCTTAACTTTGGTTACTTGTGTTACCGGCACCCCCAAGGGGCCACTGTTACTTTTATTATGACCGGCATTGTCAGTAGAGAGGAGTGAGGAAGAAAGTGGTCGAGCGAGAGAGAGTGAGAGAGTTGAGTGTGGAAAAAGTGCGCAGTTAGCGCAGGCTCAAGTGCTGCGTCCCCCACATGCTTCTGTTTTGTTAATAAAAGTACCCAAAAAAAGCCATCCGACGCCTCTCCAGAGGGGGAAACCGGACGACCTGATATAGCCGACGACAATGTGAATCGCCGGTCCACTCCTCACTATGGTAAGGAGTTGAAAACACCGCCAAATACCAGCGAGGGCGAATTGGTAACACTTGCATTACTTGTACTTGTGTCTACTGAGACTACAAGTATGTGCAATTCTACTAATAATTAGTGCACTTGTACTACAAGTATCTGTAATTGTAGTACACGTATGTGTATTTGCATGCACTAGTACAACAACTATATGTACATGTGTACCTGTACTAAAAGTATGTGTACTTGCCTTTACTTGTACTTCTAAGTAGTAGTGACCAGCACAGCAAAATTACCAATGCAATTTCTCTGGAAATGGCATTTGTTAGTTTCTAATTGGAATGCAACTTTGGAATGATAACATCACTCTTGATTCTCAGTTGTGAAGTGGGCTTCATACTCTGACCCTAGTTGCAGTACCATTTGTTTGCCCACCAAGCTTTTATATTGCTCTTTGATGTAGTTTGAAAATTATGTCTTTTGAAGTCCTCGCACTGTAAGCACATGGACGCATGTAAATCAAATCTGTGGCAGTGCCTTAAAAATCCAAAATAAAAAGAAGGAAGAAAAAAATATGCATGGCAGTACAGTATACTACATTCTTCAGAATATATCAGACTGATTAAGTAGCCAACACAAAATGATTATTTTTGACAGCCTGTGTCTAAAGCAGAACAGAAAGTATTCTGAGATATTTTTCCCTGTAAAATCTCTGATGATGCATCAAGACCGAGGAGGAGAGGGAGTCGATTATCAGAGATTTAAAATAATATTTGGACTTGCTTCACTGAATTCGTAGAAGTACTTGTAGCGTAAGAACATCGCCGATTAGTTGGATGCTATGCCAGATGACAGTGAACGAGAGGTATGTGTCACACACAAAGCTAAGGTAGGATGAATGTATTGACAAGATATATTGAGGAATATGTCTTGGTTTAGAACATCTAATAAATCCATTGACAAGTCTGAAAGACCATTGTAAACCAATACTAACTACAGATTAGGAAGGTGTTTCAAACTTATATCATAGACATCATCACAATCGACGTGTCACTTCGTCATTCTTTGCGCGACACCTTATCAGAGGGGGCCGAGCTTCATTTAGTAATAGCCAAAGACTGAACACGCTCATGTCAGATTTAAGCTTGGATTTACTTACGATTGGATTTGTTCGAGGATTCAAGGTAAATATTATATTTTTCGTACCATGTATGCGAGATTGAAGCTTTTATTCGCAGGAATTCTCTTCTTTGTTTACACATGGAGGCGGCTAATTTTCGGAACTGACTAGCCCCATAGTTTACTTTTAACCAAGAATCGAGACAGTTTTACGTCCATATCTATGAAGAATTCTGGGATTTAATCATTTACTCACAAGAATTTTTGGCCAGAAAAGCTCCTTTTACGCAAGGCCGCTAGCCTCATTCTCTAACAAAGTAGCATGGTACTTTGTCAATATACAGTACGTAAAATAAACGCTAACTGTACGATTTCTTTGCTTTTAACGAAGAATCGAGACTGTTTTACGTCCATATCTACGAAGAATTCAGGGATTTAAGCATTTACTGACAAGATTTTTCGCCAGAAAAGCTTCTTTTACGCCAGGCGGCCGCTAAACTCATTCGCTAACATAGTAGCATGGTACATCATCAACATAGGTAAAATAAACGCTAACTGTACGGTTTCTTTGCTTTTAATCAAGAATTGAGACTGTTTTGCATCCATATCTATGAAAAATTTGGAGATTTAAGCATGTATTCACAAGAATTTTGGCCAGAAAAGCTCCTTTTACACCAGGCGGCCGCTAGCCTCATTCACTACAGTATATGGCGTATAATGATAATAAAGGGATATTCTATTCTATAATAGGTTGTGATTGTATATAGAATTTATTAATTATCTATTTACATGTTATTTATGATTAATTCTGCTTGTTTTCCTCAAGTATTACATTTCTGATGTTAAATTGAGTGATTTATTAGCTGTTGAAAACTTAAGTAGAGTACATTTTAAAAATTAAGTTGCTATTTTGGACAAAAACTTATGTGATATGTTAAATATTCCTATTGATTCTGAAAATATAGGTGATTATCTCTGTATTTGGTGATTTTTGTACATCTAGTGTAAAATCGGAGACTTTTATAGCCATTTTAAGTTGCGTTATACTTATATAGAAAATAATTAATCGGGATTTTATAAGGGAACGACTTTGAATTTTTTGTTGTCGCTGCTCATGGAGACTCATATATGGCTAAGGTAGGAGCCTGTTTTGGTTTTAGGTCAGTAGCAGCTTTGGTTTTGTAAATATTTGAATTTGAAGTTTTTGAAAATAGGCCCCTATAAATCAGCCCCGTTTCCCATGTCATGTCAATAGGTTATGACAGGGTTCACTAAATCCGGACCTCGGTGCCAGTTTTCCTGTCGTGTTTTCCATGTCACTCTCCTCCAACACACCTGAATCAAAATAATCAGGATCATTTGAGGCTTCTGAAGAGGTTGCCGATGACATAATCATTAAATTCAGGTGTGTTAGGGGAGAGAGACGTGGAAAACACGACAGGAAAAGTGGCACCGAGGTCCGGATTTAGTGAACCCTGGGTTATGACGTCTATCCTTAAATCAATAATACATTTACTCCCACACCCGGCTTGCAGATTAACAGTAACTCCTCCTTAAATTGTTCATGTGATGTAGGCTAACTTCCCTCCCATCCGTGATAAATGACTCCTGACACAGCAAGGAGTGACTGTGATAACATTCTGAGAAACTTTGCAGATGTTATTTTTCTATGATAAAAACAGCTGATCTTAAAGTGCTGTTTCTATTAGGTCAAAACATTTAAAATTCAGATGAGGAACCCTATTTTCCCCCAACACGTTCACATCAACAGAGAGCCATGCTGACCCACATTGGATTAGCAAGTCCAATGTGACGACGTGGTATTAAATTGTTGGCTTGTCTGGCTAGGCTGCCATAAAGAGGAAGATGGAGTATTCCCCAACTCATCTATTAATCTGTTGGAATGTCCGTTGCTTGACAGGTTTGTTGATCTTAAAAAGTGGTAATGTGTCTGCCTTGACACGTTATATATCCATAATGCATAACCCAGCCTATCAACACAGCTAAATGGAGTAAGCTATGCAAACACATTTTTGTGTGTCGACAGGTAGAATGGATGAATCCCTCCAAAACATTAGCACATGTTAATATGCTTCCAGTTGTTTATGATGTAGTTTCCATGCAAATCCATCTGATATGACTAGAAACTACATGTTGCTGTTGTTGTTCCTTCAGCCATTATAATATTTTTTTTGACTAATTGTGTTATTGCATTCAGTGATTCACAATCTATGAGGAAAGGCACATTAGTATGGAGGAGTATTAAAAATAAATACCTCCAATAAAGTGGAAATAAATACAAAAATAAATAAAAATTGAACATCAGTCTATAAATACAAGCACTTTGCTGTCATTTTTAAAAATATTTTTTCATTGTCAGGGTGAAGATGAGAAAGGAAATCCTTATTTCTGAAGGCAGATTTCCAAATGTTTCTTATTTCTTTCATGGACTTCATAATGTATTGACGCATCAGATCGGTCATGCACTGCGCCTCGCATTCAAGTAGGGGGGCCACCCACATCGGCATATTTAAATAAAATAAATGCTAACAGCACGGTTCTTTTGCTTTTTACCAAGAATCAAGACTGTTTTAAGTCCATGTCTATAAAGAATTCGCGGATTTAGGCATTTATTCACACAAATTTTCAATGAAAAAAGCTCTTTGTTAACTTAATTTGCATGTTTCGCTAATTTGCTAACTGACTGGCAACACAGTTCGTAATATTTACGTAAAATAAAGACTAACTGCATGTTTTTTTTTTTTTATTTAACCAAGAATCGAGACTGTTTTACATCCATATCTTTATAGAATTCAGGGATTTAAGCATTTATTCACACAAATTTTCAACGAAAAAAGCTCTTTGTCTGTGATTCCACTCGGTCAGCTTTGACGGCCTCGCCAACAATGTAGGTCCCCTATTTATCGGCCCCGTTTCCCGTCAATATATTATGAAGTCTGTTTTTTTCCCCAACAGTTTTTTCATTTACCCCACCCCAAACATGTTTATTTATTTATTTTTAAAGTGAAATTTCAAAATGCTCCTCATCCAACACTTTTTGCCAAAGGCAAAATGACTTCATAATGGGCAAAACTGTCCACTTCTTGCACCTTCCAAACTATATTTTATGCCACCGGAGTTTTTTGTCATTTCCCTGCCCCGGCTTCGGCGAGTGTAAACAAACCAGGAGGCGCGACAGCTAGTCGACATGCTAACCCGAACCAAGTGCTGTTTCAGTCTTATTCTCGGCTTTCGAAGTGAAAAATCACACAAAACTACCCAGGGTCATGTCACACGGCAGTGGGATTGGCGAGCAAGTTACAGCTCATCGGACTCGTTCCCCTGCTGCGGGCAAGAGAGCTCGTTTGCCGAGGGAGCAGCTGCAGAATTACCGCCGGACAAACCGGCCGACGTCAGAGGAGCGCGTAGCTGTCACATGGTGAACACGAATATGGCGTAATATAATACTTTAACAGTGTAGTAAACAGTGTAAGACTGGCGTGCAGTTGTTATGCAGCTAACATGGCAGGAAATGTCTGAGATCTTTTCTACATACAGGTCCATCATCAAACGTAAGTAAATATTCCTTTATTTAAAGAAAGTTTCTAGTGTTTACTTTGTAATTGTTAGGTTTTGTGTTGGTTTTCTCCTAGTGTGACTTGTCCCTGTGATTGCCCATTGATTTCACCTGTTGTAACTGCTCCTAGTGTATCCTCCAATTTGCATCCTCCTGTGCTCACGTGTTCCTCGTTGTGTTGTTACCACGTGTCTGTGTGTGTATATCAGCTCCCAGTTTCTTTTCATTCTTTTTTCCGTCAATGTCAATGTCGATGTCCAAGTCCTGTCCAAGCCCTCGTGTATTAGTCCCTCTGATAAAGTAAGTTTTGTCTGAACTTTGTCTTTTTGATCCCCAGTACTTTTGGTTGTACTTTGTGTTTTTTGAGTTCACCGCCACCTGCCTGGCTGTTTTTGTTTCCCTGCATTTGGGTCCACACCACCTGCCTGCCCGGTTTTCCTGACAGTAACCGCTGTATTCACGACCATTTTTAACACAAAGTTCCAATTTCTGATGGGGTGAAAATTTTGACAAAACACTGGGCACACGCAGAGGCAATAAGCCGAGTATAGCACTCTCCCGGCTATGTGGGGGTGCGACAAGCCACCGGTCGTCGGCCGAGTGTCATTCTTGGTGGACAAGGAGCATGTCAGCCTCAAAATACAAGCCACCTTCATATTGTCCTAAATCCGAGACTGAAGCCGGAAGTCACTCATTTTCATGGCGCGGGATTCAAAAATTGAATAAATAAAACACTCGCTTCCACACACATCAAAGCGGTCCATTTCATTCAGGAGCATAAAACACCATGTGAAATATGAAATAAAAATGCTTTTTGGTGTCATACGCACTTTTTAAATGACTGGATTACAAGTACTGCACATCTAACATGTAAGAGGTTGCAAGGAACATGCATTTGACACTACATGCAGTTTTTTTTACGACCAAGGGAAACAGCTATAGCATTAGATGTCTATTTGAAACCACAAACTATGTTCAAACATAGGATGTTAGGAAATGCATAACAGCTTATCTGTTAAGGGACAGTGAATTCAAGCACTTAAGACTGGAATGATGCTAGAGGATCTTTAAAAAGACCCTTTCAGTATCACGTTAAATCACAATCATCTTTTTGTGCCAAAGTAAAATTATCCCTTCAGTGTTTTGTGTGGCTGTATATGCTTTGTGACAGATCAAGAAGCCTAAAACCAAACAGATAAATCAACACAGATGACAGGAAAGCATTTCTAGTCATTTAATGTGAGGGATTGGTTATTGGCAACAGCAATCTAACGCCGCGTGTCAGCAAGTAAGTCACTTCTCTTAAGTAGATGTTGAGCTAATAAAACTGCTTGAAAACTATGCCTGCTCATGCTCTTTCATTGTATTTTTTTCGTGTTACTTTTCACTTTGTATGTTCTTTATGTTTGCGTCACCCTAAATCAGCTACCACACAACCCTGAATATATTGAATGGAGCATACAGTTGATAAAATACTACTTGGGCTATACATATCTACAATATATTGTTAGTGACCCATGTTCATATAAAAACATGGGGTTTTGCTAGCTGGGGTTTATCAAGGTTTGCCTGTATTCAGTGGTTACAGTGGGAATGGACAGAGGTAGCTCTAAAGTTCGGTTTTGCGACAAAGTAAAGAAAATTACATACACGTTTTAAAAAAACAAAAAATAAAATAAAAACTAAAAAGAAATACAGCCCGGAATAACAGGGTAAAACACACATATCAAGCTAACATGGCTAACTAACACTGAGAAACAGCGAACTAACAGCGTAACAGAGCGACTTGGACAAAAAAGTAAAGTGAAAAACAATATAGACAGGTGAGTGAAACAACTTTTTTTGCCCTGTTGTTGTTTTTTCATGCTCCTCTTTCTTTAACCACGAAATTATAAGTGAATACTTTGACCAATGTTGTTTATGTTTTAGGCCACCTCTTATTGGCCACAGTGCCTATAATCAGCCCAATCGGAGGCATACGGAGCCTGTAAGAATCACCAGCTCTAAAATAACTAATGATTTATTGTCATTGTTACTTGACATCTTCAAATCTCTAATATTTTATAGAAGCAAAATGCGAATTAAAGGAGTAATATTTGTGTTCGCACTCGTCCTCCCATTCTTTTTTCTCTACTTGCACAAAATCATATTCCAAACCTTTATAGGAGCAAAACACTTGCACTGTACAGCCCTGTAAATATTCATAACATACATAACAATCCCGCCAGTCACAGCCACATCCTCTACTTTAAAGCTAAGCTAAGCTATTGACATTTTGCCATTACACAAGGTATATAATCCAAAGCATCTAGCCATTTTAAAATTCATTCTTCTTATTGGCCTAAATTGTTGAATATGACAGAACTTCTTCAAGTGAATTTACCCTTATTTAGCCGTGGAAACATTTAACCATATCGATTTCAACGAGCACTGATGGTTTGACTAACTCGGTAGATACTGTGTGTTAAAGAAGGCGGGGCTAGCAGAGGGTGATCCTGTGCTCTAATTTGTTGACCGTGTCAGTGCTTACATATCAGAGAGTCATGCAGACCGTGCATGCAAACATGATATGTAGTCCGCAGTGCAACCTTTATATACAGTCTATGGGGGCTACTGCCAGTTTGAATTGTATTATTTGTTTATTTGAATAAGGAGGCGGTGCTTTACTCCGAGGGGGAGGGATCGGGCCCACTTTAAACCCTGCACACATTATGACAGTGGTCAGCAAGTGAACCGGCATCACTCCAACACACAGACTCAGAGTGACTAGGCACCCAAGGTGAAAGTACAGTTAGGAGGACCCCCTCCCCAAAGAAATGACAATATATTTTATAAATATTGTATATTTTGTAAATACTGTATTTTCTCAACTTAAAGGGTATAGTCCATTTACTGTTTATGGTTCAGCTGAATGAGTGATTAGAGGTTCCGTCCGTGCATTAAAGTCCCATTAGCTATGCACGTTACCTGATATTCCCGCGACTCTATCTACTACCATAACAATATTTTTATTTTTCAATTTTTGTTTGAGACAATGAGACAATTTGTTTGAGACACACTGGGTCCACTTTCTTAAAAGGAAACCACGGATAAAAAGAAATGTAGTTCTTAATAGATAAATGTTAGTACGAGTAATAATGATTAGATATTAAAACCCCTCTTAATGTTTTCGTTTTAATACATTTTTAAAAATTTTAAATGAAAAAATAAACTAGCAACTCGCCATTGCTGTTAACGTTAAAACCCCTCTTAATGTTTTCGTTTTAATAAATTTTTTAAAATTTTAAATGAAAAAATAAACTAGCAACTCGCCATTGCTGTTACGTTGCAGGGCGTCACAGTCACTCTAACTATGTAAGGTAGCGATTTAAATTAAGTTTTACATTAATAAGACATCACTCCAATGAGTGTGTTTTGTCCCTCGACTGACTTTTTTTTTAGACTGGGTCTATTGTGATTCACGTTCATTTCAGTGTTGTCTTCACAAGACAAAAATGGCTCCCAGCATCCTAGTTTGTGTACTGTGACTAAATATTGCCATCCAGTGTATTTTTTTAGCTAAAGGAGTTGCTAAAATGTTTAAATATAGTTTGACCAAAGTCTGAGTTGGTTTTATGTGTATTTTGCGCATCTATTTTGATTGTGAATGCCAATTCTCTTTGCATTGTTTTGTTAACTGTGTGAGAATAGGGCCTCAGTAATACAGATTGAAGCACTTTTCTTCTTGGTGACATTTTTTGAGAGATATGAGTATTAGTATTAATAGTAGTATTTTCACTACATATACGATACTTATGTGTGTTGTGAAAGAGTTGCCGAAGTTTATGCCAATAAATGGCGCGGTCTGAGCTACGAATCTGAATGCCTGTGTCCACTCTCTTTTCTCTCTCCCACTGTGGATTAAAGAAAGTACAGCATCTGTCAAGGGAAAAGACGCACTCATTGGCTTGATCCCTAAATAATGTCAAACTCGCCATTGACACTTTGTGGCGTATTTAAATCACTACCTTACATAATTAAAGAGTGACACAGTTTTGTTTTTTAAGAGTGACATGTGGAATTCTGGCAGCGTGGCCCTGTAACGTCACCGCCCTGCGACGTCAACAACAATAGCGACCTACTAGTTAAAAAAATTTTTACAAATTGTATAAAAACGAGAACATCAAGGGGGGTTTCAATATCAAATTATAATAACTTGTACTAACATTTATCTTTTAAGAACTACAACTCTTTCTATCCGTGGATCCCTTTAAAGCGGCACTTAAGGATATTTTCATATTAAAAGACTTATGTTGTATCGATGGCAACAAAAGTGAGACATTCATTTATCAACGGCACTAGTCGCTAACACAGTGAAATGATGCGCAACCCTCCCCACACCTTTCATTTTCAACAAGAGCGAGTGTAAGAAGAACAAAAGAAGAGCAACAAGCGCTTCACCAGGTCATGACCTGACTCACAGTCACGGATTCAGACCGATACATTTTTTTTATATGTAGTATATTAAAAAGTACTTGATATGTAAGAAAACATGGGGGAAGATGATATTTTCTTTTGTTACCCAAAACTTTTTGGCACCTCCTTCAATAGATGGCGCCGTAAGCAAATCGCCTAGCTTGCCACTGCTGAGAGCCAGCACTGTATTATGCCAACTCGGATGTAAATGGCTAAAAAACATAGGCAATGTATAGTAAGAACAATTTTCTTTTGCCTTTTGGAAGTAATTAAATCAGTAACACAGTTTCTACAATCCAGAACAAGATCTTTGGACTTGTAATGGTAAAACATTTCTTAGCTACTGTATGCTGACTTTTTAGCTGCATCGTGATTTGAGCAGTGGGCAGAGAAAACATGGTGTAGTCAAGTGACATGCTAGCATAATTGTTGACAGGCACTTGCACCTGGTTCATTAATGAGATAAATGAAATGTGGGGCTGAAAGGTGCTGTGTTGTCAAAATTCATACAGGTGTTGCTGCTGTGAAGAAAGTGCTGAGCCGGAGGGCAAAGCTCTTCATTTAGCACTTCATCTACTGTACATTGCAATCCTCACCTTTTCCGATAAGGATGGGGTGCTGAACAAAAGAGGTGCTTCCCTTTCGGATGAAAATAAAATAATGTAATTATCGGTGTCATATAGCCTTCTGTTGCACATGCACAGGTTCCTTTTGCTATAGGATTTCAAAACACCTGGTACTGAAATGCCATCTGTGTCCAGACATGTCACAGGCTCCAACAGCCATGCATATATATATATATATATATATATATATATATATATATATATATATATATATATATATATATACAGGGAAAAGGGAACCTGATGGGCCAGAAGATGATAGTTTAACGTGATTAATTTAAAAATTTAATTACCGCCCGTTAACGCGATAATTTTGACAGCACTAATATGTATATAAATATGTATATATGCTATAAATGATGTATATATTAGATTAATTTTATTACTGACACTGCCTTTCGGGGTCATAAACATGTTTTGCCCCCTCCCACAAAACTACGCCTATATCCTTATCCCAATGCCATTTTTTGTGACATTTTGTCTGTTGTTCTTGAGATGAGCTGCCTGTGTATGACACCAAAGATAAAGCATGTTGGAGCTTAGCAGCTGCACTCCTGACTTGTATAAGCGCAACCATTCTGCCTTAAAGATGTACATTCATCCCCATAACATAATGAAATTGTCAAAAAATGAAAAATTCATTGCTTTCGCAGCACATATATCTTTGAACCATCTGTTTTGCATTATCATCCTGCTGAATCTCTCATCCCTTTTGCCTAACTACAAGTATAGGTCTGCAGAAAGACATCTCAGTACAGTGGTACCTCTACTTACGAAATTAATTGGTCCTGGAAGTAGTTTCCCATCTTGAAAATTTTGTACGTTGAGAAGCTTTTTCCATGTAAATTCCCTAATCTGTTCCAAGCCCCACAAATCCCGACATAAATAATTATAAAAAAATAATAAAAATAAATACTTAAACATGTAACAAATCCATGTTACAATTTGATTATTGCACAATAAACATAAAATTTGAGTTGTGCATAATGTGAAAAACAAGATTAGAGTAAACCAGCTGTCAGAACACAAGGGGTAAATGAAGCGGACGCTGGGATACACTCATACACTGCTGGCCAAAAGTACTGTAATGGCACCCCTGTAATTCTGTTGGATAATGCTCGATTTCTCCCAGAAAATGATTGTATTTACAAATGCTTTGGTAGTACTACCTTAATTTATTTTGGTTGCAGTGAAATAACACTAAAGAGAATAAAAAAAAAAATCATTATCATTTTACACAAAACTCCAAAAATGGACCGGACAAATGGCACCCCTTGAAAAATCATGTGATGCTTCTCTAATTTGTGTACCGGTAATTGACAGCATCTGTGGCACATAACAGGTGGTGGCAATAACTAAATTACACTTGCAGCCAGTTGAAATGGATTAAAGTTGACTCAACCTCTGTCCTGTATCCTTGTGTGTGCATGGACAAAAGAAAGAATACCAAAGAACTGTCTGAGGACTTGAGAAGCAAAATTGTGAGGAAGCATGGGCAATCTCATACTATCCGTCGATGTCTGAATGAAATGGGACACTCTGGTAGGATACCCAGGAAGACCCCGCGTCTGACCCAGAGACATGAAAAAGCCAGGCAGGAGTTTGCCAAAACTTACCTGGGAAAGCCAAAAACGTTTTGGAAGAATGTTCCCTGGTCAGATGAGACAAAAGTAGAGATTTGTAGGAAAATGCATCAACATAGAGCAGGGGTCGCGTTCACTGGATATTTTCCGTCGTTGACCGGTTTTTTAAAACGGTGACGGAAAAAACTGAAGTCCGTCCGTCATTTTGACAGGTTGCAATTCACATCCCAGACCACAGGGTGGCGAGTTAGCATATTAATTAGCTATTGTCTCTCTTAATGCATGACGTCGTTGGCTCTTCTGTCAGAATATTGTAGCATCACCGGGGTCTGGCGGCGGCACCGTGATTGACACATCAACGCGAGGTTCTTATTGGTGCACCCGGTGTGCCAGCGCGTCATCCAATTGATGGACAAGATTGCCGCCTGTGTATAGACCCCAATCACATGACGTCACAACTCCGCCCCCCTGACCGGAGCCGCCATATTGTGTGTCAGCTCGTCATGTTTACACATTACCGCTACGTACATGCCTCCTATTACGGCGTGTTTTTCTGCTTGTTAATATTAATAATCAAAATGGTGAAGGCGTGTGTGGCGGTTGGTTGCTGTAACAGAGAAGATAGACGGAGAGACTTGAAGTTCTACCGTATTCTGAGGGATCCGAAGATGAGAGCGAGATGGACTGCTGTAATTCGACAAGAAATCTGGGCACCAAACGATCACCACAGACTATGTAGTAGTCTTTTTATATCTGGTAAGATGCATTTAATATATATTTAGAAGATTTTGGGCTGACAACCACAATTAAGATCATTGTGTGAAGTTGGTGATTGGGGTCTATATCGTTGCCTCTTTTTCTTTGGGGGCGGAGTTGTTGGCGGTAAGCAGAGTAAAAAGCGAGAAAAATACCACGACTTCCGTGTCTAATTTTTCGCCGCCAAGCAAGCGTTACAATATTAATTAAAAATGAATGAATACTAAATACTATTGAATATGTCATCATTATCATTTTAAAAATTTAAGTGACGGGTAAAAATAGACTATGACCGGATTTTTATGACCCTGTCAGTCAAAATGACAGACAACGGAAATGTCTAGCGCAACCTCTGACATAGAGTTTACAGGGAAAAAACAAGGAAGAAAGAGAAAGAAAAGAACAAAGAAAAGAACACGGCCCCCACGGTCAAACAAGGCAGAGGTTCCCTGATGTTTTGGGGTTGCTTTGCTACATCTGGCACTGGACTGCTTGACCGTGTGCATGGCATTCTGAAGTCTGAAGATTACGAACAAATTTTGCAGCACAATGTAGGGCCCAGTGTGAGAAAGCTGGGTTTTCCATCAGAGATCATGGGTCTTCCAGCAGGACAATGACCTAAAACACACTTCAAAAGCATCTAAAATGGTTTGAGAGAAAGCACTTGAGACTTCTAAAGTGGCCAGCAATGAGTCAAGACCTGAATCTGAGTTGTATTTTCCCTGCACTTAACACGACTAAAAACAAACGTTATTTTATATTTGCTGTATTTTTCTGCCGCACATTGCCGATGTTCTGACAAATTTGTCATGCGCGTAACGTTAAAAATGACTGTGAATGCAGCGATTCCAAAGTACACACAACAAACTTTCTTTAAAAGAAGGAATATTAACTTACGTTTGCCATGTTAACTGCACACAACTGCTCGCAGCTCTCTCACTTAACGAGTTTGCCGTGTCGTTAAGCATTAATTTACGCCATTTTCCTGTTGCACATGTATGTTCATGATGTATATAGTTTTTTAGCACCGTTGGATAACATCGAGAGTCCAACTGAATATAAAAGAGGGCTTTTTCACCGCCACAAAAGCTTTGGGAGCAAAATTTTATAAGGGTGCAAAAGTTGACAGAACACCGGTCCATGAAAAAAAGACCCAAATCACACCGGTCCACGGTGCAAAAAAGGTTGGGGACCCCTGCCATAGAACACCTGTGGAGAGATCTGATAATGGCAGTTTGGAGAAGGCACCCTTCAAATCTCAGAGACCTGGAGCAGTTGGCCAAAGAAGAATGGTCTAAAATTACAGCAGAGCATTGTAAGAAACTCATTGTTGGATAACGGAAGCGGTTTTTCGCAGTTATTTTGTCTAAAGGTTTTGCTACCAATTAGGCTGATTGCGTCAATACATTCGTCCGGCCCATTTTTGGAGTTTTGTGTAAAGTGATAATGATTTTTTTTTTAATTCTCTTTTGTGTTTTTTCATTGCAAGCAATACAAATAGATACACATACTAGGCCTGCATAATACAGTATATCGTTTGAACATCGCCATCGCAATGTGTGCATGTGCAATAGTCCCATCGCAGGACGTGCAATTTTTTATTATTTTTTTTAACTCACTAACTTTTGTTCTGCTTCATGAACGCAGCAAGCTTTTATGCTTTTACTCTGGACAAATCTTGTTGCACCCGAGTTGTCGTCTTCATTTTCCGAATAGTCGAGGCCTTTTTCGACCAGCCCTTCAAAGGCGTTGACACTGAGGCTGCGACACGCTCTAGTCAGATCCTCGGCCATGCTGGTCACGTCGTACGTTACGTTGGGGAGATCCCACTTGGACAGCTCCAAGCTGTGACGTTGGTATACTGGTGTCGACTGAAGATGGCTGCGGCTCTAAAGGAACCACCGGTGACTTGTAAGGATCTGTCTGTAGGATATTCATGAGAAGTTTACTCAGAGCGTTGCGCTGGTCAAACAACATTTTTTGCTTTTTGGGCACTGATGATGCAGTTCTGCCAGTTGGAGGTGGGACAGATTGCCCGGAAATTCTCTCACGCAGTTTGTGCTTCATTTTGTGTTGTAAATTGTTCTGCGGAGTCTGCGGGCGAGCTGTTTTTATTGTTGTATTTATGCTATTCTTTAACATGTTTTTACATGGCCTCTTGGATCCATTTTAAATACAGCAATTTTCATCATCCCCTAGCCTGGTTTAAAGGGTATAAGATGAATACAATGAGGTCATGGTGACCCAACCACACTGAGCTATTCAAGTCATCTGGTAGAAACTCTAGTTTTAATATCGCAATACGTATATGTCGCAATATATCATGAACCCCCTAAAAAGTCACAATATCAGTTTTTTTCCAATAAAAAATGCACAAACACATACACAAAAGTCCCTCACACCCTCATGGTGTGGTATCTGTATTAACCTCAAGCTCGGGTCCTATACCAGAGAGTGGGAGTTTGAGAGTTTTGCGCAATATCTTAGCTGTTCCTAGGACTGCACTCTACTGGACTGAGGCTTCAGACATTATTCCTGGGATCTGCTGAGACATTCTCCCATTTTAGGGGGTTACTGCCACTACCACGGGAACCACACTAGCCTTCAACTTCCACATCCGTTCCATCTGCTCTTTCAGCCCTTGGCACTTGCTTGGCCAGTCCATCACCTTTACTTTCAGCTCATTAACAAGGCAGCACTAGTCCTGAAGGTTCGTTCAGGGTCATTCCTATGTTGTTGGAATAATACCTTGCGGCCCAGTTTCCAACTTGATGGGATGATACTTTGTTTCAATATCTCACAGTACATCTTCCCTCAATGAACTTGAGCTTGCCAGTGCCCCCAGCTAAATTAGAGCTATTCGAATATTGTGAGCTCAAAATGCAGCTTGCAATCCATATTTTAACAGCACTTTATTAAAAATGCCAATTATCTGTTTGTGTATGTTGTATGGAATGACAAATAACTGCACCAACGGTAGTAACATTCACATGTGGGCCCCACCGCCTGCCTATTCCAAACAGTTTTGCCTGCAGCATAAGTCTGACCATAGTCTTCATCATTCTTGGTTCTTTCCCTTTGATTACAGACAACACTAAGTATCAGGTCTCTGCACCAAAAGTATTTCTAACAAGCAAGCCTCCTTTCTGCTGCTCTGAGTCAGTAGTCCGTATTGTACCCGAGCAGACTGCATTCAAGTAGAGGTGGCATTTAAACAGTTAGTCATTCATCTCTGTAAAGGCCACTGACTGCAGGCTACTTCTTTATTACAGTGACTGGATTACCTAATGAATGTTTAACTGAAAAAAGTACCTGGAAAAAAAGGGGAAGGCGTCCGGGCAAAATGAAGAATGTTTAAAAAAAAAAGTGGTTAGCACACCCACTACACAGTTCTTGGGTTTGGTTTTTGATTGTGGGTTCCAACCTTCCTCTGTGACGTTTGCATGGACCTGCTGGAATAAAAACCTGTGGCCCTTTGTGACGTCACTTTAATTTATTTGTTTAATGAAAAAACACAAAAGAGAATAGGGGAAAAATTAAATCATTATCATTTTACACAAAACTCTAAAAATGGGTCCGACAAGAGTATTGGCACTCTTTGAAAAAGTACGAGATTCTTCTCTAACTTGTGTAATTAACAACACCTGTTACTTACCTGTGGCACATAACAGGTGGTGGCAATAACTAAATCACACTTGCAGCCAGTTAAAATGGATTAAAGTTGACTCAACCTCTATCCTGTATCCTTGTGTGTGCATGGACAAAAGAAAGAATACCAAAGAACTGTCTGAGGACTTGAGAAGCAAAATTGTGAGGAAGCATGGGCAATCTCAAGGCTCCAAGTCCATCTCCAAAGACCTGAATGTTCCTGTGTCTACCGTGCGCAGTGTCATCAATAAGTGTAAAGCCCATGGCACTGTGGCTAACCTCCCTAGATGTGGACAGAAAAGAAAAATTGATGAGAAATTTCAACAAAAGATTGTGCGGATGGTGGATAAAGAACCTCAACTAACATCCAATAAAGTTCAAGCTGTCCTGCAGTCTGAGGGTACAACACTGTCAACCCGTACTATCCGACAGCGTCTGAATGAAAAGGGACTATTGTAGGATACCCAGGAAGACCCCACTTCTGAACCACAGACATAAGAAAGCCAAAAATGTTTTGGAAGAATGTTCTCTGGTCAGATGAGACAAAAGTAGAGGTTTTGGGGGAAAAGAATCAACTTTTACAGGAGAAAAACAACTAGGCCTTCAAAGAAAAGAACATGGTCCCCACAGTCAATGTTTTGGGGTTGCTTTGCTTCCTCTGGCACTGGACTGCATGGCATTATGAAGTCTGAAGACTACCAACAAATTTTGCAGCATAATGTAGTTTGTTTGAGTTTTGTGATGATAATGATTTTTTTTTTCATTCTCTTTTGTGTTTTTTCATTGCAAGCAAAATAAATGATGGATATTACTACCAAAGCATTTGTAATTGCAATCATTTTCTAGGAGAAATTGAGCATTATCTGATATAATTGCAGGGGTGCCAATTCTTTTGGCCAGCAGTGTATTAGCTTTTATTTATTTTTAGGGGGGGAAAGAAAGGAAGATAGTAGAGAAGAGAGAGAGACAGACAGACAGACAGAAGAGGACAAGAACAGAGAACAAGAAATACATTAAACGCCTACACTACCTATGAATATGGTGGTGATATCGTTAGCTAATTGTATTTCTCGTGGATACCATGTGGGGGGGAGGGCCTGATGTCCTGGGAGAAAGAGGAGGAGGTGAGTCAGAAGGAGATGTGGTTAGCTGCGGTTGAGCGCACACAAATCAGCATTGTGAGGTGTGGAACCCAGTATCATGTGAATGACATGTAAGTGTGGATATGTTGACATCCTATTCTATGCTCCCTGATCGCCAATCTGGCACTGGCAATTTCTCTACTTGAATGTGTCTAATTGCACCCAGTCAAGCGTGAATCCAATCAGACTGGTGATAGTCCTGCAGGTAAGTGGAAATGCTGCACTGGGGCTGCTCAGGGCCACGGCACCCGCCAAACAAGGGGGAGGGAGCCAGCGCAGCCCATTCCTCCTACCGCAGCTCTGGCAAAAAGGCAACTGCCATCCCCTCGGGACCCAGAGTGGTCCCCCAGACCATCCGCGCCCCTATTAGCCTTCAGGAAACAGAACACGCCACTGACCCCCGCCCGGCCCACCAGCCACCGTCGCAACCCCTCAAACGACACGGCATAAATGGGACCCCCACGGCCTGATAGGCCTGAGGCAGGACAGGTCGTCACTTTTAGACCCCTGCTCCAGAAGGACTTATAACCCGGAAAATATAGAATGTAATACATGGTGATGAAAAAAACAACAAAAAAACAGGAACTTTTTAACAATTCACAAACTAATTGAAACCTTAAAACATAACATTTAAGAAACAATTATGCAATATTAAATGTCAAAAACGGCGCCCTTTAAATGGCATCCGCCTGCATTAATGCATTCTTGAAATCTGCTGTTGAACACTGTTTTAAAAGTGAGAATTTTGCTCAACGTCACTGCAAAGCAGTTAAAAAATCTGCCATTTTTGCAAACATGGTGAATTCAGGATGATTTTCAGTTTGCCAGCTCATATCAATAAAGCATTCATACACGAGGATGCTATTTAAGGAACGTTATTATTATCATTAATTTTTTCTTATTTCGTAATTGTTTTTTAAATGGCATGTTGTAAGGTTTCAATTACTGTATTTTCCGCACCATATGGCGCATCGGTGTATAAGGCTACCTTCAATGAATGGCCTATTTTAGAACAGTTTTCATATATAGGCGGCACTTTATGGTCCAGTATTAGTTCTGGGTGTGACAAAATATCGAAATGGTGATATATTGGTATCAAGGGTGTACGTTTGCATAGGGACGGTAGGGACATAACACTAATAACTTTTTAAATCATATTTTCTGCTGTAGAACTGGAATTTTATTATGATACCCGAGTTTCTGAGATGACATTTACTTTTTAAAATTTCATGACGCGAAAAAGAAGTTGTGAATGTTAACAAACTGTTTTATAAAGATTTATCGTCAATATGCATGTTTTTTTGACACCAACATGATAACACAATGTACAATTTTCCAAATGTATCTTTTTTAACACAATGTTTGCTATATCTTCACTTACAAACAAATAATCACCAAATATATTTTGATTCATTCTCTTCTTGTTGTAGTACAGTCAATGAATTAATAGGTCTAAAACAGTTTTGCCCACACAATAAATGTTGTTTTATGTAGTTTTATGTTTTTCCTATGAGAACAAAAGCACATGAACAGGACGTACTTGTAATTACCAATTAGCAAGTGGTAAGGATCATCTTTACCAGAGCATATGATTGCAGCATCAGGCTTTCCTGTGTGAAGTGTTTCCCCATGCTTACATGGGTCTAACATGCAAAATTGAAGACTGAAGTCTAAGATGACACATTGTCATTGTAAATATGAATGGTTTTTCTTATACTGTAAGTTCCCTGAGAGTCCCTGACAACCAATCATGGTTGTACAGCAGTCAAGTTAGGTTCCAGCATAGCCTTCATAATGTATTGACGGGATACGGGTCGTGGGGCCGATTAATAGGGGGCCTATCTCCGTCAAAGCTGACCGAATGGAAACACAGACAAAGAGCATTTTACGTTGAAAATTATTGTGAATAAATGCTTAAATCCCTGAATTCTTCATAGATATGGACGTAAAACAGTCTCGATTCTTGGTTAAAAGCCAAAAAAAAAAGGGCAGTAAGCATTTATTTTATGTAAATATGTTGAATGTGCTGCTAGTCTTTAAGCAACTATGGCGCCAACTCAACACCACAAAGAGCATTTTACGTTGAAAATTCTTGTGAACAAATGCTAAAATCCCTGAATTCTTTATAGATATGGACCTAAAACAGTCTTGATTCTTGGATAAAAGCAAAAAACAAACAAACAGGCAGTTAGCATTTATTTTACGTAAATATGTCGAATATGCTGCTACTCTTTAAGCCACTGTGGCGTCGTCCTATCACCACAAAGAGCTTTTTACGTTGAAAATTCTTGTGAATAAATGCTTAAATCTCTAAATTCTTTATAGATATGGACTTAAAACAGTCTCGATCCTTGGTTAAAAGCAATAAAACGGGCAGTTAGCATTTATTTTCCGTAAATATTGAACCTATGATGCTAGTCAGTAAGCAAAATAACGGCCACCAAATGTAAACAAAGATCTTTTTCAGTTGAAAATTCTAGTGAATAAATGCTGAAATCCCTGAATTCTTTACAGATACAAACATATACCAGGCTCGATTCTTGGTTAAAAGCCAAAAAAAAAATTTTTTAAACGGGCATTTAGCATTTACTTTTCCTGAATATTGCGAACTATGATGCTAGTCAGTAAGCAAAATAGCGTCCGTCGTATGTAAACAAAGATTTTTTTCCGTTGAAAATTCTTGTGAATAAATGCTTAAATCCCTAAATTTTTTACATACAGTGGGGAGAACAATTATTTGATACACTGCCAATGGGTTTTCCCATTGGCAGTGTATCAAATACTTGTTCTCCCCACTGTATATGAACGTAAAATGTCTTATTCTTGGTTAAAAGCAAAAAAACGGGCAGTTAGCATTTTTTTTACGTAAATATTGCGAATTATGATGCCAATTCCATAGCGGTTCGAAAAATATAATAATTACCTTGAATCCTCGAACAAATCACTCCTGAGACAATCCTTTCTGTTTGTATCCGGTACAGCTGTCCTATTTTTTCAACCTAAATCTGGCGTTGGATCGCTGCATGTGTTTGAGAATAACTGCGACCGAATGAAGCAGATGTGGGACGGCCCCCTACTTGAAGGCGTGGCGCCGTGTCTGTGAAATGTGTCCCGTCAACATCATGATCAAGTCAATGGTTCCAGCTCACCCATAATCATAAGTGGACTAGTGGGATTAAAAATATATAGATGAATGAGTTTTAAGAGATTGTTTCAATGCATTTTGTAAGTTCCCTTTACTTCTGGTTTCAGCTGAAAGTCACTTTTTACCATCCACATTCTAGGTGCACAATTGATTGACACTGCCTCTGAAGTACATGACTCCTGAAAACAAAAATAAATGGTTTTGGTTCCCTTGACACCCACTTTCAGTAAAATAACAGAAGATGAGCAGAGAGTGGCTGGCAGGGAAGGTCTGACCAGCAACAATTGTTTTGACCTTTGACAGATTTGATTTGAAGACTTAAGGCCTTTATATTTCTTAACTATCCCTAGTGGATTTCAGGGCTTCTTGGTCCATTTGGCTGTTGCCTGTAGTTGTTATTTATCAAACAAGAATGTTTTAAAATAAGAAAAAGTAGCTGGTTGGGGTGTGTTTGTTTTTTAATGGGCTTTTTTTTGTATTTGAGGGAAAGTGGTATGGAAGATAAAGTAAATGAATGAATGACTGTACAAAATTGACATTATTGTACGAAATATTTGTCACTGGAGCAAAACAAATACAAATCACTTCATGCTCAATCTCAGTGTTGCTTTTGTTAGCCTTCCATTCTCATCTTCCACCTCAAATATATATCTTATCCGTCTCTTGGCTCCTACCTTTTAAGCAGGGATGTGCCGAAAAATTCTTCGCCGAAAAATGAAAAACCGAAAGGTCGAATAATACACATTTATACTATTGATTTATTTTTTTTATCTTTTTTTTTTAAATAGTTTATTTCATTATATTCTGATTAATGCCCTTTGCTCTGGGGCATCAATAGACCTAATACAAGCCAGCAATTTTTGTTTTTAGCACTTATCTATCATAAAAAGTCAGAAATAGCGCTTTAAACTATATCTTATCAAACCAAATACATCCATCCATCATCTGCTGCATAATCCAGGGTCGTGTCGCGGGGGCAGCAGCTTTAGCAGGGAAGCCCAGACTTCCCTCTCCCCAGCCATTTCAACAAGCTCCGCCGGCGGGATCCCAAGGCGTTGCCAAGCCAGCCGAGAGACATAGTCTCTCCAGTGTATCCCGGGTCGTCCCTGGGGCCTCCGCCAGTGGGACATGCCCGGAACACCTCTCCGGGGAGACGTCCAGGAAGCATCCGAACCAGATGCCCCAGCCACCTCAACTTGCTCCTCTCAACGCAGAGGACTAGTGGCTCCACACCAAGTCCTTCCCGGATGACTGTGCTTCTCTCCCTATCTCTAAGAGAGAGCTCAGACACCCTGCGGAGCAAACTCAATTCGGCCGCTTGTATCCGGGATGTTGTCCTTTCGGTCACGACCCACAGCTCGTAACCATAGGTGAGGGCAGAAACGGAGATTGACTGGTAAATCGAGAGCCTTGCCTTTTGGAACAGCTCCTTGTTTACCACTACGGACCGGTGCAAAGTCCGCATCACTGACGACGCTGAACCAATAAGTCTGTCGATCTCCTGCTGCCTTCTACCCTCACTCGTGAACAAAACCCCAAGATACTTGAACACTCCACTTGGGGCAGGATCTCATCTTTTTCTGACTGAGGACTATAGTCTCGGATTTGGAGGTGCTGATCTTCAACCCAACCGCTTCATACTCGCTGCAAACCGCTCCGGTGAGAGTTGGAGGTTACGGCTTGATGAAGCCAGCAGCACCACATCAACTGCAAAAAGCAGAGATGTGATGCTGAGGCCACAAAACGGACCCCTTCAACGCTTGGGCTACGCCTACAAATTCTGTCCATAAAAGTTATGAACAGAGTCGGTGACAAAGGACAGCCTTGGCGGAGTCCAACCGTCACTGAGAATGAATTTGACTTACTGCTGGCAATGCGAACAGAACTCTGACACCGGTTGTACAGGGACCAAACAGCCGTTACCAAGGGGCTCGGTACCCTGTACTCCCGGAGCACCCCCCACAGGACTCCCCGAGGCAGTTCTCCAAATCCACAAAACACATGTAGACTGGTTGGGCGAACTCCCATGCATCCTCGAGGACCCTGACCAGGGTGTACAGCTGGTCCACGGCAGGGACGAAAACCACACTGCTCCTTCTGAGTAAAAGAATCAACTTCCCGACGGACCCTCCTCTCCAGCACCCCTGAATGAAAAGGGGGTCCACCACCCTGGTCTGCCAATGCAAAGGAACTATCCCCGACGTCCATTTGATGTTGTAGAGGCGTGTCAGACACAACAGCCCCACAACATCCAGAGCCTTTAGCAACTCCGGGCAGATCTCATCGACCCCTGGGGCCTTAACACCGAGGAGCTTACAAAATACATGTTTCCGTAAAAAAGTTGTGTTTAGTTATGGGATTTCTTCGGCGCACTGCACAGCCCGAAACATTTGACCGATCGGCACCATTCAGATATCGAAACGACCGGAATTTTCACGTGATGTAGGGAATTTTTTGAACGACCCCAAAAAATTTTCCGTTTGCCCATAAACGGGTTTTTACCAATTTTTACCAAAATTACTGTTCCCTGGAAATTTGCTCAAAACTATCCAATTCATTTTTAATGGGATGCAACGTTCATATTTTCCATTCACTTCCAATGTAATTTCCAATGGAATTTACATTGCATTGATGCCATTGACGGCCATGTATGTCCACTCTATTTATACCAATGTACTTGGATTCCATTGACGCCTATGTAAGTCGAAGCCATTGATAGCCATGGACGTCGAAATTTCCCATTCATTTCCAATGGCATTAACTATTGTGACCGCACACGAGGTAGGCCTGGCCAGGAAGGAGCTTGAGACGCCAACATGTCCAACCAAACAGTTCTTTAATCAGAAAAAACAGCGGGTTTCCCCAAAAGAAAAAGGCCGAAATGTGGCACAAACAGTAACAAAATAAACAATAGTGATGGGTCCAGTGATACTAATGCGCCGGCGCGTGCGCCGAGCTCATGAAGCAACCCCCTGCGTCGGTGCGCGTATCACTACAAGAAAATCACGTGACCGATGCATGAACTCATTGAACTGTGTCGACACAGTCATGACGCGGCAAACTGGTTCAAAAGGAAGCGCGTCTGTCAACGCAATGGAGCTGCTGAAACAATCCACATCTCAGGTTACTTCCTCGTTGTCTACATGCTGTGGAAATGGACGTAAGACAGGGAAAATGCACTTGTCATCTTCCATTCAAAATGCAATTAATTTTAAGGTAAATCTTAGTTTATTTGTGTGACGGGTGCATGCGGGTTCGTCGTTTGCGGTGCCTTGCCTTCAAGAACACGTGCTGGCATATGACCTGCTAGCTTAGTGGTTAGAGCAAACACCATTCATCCCCGACGCGTCGTGCGCATGGGTTTGAGTGCAATTAGTTTTTTTTTTTTTTTTGCATTTGTACTTTGTATATGACTAACCTGTCATATACAAACAGTTGCCACCTCCTCAATGCTGATGACTTATTGGGCCAAGCATGAGAATGAAGTTTCTGATAATCCCAAAATAAACACAGGTATGGAGCCATTCCTTTACATTCCCACAGTCACTTTTTTGGTAATTTATTAGAAATCTGTAATTAAGCTATAATTTATTTTTTGTCCACTTCAATTTCTTTCTGATGGGCTATGGTAGCACTTAAATGATGAAGTGGGGAGTCAAGGAGGCAATGCAACAGTAGATGAAATTGCAAAATTGCAACGATGCATGGCTGAGCCGAACATGGCAGGCAATGCCGATTTTCTTCAATACTGGAGGAGCCAATGGACGTCTTATCCAAACCTCTTTCAACTGGAAATTCTTGTGCATGCTGGCATCGTTGGTTCTATGCGAGTGTGTTGTCCACAGCAGGCTTGTTAAAAATAAAAATTAAAAAAAGTAACCAACTAAATTTTAAACATAAAAAAAAAAAACTATGTTTTTGAATACATTTTTATCAGAACAAAAAGTCCACAGGCATTCGTCATTCACCCATTCATTATTACTCACATTTTCACATTATAATATATGTTCACATAATTTAAAGATATGGAATAATGCAATATGAATGCAAAGACTTATATGATTTGATTTTACATGCTATGTCATCAATTCAGTGTCAGTCTGTCAAGTGGGTTGCCTGTAGGGATTTTTTATGTCCAGCAGGTGTCAGTATTCAATGACACAGTATCCACACTGTGTCAACACAGTGTGTCACTGTGTCGACACGCTTCATGAGGTCTCACGGACCCATCACTAGTAAACAATCAACTAAACTGTCTCAAAAATGGCAACTTAGGTCTGTTCTCATCACAATTCTCAAATGTCTTAAAAATGGCAACTTAGGTCTGTTCTCAAAATACTTTCTTCTAAGTCTATCTGTCAGTCTCCTTCCGCCCTCCCCTTCGCTTCATCTGGTCGCCTTTTAACTTGTCCTCCAGGCCAGCTGCAATTAAGTGGCTTAAGCAGCCACACCTGGATGCGTTGTGCGGCATGCTGGGAAGTGTAGTCTTTGGCCTGGCGGCCATTTTGACTTGATTCTTCAGCTCTGGAAAAGGAATGTAACGGCCCTCCACTACCTGTCCCCGCCTGATGTCAGACTATGTATTGAGACCAATTTAGACAGATGCCATTGACAGCTATGTACTGTATGTCATTTCTATTGATGCCACTGTACTTGGATTCCATTGACGCATATGGATGTCGACGCCATTGATGGCCATGGACGTCCAAATTTTTTCCCATTGATTTTCAATGGCAAAAAAAACAATATCCCCAAATAAACAGGAAATTTCCAGATATCAGTTGGACGGGCCCCTGAAATGTCCCCGATTCCATTGACGCTTATGGAGGGTGATGCCATTGACGGCCACAGACATCCAAATTTTTTCCCATTGATTTTCAATTGCAAAAAAACCAATGTCCCCAAATAAACAGGAAATGACCAGATATCAATCGGACAGCCCCCAAAATGACCTGATACGACCAGGCCACGTTCCCCCCCAAATGTCCCCAAATAACCTGATATGACCAGGCCACGCCCCCCAAATGTCCCCAAATCAACAGGAAGTGACCTGATATTGTCCCTGAAATTTCGCAAACCAACCTGGGCAGGGCTAAGATCTGTATCTCCACACAGCAAAGACCCAGAGTAATTTCTCCAGAAATTGCAGAGTCTAGTTGTAGGATGTAGTGTCAGAAAACTGGGTCTACGTCAGAGGTCATCGGTGTTCCAACAGGACAATGACCCAAAACATACCTCAAACAGCACCAAGAAATGGTTGGAGACAAAGCGCTGGAGAATTCTGAGGTGGCTATCGAGGAGTCCAGATCTAAATCCCATTGAACACCTATGAAGAGATCCCAACATTGCTGTTGCAAGAAGACACCCTTCACATCTGAGAGACCTCTAGCAGTTGGCAAAAGAAGAGTGGTCCAAAATTCCATCTGAGGTGCACGAAACTTGTTGATGGTTATAGGAAGCTATTGCTTTCTGTTATTTCTTCTAAAGGATGTGCAACCAAATATTGAGTTGAGGGTGCCAACAATTTAGTGCAGCCCATTTTTTGCATTCTCTGTAAAATTGTGTACATTTTGGTTCTTCTCTTCAGCTTAATTGTGTTTTTCCACTGTAAATCCCAAAAATAAACATGTTCATACTGAAAACATTTGTAATTGTGTTAATGTCTGGGAGGGACTGTATTTTCTGGAAAAATTCCAGGGGTGCCAATAATTTTGTCCATGACTGTATGTAACAGTATATTAGCATTGCAGACGTGTTATAAATATTTCTTGACTGAGGACCTGAAACTCCGCACTCAAGAGCTTCTATAGCACAAACACAACACGATTCAATCGTTTGGAAAGCACTGACAGAGCAGTGTTTTTGTTTGTCATTAACCATGGTGTGGTTTTACTTTGGCACACACGCAAAGCACAATTCAGAACATAGTTTTCTAGCTCCTCACATTTCCTATTTTGTTCTCCCAGGAGATCTCAGTCTTTTAACATTCAGGAAATTGATTTTGACTCCTGGTGTCTTACGCGTAACTTGATGCCAAACATAGCAAACTGAAAAGCCTCAGTATAACCATGGAACAATTCTAATGTCCTGGAGGCAGATCACTGAAATGGCAGGATGGCAAAGCAACTTGAAAATTCCATAAACTGCTCCATGTTTCTGCTTACGAGAAATGACAAGCACGCAATGGAACTATGTAGCTGGAGACCAGAAGAAACCATAACAAATGCTGGCACATTAGGCAGAGTGATGTACGTTCTTTAGTGCACCTGCAATGCGGAAATTCACAATTTTTGTGTGCATGCGATGCAATCAAATGGACTAAAAACTCTCCACTTGCTAAAGGTAAATACAAATGTTTAATATACAGACCAATACAGACAGAGGTTAAGTGGACTGGAGCCCTCCGGAGCCGAACTCCACCTACTTAATCAAATAAACAATTCAATTCAAAGTGACAGTAGTGTCCATAGACTGTATTTGGAAGTATTGTCGAGGACTAGATGTCATTTTCGCGTGCAGAATCTGCATGGCTCTCCCATATGCAAAGGCTGACATCGGGGGCGTCACTAGACCTAATACAATACTGGGGCAAAGTGGGGCGCTGGCGAGTTAGCACAAAATGTTTGAGCACTTATTCACATAAAATGTCAGTAATAGCACTTTAAACTATATATAATCAAACCAAAACACGTTTCTGTTATACAGTGGGGTTTTTTGTTGTTGTTGTATTTCAGCCCTCAGTATTCAAAATCAAAATTAGGAAATCCCTTGTTGATGGTCAGTTCACCTCTGCTCATGCTCAACAACTTCCATCTCTCGTTCACCTCTTCCTGCACTCTGCTGCTCTAGAAATGGGGAATACAGGGTTTCCCCTAAGATTTTTTGAAGCTGTGGTGGTGGGCTGCATCGGAGTCGGACAGCCTCACCATATCGTGCCACGGCGAAATTGCGTCATATCATGACGAATAAGAATTTTTTTCCACGTTTTTTTCCCCAAGGAGAACCATAACAAAGATATATTTGAAATATTTCATTAGCCAGGCTTATGTCGTAGCTCTCAGCTACGGGACATTTACGGAAAAATGCGTAACTGATTACAGCTACGTTAACCTACGTGATAATACGACTTGTTTTCTCGGATCAATAGTACGACTTACATCTCGTAGTCCAGGGGTCGGCAGCACAAAATGTTGAAAGAGCCATATTTGACCAAAAAAACAAACTGATACAGTATGTCTGGAGCCTCAAAAAAATTAAAAGCCTTGTATAAGCCTTATAATGAAAGCAACACCGGCTGTATGTATCGATGTTAGCGACTGTGTATCACAAAAGTGAGTACACCCCTCGCATTTCTGCAGATATTTAAGTATACTGTATCTCTGTAAATGTTATGCAATTATTCTGTGTTTCTCAACTGGTAGGTTGTGACCTAAAAGCGGTTTATGTTGCCTAGGGGGGTTACCTAGCTTACCTCTCTCATTCCTACTTCCTGATTTATCCTTGCTGCGAGCAAATAACTTTCAAACATCCATTTGCAATCGTAATGCTTCTTGAGTCAAATAGAAATAGAAAATAATACATTTTGTTACAGCAGGGACTGCAATAACAAATAAAATGCTTGTGAAACAGCTGGAAATGATGATGAGCACACATTAAAAAAAATGTTAGCCATCATATCCCAAAGATAGGCAATTCATTCTTACGGATTCATTCTATTTATTTTGTTCATATAAACAATTAGCAATAAATATCATCAGTGTTGATACAGTTCAAATACCACATATCATTTTAACACAATATTAGACCAAGCTCTTGAGTGAAAGCCTCTCACTCAAATCGCATTTAACTTTCATTGTATTCATGGCCAGTTAGCTAAAAGACGGCAGCTAATCTGTTATTTCAATTTGCGACCAGAGTAGTTTACCGCAGTTTACTGCCTCATAAGTAAAGAGTAAAGTTGAACCATTTAAATTCAAAATTCATGGGAATAGGTGATGAAGCAAACATCATCACAGAGGTAAAAACAAACAACAAGGATGGGCAGTTTATCCGGCACCTGTAAAACAGGTGGGAAGATCATTTGCATTGTCGACTGTATGAATAGCACCCGTGACGTAATATTGATGCTGCATTCACGTATTGTTGGACTAATCGAAAAAATGATTCTCTATTACATGGTGTCTATAAAAAGCGCCAAATAGTCACTGACTAAACTTGTGATATATCATTGGAGCATTAAAATAGGTTACTCCTTTTTGTTGCAACCTTGTTTTATCCTGCATTACAACTTTACAACACATCAGAACGATTTTTCAACTTGGGAATTCCCGACACACATGAACGCAGTATATCTCCTGAAGGTTCTTCATGGAAGTGTCAAGTCTCATGCGCATGTATTACCATATTAAGGAGCAATGTGCAGATTGTCTACATAGTGTGAAGAGAGCAATATGACGATATTAAGTAGGCGCATTCTGTAGATTATGCTATGTAGACTTATACCTCCAAAGTATTTTTTGTTTTTGTTTTTACCGGTGATAATGAAAAATTGAGTAATGGTAGATTTAATGAGATGAAAAAGTTCTGAAATATTCAACAATTCATCAGTCCAATAAGAATTTTAATTTTTAAATGGTTAGCTGCTTTAGATTATATGCCTTGTGTAATGGCAAAATGTCAGTGATTATCCCAGTTAGCTTAAAAGTAGAGGCTGTGGCTGGCTGCACAAAAATATTTGTGAAAGGTCAAACGAGTGTAGCCTACTCCTGATATCCAAAGCCTCTTCAAACTGTTGTTGTTCTCCTCTTTGTCAGTTCAAGAGGATGCACTATTCAGTTTAAGTCTGGAGTTTAACTTAACTAGGCTACAGCTTTCCACTTCTGGCAAACGATGAATACATGTTGTTGTTTTGGCAGTGTATTTGAGGGAATTGTGTTTCATTAATTTGAGAGTAAAGATTAATGAGAAACAAAGACAATTACCTCTGCCTGAATTTCAGATTACTATGTTTTAATGGCACTTGTCCATTAAGTCTTCCGCAGACAGTAAATTGGTATTTTTTGCTCTCTGAAGGCTGCTGCTGATGTCACTAACAGATGTTTATAGGTCCTTAAATCTCTATTCAGCTGCTGCTGTTAGAAATTATATGATAGTATTACTTAAAGCATCACTTTCTTTCTCTTTGCCATTCCGTAATGTGTATGTGTATTTATTGTTATTGGCAGTTGTTGATTTTGCAATTACTTGCGTTTACTCTAAGAAAGGTCTCTGGTTTTCCTGTTGATTACACTTATACAGTAACCAGTATAAAAATCAGAGTTGTCCAATATTATCTTGTAGCCGATATTATCGGCCGATAAAAGAATTTTACAATGATATCGGACATCGAATATCGGTTTTGGGCAAATTCACGTCTTGCCTATAAAGTTAATGTAGAAACCTTCTGCCTTTGTACAAGGGTTGGTCACAGCTTAGTACAGCAGTTATGCTTATCCATAGACTTCATAATGTATTGACGGGGTGTGTCGATTCATAGGGGGCCAATCTCCGTCAAAACTGACCGAGTGGAAACAGAGACAAAGAGCTTTTTCTGTTGAAAATTCTTGTGAATAAATGCTTAAATCCCTAAAGTATTTATAGATATGGACGTAAAACAGTATCGATTCTTGGTTAAAAGCACACAAAAAAAAAAAAAAAAACGTGCAGTTAGCATTTATTTTACATAAATGTTGCGAACTATGTTGCTAGTCAGTAAGCAAATTAGCGGCCGCCATATGTAAACAAGGAGCTTTTTCCGTTAAAAATTATTGTGAATAAATACTTAAAACCCTGAATTCTTAACAGATATGGACGTATAACAGTCTCGATTCTTGGTTAAAAGCAAAAAAAAAACATTCAGTTAGCTTTTATTTTACGTAAATATTGCAAACTATAATGCTAGTCAGTAAGCAAAATAGCGGCCGCTATATGTAAACAAAGAGCTTTTTCTGTTGAAAATTTGTGTAGATAAATGCTTAAATACCTGAAATCTTTACAGATACTGTATGGACGTAAAACAGTCTCGAGTCTTGGTTAGAAGCAAAAAAATATTTTTTTTAAATGTGCAGTTGTCAGGAATACGCGGGCAGACAGGTTGTGTGTGGACCCAAATGCAGGGAAAGGGAAGCGAGGCAGAATGGCGGTGCAAAAGGTTTTTAATTAATGTCAACAAAAACAAAGTACCAACAAAACGACTGGGGTATCCAAAAACTCTTAACAAACAAAAGTCAGGCTAACAAATCAACTTACTTTCAAAGCAGGGCGAGTAACACGAGGAACTGGGGGGGAAAACGCAGGCATGAATGTGGACAAGTACATTGACAATGACGCAACAAGGAGTGACAAGAAACTGGGTGCTTATATACACACACACGCAGACAAGGGGTAACGAGACAACGAGGAACAGCTAGGTAACACAGAAGGATGCAGATTAGAGGATACACTAGGAGAAGGTACAACAGGTGAAATCAATGGGCAATCACAGGGACAAGTCACACTAGGAGAAAACCAACACAAACCCTAACAGCAGTTAGCATTAATTTTACATTGATATGTCAAATGTGCTGCTAGTCTTTAAGTCACTGTGGCGGCCCCCTTAGTACAACAAAGAGCTTTTTGTGTTGAACATTCTTGTGAATAAATGCTTAAATCCCTGAATTCTTTATAGATATGGACGTAAAAAGGTCTCGAATCTTGGTGAAAAGCAGAAAAACGGGCAGTTAGCAGTTATTTTACATAAAAATTGCAAAGTATAATGCCAATGCTGTAGTGGCTAATTTCTCCCAATGATTTTTTTTTTTTCAAAACGCATGCATGGTATGGAAAATATAACAATTACCTTGAATCCTCGAACAAATCACTCCTGAGACAATCCTTCCTGTTTGTATGAAGTACAGTTTTCGTGCTTTTTCAACCTAAATCCGGCATTAGATCGCTGCATGTGACTGACTGCTAATAAATAAAGCAGAGTGTGGGATGGCCTCCTTCGGGAATGCGTGACGCAGTGAATGGGAAATGTGCCACGTCAATATATTTTTAAGTTTATGGCTTATCAACCATTAGATGTATCCGAACTAAGATGCTTGGGGTTTGTTATGTTTGTTATGTATTTGTTATTCAAAAATGACCGTTTGCCCGAAAACTGAGTTGTTGTTTTTTTCATACAAAAATGAAAATTCTCGAAACTGTTTTTTTGTCCAAATCACATTATATATACATAGAAAATTTCAGGACGTTAAAGGGCATAAAAGTTTTTGCTTAAAACGTAAGGTGCAGCCAGAATTTGCCCCAAAAAATTGTTTTCATTCCCAATGTCCCTATTAGCCATTCATTACAGTAAAACTAACATTTCCATTTACTCCTATTGATTTCCAACTAAAGTGATTAAATATAAACGGCAAGTGACCGTGAAATGCCCCCAAATCAACAGAAAGTGACCCAATATGAACAAGATGTGACCCTGAAATGCCCGACAATCATAAAGGAGTTATCCTGAAATGCCTTAAAATCAACAGGACGTGGCCCTGAAATGCTTCAAATTCAACAGGAAGTTACCCTGGACTGCCCCCAAATCAACAGAAAGTGACCCAATATGAACAAGATGTGACCCTGAAATGCCCGACAATTATAAAGGAGTTACCCTGAAATGCCTTAAAATCAACAGGATGTGGCCCTGAAATGCTTCAAATTCAACAGGAAGTTACCCTGGACTGCCCCCAAATCAACAGAAAGGGACCCAATATGAACAGGAAGTGGCCCCGAAATGCCCATAAATCAACAAGTTGTGACCTGATATGTACAAAGAGTGACCCTGGAATGCCTCGAAATCAACAGAAAGTGGCCCTGAAATTTCTCAAAATCAACATGAAGTGACCCTGGAATGCCCCCCAATCAACAGGATGTGACCCAATATGAACAAGAACTGACCCTGAAATGCCCCAAAATCATCAAGTCGTGACCCGATATCTGCAGCGAATGACCCTGAAATCCCTCAAAATTAACAGGAAGTGACCCAGGAATGCCAGAATAAAATCAACAAGTGACCCAATCCTGTATGTACAAGAAATGAACCTACTTTAATAGGAAGTGACTTAATATGAATAGGAAGTGAACCTGAAATGCCCCCAAATAAACAGGAAGTGACCCGATATCCCAACCATCACAGCAAAGCTACCATCGCAATTTCTCCAGAAATGGCATTTTCTAGTTATTTTAAATAATGCAAATAGTGCATTCAACAATGTTATACTGTTCCAAGAATAATATAACCAATAACACTTATATGACCTATACACTAATATGACCTTCACCATTCTTATACTCGAAAAGTTATATCTGCATAAAAATTACCCATCCTGTAAAGATATGCACACCCACACGATGGTGATGTCATTTAGTTAGACGGCTCCATATGAAGGGATCCTGACTTGTTGCTTTCAAGGCCATGCTCAGCTCGATGTACAGTACAAGTATTATGACTACTGAAAAATGTGTTTGAGTACACAAATACACCCCATGTGCAGACATAATACTGTAAATGACCCATTTGGTTCCACGGGCACGTACAAAGAAATTTGGGAGGAATTTTATTTAAACATGCACTCAACATACATAGGGGACATACACAGTCACATCAGGAAAAGTGCCAACACACACTTTTTAACTCATTCACTCCCAGCCATTTTCACTGGAGCAAGGCCCTTCGCTTGAATTGAATATAACAAAAATGGTAATGTATTACTAACAGCCACAGTTGATAAAAATCAAACATTCCCGTTGGAGTCTTGTTTTTGTACATTTACCTGGATTTTGACTGATTTTGCAAGGCCCACAGAAAATTCTGTTCTATTGCCATATAAACATGGAATGCACCAAAAGAAAGATTAGACTCTCTTCTTTTAGCAGAAAGAAAAAGTCCGTTCATATCTTTTTCCATTCTTTAGAAATCAGCATTAGAAAATAGCTTAGTTTGAGCAATTTTACAATTTCTGATGAAAAAATCAGAGAAGTTGAGCTTTTTGTGAAATCATACATTTCAAACATAACTTTAACACAGCTATTTTTCGCTTATGTGACATGCCAAACATCAGAATAATGTTTTCATTCTACAAAATAACAAACAACAACACAAATAGAGCTTTTGATCGCAAAGTAACAATTAATTTACACATAACTAAACTATTGAACTGTTAAACTATATGCGCACATAACAACGGGAAAGGCTCTCGGCTGCTCCCGGTTGAATGAGGTGGCTCTCTCTGATGAGCCCGGATCAAGATCGGTCTCACTTTTTTCATTATCTTCATCGTTGGTTTCAACCTCAGGCTAAGGAGTAACGCAATGTAAGCTCCATAGAACACGTGTGGAACCTGACGCTGTTGTGGACGTCACCGTCTGTCTCAGAAAGATTTTTTTAAATCCTTCTTTAACGACGGTTTCGTTTTCTTTTCAAAGCACTCCTCCAGTGTCGTTTGCCTTTTTTTCCCCGATCGTTCTCCACATTTTTCTCAAATTCTCATGCGTCTTCACAAGCTCCCTCCAACTTCTGTTTCCTGACTATTTTTCTTCACTTCCTTTCTTGGCCCGAGATGAGTTCTTACCGAATGCGCTACTGACCTCCAGTGGCCAGTTTTATTGGTTTAAAATGGCTTTTGAGCTTTGTGCATTGTATCTTAGATAGATCGGAACCTATAGATGCCTCTTGTCAAAAAAAAAACTCAAAAGACATATATATATATATATGTTTTTGGGACACTGAAGCAATTAAAAATAGAACATATTTATACGTTTTTGGGAGCAAATGAGTTAATCATTCTAAAGTCAAGATCGCGGAGAAAGCAATCATACCGTCTGTCCATCCATCCATTATCTACCGCTTTATAATGGGTTGGGTCGTGGGGGCAGCAGCTTTAGCAGGGAAGCCCAGACTTCCCTCCCCCCAGCCACTTCAACTAGCTCCTCCGGCAGGATCCCAAGGCGTTGCAAGGCCACTGGAGAGACATAGTCGTCCCCGAGGCCTCCCCCCGGTGGATTATGCCCAGAACACCTCTCCAGAGAGGCGTCCAGGATGCAATCAAACAAGACGCCTGAGCCACCTCAGCTGGCTCCTCGCGACGCCGAGGAGTAGCGGCTCGACCCTGCCTCCCTCCCGGATGACTGGGCTTCTCACCCTATCTTTTAAGGGAGAGCCCGGACACCCTGCGGAAGAAACTCATTTCGGCCGCTTGTCTCCGGGATAATTTTCTTTCAATCATGACCCACAGCTCGTGACCATAAGTGAGGGTAGGAACGTAGATCTACTGGTAAATCGAGAGTTTCGTCTTTTAGCTCAGCTCCTTCTTCACCACTACGGACCGGTGCAGAGTCCACATCACTGCAGACGCTGCACCGATTCGGCTGTCGACCTCCTGCTCCTTCCTGCCCTCATTCGTGATCAAGACCCCAAGATACTTGAACTCCTCCACTTGGGGCAGGATCACATCCCCGACCCGCAGAGGGTACGCCACCTTTTTCTGACTGAGGACCATGGTCTCAGATCCAGCAGGGCCTAGAACCAAAAGTGGTATTTCCCGTGTGGCAAAATGGATTTTGCCATGTGGCGTTTTTTTGCCATGTGGCAAAATGGATTTTGCCATGTGGCATTTTTTTTGCCATGTGGCACTTTTTTGCCATGTGGTAAAATGGATTTTGACATTTGGCTTTTTTTTTTTGCCATGTGGCAAAATGGATTTTGGGTGGTATGTGGCATTTTTGGGGGATATATGGCAGTTTTGCAGGCCATGGACGTCCATGCCATTGACGGCTATGCATGTCCAAATTTTCCATTCATATTAAATGGCAGAAAAACGTGTGGCTGTGATTCATTTTGGCGCATGGCAAAAAAAAATGCCACATGGCAAAAAAAAAAGCCACATGACAAAATCCATTTTGTCACATGGCAAATACCACTTGGTTTTCACTGTCTCTCGATTTGGATGTGCTGATATTCATCCAAACCGCTTCACACTCGGCTGCGAATCGCTCCAGTGAGAGATGGCGATTGCGGCTTGATGAAGCCAACAGCACCATATCATCTGCAAAAAAAAGCAGAGCTACGATGCTGAGGCCACCAAAATGGACCCCCCTCAACACCTCGGCTGCGCCTAGAAATTCTTTCCATAAAAGTAGAAAACAGAATCGGTGACAAAGAGCCACCTAGGCGGAGTCCAACCCTCAATAGGAACGAACCCAACTCCTCAAGAACCCTGCCAATGATGTAAAGCTCGTCCACTGTTCCACAGCCGGGACAAAAACCACACTGCTCCTCCTGAATCCGAGATTCGACTTCCTGACGGACCTTCCTCTCCAGCACCCCTGAATAGACTTCACCAGGGAGGCTGAGGAGTGTGATCCCTCTAGAGTTGGAACACACCCTCCGGTCCCCTTTCTTAAAAAATGGGGACCACCACCAATAATAAATAAAGAATAAATAATAAATAATTCAATAAAGATTGAACATCAGTTTTTTGTATAATCCTTCATCTTACTTTAGATTATTTTTAAGACACAGGGATTTCATTGCTGGTTGCCAGTTTTGGAACAAACCAAAGTTCCAGCATCATCACCTTGTAAAGAGCCAAGAATCGGCATTGGACAAGGTGATGATGCTGGAACTTTGGTTTGGTGCTGTTCCAGTGAGAGTTACAAAGATGACTGCCTGAAGAAAACATCTAAATTCCCTCAGTCCTTGATGATATGGGGCTGCATGTCAGGCAAAGGCACTGAGAAGATGGCTGTGGTTAAATCTTCAATAAATGCACAAGTTTACAATGAAATTTTAGACAGCTTTCTTATCCCTTCAATTGAAAATATGTTTGTCATTTTCCAATATGATAATGCAACATGCCATAGAGATAAAACTGTTAAAGCATTCCTTGGAGAAAGACTCATCCAGTCAAGTTCATGGCCTGCAAATAGCCCAGATCTCAACCCTATTGATAACCTGTGGTGGAAATTAGAAAAAAAAAAAAGGTCCACAGCAAGGCTACTCCGACCTGCACGGGTGATCTTGCAACTGCAATGAAAGAGAGTTGGCACCAAATTGATGAAGAATACTCATCAGGTCCATGCCTCAGCAAGCTGTCATAAAAGCCAGAGGTGGTGCTACTGAATACTAGAGATGTGTTTTGATTGTTATTTCTTTGTTTGTTTCTCATGATTCCATTTTTTCCCCTCAGAATGGAGTGATTCCATAAATATTTCCCTGCACTTGCTCTATAAAAGTAACATTTACTGATCACCACAATGTTTTTTATACATTTCTTTTAGTTTTTCTGAATGCTAAAGAGTTGCACTTTTGAACAAATTCATTTTTTTCAAGCTTTTTATCTGAGTTTGTTCTACATGATAAAATGTCTGAATGAGTGCTCGTCCGAGACTGGTGTTTCCATACTTTTTGCTAGGGGTTGTATGCATGTGTATTTTTCGGCCTTTCGGTTTTCGGCCGAGAATTTTGCTTTCGGTAGTGCCTTTCGGTTTCCCTTTAAAATATTTAGAATTCGATACTCACACACATATTGGCTTTTGTTAGAAGAAGAAAACTCCAGAATGAGATCAGACTTGACATAATAACAGACCAAAATGCTTCTGGCTGATTGTCCTTTTGACAGATATGGGGTTGGAAATAAACCAAGGAGGTTGGTTTCTCCCCCCATGAGTCATCACCTTATCGTGGTGGAGGGGTTTGTGTGTCTCAATGATCCTAGGAGCTATGTTGTCTGGGGCTTCAAGCCCCTGGTAGGGTCACCCATGGCAAACAGGTCCTAGGTGAGAGGCCAGACAAAGTATGGCTCAAAAAGACCCCTTATGATGAGCAACATTAATGAACCCCAGTTTCCCTTGCCTGGACGCGGGTTACCGGGGCCCCCCTCTGGAGCCAGGCCTGGAGGTGGGGCTCGAAGGCAAGCGTCTGGTGGCCGGGCCTGTCCCCATGGGGCCCGGCCGGGCTCAGCCCGAAAAGGCAACGTGGGTTCCCCTTCCCATGGGCTCACCACCTGTGGGAGGGGCCAAAGGGGTCGGGTGCGTAGGGAGTTGGGCGGCAGCCAAAGGCGGGGGCCTTGGCGGTCCGACCCCCAGCTGCTGAAGCTAACTCTTGGGACATGGAATGTCACCTCTCTGGCAGGCAAGGAGCCTGAGCTGGTGTGTGAGGCAGAGAAGTTCCGACTAGATATAGTCGGACTCTCCTCCACACACAGCTTGGGTTCTGGTACCAATCCTCTCGAGAGGGGTTGGACTCTCTTCCACTCTGGAGTTGCCCATGGTGAGAGGCGCCGGGCAGGTGTTGGCATACTTATTGCCCCCCGGCTTGGCGCCTGTACGTTGGGGTTTACCCCGGTAGACGAGAGGGTAGCCTCCCTCCGCCTTCGGGTGGGGGGGACGGGTTCTAACTGTTGTTTGCGCTTATGCACTGAACAGCAGTCCAGAATACCCAGCCTTTTTGGAGTCCTTGGAGGGTGTGCTAGAGAGCGCCCCCTCTGGGGACTCCCTCATTCTACTGGGGGACTTCAACGCTCACGTGGGCAATGACAGTGAGACCTGGAGGGGCGTGATTGGGAGGAACGGCCCCCCCGATCAGAACCCGAGTGGTGTTCTGTTATTGGACTTCTGTGCTCGTCACGGTTTGTCTATAACGAACACCATGTTCAAACATAGGGGTGTCCATATGTGCACTTGGCACCAGGACACCCTAGGCCGCAGTTCGATGATCGACTTCGTAATCGTGTCATCGGACTTGCGGCCGCATGTTTTGGACACTCGGGTGAAGAGAGGGGCGGAGCTGTCAACTGATCACCACCTGGTGGTGTGTTGGCTCCGATGGCGGGGGAAGATGCTGGCCAGACCTGGCAGGCCCAAACGTATTGTGAGGGTCTGCTGGGAACGTCTGGCAGAATCCCCTGTCAGAAAGAGTTTCAACACCCACCTCCGGCAGAACTTCTCCCTTGTCCCGGGGGAGGTGGGGGACATTGAGTCCGAGTGGGCCATGTTCCGCACCTCCATTGTTGAGGCGGCCGATCAGAGCTGTGGCCGTAAGCCGATCAGAGCTGTGGCCGTAAGGTGGTTGGTGCCTGTCGTGGCGGCAATCCCCGAACCCGCTGGTGGACACCAGCGGTAAGGGATGCCGTCAAGCTGAAGAAGGAGGCCTATCGGGCCTTTTTGGCCTGTGGGACTCCGGAGGCAGCTGACAGGTACCGGCTGGCCAAGCGGACTGCGGCCTCGGCAGTCGCCGAGGCAAAAACTCGGACATGGGAGGAGTTCGGTGAGGCCATGGAAAACGACTTCCGGACGGCTTCGAGGAAATTCTGGTCCACCATCCGGCGTCTGAGGAGAGGAAAGCAGTGCACTAATAACACTGTGTATAGTGAAGATGGTGTACTGCTGACCTCGACTCGGGACGTCGTGAGTCGGTGGGGAGAATACTTCGAAGCCCTCCTCAATTCCACCGACACGCCTTCCTTTGAGGAAGCAGAGTCTGGGGACTCTGAGGTGGGCTCTTCGATCTCTGGGGTTGAAGTCACTGAGGCGTTTGGCAAGCTCCTCGGTGGCAAGGCCCCGGGGGTGGATGAGATCCGCCCGGAGTTCCTAAAGGCTCTGGATGTTGTAGGGCTGTCATGGCTGACACGCCTCTACAACATCGCGTGGACATCGGGGACAGTGCCTCTGGATTGGCAGACCGGGGTGGTGGTCCCCCTTTTTAAAAAGGGGGACCGGAGGGTGTGTTCCAATTATAGAGGAATCACACTCCTCAGCCTCCCCGGTAAAGTCTATTCAGGGGTGCTGGAGAGGAGGGTCCGTCGGGAAGTCGAATCTCGGATTCAGGAGGAGCAGTGTGGTTTTCGTCCCGGCCGTGGAACAGTGGACCAGCTCTACACCCTCGGCAAGGTCCTCGAGGGTGCATGGGAGTTCGCCCAACCAGTCTACATGTGTTTTGTGGATTTGGAGAAGGCGTTCGACCGTGTGCCTAGGGGAATCCTGTGGAGGGTGCTCCGGGAGTACGGGGTACCGAGCCCCTTGGTAAGGGCTGTTCGGTCCCTGTACGACCGGTGTCAGAGTCTGGTCCGCATTGCCGGCAGTAAGTCGAATTCGTTCCCAGTGAGGGTTGGACTCCGCCAAGGCTGCCCTTTGTCACCGATTTTGTTCATAATTTTTATGGACAGAATTTCTAGGCGCAGCCGAAGCGTTGAGGGGGTCCGGTTTGGTGACCTCAGCATTGAATCTCTGCTTTTTGCAGATGATTTAGTGCTGTTGGCTTCATCAAGCCGTGACCTCCAACTCTCACTGGAGCGGTTCGCAGCTGAGTGTGAAGCGGTTGGGATGAAGATCAGCACCTCCAAATCCGAGACCATGGTCCTCAGTCGGAAAAGGGTGGAGTGCCCTCTCCGGGTCGGGGATGAGATCCTGCCCCAAGTGGAGGAGTTCAAGTATCTTGGGGTCTTGTTCACGAGTGACGGTAGGAGGGAGCGGGAGATCGACAGGCGAATCGGTGCGGCGTCTGCAGTAATGCGGACTCTGCACCGGTCCGTAGTGGTGAAGAAAGAGCTGAGCCGAAAAGCAAAGCTCTCGATTTACCAGTCGATCTACGTTCCTACCCTCACCTATGGTCACGAGCTTTGGGTCGTGACCGAAAGAACAAGATCCCGGATACAAGCGGCCGAAATGAGTTTCCTCCGCAGGGTGTCCCGGCTCTCCCTTAGAGATAGGGTGAGAAGCTCGGTCATCCGGGAGGGACTCGGCGTCGAGCCGCTACTCCTCCGCGTAGAGAGGAGCCAGCTGAGGTGGCTCCTCTCTACGCGCCTGGAGAGGTGTTCCGGGCATGTCCCACCGGCGGGAGGCCCCGGGGACGACCCAGGACACGCTGGAGAGACTATGTCTCTCGGCTGGCCTGGGAACGCCTTGGGATCCCGCTGGAGGAGCTGGTTGAAGTGGCTGGGGAGAGGGAAGTCTGGGCTTCCCTGTTAAAGCTGCTGCCCCCGCGACCCGACCCCGGAACAAGCGGAAGATAATGGATGGATGGATGGAGGTTGGTTTCTTTTACTGAGAGAGTCACATCAGTTCACTGTACTTGGTAATATCTTGGGACTGATTTGCTGTATTAGGATACAAAGAAATCTCAAGAAAAGGAATTCTATAGGAAACTGGGTTGACAGGTGTCACAAAGCTTTGTCTCCGTTGAAGGTTATGTGTACCTTAAAAACACAATGAAAAGAGCAGACAGCTAAAATACCCAAGACTAAAACAAAAGACCTGACAACTCTGAGAAGTCCTGATTGAAATTCTAAAGGCTGCCTTCAAGCCAGCAGGAGCAGTTTTTTTTTTCTTTAAACAGGAATAACTGTCAACAGGTGCACTTTTTGCAATTATTTCAGTCTGTGATTTATTCACCGTCATAATGTTGCTTTTTCCAAAAGTTGTCACCATACTCAAGTGAAGTTTGCACTTAAAATGTCCCTGTCATTTCACTACTAATGCCTCAACATTGTCACATGTACCTCACTTTCACCGATATGGAAAGGAAATAGAAAAAAACATATAAAAATATCACTGCCAGGAATCAATCTTTATAAGTCTCATATTATGATTTACTCTTGAAAGTGGCCACTTTTGCAATATTTTCATACAAAACAGTTCAAGGATTTGAGTATAGAACAAGTAAAAAAATATGTACAGTGGTATAATAATGTATATGAACCTTTTGGAATTTCTCACATTTCTGCATAAAATCGTCAAATACTTAAGGCAAATAACATACTTGACTGTGCAGATCATCCCCTTCATTGTTCGTTTGAGGTTCTCCCTTCAGGCAGGATATTCAGAGTCCCTTGTTTTAAGTCCAACAGGACAAAGAACTCCTTTTTACCAAGTGCGATTAGGCTGTTACATTTGCACAATTCTTGCACCTAGATGCGAAGCTGTCTATAGCTTTTTTTTTTTTTTTTTAAATTGTAGTCCTTTATTTTATGTGTATGTTTTATCTGTTGTTGTGTTATCTGTGTGCTCACCTGCTGTAAGATAAGTTTCCCCTCCTTAGATGACAATAAACTTGAACTTGAACAAATGTGATCTAATCTTTGTCCAAATCACACAGATGAAAATAATGAAAATACAGTGTCTGCTTTAACTAAAACCAGCCAAACATTTATATGTTTTCATATATATATATATATATATATATATATATATATATATATATATATATATATATATATATATATATATATATATATATATATATATATATATTTTTTTTTTTTTTTTTTTTTAATATATATATATATATAAATAATATGTACAGTACAAGACCACTGATCTCCCTCGATCTGGGGGTCCATGCAAGATCTCACCCCATGGCGTCAAAATGATAACGAGAACGGTGAGCAAAAATCCCAGGACCACACGGGGGGACCTAGTGAACGACCTATAGAGAGCTGGGACCACAGTAACAAAGGCTACTATCAGTAACACAATGCGCCGCCAGGGACTCAAACCCTGCACTGCCAGACGTGTCCCCCTGCTTAAGCCAGTACAAGTCCAGGCCCGTCTGCGGTTCGCTAGAGAGCATTTGGATGATCCAGAAGAGGACTGGAAGAATGTGTTATGGTCAGATGAAACTTAAATAGAACTTTTTGGTAGAAACGCAGGTTCTCGTGTTTGTAGGAGAAAGAATACTGAATTGCATCTGAAGAACACCATACCCACTGTGAAGCATGTGGGTGGAAACATCATGCTTTGGGGCTGTTTTTCTGCAAAGGGACCAGGACGACTGATCTGTGTAAAGGAAATAATGAATGGGGTCATGTATCAATAGATTTGAGTAAAAATCTCCTTCCATCAGCAAAGGCATTAAAGATGAGACGTGGCTGGGTCTTTCAGCATGACAGTGATCCCAAACACACAGCCAGGGCAACAAAGGAGTGGCTTCGTAAGAAGCATTTCAAGGCCTTGAGTGGCCTAGCCAGTCTCCAGATCTCAACCCCATAGAAAATCTGTGGAAGGAGTTGAAAGTCTGTGTTGCCCAACGACAGCCCCAAAACATCACTGCTCTAGAGGAGATCTGCATGGAAGAATGGGCCAAAATACCAGCAACAGTGAGTGAAAAGCTTGTGAAGAGTTACAGAAAACGTTTGGCCTCCGTTATTGCCAACAAAGGGTACATAGCAAAGTATTGAGATGAACTTTTGGTATTGACCAAATTCTTACTTTCCACCATGATTTGCTAATAAATTCTTTATAAATCAAACAATGTGATTTTCTGTTTCTTTTCCCACATTCTGTCTCTCGTGGTTGAGGTTTACCCATGTTGACAATTACAGGCCTCTCTAATATTTTCAAGTAGGAAAACACAATTAGTGGTTGACTAAATACTTATTTGCCCCACTGTATATGTGCGCAGCCAATCAGCTCACAGGATAAAGCCACTATTATTGGTGGTTTGGTTTGTAAATCCCTATAGACCCTACTCACGTGACGTCACAGCCACGCCCCCGCGCCATGATGTCCGCATACTCGCCATAGAAATGCATTAGCGCTTCGTAAATTCTTCCTATTATTGCACGTTTTACTGCTCGTCAACATTAATACTCAAAATGGTGAAGTCGTGTGTGGCGGTCGGTTGCAAAAACAGAGAAGATAGACGGAGAGACTTGAATTTTTACCGTATTCCGAGAGACACGAAGAGGAGGCCGCGATTGACTGCTGCAATTCGACGAGACAACTGGGCTCCAAACGACTACCACAGATTATGTAGTAGTCATTTTATATCTGGTAAGATGCATTTAATATATATTTAGAGGGTTTCGGGCTGACAACCACAATTAAGATCATTGCTAGGCTAATCGCCGACAACATACACGTATGTATGTAGTTAGTGCTATCGCTAAACCATATAAACATTAAAAGCCCTAGCTCCATTGACAAATGACATGAAATACATTAGACTTGACAGTGGATGTTAGCAAGAACAAAAGATTTTCAATTGAAAATTTCGTAACTCACCTTCCGAGCACAAGATTCCTGCCGAATTTTCGTGTACGAGGACGTGTTTCACCTAACCAGCTACGTAGCATTTATAAGCCTCCAAGCTCTTAAAGTTTTTCAAACTTTCGTGAGAATAGGCTGATTTTGTGTGGGTATCAGATGTCAGGCGAAGCCAGCGGGTCGAAAAACATCGATTTAGGCATCAAATACGGATCTGGCGAATGGATAAACTGAAGCTTTTCCACGTAACGCCTTTTATGCAACGGATCCAATGAGTTTACAGCGTCAGATAACACCGGGGCTTCCATGAATTGCTCTATAACTTGCTCGACTAATAGAAAACAATGAGAATAGGTCTGAAAAAGAGGTACAATATGGCGGCCGGAAACAGCGACACGCCCATTTTGTGACGTAGGTGAGTAGGGTCTATAGGGAGGTTCTAATGGTGCACAGCATATCAGCTTACAGAATAAAGTATATGGCAGAAAATACAGATAAGACTGAAAAAGCAGTTTCTGCTCTTGCACTCCTCTTTGAAATAAACTGCTGTATTTTAAGCCAGAAGAACTATAGTGTTTGATAGAACAATATGTCTATATGCAGCCATATCAGATTCATGGCGCATTGTCCCCGAACTATTTTTAATTTGTCCGTTTTACCCTGGAAATCCCCGTTTACAGACATTGCACAACTGCTTTTGTTTCAACCTAGCCATAAAAAGAAGGTAAGTAATCGTATTTATTATTCAAGATGTCTGTCATTTTTATCTTAGAATCATTAATTGATGTCTAATATCTAGTTTAAAAAAATAAAATAAAATTATTCACTCGCATATTTTAAACTTTTAAACAAATTTCGTCACAATGAAAAAATTGGCGTCTGTAAAAAAGTCACGGTTATCTACCTCATTACTATCGCTTGATTGTATTATTTTTGTTACTGTCGCATTTTCCCCAATATTTTAGATGATAAATAATCGATCCAAACAAAGAAAAATTGGGGGAAAAAAACCTTTAAAAGGGTAAAAACATGAAAATGAAAATCTCGAACACTCCTTGATGTCTGCGATTTCTGCATCGTGACCCTTGTTATGTACCATGTTTCACCCATAAAATACCCCCAAAATACGGCTGTGGCCATTCAAAGTTGTGTCTTGACACTCTGTGATACGTGCTACATGGAGTTTTTGGACCCAAAAGAGGTAGGTACGCACTAATATCTCATTAAAACCATGGCGTCTTTATTTATGCTCTCGCGTGCTCTCACCTTCAGTTAGGGTTTTGCTGTTTAAAAAAATAAAAAATAAAAAATTTAAATGCCCTCCTGTTCAAAAATGTTCTTCCCCCAGGAAATTGAGATTTAAAGCTTTCCAATGATGTATCACACATGCATGTAGGACAATTTTGAAATTTGGCCAAATTGGGGGTCTCAGAGCGGAACTTCAAGTCACCTGAATGTTTTCCGCCATATACAGTATGTCTTCCATTTTCTAATAATTGCTACCACAGTTGATTTCTTTACACCAAGCGTTTTACCTATTGCAGATTCAGTCTTCCCAGCGTGGTGCAGGTCTACAATTTTGTCTCTGGTGTCCTTCGACAACTCTTTGGTCTTGGCCATAGTGGAGTTTGGAGTGTGACTGACTGAGATTGTGGACAGGTGTCTTTTATACCGATAAGGAGTTAAAACAGGTGCCATTAATACAGGTAACGAATGGAGCCTCGTTAAACCTCGTTAGAAGAAGTTAGACCTCTTTGACAGCCAGAAATCTTGCTTGTTTGTAGGTGACCAAATACCAATTTTCCACTGTAATTTGGAAATAAATTCTTAAAAAATCAAACAATGTGATTTTCTGTTTTTTGTTTTTTTTCCCTACATTCTGTCTCTCATGGTTGAGGTTTACCCATGTTGACAATTACAGGCCTCTCTAATCTTTTCAAGTAGGAGAACTTGCACAATTGGTGGTGGACTAAATACTTATTAGCCCCACTGTAGCATCGCCCAGCCTTGTTTTATCTCGTCTTACGCGAGGATTTCAACAACAAGACCTCAAGGCTCTTTGAAGGGTGCCTTCTCCAAACTGCCATTTTCAGATCTCTCCACAGGTCTTCTATGGGATTCAAGTCTGGACTTATTGCTGGCCACTTTAGAAGTCTCCAGTGCTTTCTCTCAAACCATTTTCTAGTGCTTTCTGAAGTGTGTTCTGGGTCATTGTCCTGCTGGAATACCCATGACCTCAGAGGAAGATCAAAGTTTCTCACACTGGGCCCTACATTATGCGGCAAAATTTGTTGGTAATCTTCAGACTTCATAATGCCATGCACACAGTCAAGCAGTCCAGTGCTAGAGGCAGCAAAGCAACTCCAAAACATCAGGGAACCTCCGTCAGTTTGACTGTACGGACCGTGTTCTATTCTTTGAAACTCTATGTTGATGCCTTTTCCCAAAAAGCTTTACTTTTGTCTCATCTGATCATTTTTGGCTTTCTCAGGTAAGTTTTGGCAAACTCCAATCTGGCTTTTGACTGTCTCTAGGTCAGATGTGGGATCTTCCTGGGTATCCTACCATTTAATCCCTTTTCATTCAGACGCTGTCAGATAGTCCGAGTTGACACTGTTGTACCCTCAGTCTGCAGGACAGCTTGAACTTGTTTGGATGTTAGTCGAGGTTCTTTATCCACCATCCACACAATCTTTCTTAGAAATCTCTCCTCAATTTTTCCTTTCCGTCCACATCTAGGGAGGTTAGTCACAGTGCCATGGACTTTACACTTATTGATGATACTGCGCACGGTAGACACAGGAACATTCAGGTCTTTGGAGCACTACTACTAGAGCACTAGTAGCCTTGAGATTGCCCATGATTCCTTACAATTTTGCTTCTCAAGTCCTCAAACAGTTGTGTGGTCTTCTTTCTTTTCTCCATGCTCAATGTGGTACACACATGGAACAGGACAGAAGTTGAGTCAACTTTAATCCAGTTTAACTGGCTGCACGTGTGATTTAGTTATTGCCACCACCTGTTATGTGCAACAGGTAAGTAACAGGTGCTGATAATTTCACAAATTAGAGAAGCATCACATGATTTTTCAAAGGGTGCCAATACTTTTGTCTGGCCCACATTTGTTTAAAATGATCATGATTGATTTTTTTTACCATTCTCTTTTGTGTTTTTTCATTGCGCGCAAAATGAATGAAGCTATTACTACCAAAGCATTTGCAATTGCAATCATTTTCTGGGAGAAATTGAGCATTATCTGACAGAATTGCAGGGGTGCCAATACTCTTGACCAGCAGTGTAAATACATGTAAATCAATACTCTTTACTTCAATCTTTTCTGGTCCCCATTATCCATGAAAAACAAGGCAATAATGTATTACCACTACATCACTTCATGCTGTTTATTCACTTTATTGTCTGTGTACACTGTACCCTGTGTTTTTATCTTAGCTTTATCGTACTTTTGCTTTTGTTTTATGCAGTGCACATTATGCTTTAAATTCCGTTGTACTCTGTACAATGACAATAAAGGCTTTCTATTCTATTTCTATTCTATTATACTAAAATTTGGTCACAGTTGCCATGTAAAATTTCTAGTGCATTTCATGTAACTTGTTTCTACCACTCCAATTTGCATGTCTGTTACTAGGTTACACTAAATACCATCAACTGCATTGTTGTCATTTTCTGAGTCTATCCCCTTGTCACTGACCTGTTTACACTTGCACACCCTCAGCTGAGTTTCGGTATTATCTTAATAAGCTTAAATTCAGCTTTGACACGCTGACACATGCCGGAGAATATAAAGTTAAAAATAGTTGAACACTTAAATGTTTGATCACTACCCTTACATCAGCGGTGCACTTAATTACAAAGCAAATAAAACGTGGATTGACTTGCCCATCAAATAAGGGTGCTGATATTGCAAAACACGGCTTATTTTCTTTTTTTACTAATTTGCTGTGGTTTTCAGAGGTTTGCACAGATAAAGGTGCAAAAAATTACTTCAGTACAAGTGTCTACGAAAAAAATTCTCAAGTAAAAGGACAAAAGTACTTGCTTTAAAATTTACTTTACAAGTGAAAAGTACCTCTGGGTACCTCACAATACGATACGATTTGCGATATAAGGCTAACTGTAACGATGATCTCACGATATAGCGATACAACATTTATCAATACATGGTTCAGGAAATGATTCTAGGATGTTCTACAAAACAACTTATAAACAGAAAAACAAGCTATATTCATCCTTCCGCTGTGAATTGGAACGAGTTTATCACTAACAGACGTCCAATCAATTTGGAGTGGAACAGATGGCAGCGAATGAACTAATTTAGGGTTGCTGAAAGGAAGTGATGCAAGAATGTCCCCAAATGAAGAGAAAGTGACTCAAAATGAAGAGGAAGTAAAAATGCCTTAAATTGAACAGGGAAAGGCCAGAGTGCCTGGTTTCATTGCCATTGACAGCGTTAGATGTCCAATGTCGGGAGCATATGAATAACCTTTTGGGCTACAAAATGTCGCAATTCATCACCTTTTCGATATATTGTCACACGTCTAGTATATATGTGTCAATTGCAGGACACATTAAAAATAATCTAAATTCAAACCACTTAGAGTGCCTGTGAAAAAAAGCATGTTTATTTCATATTACACGCAGTATTTTATGCTCCTGAATGAAATGGACGGCTTGGATGTGTGTGGAAGCGACACATATATGGGGGAAAACACAGACAAGGCTGAAAAAGCAGTTTCTGCTCTTGCACCCCTCTTTAAGATAAATTGCTGCATTTTAAACCAAAAGAACTGTTGTGTTTGATAGAACAATATGTCTACATGCTGCCATAGCATATTCATGGCGCAATAAGCCCCCAAACTAGTCTTAATTTGTCCGTTTTACCCTGGAAACCCCCGTTTACAGATGTCGTGCAATTGCTTTTGTTTCAACCTAGCCATAAAAGCAAGGTAAGTAATCGTATTCATTATTCGAAATGTCTGACATTTTTAGCTTAGAATCATTAATTGATGTCTAATGTCTAGTTTAAAAAAAAAAAAAAAAAAAAAAGACTTTAAAAAATTATTCACTCGCATATTTTAAACTTTAAAATTACGTCACAATGAAAAAATTGGCGTCTGTAAAACAGTCACGGATATCTACCTCATAACTGTCGCTTAATTGTATTTTTTTCGTTACTCTTGCATTCTCCCCAATATTTTAGATAATAAATAATCGATCCAAACAAAGAAAAATTGAAAAAAAAAAAACATTTAAAAGGGTAAATATATGAAAATGAAAATCACGACCACTCCTCAATGTTTGCGATGCCCACTCGGCCGACGACCGGCAGCTTGTTGTAATGTACATCATGGTTGCTTGCCGATAAAGGCGTGCGCGCCTAAAGAGCGTTATCCCCGGCTTGGGCGCGGGGAGCCCCCCGCTCTCATCTCCGGTTCTCAATTGTGTCGAGACTTAAACCCCCCTCGGCCCTCTTCTCGTGCCTGCCTAGAGAGCGCAATACATGGCTGGGGCTAAGGCAGCCACACGTCAGCAGGTTTGTCCACCGAGAATGCGCCATTTTCGGCGTTCTTTCCCCTCTGCGTACGACAACGAGGCAACGAGCACTGCCTGCCTGCCTGGGCCACAGCAGAACGACGAGCCGAAACCTGCTCGCTGCTGGGGCCTGGCCGATCGATTAAGACATTCACTCCTGAAGTTGTGTGTGACATGAGTTGGGCTAGTTTTCTGTGATTTTTCGTTTTCAAATGGCGAGGAAAAGGCTTGGAAGAGCCGCTCGGTTTGGGTTAGCATGTTGCCTAGCGCTCACACTTCCTGTTTTGTTGACTCTCTTTCCTCTGTCTCCGAAGCCGGTTCAGGGAAATGACAAAAGCCGGGCTAACTCAGGTAGAATAAAATACCGTTCCGGAGGTTTAAGCCTGCAGTTTTGACCATTACGCAGTAATTTAGCCCTGTTGTACTGAATAAATGCATTTTTAATATTTCATATTCCAATTAGCAAAAGACAGTTACTTGTTAGGACCACTTAATTTATTTAGCAGTTGGGGGAAAATATTTAGATAAAAAGAATTTCCTGTAAAAATATTGGAGAAGAGAGATAAAAACAATGATGACATTTTGCTGCTTTCTGTCGCATTTTCCTTGTTCTGAATCTGTCTCCCCCAATCGCTCAATCAGCAGAAATCGTTATTCTGCCGACGTCATCACCCAGATGGCGGCGCCAGAGTGCGATAATGACAGGAGCAGCTAAACAGCAAATTGAAAGACTCATTTCTCGTCATCTGCGCTTTGCCGAATTGTTGTATATGGTCGAATCGTCTCAAAATATTATTTAAATTCACATAATAATTCTGTTTAAGATATTTTTTTATGGTGTCACAGGCACTTTAAGTTAAACATTTGAGGTGCTTGTGCTAATAGCTAAGCAGTCCAACACGCTGCTGTCCCTTTAAAATGTGTTGTCTGCTGACTTTTGACATTTGAGGTGCTTGTGCTAACAGCTAAGCAGTCCAACACGCTGCTGTCCCTTTAAAATGTGTTGTCTACTGACTTTGTTTTGATCGTGAATTTCCAATGACCAGGCATTCTAATTGCACAATATAATCCTGCATCAAAATAAAGAATTATTCCCAAGGGTGAAAAATGCTCCCACCAAATGCCATTGCTCTCCTTTTAAAAGGTACTACACTTACATCCAGAGCACTGGACTTGACAAGTCAGTCCCTATACACATAAATTTGCCTCAAAGGAGATCACAAGTCTGTGTGTTTATGAGAAAATAAAAATTCCAAAATTAAAGAGTTTGTTGTGTCTCGTACCAGAAGGGTTTAGTTTTATGATCTGACAATCTTTCTGCATGCCAAAACACTTTTACGACATTAGTTATTTTCTCCTGTTACAATTTTTGACAATGACATTATGACTAACGATACAGTAATTTCAACATTTGATACTTCCGACATCAACTCAGTCAGTTTAAACAATATTGCTCTTTGGCCTTAAATACAATTGGTACATACCTCACTACACACAATTTATGTCAGAAGTAGCACGGCGACAGTGAAGAAAGTTGTAAAAATGACCTAAAAACATTTTGAAGCAGAGACAGAACCCAATTTAGGAATAAAGTGTCTGTGGTTTTGTCTACTTCTAACAAATAAAGAGGCAGCACATTGCTTCAATGACAGCATTGGTGCAGAAAAATCACACACAGTTTAGCATGCCCTGCCTAAGGTTACAAAACAGTACTTTGCCGTTTTCCTTCAACGCAGACAGCTGACATTTCACAGACTTGTGGTTCAAACAACCAGAGGCAGCAACCTCAGCATCCCATGAGGCATATTTCTGTGGTGCGGCTACCACTCACAAAGGGGCATGCTGCCAACAGTGGACTAATGTGTGTGGCCACAGCAGGTAATCCTCAGAGCAAAAGCTAATGTTGTCACTCAAAACATCACAATGAAGAGCCCCTTCCATTTAAACATAAAAGCAAAACAGAAGTAGCGCCATGTAGACAGTATAGTTGGGTGACAAATCTCACATCTTGGCTTACTGCAGTGATTCTCAATTATTTTCTGTTACGCCCCTCCAGGAAGAAGTAAATGTTTCACACACCCCATCCCCCCCAACTCTCTGCCGCCACTGTAAATAGTACAGTACAATATTATAGTATACTCTAGAGTTAGTTTATTTTCCCCTCCAAATAACTCAAAATATAGCCATTCATATCTAAACCCCTGGCAACAAAATTTTGTAAACCCCTTAGAAACTACGTACATCCCTAAATGTCCAAATTCAGTACTGCTTGTCATTTTCCCTCCAAAATGTCACGTGACTCGTTACAGGAGTACTGTCAGCATCGCTGCAGAGACTGAAGAGGTGGGGGGTCAGCCTGTTCGTGCTCAGACCCTGTTAGTGCTCAGACCATACGCCGCACTCTACATCAAATTGGTGTGCATTGGTGTGTTCCAGTTATCCATGTGCTCTGTTGACATGTCTTCAGCAAACTGTTTGCGGGCTTTCTTGTGTACCGTCTTCAGAAGCGGCTTCCTCCTGGGGTGTCAGTGCTGTCCCATGAAAAGATATCAAATATCTGCAGAAATTCGAGGATTGTACTCACTTTTGTGATACACTGTACACTCACATCTTTTGACTATTTGATACTGAAAAATAAAATGAATAAATGATAATAAATTCAAATTGATTAGCAACATTAACTCAGAGCACAATATGACAAACAAAAAATAATAAAACAGCAACGAGTGTCATTGGACAGAGGGACAGTTTTTATTTTTGCAGCACCTGTGCAAAAATAAATTATATATATTTTTTGGCTATAAAGAAAGACCGGAAAGGCGTCAATTAACCCCAATACCAAACTGACTATTTGGCTTTGTCAAACAATAGACTACTAAAACAAGCAATCAAGCAGACAACCCCCGTACACACTACTGTGTAGTCGCTGCCGGGGTGTGAAGGGGGGGGGGGGGTTTCACTCTGGATAGCTGCAATTAGCATCTTGAATATTTGCAAATCCAGGGCTCCCTTGGCTTTGCCAAACACGGAGGAACACGGAGATGGCCAGTCGCCGTGTTCTACAATATGTTTGACATGGCAGCACTGAATACATATGTATGGATTGGAAGGCAAGAAAGACGGGTGGACTTCTTGATGGGTCTTCCAAAGGAATTGGCTCACTCTCATGTGGGCGCAAAGAAGTGCAGAAGGAAAAATTGCCTACGAAACAACCTCCAACACCTAGCCCTGGGAAAAGGGTGAAGTGTTGAATGTCACCACATAAAAAAAAATGAGTTTTTGGATGTTTTTTATTACACTATCCCTTGTATATAGTTTCTTTAGTTGTCTTTTTCACATACGTTTCTTTATTGAATAAAAAGCTTTTTTGTGCAAAAAATGACTTGTGTTGTGGATCATCGGCCATCCATCATCAGCAATATGACAATTATAGCTCCATACATACAAGAAACAGTGCAACTAAATATTCAGAGAGATTGAGACAGCTGTTCTTTTCCAATGCTGTAATGTCAGACAGTCCTCCGCAATCAGGCAGGCCTGCCCCGCAAACACTCAAGATGCTATATGGGGCAATCCGACCCTGTGGTTTTGCGAGTCCTCCGCGAGTCCGCATCCTGGTATTTCCTTTTCGATATGGAGCAGCAAGAAGTGAAAAACAGACTAAAGGCAGGAATTTAAAAGGCAAACAAGCACGGGTAGGAGTGGGGTATGGAAAGGCTTCAAAATGATTGTTGAAGATGCTATACAGAAACCTGTGTCGGCTTCGCTGAATGTAAACAAAAGTGGCGCTTTGCTCTCATACGAGAAATACATTTATCTTTTCCAGCGTCATTTCGTTGTGTAAATGCATTTATAATGATCATAAAAATATGTAGACTATTTAAACATTAAGAAAAGTGTTTTTTTTTTTCTGCCAACTCATAGAGATTAAAGTGAATGTCAAATCCAGTGATAGAACGGACACACAAATATAAAAGATATAAATGTTTATTGAATATGCATCTTACAGTCTTGTTTAACTGGGAGAATTTGTTACAAAAGACAGGCTTTAATTTGTTATCATTATGCACAGGCATCGCCACAAATGTGATCACAAAATACGCAACAAGTTCCGACTCCCTTTTTCCAAGCAGTGCTCTGTCCAGGTCTGACTGGCGCATCGCATCGCATTTGGGCTTGGGCCTACAAATAAAACATAACATTTTGGAGGCTTTTCAGGCTTGGGCCTAGCACACCATTTTGATTTATAATGGCTTGTCAATGTTTGTGCTACTTTTTTTGCTGTAAACATTTTCGTTTGTGCTGCTATCGTTTTATAGATATTGAGATATTAATTTCGAATGAAGACATCAATCGCAGCACCTTCGTCGCGACTGATGAGGCGTACCAACTCTCTCAGTAACAGAGGGGTGTCCCAACAACTAGCGCAAACGTAGCATAGACAAATGGCACCCCTTCGGGTCCATTTTGCAGTAAACGGGGGGCTGTAAGTCACGTCATCACTCGAAATTGATATCTAAAGTCCAGCATTAATTGCAGAATGGAGCCGAAGGAGTTCCATTTATTTGTGCTACCTTTGCGCTAGTTGTTGGGACACCCCTCTGTTATTGAAAGACTTGGTACACTCTGTCAGCCACAGGAGTTGGATATGGAAAAGCTGCGAGTGACGTCATCATTCTTAATTCTCAATATCTCAAAAACGATAACAGCACAAACGTAGCACAAACAATTGACACCATTTTTAGACATTTTTAATCAAAATGGGCGGCTGGTTGACCTCAGATCGACCTATAAAAGAATTGTTAATCTCAAAAACAATAGCAGCTAAAACAAATTTTTCTCAGCACAAACATAAATTTTCTATAAATGTGCGTCTGATGGAGGGCCAACTTCACAGATGTTTGTCAGGGTCGTGGGGTGCCTGAGTGTATCCCAGCTGACCTCGAGCAAATGGCAGACTACAGCCTAAACTGGTCATCAGTCTTTTGTAGGGCACACATAGAGACAGACAATCATTCGCCCCCATAATCACACCGCCACCGAGTGGGAATTGATACCGTATCGTCTGGACCGAAGTCAGGCCAATACACTACGGTACCATGCGCAACTCAGTGCAAACTTCCGAACGTGAAGTCTGGAGTTAATGTCTGACAGTGATGAGGAATTCTTGTGAATCAAAATACTGTCTGAAGCGTAATCTCAGTTCAAACTTAATTAATTAGCACATTCTAAACATTTTCACTGTACCCTCTACTGTCAGTCAAATGAGTTAATGAACCCCTCCATATGACAACAACCGTCTTCTCTTTCAAATAGTATTATAAGGTCACTAAGAACCAGCTTAATATAGTTTGACTGCACGCATGGACAGATGATAAAATTATACTTGGGGGAAAAAGCATGGGAACTTCTGAGTCATCTCAGCTATTTTTAATGTTTGCTTACTGCTGAAACCTTGAAACTTGATTTGTGAGTACTAAGGGATGCCTTGCATGCATACATACTCACACACCCTCAAATATCAACTGTCTGACTCTATAATCCCTCGCACTGTTGTGGCAGCAGAGGAAGCGATTTACTACATGACACCAATTTGGCAAAAGACCGTCAAAAACAGTACAGTACAGACATTTAGTGGTAACTACTCAGTTTGAAAATAGACAGAAAACAATTTTGTGTGGCCAACAAGAATGTGTCTTTCTTCAGAGAGAGAAAAATGTACTAAAATTGCATTTTTCAGATCATAAATTTTTAAAAATTTAGGCATACAAAGATAATGTTTTCATTGTATCTCATCGTTTGGAACAGGCTACAAATATTGACGTCTTTTTAGCCGGAGGAGGGTGCTTTTTTAACTCATAAATTAATATCAGATGTTGTCTGTACATCATAGTATGCGAACGTTTGTCTCTGTCTGAGCATTGGCATAACTGGCATTCAAGAGAGATACGATCATTTATTTGCAACATGTGCATTGGCGCACAAGCATAGAGGAGTTAAACTACATTTATTGTACTTTTTGAAAATATAATACATTCTTTAGCATCAGAAGTGGGTAGAGTCGCCAACAATTTTACTCAAATAAGAGTAGCATTAGTTCAAATACCTCTACATACAAATTTAATTTCTACAAAAACCTGTTTTTTAAGTTGAAATGGTCGTATGTCAAGCAGGACTTTCCCATAAGAATACATTTTAATTCGATTAATTCATCCCACAGTCTATAAACCTAAGATATATCCTTAATAAAAACTGCTGGTACAATTACAAATAGCTAACAAATATACAGTATTACAAATACTAAACAGAACAATAATAATATAATAATAATATGTAACGAATTGAGTTTGAATGTGGCGGTTGTGTTTTGCATGCTGTTCCTGAACGTAGTGTGCAACTGACGAGAAAGAGAAAGTGGTGCGGTAGAGTGGAAAGTTTTTACTCTTTTTTCATGTTGTTGTTTGCGTCGGCTACGGCGGACAGTAGCCATGTTATGTTGCACAATTGCTGAAATAAATGATTAAAAACCTGAAAAAGCTGGCGACTTTCTTATCGGTGTTACAGTAATAAAAATAATAGTAATGATGATAAATCGGAAATTAAAAAAGCATTTTTATTGTCACCTTAAAACTCCTACGACAGCAAAAAACATGTTTTTTTTTCATAATTACCGCGGTATTTTATGCTCCTGAATGAAATGGACCGCTTGGATGTGTGTGGAAGCGATCGCTATATTTATTTTGTTTTTTGAATCCCGCGCCATGGAAATGAGTAACTTCTGGCTCAGGTCTCGAATTGAGAAAAAGGGCGTTGTGACGTGTACGGTAGAAGGAGTCCTCTTCACTGTCCAGCCGTACTGTTATATGAGAAGGACTAAGGATTCAACTGATTTTGCGGCTCAATTCATTTATTTTTCGCATCACGCCAGCCAAACAGCTGCAGAAAAATTTTGCCGCACCAGGGAGAGGCGTGTGAGCCTTTTGGGGTTTCAAAAGATTCCCATTCATATTGGCCAAAAGAAGCCCTACTACTGTGGGACCATTGGACTTACGAGGAAGTGAGTAAACATCGTGTTTTGTATTATGTCAAATACTGGGATCATTGCATTGCATTTTGTGGCTGACATGCTCCTTGTTGACTCGGCCATACTGAATAAATGCATTTTTATTATTTCATATTCCATTTAGCACAAGATTGTTATTTGTCATGACCATACCATTTATTTAGCAATTGGGAAAAATACTTCGATAAAAAGAAAATCCTTTAAAAATATTGAAATAGAGAGACTGAAACAATGACATTTTGCGGCTCTATTCGTCGCATTTTCCTCGTTATGAATAATTCCCCCTCAATGTGCTGAAGCCTAAATAAGATGAAACCATTCTGCCGCTGACGTCATCCACCTGTTGGGGATGCTAGAGCCCTATAATGGTAGGCGTGACTAGACGGCGAATTAAAAGATTAATTTCTCGTTATCTGCGCTTTGACAAATTGTTGTATATAGTCAAATCGTTTCAAAATACGATTCTAATTGCATAATAATGCTATTTAATGCATTTTTTATCCTGTCATACACACTTTAATGGAGACTGGCGAACAGAGGTCACAGGAGACTGGCCGTACCCATATAGAAACGAAATACCGTATTTTTCGGACTATAAGCCGCTACTTTTCTCTCACTGTTTGTACCCTGCGGCTTTTAACAGTAAGAGGCTTATTTATGGATTTTTTTCCCCCAAAAAATTGGGGACAAACAATCTTTATATTTTCTTGTTAAAAATGAAAAATAAGATTAGACATATTTTAAAAGAATGGCTTTCCAAATTTTGCCATGACATACAGTGGGGCAAATAAGTATTTGGTCAACCACTAATTGTGCAAGTTCTCCCACTTGAAAATATTATAGAGGCCTGTAATTGTCAACATGGGTAAACCTCAACCATGAAAGAAAGAATGTGGGAAAAAAAACAGAAAATCCCATTGTTTGATTTTTAAAGAATTTGTTTCCAAATTAGAGTGGAAAATAAGTATTTGGTGACCTAAAAACAGCAGTGCAGTGCTGAGCAGTGATGTTTTGGGGCTGTTGTTGGGCAACACGGGCTTTCAACTCCCTCCACAGATTTTCTATGGGGTTGAGATCTGGAGACTGACTAGGCCACTCCAGGACTTTGAAATGCTTCTTACGAAGCCACTCCTTTGTTGCCCTGGCTGTGTGTTTGGGATCATTGTCATGCTGAAAGACCCAGCCACGTGTAATCTTCAATGCCTTTGCTGATGGAAGGAGATTTTCACTCAAAATCTCTCGAAACATGGTCCCATTAATTCTTTCCTTTACACAGATCAGTCGTCCTGGTCCCTTTGCAGAAAAACAGCCCCATACTTCACAGTGGGTATGGTGTTCTTCGGATGCAATTCGGTATTCTTTCTCCTACAAACACGAGAACCTGTGTTTCTACCAAAAAGTTCTTTTTTGGTTTCATCTGACCATAACACATTCTCCTCCTCTGGATCATCCAAATGCTCTCTAGCGGAACCACAGACGGGCCTGGACGTGTACTGGCTTCAGCAGGGGGACACGTTTGGCAGTGCAGGATTTGAGTCCCTGGCGGCGCATTGTGTTACTGATAGTAGTCTTTTTTACTGGGGTCCCAGCTCTCTGTAGGTCATTCACTAGGTCCCCCTGTGTGGTTCTGGGATTTTTGCTCACCGTTCTTGTTATCATTCTGACGCCACGGGGTGAGATCTTGCATGGAGCCCCAGATCGAGGGAGCTTATCAGTGGTCTTGTATGTCTTCCATTTTCTAACAATTGCTTCCACAGTTGATTTCTTTACACCAAGCGTTTTACCTATTGCTTGATTTGTGCAATATCAAGCACAAATCAGGCCTGCAATGCAGGTGCAGGCCTACAATTTTGTCTCTGGTGTCCTTCGACAGCTCTTTGGTCTCGGCCATATTGGAGTTTGGAGTGTGACTGACTGAGATTGTGGACAAGTGTCTTTTATACCGATAATGAGTTAAAACAGGTGCCATTAATACAGGTAACGAGTGGAGCCTCGTTAGACCTCGTTAGAAGAAGTTAGACCTCTTTGACAGCCAGAAATCTTGCTTGTTTGTAGGTGACCAAATACTTATTTTCCACTCTAATTTGGAAATAAATTCTTTAAAAATCAAACAATGCGATTTTCTGTTTTTTTTTCCACATTCTGTCTCTCATGGTTGAGGTTTACCCATGTTGACAATTACAGGCCTCTCTAATCTTTTCAAGTTGGAGAACTTGCACAATTGGTGGTTGACTAAATACTTATTTGCTCCATTGTACCTCTCAGCCACTACACGAACACCGATAAAGCTTGCTAGAAGCTCATCAGACTTACTCAAAAACTCAAGATTTTATAGATGAGTATGGCTCCTTCTGATAGTACAGTGGGGAGAACATGTATTTCATACACTGCCAATGGGTTTTCCCATTCGCAGTGTATCAAATACTTGTTCTCCCCACTGTATATGCTGGTACAAATAAAGAATTTTAAATGGACGGGCCTCCACTATTTGCTACGACAAGAAAATGCAATGCTAGCGTTGATTAGCCGTTTTCAACTGGCACTTGGAGAACTTTATTGCCACTGTGGTATGAAAAAGTATCTGAAGCTTTTGCAGTTTCTCAGATCACCATCAAATGTGATCTGATCTTTGTCAAAATCACACAGATAAAAAAAAAACTGTCTGCGTGGCTGTCGTGCGCCCGGTGGGACTTGCGTGCTGCTGGATGTGGTAGGGGATGCTCGGGTTGGGGGTTCCGGTGCCGGGATTGGCGATGCGGCGGCGTATGGTTGGTCGCCAACGGGCTTACACTCATAAGAGATTCACACGATTACTGGGTTCTAGATCACAGAACTGATTTGTGTACACTCTACCCCTTTCAATCACTTAGCTTATAGTCTTATAAACACCCCCACCCCCATTCTCCTCTTTCGCTGGCCAATTGGCCCCCACATGGTGTAAACCGGAAATACATCTCGCTGACGATAGCACTAGCATATTAGTAACTAGTTTAGATGTTCAATGTATTTCTTGTTGTTGTTTGTGTATGTGTTTCTTTTCTTTCTTCTCTTGTATTTCTTTTCTTCTGTCCCCCCATAATCCCTTCCTGTTCGCTGCTTTGTCATAATAAAAAGGTATTTTGAATGATCACAATGGGAGTATGTCAGACTCTCCATGTGAAACATTAAAACTGTTCAGAATCCGGGCACTTAGACTTCCATTCTCTGTGTCAAACAGCTGAACAGGACAGGTTTTAAAAATAAAAAAAAATAAAAAAACCTGTCTGCTTTAAAGTGCATATGACACAAAAAAGCATGTTTATTTCATAACACACGCGGTATTTTATGCTCCTGAACGATATGGACCGCTTGGATGTGTGTGGAAGCAATCCCTATATTTATTTAGTTTTTTTAATCCCGCGCCATGAAAATGAGTGACTTCCGGCTTCGTTCTTGCATTGAGGAGGAGGGCGCTGTGACGTGTACGATAGAAGGAGTCCTCTTCACTATACAGCGTACTGTTGTGTATGAGGACGAAGGATTCAGCTGATTTTGCGGATTAATACGTTTATTTTTCGCATCACGCCAGCCAAACGGCTGCAGAAAAATCATTCTGTATGAGGGAGAGGCGTATGCGCCTTTTTGGAGTTTGAAAAGGTTCCCATTCACCGTGGATATTGGCCAAAACAAGCCCGACGACTACTGTGGGACCACTGGACTTACGAGGAAGTGAGTAAACATCTTGTTTTGTATTATGTCAAATATTAATACAGCTATTACAAAGTAAACACTACAAACTTTCTTTAAATAAAGGACTACTTACGTTTGATCATTGATTGGCATGTAAAAAGCTCTCCTCCTGCACATTAGCAGCACGTTAGCTGCACAACAACTGCAGCCATTCTCCTCCAGGGAATTAACTGTAAATTGCTCTCCGCCTGGCGGTTTGCCGATCCGCGAAGACAATCGACAACCCCGTCGTCATGTCAAATAATCCAGGCTAGGTATGTGTGATTTTCCGCTTGGAAGACTTTGAAACATCACTCTGTTCGGGTTAGCATGTCGGCTAGCTGTCACGCCTTTTGGTTTGTTTACATTCTCCAAAGCCGGGGTCGGGAAATGACATATGTCCGATTTAGGTGTCATAAAATATTGTTCGGGTGGTGCGACAGTAAAGGGGAAGTCGACAGTTTTGACCATTATGGAGTAATTTTGCCATGTCGCCCTGAATAAATGCATTTTTATGATTTCATATTCCATTTAGCACAAGACTGTTATTTGTCATGACTATGCCATTTATTTAGCAATTGGGGAAAATACTTGGATAAAAAGAATATCCTGTAAAAAAATATTGACGTAAAGAGACAGAAACAATGACATTTTGTAGCTCTCTTCGTCGCGTTTTCCTCGTTGTAAATAGTTCCCCCTTGACGGGCTGACTGGTCCTTCTCAAGCCATTTATATAGCTATTGGGGAAAAATACTTGGATAAAAAGAATATCCTGTAAAAATATTGGAGAACAGAGACTGAAACAATGACATTTTGCGGCTCTCTTCGTCGCGTTTTCCTTGTTCTGAATAATTCCCCCTCAATGGGCTGAATAGTAAAACCGATGAGCCCAGTCTACCGCTGACGTCATCCACCTGTTGGGGACGCTAAAGCCCTGTAATGGTAGGCGTGGCTAACCGGCAGATTAAAAGACTAATTTCTCGTCATCTGCGATTTGCTAAATTGTTGTATATAGTCAAATCGTCTCAAAGTATAATTCTAATTCACATAATAATGCCATTTAAGACTTTTTTTTTCATGTCGTATGCTCTTTAACTAAAACCACCCAAACATTCACAGGTTTTTGTATTTTAATGAGGATAGTATGCAAACAATGACAGAAGGGGGAAAATAAGAAAGTGAAACATCACATTTAAATATTTTGCCCCCCCCGCAGCTATAATTTCAACCAGATGCTTCCTGTAGCTGCAGATCAGTCTGCGACATCAGGACTAATCTTGGCCCATTCTTCTCTACAAAACTGCTGTAGTTCAGTCAGATTCCTGGAATGTCTGGCATGAATCACTGTCTTTAGTTCATGCCACAGCATCTCAATGGGGTTCGTGTCTGGATTTTGACTCGGCCAATCTAGAACGTGTATTTTGTTCTTCTGAAACCATTCTGAAGTTGATTTACTTCTGTGTTTTGGATCATTTTCTTATTGAAGCATCCATCCTCTTTTTAGCTTCAACTGTCTGACAGACGGCCTCAGGTTTTCCTGCAAAACATCCTGATAAACTTTTGAACTCATTCTTCCATTAGTGATTGCAAGTTGTCGAGGCCCTGAGGAAGCAAAACAACATTGTGTGTTACTCCCAAACAATTCAACTTTGGTTTTATTAGTCCACAAAATATTTTGCCAAAACTTCTTTGGAGTGCCCCAGAGCTTTTTTGCGAACATTGCGAACATTTTTAGACAGCAACGGCTTCCTCCATGGAGGCCTCCCTTGAACACCATTCTTGGCCATAGTTTTACATATAGTTGATGTGTGCACAGATACAGTGCCTTGCAAAAGTATTCGGCCCCCTTGAATCTTGCAACCTTTCGCCACATTTCAGGCTTCAAACATAAAGATATGAAATTTAATTTTTTTGTCAAGAATCAACAACAAGTGGGACACAATCGTGAAGTGGAACAACATTTATTGGATAATTTAAACTTTTTTAACAAATAAAAAACTGAAAAGTGGGACGTGCAATATTATTCGGCCCCTTTACTTTCAGTGCAGCAAACTCACTCCAGAAGTTCAGTGAGGATCTCTGAATGATCCAGTTTTGTCCTAAATGACCGATGATGATAAATAGAATCCACCTGTGTGTAATCAAGTCTCCATATAAATGCACCTGCTCTGTGATAGTCTCAGGGTTCTGTTTAAAGTGCAGAGAGCATTATGAAAACCAAGGAACACACCAGGCAGGTCCGAGATACTGTTGTGGAGAAGTTTAAAGCCGGATTTGGATACAAAAAGATTTCCCAAGCTTTAAACATCTCAAGGAGCACTGTGCAAGCCGTCATATTGAAATGGAAGGAGCATCAGACCACTGCAAATCTACCAAGACCCGGCCGTCCTTCCAAACTTTCTTCTCAAACAAGGAGAAAACTGATCAGAGATGCAGCCAAGAGGCCCATGATCACTCTGGATGAACTGCAGAAATCTACAGCTGAGGTTGGAGAGTCTGTCCATAGGACAACAATCAGTCGTACACTGCACAAATCTGGCCTTTATGGAAGAGTGGCAAGAAGAAAGCCATTTCTCAAAGATATCCATAAAAAGTCTCGTTTAAAGTTTGCCACAAGCCACCTGGGAGACACACCAAACATGTGGAAGAAGGTGCTCTGGTCAGATGAAACCAAAATTGAACTTTTTGGCCACAATGCAAAACGATATGTTTGGCGTAAAAGCAACACAGCTCATCACCCTGAACACACCATCCCCACTGTCAAACATGGTAGTGGCAGCATCATGGTTTGGGCCTGCTTTTCTTCAGCAGGGACAGGGAAGATGGTTAAAATTGACGGGAAGATGGATGCAGCCAAATACAGGAACATTCTGGAAGAAAACCTGTTGGTATCGGCACAAGACCTGAGACTGGGACGGAGATTTATCTTCCAACAGGACAATGATCCAAAACATAAAGCCAAATCTATAATGGAATGGTTCAAAAATAAACGTATCCAGGTGTTAGAATGGCCAAGTCAAAGTCCAGACCTGAATCCAATCGAGAATCTGTGGAAAGAGCTGAAGACTGCTGTTCACAAACACTCTCCATCCAACCTCACTGTGCTCGAGCTGTTTTGCAAGGAAGAATGGGCAAGAATGTCAGTCTCTCGATGTGCAAAACTGATAGAAACATACCCCAAGCGACTTGAGGCTGTAATTGGAGCAAAAGGTGGCGCTACAAAGTATTAACGCAAGGGGGCCGAATAATATTGCACGCCCCACTTTTCAGTTTTTTATTTGTTAAAAAAGTTTAAATTATCCAATAAATTTTGTTCCACTTCACGATTGTGTCCCACTTGTTGTTGATTCTTGACAAAAAATTAAAATTTTATATCTTTATGTTTGAAGCCTGAAATGTGGCGAAAGGTTGCAAGGTTCAAGGGGGCCGAATACTTTTGCAAGGCACTGTATATTGGACTGTGACAGTGATTTCTGTAAGAATTTAGCAGACTTTTTTTTGTTCTTTTTCACCTCTCTGAGTATTCTGCGCTGAACTGTTGGTGTCATCTTTGCTGGACAGCCACTCCTTGGGAGAGAAGCACCAGTACCAAACTCTCTCCATTTGTAGACAACTTCTCTGACTGTCGATTGATGAACATCCAGACTTTTAAAGATGGTTTTGTATTCTTTCCTAGCTTTTTACAAATCAACAATCAGACAATGCTTCTCATCGAGACATTTCTTACCAGGTGTATCTTTTATAGTACGCAGGACAGCTTTAAACCATTCATCACTGGGCACACACCTGACTTAAAATGTTTGGTAAAAATTGGTTTCAATTGCTCTTTAAGTCTCCTTAGGCAGAGGGTTCACTTACTTATTTTCCCCCTTCTTTCATTGTTTGCATGCTTTCCTGATTAAAATATGAAAACCTATAAATGTTTGGGTGAATTTACCGAAAGCAGACACTGTATTTTCATCTGTGTGATTTTGACAAAGATCAGATCACATTTGATGGTGATTTTATGCAGAAATATGAGAAATTCCAAAAGGTTCAGATACTTTTTCGTACCACTGTACAACAAAGCTGCGATATAGAGGCTAGCGCTAACCGTTAACCGTTTTTTAGAGGAGTTCATCCACTTCAACTTTATAAGGCTAGGTAAAGTGGATTATATATCCACGTGGTGACCTGTTTCTTAAAGTTACTTTGCTTTCAAGCATTCAGACAACACGAGATGGTGGTCTTCATGCATGTTTATTTAGTTAATTTTAGTTATTACTAGAGATGTTCCGATCCCGATCGATCGGGTCCGATCACGTCATTTTCAAAGTATCGGAATCGGCAAAAAAATATCGGCCATGCTTTTTTTAAATATATACAGTTGTGGTCAAAAGTTTACATACACTTGTGAAGAACATAATGTCATGGCTCTCTTGAGTTTCCAGTTATTTCTACAACTCTGATTTTTCACTGATAGAGTGATTGGAACAGATACTTCTTTGTCACAAAAAACATTCGTGAAGTTTGGTTCTTTTATGACTTTATTATGGGTGAACAGAAAAAAGTGATCAAATCTGCTGGGTCAAAAATATACATACAGCAGCGCTAATATTTGGTAACATGTCCCTTGGCCATTTTCACTTCAATTAGGCGCTTTTGGTAGCCATCCACAAGCTTCTGGCAAGCTTCTGGTTGAATCTTTGACCACTCCTCTTGACAGAATTGGTGCAGTTCAGTTAAATTTGATGGCTTTCTGGCATGGACTTGTTTCTTCAGCATTGTCCACAAGTTCTCAATGGGGTTTTAGTCAGGCCATTCGAAAACCTTAATTCTAGCCTGATTTAGTGTGTTTGGGGTCATTGTCCTGTTGGAACACCCAACTGCGCCCAAGACCCAATCTTCGGGCTGATGACGTTAGGTTATCTTGAAGAATTCGAAGGTAATCCTCCTTCTTCATTATCCCATTTACTCTCTGTAAAGCACCAGTTCCATTGGCAGCAAAACAGCCCTACAGCATAATACTACCACCACCGTGCTTGACGGTAGGCATGGTGTACTTGGGGTTAAAGGCCTCACCTTTTCTCCTCCGAACATATTGCTGGGCATTGTGGCCAAACAGCTCGATTTTTGTTTCGTCTGACCACAGAACTTTCCTCCAGAAGGTCTTATCTTTGTCCATGTGATCAGTAGCAAACTTCAGTCGAGCCTTAAGGTGCCGCTTTTGGAGCAAGGGCTTCCTTCTTGCACGGCAGCCTCTCAGTCCATGGAGATGCAAAACACGCTTGACTGTGGACACTGACACCTGTGTTCCAGCAGCTTCTAATTCGTGGCAAATCTGCTTTTTGGTGATTCTCGGTTGAATCTTCACCCTCCTGACCAATTTTCTCTCAGCAGCAGGTGATAGCTTGCGTTTTCTTCCTGATCGTGGCAGTGACAAAACAGTGCCATGCACTTTATACTTACAAACAATTGTTTGCACTGTTGCTCTTGGGACCTGCAACTGCTTTGAAATGGCTCCAAGTGACTTTCCTGACTTGTTCAAGTCAATGATTGTTCAAGTCAATAATCACTCACAAGAAATTGCTAATTCGTGTTGCTGTATGTATATTTTTGACCCAGCAGATTTGATCACTTTTTCTGTTAACCCATAATAAAGTCTTAAAAGAACCAAACTTCATGAATGTTTTTTGTGACAAAGAAGTATCTGTTCCAATCACTCTATCGGAGAAAAATCAGAGTTGTAGAAATAACTGGAAACTCAAGAGAGCCATGACATTATGTTCTTCACAAGTGTATGTAAACTTTTGACCACAACTGTATATATGTATTTTAATTAAATCGTTTTCTAATTGTATTTAACGTTACAGACATAATATGTTACACTCATCCAGAGTCTTTAGTTTAGGCTTAAGGTAGGGTTATCAAATTTATCCCAATAACGGCGGTAAATAATTTTTAAAAAAATGTAACACGTTAAAATATTTAACACAATTAATGCATGCGCTACATGATCCACTCACGCATTGTCGCGCTCAATCTGTAATGACGCCGTTTTACCTATATAGAGAGATAAAAGGCAGCGTAAAAGGAGTAGAGTGAATTATGGCAGCCTTTGAGCCTTTTTTTAATTGGCTAAAGCCTTACAATCCCTCTTCCCACGATTAGAAATATCATGGAAAGCAATGTGGGGAAGCAAGGTAGCAATTCATCTTTTTCTTAACACCTTATGTTATTTCCCAACGCAGAGAAGATATATCAATTGGTAGCACTACGCACAGTCATGGTTCCACTTCCCATCATGCATTTGGGCATGGCTACAGTATCATTTACTGAAAGCTCAACAAATACACTAGATGGCAATATTTAGTCACAATATACAAAGTTACAAGTCTTTCTATCCGTGGATCCCTCTCACAGAAAGAATGTTAATAATGTAAATGCCATCTTGAGGATTTATTGTCATAATAAACAAATACAGTACTTATGTACTCTATGTTGAATGTATATATTCGTCCGAGTTTTATTCATTTTTTTCTCAATGCATTGCCAAAATGTATATGATCGGGAAAAATTATCGGGAATGATTGGAATTGAATCGGGAGCAAAAAAAAAGCAATAGTATCGGGAAATATCGGGATCGACAGATATTCAAACTAAAACGATCGGATCGGGAGCAAAAAAACATGATCGGCACAACCCTAGTTATAACATTATCTCCCTGCAAAATATATGCATTCATATTTTTTTCCATCATTTCCTTCTTAATTTCAATGGTAAGCGTCTCCTTTTTCATTTTTCAACGCCTAACCTTCTTGGGACCCATGTTGATTTCTCTCATATAAAAATACGGCATGCGTCCGTCTTGTGGCAAAACAATGAATCGTCGTATTTCGAGCATGTCGTCAAAAGTCGAGACAAATGACGAGTCAAATTTTACGTCGAATGTCAAAAGGATCGTATGTCGATGCGATCGTACGTCGTGGTACGACTGTGAAATTAAAAGTACGGGTAGTCCCCGGGTTACGACGTACTCTGATACGATTTCGACTTTATGCCTTCTCGTCCGCCATTTTATCTCCAGTTGTAATCCAATTAAACCAAGAGTGACGGAAGAAAATATTTTATTCATAGTAATTGGAACCTTGAAATGTGATAATTCAGAAACAATTATGGAATTTTCTTTTTTTTTTTAATTATGTCCCTGAAGGACATGTCCACACGTACCAGGGCTTTTGAAAAACAATTATTTTGCCCTTTCCATCAAGAAAAATAAACTCAACCAACACACCACCTCATTTGTAGGAAAAATATCGTCGACACCCAACCGCATAATTTTTTTTTTTTTTTTACATATTTGTTGATTGCATTCATGCACAGAGTTAATGACAAAAAGTAAAAATGGTTCAACGGTTATATTTTGTCTATTTAACCCTTGCGCGGAATGACATCTGTGATAAGCATTTGTTAATGCCCATGACAGTGTCATGTCCTAATTATGACAGTCTTATGACGCTTTTGTCAAACAAAGTGTTACCTAATAATTAATGTTGAACCTTTACCGATACCAGTATCGGCGGGAGGGCCGATACGGCACTAAAATGGTGGTATCGTTATCGGCGAGTACCAACAAATATATGTGGCGGAAAATACAGACAAGACTGAAAAAGCAGTTTCTGCTCTTGCACCCCTCTTCAAAATAAACTGCTGTATTTTAAGCCAAAACAACTGTCTGTTTGATAGAACAATATGTTGCCATAGCAGATTCATGTCACATTAAGCCCCCGAACTATTTTTAATTTGTCTGTTTCACCCTGGACCCAGTTGGCCAAATTTCGCACAGCCAGATAAAGGTATCGGGGCAACACTACTATTGACCCATATAAATCAACAAATAGGCCACACTGGACTATGAGCTGCAGGGTTCAAAATGAGAGAAAAAAAGAAGCGGCTTCTAGTCTGAAAATTATGGTATTTACTGTATCCCCAATATTGTGTACACTATATAACTTGTGGGGGGGGGTGTGTGCGTGTGTGGGTGTCTGTGTGTGTTTTTTTTTAATTTGTCCTATTATAGTTTTCTTCTGTGCGGTGCACGTTATGGCAAAGCTTTAAATCTCGTACTCTGTACAATGGCAATATAGAATTCTATTCTATTCTATTTAGTGAGTTGTTTTTGCCAAAACAGAAGAGGCATTATTTCACACTTGTTCATTTGGTGTCTTGCCTGGTGAATTAAAGAGCTACTGCATGAAATGAATGATCTCAAATACAGTTGAAAGACTGAAGGATATAGAAAGAAGAAAGACGAGAGGAGAGGCAGGAAGAAGACCACAAGTGAAGACGCTCGGAAAGTCATTTTATCCAAGGCTGATGTGAAGTGGCACAATCCAACACATCACTTTCAATCACGGCCAAAAAGGCTGTGAGCCAGCAACTCCCCAGAGTAGCCCAAGCATCCAGGTCAAATATATCCAGACTGACTGAGAGAGATGGATTATCACTTGTAAACACTCTAGCGCTTGATGAGTAAAATGAATCCATCATTTGGAATATACAAACCAAATGTATAAATAGGATGCCAACAGCAAAGTGCATACATACACTGTAAATCTGCAGAGTGCAGGGTTTTCCTATCCAATATAATAACATAATTACATTTTCCTATCGGGGTTTTTATCAAAGCAACACGTTGAAAACGTTTTAAAGGTTGTCCTCGGCTAACCCTGTGCTTTCTGTTAGAATGTCAATCTGAAGCCAGTTCTTTAAAACTCTCCAACATTCCTGGAGAAATAGCCCAAATATTTCCTGGTTGAAAGCGTTGGAAAATCCAAACTGGGTTTCGTCTGAGTGGATTACGTGTATCAAATATGGGAAAAAAACATGTCATCCAATTTTTATGATCACTATCTAGATAATGAGAATCCTAGATCTCCAATGTTTTTGTGTTTCTTTGTTTTTTTTTGTTTTTTTTTATTTGGAATCTTATCTAGTCTATACCTTGCAGGGTCAAATCATATAAGTGAGTCTTGGTAGTCAGAGGTGCATTCTAATTGCCCTCTCCCATATGGAAAAAGTATCCATCCATCCATCCATCCATCCATCCATCCATCCATCCATCCATCCATCCATCATCTACCGCTTAATCCGCGGTCGGTAGACGGGGGCAGCAGCTTTAGGAGGAAAGCCTAGACTTCCCTCTCCCAAGCCACTTCAACCAGCTTTTCCAGAGGGAACCCAAGGCGTTCCCAGGCCAGCTGAGAGACATAGTCTTTCCAGCATGTCCCCGGGACCTCCTGCCGGTGGAACATGCCGGATCTATATATATATATAGATGGCGTGGCTCAGTGGTGAAGTAGTTGTCCCCCAACCCTGAGGCTGTGTGTTCGATTCTCCACCCTAATGAACCCGCCTAAGTATCCTTGAGCAAGATACTGAACCCCGCATTGCTCCTGGTGGTGTGTCACCAGTAGGTAGATGGCAATGTAGTGTAAAGCGCTTTGAGTACCTTGAGAGGTAGAAAAGCGCTATACAAGTATAACACTTAATACACACTATAACATTTTTTTTTTTTTTTTTTTTTTTGGTAGAGTAAAAATGCAAAATTTCGAGCATGTGAGTAGTCAGAGAGGACCACTACTAATATTCACCATCCTTGACCAGAATTTATTCAGAAATGTGGATTTACAGTACCACAAAAATTACAAATGTGACCTGATCAAAGTATATATGTAGGACTTTTAATTCAAAATATCTAAGTATTGGTACAACAAAAATGCATAGTTTGGAGTGTGTGAGTGTCAAAGAGGTCCACTACTGATATTCACCAACCTTGTCCAGAACTTATCGAGAACAGTGGATTCACAGTACCACAAAAATCAGAAATGTAACCTGTTAAAAGTTTGCATGTAGGACTTTTATTTCAAATTTTCTAAATTTTGGTACAGTAAAAATGCACAATTTTAAGTATGCGAGTAGTCAGTGAGGGCCACTGCTAATATTCGCCATCCCTGTCCAGAACCTATTCAGAAATGTGGATTTACAGGACCACAAAAATTCGAACTGCAACCTGATCAATATATGTAGGAATTTTGATTGGAAATTTCTAAATAATGGTTGAGTAAAAATGCATAGTTTTGAGTGTGTGAGTAGTCAGAGAGGTCCACTACTTATATTCACCAACCATGTCCAGAACTTATTCAGAACTGTGAATTTACAGTACTGAAAATATGAGAACTGTAACCTGATAAAAGTTTGCATGTAGGACATTTATTTAAAAATTTCAAAATTTTGGTAGAGTAAAAGTGCAAAATTTTGAGTATGTGAGCAGTCAGAGAGGTCCACGACTAATATTCACCATCCTTGTTCAGAACTTATTCAGAACACAAAAATCTGAACTTTGACCTGATCAAACCTATGTAGGACTTTTAATTCAAAATTTCTCAATACTGGTACAGTAAAAATGCATAGTTTTGAGTGTGTGAGTAGTCAGAGAGGTCCACTACTTATATTCACCAACCATGTCCAGAACTTATTCAGAACTGTGGCTTTACAGTACTGAAAATATGAGAACTGTAACCCGATAAAAGTTTGCGTGTAGGGCTTTTATTTCAGATTTTTAAAATTTTGGTACAGTAAAGATGCAAAATTTTGAGTATATGAGTAGTCAGAAAGGTCCACTGCTAATATTCACTATTCTTGTCCAGAACCTATTCAGAATTGTGGATTTACAGGACTACAAAAATGAGAACTGTAACCAGATCAAAATACACACGAAGGACTTTTAATTCATTTTTCCAAATATTAGTACAGTAAAAACTCATTGTTTTAAGTATGGGAGTAGTTAGAGAGGTCTTCTACTAATATTCACCAACCTTGCCAGAATTTATTCAAAATTGGGGATTTACAGTACTACAAAAATTACAACTGTCACCTACTATCTACTAAAATGACCCATTGCTCAGTTATGTCAGTACAAACAGTACAATCTTATGATAGTACTTATGTGACAGTGTACATAACGCACATGTAGATGGAGAAGTGTTAAGAACAGAAGACTTTATTTCATTTTTAAATGATGACAATTGTGGCATTATATATTTTAGGGTGTTGAGAGTATTTTAAAGAGTTGGAAACAATGCGAGCACACGGAAGTAATCTGCATTGCCGCTTGGTCGGAATTAATTTACCGTAATGCTTGGATTCTGCGGTTGCGCTAATTCTGGGGTCTGCTCATTTGACCACGGGAACACAAACATCCGCTGGCTTGACCGCAGTTATGCAACCCTCCACCGGCCCACCGACCCACAGGCCCACCTGGGAAATCCCCGGTATCCCCGTATGCCAGTCTGCCCTTGCTTCAAAACAATTTCAGCTGGAAAAGCTGGCATTGTATGAGCACGTTTCACTGCCATTGACAGCGATGAAAGTCCAATCCAATTTGACTGGGGGCTCCCTGTCAAAATGGAATGGATGTCTATTGCCGTTAATGGCAGCCAAGGAGTTAATACTTAATTAATAAATACATTTTAAAAGCCGGTCTTTTTTACGTGATTCTGATCTTGTGAAACTGACGTGATCAGGCCCGATTTCCGATCAAGTGATGCGATCCGGGACATCCCTAGTCGGAAAACAGTTTTGTCCCAACAACAAACCAAAATGAAGTCCTTGTACGCCATATTTTTTGTTTTGTTTTGCTACGACAACAAAAGCACATGAATAGGATCTTTCATCTTTCCCAAAGCACGTGAAGACAGCATGAATCTTCCTAAATAATTGTTATCATGACAGGCCCACCGCTCATTCGGTGTGAAGGTACCATTTTACAAAGATCTGAGACAAACGTGGCAGCAAACACGCGTGCTCTCAAAAACAAAGCACACTGAGAGTTGTCTGGTCTTGTTTTGCGGGAACGTTCGACAGGCAGGGTGCGGCGAACGGACACAAGGAGTTTGTCTGTAGGCCTATGTTGTGTCGAGCTGTCTGCTAAAGAGTTCGCTGCAGTTAGACCAGGCATGCTGAATTCTACCGCTATTTCATAAAGCTAAAGGTTTATTGTGATGCGTTGCAAACACTTTCCCTCATGTCAAAAGTGTGTGAATTTTTTCGTAATAAGGGTTTCTGTTCACGATTCCGTTTAATGAGGCACTATTCTATAGCAAAATATAGAGCACAGCTTGATGAAGACATATTTTCCAAAGAATCTGAAACTGGGCGCGGATCTTACTCCGACCGCATTACGAGTCATAGCATCAAAAGCAGAGGAAAAAGGGGGGTGGTTGTCAGATTTTTTACTTTTTCATGAATACAGTGGTACCTCTACTTATTAAATTAATTAGTTCTGGAAGTACATTCGTAACTTGAAAATTCTGTAAGTAGAAATGCGTTTTCCATGTACAGTTGTGGTCAAATGTTTACATACACTTGTGAAGAACATAATGTCATGGCTCTCTTGAGTTTCCAGTTGTTTCTACAACTCTGATTTTTCTCTGATAGAGTGATAGGAACAGATACTTCTTTGTCACAAAAAACATTCATGAAGTTTGGTTCTTTTATGACTTTATTATGGGTGAACAGAAAAAAGTGATCAAATATGCTGGGTCAAAAATATACATACAGTAGCGCTAATATTTGGTAACATGTCCCTTCGCCATTTTCACTTCAATTAGGTGCTTTTGGTAGCCATCCACAAGCTTCTGGCAAGCTTCTGGTTGAATTTTTGACCACTCCTCTTGAAAGAATTGGTGCAGTTCAGTTAAATTTGATGGCTTTCTGACGTGGACTTGTTTCTTCAGCATTGTCCACAAATTCTCAATGGGGTTTAAGTCAGGACTTTGGGAAGGCCATTCGAAAACCTTAATTCTAGCCTGATTTAGCCATTCCATTACCACTTTTGATGTGTGTTTGGGGTCATTGTCCTGTTGGAACACCCAACTACGCCCAAGACCCAATCTTCGGGCTGATCACGTTAGGTTATCTTGAAGAATTTAAAGGTAATCCTCCTTCTTCATTATCCCATTTACTCTCTGTAAAGCACCAGTTCCATTGGCAGCAAAACAGCCCTACAGCATAATACTACCACCACCGTGCTTGACGGTAGGCATGGTGTACTTGGGGTTAAAGGCCTCACCTTTTCTCCTCCAAACATATTGCTGGGCATTGTGGCCAAACAGCTCGATTTTTGTTTCGTCTGACCACAGAACTTTCCTCCAGAAGGTCTTATCTTTGTCCATGTGATCAGTAGCAAACTTCAGTCGAGTCGTAAGGTGCCGCTTCTGGAGCAAGGGCTTCCTTCTTGCACGGCAGCCTCTCAGTCCATGGAGATGCAAAACATGCTTGACTGTGGACACTGACACCTGTGTTCCAGCAGCTTCTAATTCTTGGCAGATCTGCTTTTTGGTGATTCTCGGTTAAATCTTCACCCTCCTGACCAATTTTCTCTCAGCAGCAGGTGATAGCTTGCATTTTCTTCCTGATCGTGGCAGTGACAAAACAGTGCCATGCACTTTATACTTACAAACAATTGTTTGCTCTGTTGCTCTTGGGACCTGCAGCTGCTTTGAAATGGCTCCAAGTGACTTTCCTGACTTGTTCAAGTCAATAATTAGCTTTTTCAGATCCACGTATGTATATTTTTGACCCAGCAGATTTGATCACTTTTTCTGTTAACCTATAATAAAGTCATAAAAGAACCAAACTTCATGAATGTTTTTTTGTGACAAAGAAGTATCTGTTCCAATCACTCTATCGGAGAAAAATCAGGGTTGTAGAAATAACTGGAAACTCAAGAGAGCCATGACATTATGTTCTTCACAAGTGTATATAAACTGTAAATGTCCTAATCCATTCCAAGCCCCCCAAAATTCAGACACAAATCTTTTACCGTGCATAAAAATGCATCAAAACATGTCCCAAATACATGTTACAATTACATTATTGCACAATAAACATAAAATCAGAGTTGTGCATAATGTAAAACACCAAGAATGAAGTAAGGAATATCAGTTAATACACTAATGTAAAGCTGTTGGAACACGAGAGGCGAATGAAGAGAACGCTGGGATACAAACATACAATAGAGGTCCCTCTTAGCCAACTGGATGCTAGGCAATAGCCAATGGCAGAGCAGTTACAAGTATGTTTCGTTCAGTAAACTGGGAGCTGTAAGTACCAGCCATATTGTATTTTTGCCTTTCGTATCATGAAATTTCTTTCGTAACAAGAGGCAATATTTTCCCTTTAAGGTGTTTCTTAAGCCTGAGATATGCTTCTGCGTTGCAGTAACGGCGAAGCTACTACGGTGTCAATGAGCATTCAATAGTTCTGCGGCATGGGAACACGTTGCTCTGTAATTCACCGCCAAGCCACTAGAGGGGTGTGGTGTTGTGTTTGTACGGTTTGGGGATCTCTTGACTTCCTCTAGTTTTCTTCCGGTTACACAATAATGCCAACCGAGATGGAACGCTTGAATGTGGATCCTCAGCTCAACATTGAACAACAAATGTTGATTCTACTATAATGTCCGTAACTATGCGTAGGTCCTTTATGAGGCGATCGGACTGGGAGCGGTGACGTAGCGGGAAGTGAGTGGAAAGAACGGGAGAAAGCGAAAGTTAGCAGTCGCATGTTGCGGCAGCCCGCTATTATTTTTTATTTTATTATTGCCACAATTAAGTGGGTAAAGCCATCATCGACTCCTCTCCTACTTCCCCATCCGTTATCATAAAAGGCACTCTCAATCAGTGATGATGTATCAAGTGTGTGAACTGTTGTTGAAAATTAAACATCAAACAACTCTTTTGACGCCAAACCTGTGCTTTATTTTTCATATACATGAAGTGTGAAATGTAAATAAGTCACAGACTCACAGCAAACATGTAAACAATAAATGATTAAGTGCACCAACCAAAAATACGACATAAAGTGATAAAAAGCTGGCAGTTTTTGGCCAACTGTGTCACCGCTTCGGTGGCCATTCGCTTCCGAACACATACTTGTCTCGGTGGTTCTTTCATTTTTTTATGCAATCGCTGACCTTGCCATTTGGCAATTTTTACAATGTCTTGACGAGACATTGTACTTGCTCTTCGATGATACTCTCGTCGGCTTGGTCCATTTTTGCGTGTAGCAAAACAATGTTTGAAAATGGCAGTGATTTCGCCCTGAACAGGAAACAACAGTCTGAGCGGACCAATCACAGTCCCTTCGCGCCACATCACCAAGCGTTAATGCGTCGACCAGTCAGAAAATTATGGAGATGCACGTCAGGGTACGGCAAATGGTCATAAATCGGGTCTACCTTGGCGGCGTAGGTCTGTTGCAGAAGCATAACTCAGCCTTAAAGCAATATCGCATATACTCTCTGGCCAAAATAAGAAGACAAATCTTACCATGTGTGTCTCAAAACAAGCAATGAGGAGACTCGAGAGGACACAGAGGTGAGTCGGGGCAGGGGCGCAGCATGTCACATTAGTAACACAACCAGAGACTGCTACAATGCAAGCTAACTACATTTAAAATGTCACACATTGTGAAAAAGTGACGTAAAGTATTGCACATTGACGTGTCGACCAGTCAGTAAATTGTGGAGATGCACGTCAGGCTACGGCGAAGGGTCGTAAATCGGGTCTGCCTTGGCGGCATAGGTGTGCCGCAGAAGCATAAGTCAGCCTTTAACCTGAAAATTCTGTATGTAGAGACATTTGTAAGTAGAGGAACCAATGCACCTTCCCATCAACACACCTAAAAAAAGTCATTCCTGCGGCTGTTCGTGTTTGTTAGATTTTACTTAGAAATTTGCCGAAGTGGATAGTAATGCGTTACATGTAATTGAGTAACTTTTTGAGAAAAACTAAGATTACTTTTACCAAGCCTTATTTTACTTGAGTGGATTTGTGAGGAACAAACGTTACTCCCACTCCGCTACTTTGGACTATATTAGATCCATTACATTTTTCCTCTTTACTATAGTACATATTAAATTTGACTTCATTTTTGCTTGAGATGCCCACAATAGCTCTACCAGTTTCACCAATGAGACATCTCAGCAATAATCACATGACTCCATTACACCATTCAGACGCAACAATATACACACACATGCTTGATAGTTTACATACTACTACTAAGATACTACAAAGACAGCGTTCTATTTCACCTACAGTGTGTGTTGGGTGTTATCGTATTGGAAATAAAAACGCCCATATATTATAATTCAAATCCCTGCAGCTAGATGACGCAATGACGGACGAACACATTTAAAAACTAAAAGGGCCAATACTGTAAGCCTCGGTTTAACACTCCCTTTTCACTACACTAAAAATTCAACAGCACTCTGCACAGCAGCAGCTCAACAGCAACAACAAACAATAAAATCGCTACAATGAAAGCATGTCACACTTGTTTGAAGACATCAAAGGACAATCATCTTTATTTTCAACCTCGACTTGAACTTGAGAAAATGTTACTGTTTGTAAAAAAAAAAAATTGCTAATTCATTTTTGTGCCATGTTAATGCCTCCTCCATAGACTTCATCAGTGTTGTTAATTTTACTTTAAAAAAGTAATTAATTACAGTTACAAATTACTTCTCCCAAAAAGTAATTGCGTTAGTAACTCATTTACCTGAATTTAAGAGTAATTAGTTACTACTTAACTAGTGATAATTTTCATATTTTATTTTTTTTTCTCAAAAAAAAAAAAAAGGTCACACAATGTGAAGTTTAAAGTGTTTTTGGGACAATTGGCCCTAGCCCAATTCTTTACCCTCCACTTAACTAGACGCAAGGGTATTGCGATAACTAGATAGTAACCTTTGCTATGTGTGGAAGTCATTTAAAGTTGTGAATCAACCGTTAAAGTTGTTAAAATTGCTCCCGCTATTGCATTAGTTCCCTTCTGTCTACTTTCAAAATGTGTAAGTTTTAAAACTGTTTCATAATTTAAAGATGGATTTAAGTCAAGGTTTTGCCGATTTAGGACCATTTTAGATAAAAATAAAAATAAAAAAGTAGGTTCGCTAGGAAGGATCTCTACAACAGAGCCTTCCTGAGAGGTCTACTGCTTTAAGATGGCCGCTGTTTACTAAAGCATGTAGTCCTTAAAACATGTTGCCAATGCAGCCGTGTCTATCATTTGCATCTAGTTCTATAATATGTGATATCTACCGTATCATGTGGGCGTGGTTTGTAGGCTACAGTCAGGTATTACTGGAGCCAGCTAGCATCGCGTTTGCAACGGCGTCTTCCCCACTCCTGCTGTGCTCTCTGGTCTCCGTGAGTCCGTCTCTCTGACTTTTTTCATTCAACCAACTTAGTAACGCATAGTAACGCACGCCTTTCCCACCTCAGTAACGGTAACGGCGTTGCCAAGATGAGAAAAGTAATTAATTAGATTACTCACTACTGAAAAAAATAACGCCTTTAGTAATGCCGTTATATTGTAACGCCGTTATTAACAACACTGGACTTCATAACATGACATATTTGCCATTCACTGCGTCATGCCTCCCCGAAGGGGGCCGTAGCACACTCCGCTTCATTTAATAGCAGTCGGTCACATGCAGCGATGTAACGCCGGATTTTTGTTAGAAAAGTACGAAAGCTGTACTGCATACAAAGGGGAAGGATTTTCTCAGGAATGATTTGTTCGAGGATTCAAGGTAATTATCATATTTTTCATACCATGCATGCATTTTGAAACGTTGTGAAAAAAACAGGAGAAATTAGCCGCTCTGGCACCGGCATTATACGTCGCAATATTTACGTAAAATAACTGCTAACTGCCCGTTTTTTTTTTCTTTTAACCATGAATCAAGACTGTTTTACGTCCATATCTATAAAGAATTCAGGGATTTAAGCATTTATTGACAATAATTTTCAGCGGAAAAAGCTCTATGTTGTACCAAGGGGGCCGCCACAATGACTTAACTGGCAGCACATTAGTAAGTTGCCAGCATTATTCACTTTATAAAAAAGATGAATCAAAGCACCTATCTTTCTAAAACAAATGTTTTTTAGAAGCCTGAGAGGATGAGGATGGCCCGATTATCGAGCCTGAAGGTGCTGGCCAGGTGGGAGGACTACAAGTCTGTCATTGCCGGCTATAAGTTGACCCAGAAGGTGCTGGCGCTCTCTTTAATCGAGAAGCAGAGCGCCGGGCTCATCATGGCGGTCGTCAACCCCAACACGGTTGCCGATTGCTAAGGCTCCTCGCCATGACCACGGTCCTCAAGCGGCCAACTCTCTCCATGGCCCACATGGCGTCCTTCGTAATGTCGCTGTGGGACTCCCTGAAGTGCAGGAAGCACAAGAGCACCTGCTGGAGTTCCTGGTTGTCCCTTTTCAACTGTTTTGGTGCGATCTTCTCCAAGGATGTGATTTCAGAAGTGAGGAAGAACAAGGTTCGGAGTGGAGAAGGAGACGGAAGGAATAGAGGATTTGCACAAGTAGAGGAAGCTGACCAGAAAACGCAAGGCATAGAAAGAGCCTATGTGATTGTTGAAAGACGAGGCTCACATCCTGGTAACACCGCATCGATTATTTGCACTGCTCAAATTATAGGACTATCTCATTCGCATTTTATATTTATGTTTATTTAGATTTAATACTTTATACTTGCAAGTCACTTTTGACATTTTAACTTATCTTATCCTGCACTGTAAAGGGATATGCGCCACAATTTCATTGTACAACTGCATAATGACAAGGGTTATTCTATTCTATTCTATTCTATTCTATTCTATGCTATGCTATGCTATGCTATGCTATGCTATTCTATTCTATAATAAATTGTGATTGTATGTGTAATTCATTAATAATCTATTTATATAATACAGTATATAAATAATATTAAATATTGCTATCGATCCTGAAAATATAGGTGATTATCTCTGCATTTGGTGATTTTTGTGCATCTAATGACATAGTGGGTGACTATGCATCATCATGCTTGGACATTGTTTGTGGTGTCCCTCAGGGTTCAGTGTTAGGTCCAAAACTGTTTATTCTTTACATAAATGACATATACAAAGTTTCAAGCAAACTAAAATTAGTTTTATTTGCTGATGACACTAGTATCTTTTGCTCTGGGGGGGATTTACATGAACTCCTGGGGAGGGTTTCTGATGAGATTTGTAAACTAATAGCATGCTTTGATAGAAACAAATTATCATTTAACTTAAGTAAAACCAAATTTATGTTATTTAGCAGCCACAATAATTATAGGGAAGTACAGATACAGATAGATGGGGTGAACATTGAAAGGGTCTATGAAAACAACTTTCTTGGCATTGTAATTTATGATAAGGTTAATATCAAACATATACAAAGTAAATTAGCAAGAAGAATTTCAGTTCTCAATAAAGCAAAACACATTCTTGATAATAAATCACTCCACATTCTTTACTTTTCTGTAATCCTGCCATATTTACACTACTGTGCAGAGGTCTGGGGTAATACTTATAAATGTTCAATAAATTCACTATCCATTTTTGCAAAAAAAGAGCCATAAGAATAATACATGATGCTCATTATAGGGATCATGCTAATATATTATTTTTAAAATCCAGAACATTAAAACTCACGGACTTGGTTCGTTTTCAAACAGTTCAGCTCATGTATAAGGTTATCCACATGTCACTTCCTGGCAATACACAGAAGTTGTTTTTTAACAGAGAAGGTCATTACAATTTGAGGGGGGAGGTTCACTTACAGCATCAGAGGGTACGGACTACACTAAAAAGTTTTTGTGTTTCTGTCTGTGGAGTAAGACTGTGGAATAAGTTAGATGAGGGGCTCAAGCAATGTCCAAGCATGACCCAGTTTAGGAAGTGGTACAAACACATGCTTTTCACAGGGTATCGGGAAGAGGAAGGGTTTTCAATATTGGGGGTAGTAGTATTTAATATAGGGGTTTTTCACATATTTGTTATTGGTTGGTCCTTTTTATTTATTTTTTTGTCTTGCATCTTACGTATATAGTTACATTTTTTTTTTTTTTTGTTGATATGAGGACTAATTAAATAGGGCGGACTGATATTATTGAGGAATAGAAAAGGGGGGTAGGTTATAATAAGCAAAGGCTTCATCCCACTCCTTTTTGGACACAATGGATACATTCTAATATTATTTATCATTACTATTATTATTATTATTATTGTCTTAAATATTGTTGCTGTTATCTCAATTATTATAATTGGTTTGTCTGATTATTTTTTGTTGGTTTGTTTTGTTTGTTTTCTTGTTTATTACTTTTATTTTCTCATGTCCAAATAAAGAATTAATTAATTCATTCATTCTATAGCAATTTTAAGTTATGCTGTACTTGTATGAAAAAATAATCGGGATTGTATTAGGGAATTACTTTTTTTGATGTCACTGCTCATAGAGACTCTTATATGCCTAAGGGAGGTGTCTGTTTTGGTTTAGGTCGCTAGCGGCTTTGGTTTTGAAAATAGGGATCAGCCCCAAGCCCCATCAACTGATGGTGAAGTCTAGGGCTGCAGCTATCGATTATTTTATTAGTCAATTAATCGATAAAGTAGTTAGTTCGAATAATTGAGTAATCGAATAAGAAACATGAACAGTTAAAATACCTGAGCTGAGCCCAAACAGTATAAAAAAAAAAAAAGAGGATCTATGTACATCAAAAGAACAATTGGCTAACTTACAAAGCCAAACTCCGCTAGCTTAAATGCTATAAAATGCTAAAGTTCATATTCCCACAAAAAAACAGCTAAATATACCTATAAATTAAATTACGAATGCATTAAAAAGCATTAGCCCAAACATAAACTTAGCTTACATTGGTCTTAACAGGGAGCAGTTGGATTCAACCATGTGAAATGAGGCAGACCAGAGGGCAGTCTATCCACCCTAATTAATAACACTAAATGTACACACTTTCAAAATAAACCATTCTAACACCACTTTAATTAAACGAATACTCGAAGCAACAAAGTTTAATTTGAATATTATTTTCTAATCGATTACTCGAGTTAATTGATTAATCGTTGCAGCACTAGTGAAGTCCATGGTTGAGGAATCTCAAAGTCCATAGTTTCACATAATCTTGTATTTTTGACACAAGGGCAGGAAATAAGCCTTTAAAAAGTAGTAAATATGACAAGATTAAAGACGAGAATAAAAATGTTTTGTTATACTTATATAAAAATAATTATTCAGGATTTTATAAAGGAACGACTTTTTGATGCAGCTGCTCATGGAGACTCGTATATGGCTAAGGTAGGTGCCTGTTTTAGTTTTAGGTCGGTAGCAGCTTTGTTTTTGAAAATATTTAAAGTTTTCCAAAAAAGGCCCCCTACGGATCGGCCCTGTGCCAAGTGTCATGTCAATATATTATGAAGTCTATGCGTCCTCTCTCAATAGTTTACTTTTCTGTTTCAATATCACCCTTGCCACACCCCACTTCCGGCGACACTGAAGTCACATGACAACACACAAGCTTAGAGTTGGAAGTCCTCTTTTTGAATTTGTATTTTTGTTATGTATTTGGTGTTTTGTTATTTAATTTTTTTTTTTTTTTTTTTTTTAATGTTATCTGCCGTTGTGTTTTTGAATTGGCCATTATGTTTATGTTTATGTTTATGTATGCACGTTACGTTACGGCACCATTTCGGGTCCAGTAGATGGGGAGCTGTGTGACATCATCACTCGAAATTAATGTGTCAATATCTCAAAAACGATAGCGGCACGAAAAAAACATTTTATAGCACAAACGTAGCACAAACGATTGACACAATTTTTAGCCGTTTTTTATCAAAATGGAGGGCTAGTTGACCTCAGTTTGACCCATAAAAGAATAGTTAATATCTGAAAAATGATAGCGGCACAAGCAAAAAAAATTCAGCAAAACGAGCTCAAACCTAGTACAAAGTACAAACGAATAACAATATTTTTCTATAAATTTGTGTCTGATCAGGGGCCAACATCACTGAGGTTAGCAGTTCATTTAGATGACATGCTGAGAAAACATTATTCAACATTATTCATTAATTTTCAACAAATACATTTTTACTTATACTTGAGTCAACATTTTGGATGACTACTTTTACGTGAGTATTATTATTTTGAAGTAACGCTACTCTAACTTGTGTAAAATGTTTGGCTAGTCTACCCATCTCTATTGATGAAAATAACTATTGCGATTAGAAAGGTACGTCCGTATTGTCTCAATAATGCCTCATGCACCTTGTTAGTCTATCTCACCTATTTCTCCTTGTAAATTTTAGAAAAAACAGATGAGAAACATAGGACTGAGAGGAAAATATTAAATTTTTCTCCTGAGTAATTGAAAAGTAAGCTTTGAGCAGCAAAATTTCCCTCTGGGAGATCACATGCTATCTAATTGGTATGCATGTTCTAACCTGAGCCCAAGAGGGGGTCATCTCTTTGTATTGCACGTGATGGCCAAAGCTCTCTCTGCTTGAGGAGACGCTTCAGCAAAAAAGAAAAATGATAAGCAAGTTGCTTGTTGTTGCGGCACAAAAAGCTGGTCAATCCCCTCGCAGCGACAGCAATTTCATTCTTTGTCTGGCGCTAATTTACTTGGTAGCCTGGAGCGAAGCAGAACAACACAACACACCTTATCACTGGGTGCATACCTAAGAAGTTCAACGGCTGTTTTTGGAATCCATTACTGTCATATGCTGAATTGCGAGCTTGGTTTGACTCCATCAAACGAACTACTACTATCGAACTAAAAATAAATACAAAATACAAAAATGGTAATGCAATTTATGGGTTGGATTTCTTAAAGTGCCTATGACAGAAAAAAATTCACGTGGTATTTTATGCTTCTGAATGAAATTGACCGCTTGGATGTGCGTGTAAGCGATCGTTTTATTTATTCAATTTTTTAAATCCTGTTTTGAGGAGGAATGCGAATGTGACGTCACCCGGGTCAGCATCTCACAATACAGCATTGCTTTATAGCATGCAGATGGACTGCGGATTCAGCTGGATTGCGGATTAATTCATTTATTTTTCGCATCACGCCAGCCAAATGTGCTGTAGGGTTTGGTTGCTGCACCAGGGAGAGGCTTGTGAGCCTTTTGGGGTTTCAAAAACCCCCATCCCAGGATTGGCCAAAACAAGTCCGGCAACTGTGGGACCATTAGACTTACGAGGAAGTAAGTAAATATTGTGTTTTATATTATGTCAAATACTGGGTTCATGGCACACGTTTTAATACAGAGGCAGCTTGCCTTTTTTGGCTGACAATGCTCCTTCTCCACCAAGAATGCCACTCGGCCGAAGACCGGCGGCTTGTCGCACACCCAACTCGGTCTTCTTCGCATGCCTGCCGGGAGAGCCCTATACTTGGCTAATTGCCCTCTTCGTGTGCCCAGTGTTCTGTCAAATTTTTCACCCCATCAGAAATTGCATACTGGTGTGAAAATTTGCCGTGAATACAGTGCTTACAAAGTAAACACTACAAACTTTCTTTAAATCAAGTAATATTTGCTTATGTTTGATCATGGACAGACATGTAGAAAAGTTCTCCTCAGACACATCCTGACATGTTAGCTGCACACAACAACTGCACGCCGCTCTTTCACTGTTTACGTCTTCGCCTTGTCGTTAATCATAAATTCACGCCATATTCGTGTTGAACATGTATGCTTACGATATTACTTGTTTATTTAGCACCTGTGGATAACATTGAGAGTCCAGCTAAACAATAGCTTTGGGAACAAAATGTTATAAGGGTAAAAAAATTGGCAGAAAATCGGCAATGGACCACTATTGGGCTCGGGCAGCGACGCTCTCCTCCGACATTGGCCGTTTTGTCCGGCGGTCATTCTCCAGCTGCTTTCCCAGCAGGGGGAAGACGAGCTGTCACCTGCTCACCTCCGGGGGGGTTGCCGATCAGTGAAGACAATCGACAACCCCGCCGCTGTGTTACATGATCCAGGGTAGTTTTGTGTGATTTTTCGCTTTGAAAGACGAGAATAAGACCTAGAAATGCCGCCCGGTTCAGGTTAGCATGTCAGCTAGCTGTCATGTTTCCTGGTTTGTTGTCGCTTTCCCAAGTCCACTAACTCCTGTGGCATAAAATATCGTTCGGGAGGTGCAAGAAGTCGACAGTTTTGACCATTATGGAGTAATGTTGCCATGTCGTACTGAATAAATGCATTTTAAATATTTCATATTCCATTTAGCACAAAACTGTTTTTTGTCATGACCATACCATTTATTTAGCAAATGGGGAAAAATACTCTGATAAAAAGAATATCCTGTAAAAAAATTTTGGAGTAGAGAGATTCAAAAATGACATTTTGCTGCTCTCTTCGTCGCATTTTCCTCATTTTGAATCTTCCCCCTCAATGGGCTGAATTCAAAATCAGATGAAATCGTGACCCTGCCGACGTCATCCTCCAGCTGGGGACACTACAGCGCTATAATGACAGGTGGAGCTAAACAGCAGATTAAAAGACTTAATTTTTCGTCATCTGCGCTTTGCCAAATTGTTGTGTATAGTCGAATTGTCTTAAAATATGATTCCAAATCAGGCACTTTAAGGCAGGGATCCACAACCACCGGGCCGGGGACCGGTACCGGTCCGTGGCGCATTTGCTACCGGGCCACAGAGAAATAATAAATAATTTGTTAACGACCGCAATCTGGCTTGTACCTCTTGACCAGAGGTGCGCGTTGTTTTTTGCTAGAATATCTACTTTTCAAGTAGACAACCTACCACGATCTACCTTAACAGCGTGGGTGGGGGGGGGGGGCTCCCTCCCCCAATTTTTTTTTTTTTTTTTTTTTTATGTACGTAGTTAATTATGTTGTGTGGGGTTTTAACAATATAATTAATTATGTGCATTCTATGCCACGTGCTACCCATAGCATGACGATCGATTGGTCTATCGCGATCGACGTAATGGGTACCCCTGCTCTTGATTAATCCAAGTAAAGATTTGTGCACGTCGCCCTGTAGTGGTTGGCCGCCATTACTAGGGTGTTTGCACACCTATAGCAGCCCAGCGTCAATTTAAACAGTAACGTTAGCTGCTGTCTGCTTTGGACAGCTTTTTAACTGGGGAAAGGCCACCTCCTGAGCCAGAAGAGGAGCCGACAACCAAGTCCATTCTGCATAAAATGTGGCTAAATGCTAGCAAACGAGGCAACAAAAGCGAATGCACTGATAGCATCAAAACTCATGGCAAACCGTATTGTTAAAGTGAAGAAACCTTTCACGATTGGAGAAGAACTCATTATGCCTGTGACCAAGGACATTTTCCATCAAGTTTTAGGAGGACGCTGTTAAAAAAGGCTGAATCAGTGTATGGTGAGTATAGTTTAAGCCCTGTCGTTTTATCTTATATTAACTGTCATTTTCTACCACGCAACACCGGTCCGTGACAAAAGGCCCACAACACACCGGTCCGTGGTGCAAAAAAGGTTGGGGACCACTGCTATAAGGCATAGACTCATAGATTTGGCGCCACGCCTCCCCGTAGGGGGCCAACCCATAGAGCGTTGAGGTGGATTTCACTATTCACTGTGATAAACTCAAACACATGTTGCGTTCTAACAACGGATTTAGGTGGAAATAGGACGGAGGTTTTACTGCATGCAAGGAGGCAGCAGTGTCTCAAGAGTGACTTGGTCGAGGATTCAAGGTAATTATTATATTTTTTCGCACCATGCATGCACTTTACAACGTGCATACAATGAAATGAAAAAAAAAAAAAGCCTAACTTTAGCTTGAAATATTGACGTAAAATGAATAACTGCCCTTTTTTTTTTCTTTAAACCAAGAGTCTAGACTGTTTTACGTTCATATCTACAGAAATTCCGCGATTTAAGCATTTATTTACAAGAATTTTCTACATAAAAAGCTCTGTTTTGTGACGGCCGCCATGTTAGATTTTGTATCTCTACACAATAGCTGAATTCAACCTAAATAAGTTGTGATTGGATAGAGAAAAATGCAAATTTTGCTTTTGTTGAGTAAAATTAAGATGATTCTGCATGCTTTCCCCAAGTATTAAGTTTCTGATGTGAAAATTGAGTGATTTATTAGCTGTTGAAAACTAAATTTAAAAAAAAAAAAAAGTTGCTATTTTGGGCAAAAACCTACATGATACGTTAAATATTGCTATTGATCCTGAAAATATTGGTGATTATCTATCGGTGATTATATAGTTTTGTGCATCTAGCGTAAAATTTGATCATTTTATAGCAATTTTCTGTTTTGTTATACTTGTATAGAAAAATAATTAATCGGGGGGTTATTAGGGAACGACTTTTTTTTTTTTTATGTCGCTGCTCTTATATGCCTAAGGGAGGTGTCTGTTTTGGTTTTAGGTCGCTAGCGGCTTTGGTTTTAAAAATACAAATCGGCCCCTAACCCCGTGTCCCATCAACTGATAGTGAAGTCTCTGGTTGAGAAATGTCAAAGTCCATAGTTACACACCACCTTGTCTTTTTGACACAAGGGCAGGAAATAATGCTTTAAAAGTAGTAAATATGACAAGATGAAAGACGAGAATAAAAATGAGACAAATTACATTTGACAACCCCAAAAAACCTATTTATTGTGAAATTGCATGGAGATGTTTTGCTCTTTGGATCACTTAGTGTAGATATCCAGTCATTTCCTATTAATTTAGGGGCATTTTTAAGTCACTTTTTTGTTAATTCATGTTTGAGTGCCATGGCCATGGTTAGATGGCACTAGATGTTCAACCCGGTAAATGAACGTTCATCAAGCCTCTCCCAGTCAAAATTGTTTGGAGGTGTTGCGATGTCAATGGCACTCAAAGATGAGCATTTAGAGCCAGTCCTCTCAATTTCAATGAAATGAATGTCCATTGTTATCGATGACTGGCAGTCAGTCAATTTTGGGTCACTTCCTTATTAATTTTGGGGTAATTACTGGATACTTCCTATTTATTTTTGGTGACTTCCTGTTGATTTTGGGCACTTTTGAGTCAATTCCTGTAGATTATGGAGATTTCTCAGGTCACTTCCTGTTGATTTCGGGTCATTTCTTGCCAATTGGAAATGAATGGGACCATTGGAAATGGCAATTCTTTTTTGGGGGGGGGTCAAATTTTACGGTAATTGTACGTTGTCTACAACTTTTGTTTGCCTTGATTGCCTGATTTTTTTTGAGGTGTAAATTATTTGACTTGGATAAAAAAAAAATGTAAGATGAGAAACATTGAAATTCCGTGAATTTTTGGAACGTTTCGAAGTTGGAACAGTGAGAATCGGTCAGGGGGGCATGGGCTAGGCGGCGCGTCGAAAAAGTGGACAAAAAAAAAATAGGCATAATTTATGTTGGGAGCTTTGCTTCGCAAAACATCCCCACAAACATAATGTAATCTTTTAGTATCTGTGCACCAATCACAAATAAATAATGAATTGCATTTTTCATGTACTGTAGTAGTAGTAGCTGAATGATTGAGTCTAAAGGGGTATGGTCAATTCTGAGCCAAAGTGACCTTTCTCCTTGAGAGGATCCTGCAGGTTATGGACTTGAGTCACTTTACAGTTTTTCTCAGCCGTTTTGGTTTTAATTATTTTATTTATTTATTTTATTTTCCCTTCAGGTATGACAAATCCGAAAAAACATACAGAATTTATATGTGTTTACAATTAATTCACCCCAAAAAGAAAAGGGCAGACGGGAGAAGCCGAAGCTTATTGAAACCCGCCCCCAGTATACCATATAGGACGCAGAAATGCGTCCTTCGTCTTCGAGTGTCTGTGACAATAGAGTTTCTCGAATCATCAGAGCACTTTGCATCACAATTTGTGCATTTTTCAAGACAATTAGTACACTTAGCAAAACATCATGGATTACAAGCAAAATACAGTTCTTGGCTCAAAATCCTTAGTCCATTTCTCAAAATTAAATGTCTTTGTCAATGAACATGTAAGTGCTATCCGTGTCCTTGTGTCCTTGTGTCATTGTGTTCAAACAAGACAGTCTAATTGCTTTGTCTTGTCAATATTACTGTACTCTGGAGAGATGCTCTGATGCAAAAGATGGCTTAAATTTTGATGACAATTATTGTCAATAGCGTACTGCATGGATGCTATTTTTAGACCATGACGTCACCAGCGTAACCCGGAAATGGGTCAACATGGACATGCCCTTGCATACGATCCATGTTATTACTTCTTGTTTTCTGACAACTCTAGACAATTCGACATATAAAGAATGGATGAACTTGCGCTGAAGTCCAAAAGACCAGTTTAACACCAGCAAGGTGAAGCCATTCACATTTCATATGGAGTAAACATTTTGTTGGGGGCCCTCCTTCAGAGGACAAGGAGGTAAGCCATTTTGATATTTTTACTCATTATTTAGAGTGGCGTTTTGCTGTGCTGCTTTTGTCTGACAATGAATGACCTGGGAAAAAAATTAAAATGGTATTTGACTGCCACTATTGCTACCTTTTCTGTTGTAAAAACAACTTTAGTATGGAGGAAGTGTAAATAATTTATAGAAGATTTTTTATTAATGAAAACATTAAAAGTGTCTGTTGGCTGTCACTGAGTAGCATTTGCGATCGCTACACAAAAATAGCAATGTTAAATTACCCTGAAGAACGATCAAAGATGTAAGACAACAAAAGGTTATAATATATAAGAAAGACAGGGCATTTGGTGGGCAAGGATAGATTGTTAAAACAGGAGAATGTCATTTTCAGTGGCGTAAGGCAATGCACACAAGAAAAAGGTGTCGATAAAAAGCTACCTTTGGATCAGGTCGGCTCCTTTTCAACCCTCGACACACATGCCATCTCTTTAGCTGAATATTTGTTGTTATATACATATACATATATATATATACATATATATATATATATATATATATATATATATATATACATATATATATATATATATATATATATATATATACATATATACATACAGTGCTGCTCAAAAGTTTGTGAACCCCCTCAACATTTTGGAATTTTCTATTATTTCAACCTGATTTCCTAATCAATCAATTCAGTAGTTTTTTTTTTTGTTTTTTTAACAGTTGTGTTGTCGAGACTAAATTAAAAAGAGTTTTCATCAACTGATGTAGGTGCAAAATTGAACTGTTTGGTCACAACCAAAACCGCCATGTCTGGCGAAAAGTCAACACTGCATACCACCAAAAGAACCTTCTCCCAACAGTGAAGCATGGAGGTGGGAATGTCAAGATCTGGGCTTGCTTTTCATCCTCAGGACCTGGACAACTCCACATAGTCCAGGGAATCATGAATTCTGAGGAATATTGTCAAATCCTAGAACATAACCTGACGCCATCTGTTTTGAAGTTAAAGCTTGGCAGAAGGTGGATCATGCAACATGATAATGATCCAAAGCATTCCAGCAATACAACCAAGGAATGGCTGAAAAAGAAGAAGATTCGTGTTCTGGACTGGCCCAGTCAAAGTCCTGACCTAAATCCCATTGAAATGCTGTGGCGGGACCTGAAGCGAGCAGTTCATGCCAGACGCCCATCAAACCTCTCTCAACTGACTGCGTTCTGCAAGGAAGAATGGGCAAAAATCCTCCAAAGTAGATGTGAGAGGCTGATTAGTCACTAAAGAAACCGTTTGGTTGAGGTAATCTCTGCAAAAGGAGGCGCAATATCCTATTAACTGAAGGGGTTCACATACTTTTGCACACATGATATCTGAGTTTTTCTTAAATCAACCACTTTTGTTAAATAAAGAATGACAATATAACTATTTCTTTTGTTTCAGTCCATTATTTGGAATGTCAGTATTGTGGATTTGGGTATAACTTAACATTTAATAAGGTTATTTTAGTTTTTTTTACAAAAAATCTGACCATCGCTGTGGGGTTCACAAACTTTCGAGCAGCACTGTATATATATATATACATATATATACATATATACATATATATATGTTCTTCCACATCTTTACCAGTGAATTTGGCACCAGGGACATTATTTTCAGACAGAATTAGTAGGTTTAGCTCAGTAAACATCTCGTTCGTACACTATTTCCATGCATTAAGCGACGTGTTGCGTGCGGTACGCCATTACAAGGTACACCTTAGTATGCGTGGGGGCGTAGATTAATTGCAAAAGAATGGACAAGATTTACTTTACATTTTTACGGTTTATAGCATTTGGTGACAATGTCCTTGTGATACAGAAATGAAAATGACAGCACTATGCAGCACAAAGAAAACCTCAGCCAAAAATAAATAAATAATAATAAAAATGAATAAAGTAGAATTGTGATAGACATTGCTCTCCCAACATTTAACTGCACGCTTCTACCAGCTCCAGCCATTCCAAGGCCATAATTGAGAATATTGTCTGCAAGTGTTGCTCTTATCTCTTCAGGAACACACATATGTCCTCTTCCTCCTCTGCCTCACCTCCCAAGTCCTCCGCCATACAACTCCTCTTCCTCCCCTTTCTGGCTTTTGACCCTGTCCAAATTCTTGTCCTTCCATTGTCAAACAATGTAAGGTTGTGTTGTGCTCAAGCCATACAACTTCAGGACAGATTTAGAAAATAGTAATGAAAATGTCGAGAAATATGCTTGACATGTTATGACAACTTGTTCAGCCATTTTGCATATAAAGACTTATGCAATGAACTAAAGCCTAAACAGGGGTGAGGCTATTCAATAGAGACCTGTGCATTTTCAGCAATTTGACCTCAGCTACAGATAATATGGAAAACATCAGATAATTGTACATACTCTTTGCATGGATGTATGCATTTGCAAATTGTTCAAAAACAACAGAAACTGCTTTTTTGATTGCACAAGTGACAGTAATGTTATGAAATGTACCAAAGCGACTGAAAAAAACTGTAATTGTGTTTTTTTTTTTTTTTTTTTCAATTCCTTGAGGTTATAAAATGACTGCATATTAGTAGAAATCCTGAAATATATAATAAATCCTTTCTCACTCTTAAGTAGGTTAGGTTAGGTTAGGTTAGGTTAGGTTAGGTTAGGTTAGGTTAGGTTAGGTTAGGTTAGGTTAGGTTAGGTTAGGTTAGGTTAGGTTAGGTTAGGTTAGGTTAAAAACAATCAGGATTTCACTGTCGCAAACGTATATATTGTCTCTCTTTTTGCTTTGAGATGAATGGATGGACGTAGATAGATAGATAGATAGATAGATAGATAGATAGATAGATAGATAGATAGATAGATAGATAGATAGATAGATAGATAGATAGATGGATGGATGGATGGATGGATGGATGGATGGATGGATGGATGGATGGATGGATGGATGGATGGATGGATGGATGGATGGATGGATGGATGGATGGATGGATGGATGGATGGATGGATGGATGGATGGATGGATGGATGGATGGATGGATGGATGGATGTCGGTTGGTCGGTCGGTCGGTAGGTTATAAATGCACTGTCACAGGATTTGACCAGTATACCATGATTTTTCAAAATGATACTATATCATATAACAACAAACTGAACAGCATATTAATGCATATTAATGAAAAAACAGGAACAACTGAAGAAATAAATAGCACAGAACAGGTACTTTTGCCTGGCACGGCCAGACTGTTCTCCCTGTATTTTTAAAAAACTGTGAGAATAGTCTGGGACCCAGCCCATTAACGGCCTCTCGAGCAAGGACAAAATCAACCGTCCAATCAGATTCGTTTATTTCCGTAACGTGTTCTTAACGAGCAACGTCACTCTTCCGAGAATATGTTCCAATCCACGGTAAAATGTTTTAAATTACCAGAAACACATCGACACGAGTCATTGACAACAGTCTGTCTTGCGGTAGCCATGTTGAATAAACTCCGCTCTCCTCGTATGTTTACAGTCGCGCGTAAGTCCCTCGTCCTGCCCACGTTGCTTTACTAACGTCACGTCCGCCTGTCGCTGATTGTTCCACTCCGCTGTCTGTTTGCTGTGGCTTGCTCCGCCCTGGAAATTGTATCCGCTGAATGGTGGCCAGATTCAATAGCTGGAACAGCGGTGAGTCTGGTGTACTAGGCTACAGGTACTTAGCATGTTGAAAAAAAAAAGCCCCAGTTATTTCCAATGGCAAAATACTACATTCAAAGATTTAAATTTCAAAATGTATCATTCTTTATCCAGTTCACATAAAGTATTCATCCAAAAATTCAGGAAATAAAGGGGCACAAAAGCTGTATACTGTTTTTGCTTGTTTGTCTGTTTGTTTGTTTTTTTCCCAAATTCCACTAAATTTGACAAAAATAAATTACCCACCCTCAAAAAAAAAAAAAAAAAAAAAAAAAAAAAAGAAAGCACCAAAATCTACAAGAAGAGTCCTGTAATAATCCTAAATCTAATAAGCCAAATTTAATATGCCAGCTGTGGACAACAGTATACGTCCAATTAATTGAAACTGTGATGATTGGCTGTGAATCTTTCAGTGCCACTGACGCGCTAGACGTTGAATCCATTTTGACTGGTAGTGGTCAAAATGGGCCTCAAGGTCATTACATACTGTTTCAGTACCATTGACAGTGTTTGACGTTCAATCTAGTATGACTGGGAAAGGTCAATATGGCCCTCAAAGTCAAAATGTCAAAGTTGACAATGAAGAGACCCTAAAACGCCTCCAAATTAATAGGAAGTGAGAACAAAATGAACAGGTATCGACCCATTTAGCAAAACATCCCGAATTTGCATTTTCTAATTATGATTGCACTTCCTCTTTAAAAACCATTATGGTTATAAACAGAAGAACACACGCACTTCCGCTTTTTTGGTGAATGCTGACGTTCGGTCATCCAAGTATACTTTGGCAAGTATCGCAACATGACCAAGAAATAACGTGAGCGTGCTCTGCCATTATTAATGCTGGGTTCACAGGCTTAGCACAGCAGTGTGGGGGTTCTTGTGGAGATCTGCTCTTTTCGGCGCACTGACACGCTTCATTATTTCTTTTGACAGCAACATGCCTACTGTGATTCTGCTTAAAATCTACTAATCACTTCTGAGGTTTTCTTGGCCCGTTTCAAAAAGGCCCTAGAGCTAATTTACACTCGACTTCTCTGCTACAAAATGCCAGCAGTGTTTTCACCGCAGTCAAATCTGAGTGAACGTGGATGAGGAGCTAAATTGACAGCGATTATTTCAAGTGTCTCCATCTATTTGGGCGGGGGGGAAATCCTCCAAACTTCTTGACTGCGTTCAAAGGCCATTATTGTTTTTATGACAGTCAAATGCAGGGGTTGTTATCCATAAATACTGTACATTAAGCACCACTCCACCCCCCAGTACCCATTTTTAGGTTGATTAAAGTGAGTGGGCGGCCATAATATTGACTAAAGTTCTAAGATCATATATGTAAGAAATATGTAAGAATAGTGGCCAAAAATGGGACTGCAATACGGATCAAAATATTGAAGCACACCACATCTCCTTCCCCTTTGGGCTGCCAGATAAGTGCTTCATAATGGAGAATCAAGCTGTGTTAACATACCAGTCAATCATAAACTAGAATACAGTGGTATGAAAAAGTATCTGAACCTTTTGGAATTTCTCAAATTTCTGCATAAAATCACCATCAAATGTGATCTGATCTTTGTCAAAATCACACAGTTGAAAAAACAGAGTTGGCTTTAATTAAAACCACCCAAACATTTATAGGTTTTCGTACTTTAATGAGGATAGTATGCAAACAATGATAGAAGGGGGAAAATAAGTAAGTGAACCATTACATTTAATATTTTGTCCCTCCCCCAGGCAGCAACAACTACAACCAGACGCTTCCTGTAGCTGCAGATCAGAGTGGCACATCGATCAAGACTAATCTTGGCCCATTCTTCTCTACAAAACTGCTGTAGTTCAGTCAGATTCCTGGGATGTCTGACATGAATCGATGTCTTGAGGTCATGCCACAGCATCTCCATGGGGTTCAAGTCTGGACTTTGACTTGCCCACTCCAGAACGCGTATTTTGTTCTTTTGAAACCATTCTGAAGTTCATTTACTTCTGTATTTTGTATCATTATCTTGTTGCAGCACCCATCCTCTTTTTAGCTTCAACTGTCTGACATGGCCTCAGGTTTTCCTGCAAAACTTTTGAATTCATTCTTCCATGAATGATTACAAGTTGTCCAGGCCCCGAGGCCTGATGCTTACTCACCATGCTTCACGGTGGGGATGAGGTATTGATGTTGGTGAACGATTCCATTTTTCCTCCACACATGAAGTTGTGTGTTAAAAAAAACATTTAAATGTATTTAGTCCTACAATTTTTTTTTTTTTTTGCTAATCGCATAATTTACCCATCAAAAATACCAAGACGGTAAAGGGTTTAAAAGCTGCATACAGAATTTGCCAAAAATGTACGGTGCCCCCAAAATTGACCAAAAACAATCCCATTCATTTGTAATGGGATGCCATTGACAGCCACATACTTCCAAATTTCTCAATTATTATCAATGGCAGGAAAACATAGATCCTTGTGATTTTTGACAACCGTATTTTTCGGACTATAAGTCGCGTTTTTTTTTTCATATTTTGGCTGGGGGTGCGACTTATACTCAGGAGCGACTTATGTGTCAAATTATTGACACAATATGATATCATTTCACATGTTATTTTGGTGTTTTGGAGTGACATTGATGGTTTGGTAAACTTGTTAGCATGTTCTTTATGCTATAATTATCTGAATAACTCTTAATAGCTATGGCCACGTTCGCGTTCTGCCTTTGGCAATGTGTGTTCAATTGTATTATTGACTTTTTTTTATATTGAAATGCATGCTTTTAGTGTGTGGCGCTTTCACGCCCACGTGGGGACACACTCGCACTTGTTTACGTGAAGAGCGCTCACACGCCAGAAGAAGACGGACAGCTACGTAGCTCTGAGTGAGTGGGTGAGTTAGCGAGAAAGAAACACGGGTACGAACCTACGTTCATTGTTTATGCTTTTAAAATATCTCTACAGGGGCAACGCCTGTGTATATCATCTTTTCTGTTGTTGTTGTTGTGTGTTTTCCACCCGCGATCGGACACTTAGAGCCAGTTGTGTGGGTGTTTGAACGATATGCTAATGCTAGCGAACGCATGCTAACCGTTTATGTCATTGCTGTAAAACAACCTAATCATCATTTATTTACGTTGATGCAAACCTGTTTGGTATCGAGGACCAAATTGATTCAGCAAATTATATGGACGTCCAGCATCGTCATTTGGGAGTTTAGCCCGCTGAATAGCCAGGACCGAGCCGTAGCGTCCTGATGAGGACAATATATTCGCATTTCGTTGTTCATGCACTGTACACTGTACATTTATTCAACATGTTGTTCTCTATTGTATTTTTATATTAAATTGCCTTTCAAGATGACATATCTGTTTTATGTGTTGGATTTTATCCCCCAAAAATGAGACTGATACTCCGGTGCGACATATGTATGGTTTTTTTCTCTTCGTTGGGCATTTTATGGCTGGTGCGACTTATACTCAGGTGCGACTTGTAGTCCGAAAAATACGGTACTTGCCATGACAGCCCATTGACATTAAACTGGGTCCCAAGTAAATCGATACTATTTACGCCCACGTACGTCCAAATTTCCCATTCATTTTCAATGGCAGAAAAACCTGTGTGGTTGTGATTTTTGACCAAAAACTTTACATTCCATTACAGTCCATTGACATTCAACTGGCACCCACTAAGTCGATGCCATTGACATCCATGCAACAGGACGTGTCACTGAAATGTCCCTAAATCCACAGGAAGTGACCTGATACCATAACAGGCATTAAAATGGGTCAAGGGTTACAAAGGTGAGAAGGGTGAGGAGAAAATATGTTCCGGTACACTGTACAACTAAGGCTGTCCCAAACGACTAATTTTCTCCCGATCGATAGTCAGCAGACTATTTTTACGATGAGTCGACTAATCAAATTTTTTATTTCCCCTTTTTTTTTTAGTAATTTAGCAATGAAATTTTTTATGTCGCTTATTAATTCACAAAAACATTTTGGAACACTTAAAATCTTTATTAAAGAACAAATAAACACGTAAAAACAATAAATGACAAATAAACAATGAGGTCAAATGCTGATAGCATTAACTGATGCAAAAGCATGTAATGTAAACAGATTCAGAACACTTCGCCTTCTTTTCAACACGATTCAAAATAATTCTTAAAAAAAAAAAAAAAAATCTAGCATTAATATTATAGTATACTACAATATATAATAGTATAATAATTATTCATTGCCAATCAGATTTTTCATAAAGGATGTCTTTTTAAAGCTATTCTTAGTGTACAATCTGAATTCTAAAGCATGTGGGATTAACTCCAGAAATCGTTATTTATATGACAAACATGACGTGCTTTTATTTTGAAATGTTCACCGGAGGGACGTTCGCTAAACCACTAACCTTAAGCTTCACACTCTGCAAAAAAACACTTTTCATCGTTGCATGTGGTGTCCGTAACAGATTTTCTTTTTTTTTTTTTTCGTTTGCAAATGCTGTTAACCAGCGATTTTTCATGTTTGAAGTGTCACCTTTTAACCACAAGTTTGCGTTTTGGAGAAGACTGCCAATGTTTTATAGCAGGCTAAAGTAGGTTGTCTTTTTTCCTCATTAGCCTCAATGTAGCAATGCTAATGTTTACGGTGTTTAATATAGATGTGTTTCCTTATTTTGTATGTCTGACTTTAATTCTACGGTGTGTTGTTGACCAATTAACTTCTGTGAAAGGAACTGGAGTCTCATATGCCATCAGCACACACGCACAAATGTACAGTATGCACGCACGCGCGCGCGGTGATAAAACAGCCATGAAATAACCGCCCTCATTTTTATTTACTGTGCGATAAATGGACTCATTGCATATCGCGACAGGCTTAGCAACTTCAATAAAACATGTCGTGAGTTAGTTGGATGGACTTACGATCTGCCAGCTTGTAATAGTCTCCTGTCATCTTCTAAAATTACAGCTGGGTGACGGCGCTTAAGGTGTTCATTTAAGGCCGACGTGCAGCCAAGCTTGGCATTGAAGAGACAGGAAACAACGGTGTACCCTCCACTGTATCTTTGAAATTAGTCAATGTTTTGGCCACTCTGGTGCACTTTTTTGGCTTTGTGCCACTTTCCCCGCTTGTATACCAAGCGTCTGACATTTAAAAAATTTCCCGACCCCCCCCCCACCTTCAAAATTTTCTCCACAGATCTACACAATTCATGTAGGTCACCCTTTTTTACTTCAAAATGGTGAATTTCGCCAGAAGGTGAGATTTTCATGCCTGCCTAAGGATGTGTCCCCGAAATGTTCCCCAAATCAACAGGAAGTGACCTGATAGATCTCTATCTACCACAGCCAAACACCATCGTAATTTCCCCAGAAAATTGCAGATCCTAGTGAATAATTGAAGTGCAAATCTTATATATTTCTCCTTTAAGGACTCATGTTACTGAAAATACAGTATTTGAGTGGTTTATGATTCAGTCATATCAGTTAAACATGCAGCAAGTACAATTCTTTTATAAAGCATGTTACTGATTTTAAATCGGGGTTTCATGAAAGACTTCTTGCACTTTGAATGACATTTCACTTCATTACCCAATCGATTTATAAAGCAGCACAGCTGGTAACGATAGAAAAACAACTGCTCTGAACAATTTCACATTTCATTCAAAAATGGATAGATGCATAAAAGATTAGCTTTGAATTCTGCCAGTGCAACAAAGCCCACTGTGGTGCGGATATTCCTCTCATGCAGAACACGGGGCATCTCAAATGAGTATCCAACAGGCCTGACCAGAGGAAACATATTTCCTTAAAGCCTCAAAAAGTTTTTCTCAAGTAAACTGTGGGTTTTGGACGTCTGTTTCATCGTTGATGCCAGCTCTCTGCCAGGACTTCTCTTTGTCTTTCTGTGTGTTTGCACAAGTGGAAACTACAACCTACATTGGAAAATTAGAGCTTCATAGCTGCCAAAAGTCGTGCTCTTCAGATTGCTTTCATGTGAAAAGTTTCATAGTGAGAAGTGAATAGCAAAAAAAAAAAAACTATTTCCATCCTTTTGCTGACTCAAAGTCCAAATCCCTAGATCGCAGAGGATAGGTGTTTACTGTAATTTCACAAATAAATGAATTATAATGTATTACAAATAAAAATAGTGCTGCAATGATTAAATGATTAACTTGACTAATTTGATTAGAAAAAAGCTTTGAATAAAAATTTGCTTCTTTAAGTATTTGTTTAATAAAAATAGCGTGATAAAAGTTAGTTTTGAAAGTGTTTGCATTTATTTGTATTCATTTGGGTGGGTACACTGCCCTCTAGGGTTAACAGTAAAAACCTCGTCTAACATGGCTTAATCCAGCTGCTCCCTGTTAAGAACAACATAAGCTAATGGGTTTTTTTGCATCCATAATTAAGTTTATAGGTATATTTAGCTGTGTTTTTTGTGTGTGAATATGCGTTTGAATGATTTGTTCAGAGGAGTGTTAAAAAAAATGTTAGCATTTTACAGCATTTAAGCAGACTTCATAATGATATTGATGGGTCAGATTCGACCTTCACTGCGCCACGACTTCAAGTAGGGGGCCATCCCACAATCCGCTTCAGTTATTCACAGTCGGTCGCAGTGAGATATGCAGCCATCCAACGCCGGATTTAGGTTGAAAAATTATGAAAGCTATACCGCATACAAACAGGAAGGATTGTCACAGGATTGATTGATCGAGGATTCTTTTCACAAGAACTTTCAACATAAAAAGCTATTTGTTATAAGGCTGCTGCCACATTGTCTAACATACGAGCATCATTCTTCGACATATTTGTGTAAATAAATGCTAACTGCCCAGTTTTTTGCTTTTAACCAAGAATCGAGACTGATTTACATTCATATCTATAAATATTTCGGGGATCTTGGCATTAATTCATAATAATTTTCATCGTAAAAAGCTCTGTGTTGTAAGCCTGCCGCCACATTGACGAACAGACTAGCATTGTGTTTGGACATATTTAAGTAAAATAAATGCTAACTGTACTTTTTTTTTTTTTTCTTTTAACCAAAAATCGAAACTGTTTCACGTCCATATCTACTAGTGTGTTGCCGGTGCTGCCTTGGAACCGGCAGGCTCCGTGTGCGCATGTGCGGGCGGGGAGATAAGGAAGCGCGCGCTGTAGTGAATGTGTGTGTGTGCATGCGTGCGTGCGTGCGTGTGTGTGTGGCGACATTCAAGGCAGCCGGACATGTTTGTGTTCCTGGCAATAAACGCCACAAGTTAAAAAGTGATCCTAAGCCATAGGCGGAGTCCAAGAGGGGGGGCCCTAGTGGCCAGAAAGTGTCATTGCATGTAATTGACTTTCGTATATACCGTATTGGCTCGAATATAAAACGGTGTTTTTTGCATTGAAATAAGACAAAGTGGGGGTTATCTTATATTCACGGTCTAGACCAGGGTTCTCCAACCCAGTCCTCAAGGCACACTGTGGGTCCTGGTTTTTGTTCCAGCCGATCCAGCAGAGGCAGTTGAGCCAATGAGGCTTCTGCTAAAACAAGCCACACCTGACTGCAATCAAGTGATTGCACTTGTAAAACACCAGATTGGGGAAAAAGTGTTGTCATCTTGTTTGGTAGGAATGAAATCCTGCACCCACAGTGTGCCTTTGTGGAATAGGTTGGGGACCCCTGGTCTAGACAGTATACCCATTCACGACGCTAGATGGCGCCAGATATCATTGAAGCGATGTTCTGTCATGACAGATCTCAGCTACTCTCAAGTTTAACCAGTTTGTGTTATATTGTTGCAATGTTTTTCCTTATTCAGATTTGTTTCAAGACTACAGTTAGTTAGACTTCGCTTTGATGGTTAATGCAGTTATTGCAATTTTATTGTTTCATCACAAAAGATTGGTCAATTTACATTTCAAAAACCAGAAGCCATTAATTTACGAATCTGATGCACTTTAGTTTACATATTTAAATGTTCAGATATTAAGGTTTGAATGAGGCAAAACAACATGCTTTTTCTCTCAAATATATCGTTATAATCATGTTTCAGATGTACTGGAATTAATTTCTGAATAAAAATTAATTCGGTGTTCAAAAAGTCTTTTTTCATATTTGAGTCTTGAAAAAGAGGCGGTCGTCTTATAATCAGGGCCGTCTTATATTCGGGCCAATATGGTATATAAAAGTTGTAAAGCGATAAAGCAAACATAAAAAATGAATGAAATGAACAAAAAAAGTTATTTTTATAATAGGTCAAAATTATTTTTCGAACAGATCATGTGACTCGCACCTTTACCGGTCTTTTGCTTTGCATTTTATTTAAAATAAAATAAGTGGAGGGCAATTTTATTTTTCAAATGATTTTTTTCTTTGTTTGAAAATATTTTTTTAGATTGAAGCAACTTCTTGGCGGATTGAATGATTAAGACACAAATGTCCTACCCACAATATGGCCCAAACAGAAAAAGGATTGCTAAAATCAAAGAAAACTTTTTAAATTAAAAATTTAGTGTTCAAATGCAAATATTTGAGTCTCAAATATTTTTCGCATTCAAAAACTTTTTTTCTATGATTGAAATTTCTTTTTTTGTTTGAAGTGATTTTTCGTTTGAAAATATATATTTTTTGTTTGAAGCAAGTTATTTTTTGATTGAATAATAAAGACACAAATGTCCTAGCCAAAATGTGGCCCAAACGCAAAACATTACTTTTATCAATGAAGTTGCTTTAATCCCAAACAAATTTCAAAAGAAAAATAGCTTTCAAATGCATATTTTTGAGTTTCAAATTTATTTTTGCATTCAATCACCTTTTTCTTTTTTTTATCGAGTAATGAAGACACAAATCTACCTCCATATGGCTCTGCCCAGGGGATACCATTTTTATACTGGGTTAACTACATTGGCTCGACACCGGCAGGCGTACCGTATTCAACGGATGAGGATCTTGGCGAAAAATATAGCTGTCCTAAGCAGTCTAATTTAGAATTCCCCTGAAGAATGATGGGAAACAAAAACGTTCATTTTCAACTTATTATTATAAATATTCTCGCAAGTTAATTTTATTGCTGATACCGTGTTTTGGGGTCATCAACATGTTGTGCCCTCCCTTGCCCAAAAGTCAAACTCCGCCTATGTCCTGAGCAGTTGTGATTTCCACACGTCACTCCAAGAGTCACACAAGGGAGGTAACATCTATAAATAATTCAGGGATTTAATCATTTATTCACAAGAATTTTCACCAGAAAAGGTCAGTATACATATATGGCGCCCACCACATTGACTAACAGACTAGCATTGTTCTTCGATATACTGTATTTACATAAAATAAATGCTAACTACATGTTTGTTTGTTTTTTTGCTTTTAACCAAGAATCGAGACTGTTTTACTTCCATATCTATAAAGAATTCAGGGATTTAAGCATCTATTCACAAGGATTTTTGACAAAAAAATCTCACTGTCTGTGATTCCACTCTGTCAGCTTTGACGGCCACGCCAACAATGCCGGCCCCCTCTTAATCGGCCCCGTGTCCCGTCGATATCATTATGAAGTCTATGATTTAAGCTAGTCTGCTAGCTTAATCTTAAGCTTAGTTTTTGCTGTACAAGTTAGCTAATTGTTCTTTTGTTGTACTTACAGTGTATCAAAAAGTGAGTACACCCCTCGCATATTTAAGTATATCATTTCATGAGAAAACACTGACAAAATGACACTTTGACACAATGAAAATAGAGTTCATTTATTTTCCTCTTAAAATAACTCAAAATATAGCCATTAATATATAAACTCATGGCAACAAAAGTGAGTACAACGCATGGGAACTACATACATCCCTAAATGTCCAAATTGAGTACTGCTTGTCATTTTCCCTCCAAAATGTGGGAAGGAGTACAAAGATAAGTGTGTCATGCCTACAGTCGAGCATGGTGGTGGGAATGACCCCCCCTCCACCTCTTCAATCTCTGCAGCAATGCTGAGAGCACTCTGTAATGACTCACATGATACTGTATTTTCGAGGGAAAATGACAAGCAGTACTCAATTTGGACATTTAGGGATGTGTGTAGCTCCCATGCGGTGTAGTCACTTTTAATACACTGTAGATCCTCATTTATTTATTTTTTAAGACCGTTTGATGCTAAACTAAGGTATTTTAGTTTGAAATGAAAGTGCAATTCTGCTTAGTTTGAAGAGACCAGAGATGTCTTGTTTGGCTCATTTTTTACTTCCACCAGAGATAAATAACAGCAAAGCCGCATTTGTTCAAAAATGTATTTGTTTACCAAAAATGAAAGCGCACTTCCTCTATTAATCATTATTTTATATGCAAACTCTGCCTGACAACGTAACTAAATTGCAACAAGAACACAGAGACATAAATTTCAGAAATAAAGCCAGTATTTTGAGGGTCTCACCAGGGAAAACAGCATCAGAATTAGTGCTACAACACTCTAACAGAAGCATATCAGGCTGCCTTCCAAGCAGCAATGAGTTTAATGGATCACTGTTTATTTTGTAGAATTACACCATGAAGACGGAAACTTAAGAGTTATAGTGAAAACATTGAAGAAAATTGGAATCACAGGACTGTTTGGAACAAGCAGATTTGTAATTTTGAAATTTCAAATGGCCGGTTTAAAAAATGTTTAGATACTTTGACTTAGTTTTTGTTGAAGGCACAGCTATGGTCGAGTATAAAACCAGAGCTTTGTATTGATGGTAGCCTTAGTAAATAAATGGCATTTCTTCAGGGCCCCGCCCAGCCCACATTATTTAATCAATCGACATCGTTCAAACAGCAAAAACGACTGGAATTCTCAGACCAAAAAAAATTTAGTCGCCCAGAAATGTGTGTACTTTGACAAAAACATACTAATTCAAAATGTGTTATTTCAAAATACATTTTTATTGTTATATTAGATTATTATTGAAATTAAATTGTATTCATTCATTCCGTTTATCCTCACGAGGGTCGCGGAGGTACAGGTGCCTATTCCAGCCAACTATGGGATTCAGTGGCTTAGTATGTCTCCTGATCTGAACCCGATTAAGCACCTGTGGGGAATTCTGAAGAGACAAGCGGAGCATCGGAAATTCCAGTCTGGCTTTTTTTGTGCATTGTCTTAAGGAGAGGCTTCCTGTGTGGACGACACCCATCCATGCCACTCCTCTGCAGTGAGCGCTGTAGTGACAGGCCGCTGCATATGAATGAGAGCATGCCACACGGCGTGTTGATGCATGTTTATTTGGTAAATTAGATATCTCATATTAATACATGGACAGCGACAGTTTATAGCCAGGTGCAGCCTATACAGTATATGAACTACGATACTATATAATGTATTAGTGTTATACTGATGCAAGTATCTGAAGGAGCTTCGGTACGCCACTAAAAAGCAGGCATCGTTATCGAGAGTATTAAGAAATAATGTGCAAATGTGCTCTTAGAGATTTAGTTTCCAAATGCCTGTTATCCTTCTAGATAACTGCCAATTACAAATGCTCACAAAGAAGTAACCGAAAATAGAACGACGTAGAACAAAATGTAGAAGACGACGAAACACGCATTAAAGTACAGTGGTACCTCGACATACGATCGCTTCGACACACGATCTTTTCGACATCGACGCGTTCTTGAGAAACAGATTGTAAAATGAAACAAAACATAAATATGTTATTGTACCAGCTGCAGCTTGAAAGGTCTGCATTTACAGAATAACTGTACTGAGTTGACATTTGCATCTATAAATACATATCAAAACTCTCCTTTTTACAATATATTCATAAATCAGTAGCTTGAGATGGCATAAAGGCCTTTCTCCAACCTTTAATATTATGGGCAGATTACAAAACAGCTGTGAATGGGTTCTACAATGACACGCACTTCACTATCAATCCCGGTAAATGGTGCACTTGACTAAGAATTCACTACAACCTCTTCACGCACATTGTGATAAACAATGTCAAGTGTTCTTTTTGTGTGGCTGCTGGAGTGAGTCATCCAATGGCATCAGTATTTTTAGTCATTCCGTTTGGCTCGATGCCATAAAAAAATCGATATATTGACAGCGGTATGAAAAAGTATCTAAACCTTTTGGAATTGCTCTCATTTCTGCATAAAATCACCATCAGATGTGATCTGATCTTTGTCAAAATCACACGGATGAAAAAACAGTGTCTGTGATTTTCATATTTTAATGGACATAGCATGCAAACAATGACAGAAGGGGGGAAATAAGTAAGTGAACCCTCTGCCTAGGGAGACTTAGAGAGCAATTGAAACAATTTTTTACCAAACAATTTAAGTCAGGTGTGCACCCAATCACTGATGAGTGGTTTAAAGCTGCCCTGCCCACTATAAAACACACACCTGGTAAGAATTGTCTTGATGAGAAGCATTGTCAGATGTGCATCATGGCTCAAGGATTGTTGATTTGTATAAAGCTGGGAAAGGATACAAAACCATCTCTAAAATTCTGGATTCATCAATCAACAGTCAGAGAAGTTTACAAATGGAGAGAGTTTGGTACTGTTGCTTCTCTCTCAAGGAGTGGCCATTCACCAAACATGACGCCAAGAGTTCAGTGCAGAATACTCAGAGAAGTACAAAAGAACGCCAAAGTTTCTGTTAAAGACTTACAGAAATCACTGCCACAGTCCAATATCTATGTGCACACATCAACTATATGTAAAACTATGGCCAAGAATGGTATTCATGGGAGGACTTCACAGAGGAAGTCACTGCTGTTTAAAAAAAACATTGTTGCTCGTTTAATGTTCAGAAAAAGGTACTTGGACACTCCACAGAAGTTTTGGCAAAATATTTTGTGGAAACCAAAGTTGAATTGTTTGGGAATAACACACAACGTCATGTGTGGAGGAAAAATGGAACAGCTCTCCAACATCAACACCTCATCCCCACCGTGAAGCATGGTGAGGGAGAATCATGATTTGGGGCTGTTTTGCTTCCTCAGGGCCTGGACAACTTGCAATCATTAATACAAGAATGAATTCAAAAACTACAAAACTACTTTGAGTATCTGCCAATACCAAGGACCAATCCCATACCTTGGCATTTTATTAATGTTTTTTAATTAGTTTATACAGAACATACTTTTGTTTCTTTTAACAATATCCTTGTCTTTCTTAATTAGTTTTTTTGCTTGGTAGCCATAGGGGGAAAAAATATGTAAAAACAAAATAATTTCCACCCGATTCTGATCTTCTAAAAATGCTGAGAGTTCAAAACATTTTTTTTTTTTTTGGTTTGCTTCTTTCTTTTGACGATCTCCAGAAATGGGTCGATTAGCCAAAACTTTGACTCAAGTAAAAGTGGCATTACTTTGAAATAATATTACTCAAGTAAAAGTAGTCATCCAAAAATGTACTCATTTACAAGTAAAAACGTATCTGGAGAAAAGAATTCTCAAGTAATGAGTAACACTGTGAGTAACTGCTTACGATGTTTGATTTTTTTTAAACAATGAAAGGGAAAAAAAACATTGAATCACTGCGAGAGTGAAAAAAAATCTACAGAAATGAAGCATTATTCGTCCAAAGAACATGAGTGCTCTCTAATGGAGTATACATATTTCCTAATATGAAACTAAAAGGATCGTGTCTCTGGTTTTTCCGTGGTCAATCAGTGCTAAATAAAAACACGCTTTCGAGTCATGGTTATGTCAAATACTTATTTTTTTACGGTGCTTTAAAGACGCCACATGATTGAACAGGCTGGCATGATCATAGAACAGCAAACTTGATTGCAAGCAAGATTGGTATAATGGAGTCATTTGATTATTGTTGCAACGTCTCATTGGTGAAAATGGCAGAGCTACTGTTGGCATCGCTGGCAAAAAAAAAAAAAAGCAAAATCTAATATGTAGAATAAAGTAGGGCTGAAACGAATACTGGAGTAACTCGAGTTAAAAAAATGTATTATTCGCCTCGAGGAATCGTGCCATTTTGCCAGCTCTAAGCACCCTGTTTTGCCCGGACTACTTTTAAAGGCTGAGTCGAGACAACGCGCTGACATCACGTGCGTAGAGGAGGAAGTGATAATATCTGACTGCAGCCAACAGCCGCTACAAACTACGCCCGCATGATGCTAAGGTGGTAGCGTCTGATGCGTCTCATAGATATCACATGTTTATGGAACTAGATGCAAAATGACAGACTCGACGGCGTTAGCACATGTACAGTATATAGAACTAGAGGCGAAATGACCAACTCGCTGGCGTTAGGAAACAGCCACCATCTTAAAGCAGTAAACTTCTCAGCGCTAATAAATAAGATTAACGTTGCTGTACCTTGCTAACATAATGTTAGCCCTATCAATTATGACTACTGTCGATGCGTGGCTAACGTGTTTTACATACAGGCTTTATTTAATCTTTAAAAACACAGCCCAAAGAGTCTTGAGTGTGTAAAATAAAACCATAATAAAGCTAACTGTCACATATAGCTCAGTAGTTATTGCTGGATAGAACACCAAGTAGTAGGGTTGTTCTGATCATGTTTTTTTACTCCCGATCTGATCCCGATCGTTTTAGTTTGAGTATCTCCCGATCCCGATATTTCCCGATCCGATTGCTTTTTTTTTTTGCTCCCGATTCAATTCCAATCATTCCCGATAATTTTTCCCGATCATATACATTTTGGCAATTAATTAAGAAAAAAATGAATAAAACTCGGACGAATATATACATTCAACATACAGTACATAAGTACTGTATTTGTTTATTATGACAATAAATCCTCAAGATGGCATTTATATTATTCTTTCTGTGAGAGGGATCCACGGATAAAAAGACTTGTAATTCTTAAAGGATAAATGTGACTTTGTATATTGTGACTAAATATTGCCATCTAGTGTATTTGTTGAGCTTTCAGTAAATTATACTGTAGCCATGCCCAAATGCATGATGGGAAGTGCAACCATGACTGTGCGTAGTGGTACCGATTGATATATCTTCTCTGCGTTGGGAAACAACATAGGGTGTTAAGAAAAAGATCAATTTCTACCTTTCTTCCCCACATTGCTTCCCACGATATTTCTAATCATAGGGAGAGGGATTGTAAGGCTTTAGCCAATTAAAAAAAGGCACCAAAGGCTGGCAAAATTCACTCTACTCATTTTACGCTGCCTTTTAGCTCTATATATAGGTAAAACGGCGCCATTACAGATTGAACGCGACAATGCGTGAGTGGGTCGTGCAGCGCATGCATTAATTGCGTTAAATATTTGAACGTGATGAATTTTTTAAAAAATTAATTACCGCCGTTAACAGGATAAATTTGATAACCCTACTGTAACGGGTACACATTGTATCCGTTGTGGAATGTGGAAACCTCCCCGCCGATTCCTTCATGTAAGGACGCTAACGGCAGTGCCGTTGGGGCTCGAGCTTATTGGCGCAGTGGTTACTGTCCTTACCTGCCAAGTAGAATCGTTGCGGTGCGTGGGTTCGTGTCCCAGCCAGATCAGAGGTGGGAGCGGAATGCGGGGTGGCACTGACACTCGGGGTACAAATGGGGGCTCGTCCGGGATCGGCAGCGAAGGTTTCAGGGGGAGAGTCTAACGGTACACATGTTATCCGTTGTGGAACGTGGAAACCTTCCCGCCGATTCCTTCATGAAAGGATGCTAACGGCAGCGCCGTTGGCTCGAGCTTATTTGTCGCAGTGGTTACCGTCCTTGCCTGCCAAGTAGAATCGTCGCGATGCGTGGGTTCGTGTCCCAGCCTGATCAGAGGTGGGAGCGGAACGCGGGGAGGCGCTGACACTTGGGTTACACTACCTTAAGACTAAACTACAGACTCTGGATGAGTGTAACATATTATTATGTCTGTAACATTAAATACAATTAGAAAACGATTTAATTAAAAAATATATATATATATCAAAAAAAAGGCATGTCCGATATTTTTTTGCCGATTCTGATACTTTGAAAATGACGTGATCGGTAGTGATGGCCAAATGAAGCCTCATGAAGCAATGAAGCTTTGCAGCCAATTGGTTTGCACATGTAGCAAAGCTTCATGGTGCTTCATTTACCCTATGGCGCCATCAAGTGGTCTAGAAGCCCAAGAGGTCAACATTGTTAAGAATTCAATGGCTTAAGACAAAGATATGAATGTGCTTGTGTTAGTAATTTAGTATGTGAACAAAATACAACAAGTGCTAAGGGTAATTTGTTATTCATTTTTATTTAGAAATAATAGCTTTCCCACAGTGGCTGGCTTTAAACAGTTTCTTTTTTTTTGGAAAATATTTCACCAGCTTTAGGAAAATATTCTTTCACAAGGCACAAATGAAGCTGGGGTGCAGAGAAATGTGTGAGTGCCAGTTTATATAAATTTGGGTAGGTATTCTTTTGTGCCTCCCAGTACACTAATGGATTGTTCATTCTGTTGATGTTTGGTTCAGATAGGTACACACACACACTCACATTTATATTAAAGTAGTTTTTCTCCCTTACCTTATTGAAAGCAATCAAAATGTTCCCATACAGGGGAGGATCGCTCTTTTCGCGCAGGTTCCATCACAAGCAAAGGACAAGGCTCGAAAAAAGATTGCACCGGTTCCACTGCTGCGCACAGATGTAACAAGTACAGGAGCCCGAAATCCACAAAATGTGAGATAACAGGCGATCGCCATTGCGTTTTGCAACCAATTTATACCGTAGTCTGTCCTGTTTTTGCAATATGCGCCAAACGTTGGATCACTTCCGAAGCACTCACGAGATTCAGCCGGCCGCCGCCGGCCGGCGGCGAGGCTTCCCACATCATCATTTCCGGGTTTTGCCGAAATGAAGCGCGCCTCGCTACAAGCTTCGTGGAAACCCCCCTCCCATTACTCGACACAAGCTTCGGAACCTCGGCTCATTTCGTCCCATCACTAGTGATCGGACCCAATCGATCGGGATATCTCTACCAAGTAGCACTGGTGCCTAATGAGCTCCAATACAGCAGGTATCATACATTTATTTTGAACACTGCAAAAACTCAAAATCCTATCAGGAATTACAATGTACACTAACGTAAACCTTAAATAGAAATTATAAATAGCTTAACACAAATCAATTGGAACACGTAGGAAAAAAACACCTAACTTTTAAGTGATGTGTGTTATCAAGCATGATGACATTTTTAGGTAAGGAATAAGATTTTTTTTTTTTTATAAAATCTAGACGTTTTTTGAATTTGAAATTTGGTTCTAGGATATTTGGTTTGTGCGCAATCCTCAAAATGAGTTCAAAAAAGCCATTCTCACCTTTTGAGCGCGAGATCTATGCACTTTGGCAGAGAAATGTAATTTTGATGATAACTCCCAAACCGCTGCGCAGAAGTGAACTAAACTTCACTAATGGTGAATTGTGTCATTTTCTAGTAATTATATTTGAAATTTTGGTTCTAGGACATTTGGTTTGTGCGCAATCCTCAAAATGAGTTCAAAAAAGCCATTCTCACCTTTTGAGGCCGAGATCTATGCACTTTGGCAGAGAAATGTAATATTGATGATAACTCCCAAACCGCTGCGCAGAAGTGAACCAAACGTCACCCAATGGTGAATTGTGTCATTTTCTAGTAATTACATTTGGAAATTTGGTTCTAGGAAATTTGGTTTGTGCGTAATCCTCAAAATAAGTTTTTTAAAAAAAGCCATTCTCACCTTTTGAGCCTGAGATTTTCTTTAAATTCAGACATTGCCCCTTTTCACTGCTGAGTGTGCCAGTCCATTTTTCCCCTCAAATGCACGTTTGAATGGATGATGACTTGAACCCCCCCCCCACACACACACACACATATACACACACAAAAAAGCACCCACAGCCCCTGTCCCACGCCGCCTCCTCCGCTCCCTTCGAAGAGGAGGGATATGAGAAGGTTTGGGTTTTTCTTCGGCCAGCCGCAGCCATTGTATTTAATGTAAAAAGATGTCAATGTTGTGGAGGTGGGGAACACACCACTACTTTTGCTTCTGAAAATCCAACCTGTATCAGCGTTAGCATGACAATAAAAGGAGTGAATTTGCTACCCTGCAAAACGTAGGACGCTGCTTAGCGAGAAGTGTCCTCCTGTATGTATTTTCTACTGTTAGCGTTATTTTAACTGTGAGAAATGTAGTGAACCGAGGTTCATCCCTTTCTCTCCAATTTTCATTTTTATTTTATTTATGTGGTTTTAAAGCAGCCCAAAGCAGCTTTCATTTTTTTGTTGAGTTTGGCTGTGCTTGTGGACAAAAGCAGTAGTGTCTTACCTGACGGCAGGCTGAATTTTTATTTATTTTTATTCCCGGACTAAGAGGTTTTTTTTTTTTTTTTTTTTTTTTCAATTATATTTTATTTATATATTAAATATGTTATATTAATTTCTCAACAATGTTTAGTGGTTTAAAGACAAATGTTATTTTTTTGCATTCCTGGATAAGAGATTTATAAACAAGTTTGAATTTATTGTGTATTTTAATATAACTTAAGTTATGTTAAAATATTGAAATATAAATTTGGTAATTAAATCCAGACAATTATTCTGGAAGTGTTCAAAATGTTTCTTTAGTGATTTTTTTAAAACAAAGGTTTGTATGGAACAGTGTGTCACCTGAACCAATACATATGAAAGTTAGCAGTCAATACAGGTGTATTTTGCATTGATTATTTGGCCTATCAATGAATTAGGTTTACATTCATGAGAAATGTAGCCCTGACCCCCAGTCACCCGATCTGTTTGGTCTTTTTAATGTCCCATCCCCAGCAAAAAGTGGACATGCAGGTTATGCTGTTACAGTATATCGTCCCTACCAATGTTGAGACCAAACCTACGCCCTTGGTTAAAATGCCCTAAAATCATAAGCGGATTTTCAGGGGGTGCCAGGGGAGCCAGCCCCCCACCCACCACCCCCCACGTGGCCTAAAAGTGTAATTGCATGTAATTGACTTTCCTGTGAGGGCCACATAACTTTTCCCTTCTCTGATGAGGGGCCGGGTGTCAGTTTGTAACAGAAAAATTGTGACGATTGCAGGAGTGCCTAAATGTAGAAATGTATTGTTTTTCAGAAAGCCACAATCAAATAACCCTTTATGGATTCTTCACGGAACAAAAGTGAATAAAATAATAATATATTATATTACAATAAAAATTAATAACTGAAAAAGGGTTCATTTGACTGGGGATCCCTCTGTGGGTGTGTGGTATAAAGCCGGCGACGCTATGGAGTTGTGACTCCGATCAGAGAATCAACAGGGGACATTCAGGATTTATTTGTTTCCTTTAATGATGATGAAAGAGTAAGAGATTTATTTTGTTGTTAGATAACACTATTAATTTAATAGATAATAACTAAATAACCCTCCCTGGGTTCTTCACAGAAAAAAAGCCAAGAAATAAATAACACTATTGGGGGGAGAAAAAAAAATGCTCTCTGGTATTGTTCAGGGGACCGGACCAAATGTGAGGTGGGCCGTTTCCGGCCCGCAGGCCCTAGTTTGGGGACCCCTGCTATAAAGTATATGATTTTAAAATTAAGAATTTTCCAGTAAAATTTTGTCTTTAATAGTTGTAAAGCAATAAAAGAAACATGAATGAAATGAACAGGAAAAAAAGTTATTTTTTTAATGGGCCAAAATATTTTTCGAACAGATCATGTGACTACACCTTATACGGTCATTTGCTTTGCTTAGCCAAAACCACTTGAAGACCAAAGAGGCAAGATGGATACACAAACATTTTTTCAAACCTAAGCTTTCAAAAGGCACAACAACTACTGACCATGAACCAAAGATTAAAAATGTGGACCATGAAACACTTAAGACCAAGTCAAATGGTGAGCGGAGTTTCAATTTGCCCAACTAAAGACACCAATTGTACAACAGAGCCACCATCCGTGTCTTGCCAATGTAGTTACCCCCGTCAAAAATTGTGTCCCCTGGCCACGGGAGCGCGCACACAAACACATTATTTATGATTTACGTCGACTTAAACAATTAATCGAAGCCAGAAAAGAACCACAGTTATATATTTTGGATATCGACGTTTATTAAACTGGAGAAATTCTATACAGGACTTGAATTACAATAATAACAGCTATAGGTCATCCAACGAGTAAAACAGTGGAACATTGCCTTTTTTACACTCAGTATGTGTGTTACGTTATACGACAGAAAAAAAAATGTTTTTTTTAATGGATGTGCCATGTTTTAAAACCTCGTAGATAACTACATCACCAAAACACCCAAATCAAGCAAATCAGTGCAGCGCAGTGGCTCCGCCCAGAGGGTACAATTTTTGACTGGGGTAACTACATTGGCAAGACACCGGTGGGCGTACCATATTTAGTGGATGACAAACTTGGGGAAAAGTATAGCCTAAGCAGCCTGATTTAGAATTCCCCACATGAATGATGGGAAACAAAAACCGCTCATTTTCAACTTGTTATTATAAATATTCTTCAAAGTTAATTTTTTTGCTGACACTGCGTTTCGGGGTCATCAACATGTTGTGCCTCCCCTGCCCCAAAAGTCAAACTCCACCTATGCTCATTGGCCATGTTGACTGCGTTCATTCATCCCTTCCCAGTCAATACGGATTGGACGTCTCGCGCCGTGAATGACGGCTAATGAGTTAAAATGCCCCAAAATGAATAGAAAGTTACTGCAAATCCACAGGAGGCGAGACATGAGAGAGAGAGCAAAACATCTCCGAGCAATTTCTCCAGAAATTGCATCCCCGATTTTATTTTTTATTTTTTATTTTTTTAACACAATCACAACAAGCAGGACAATCAAATATTCTGTGCGTTACTTGTTTTTTGCTCAATCACGCTTGCACTTCCAAGCCGGTTAGTGTGAGGGAAATGTGGCTGTCTCAAACCTACCTTCCTCTCGCTTGGCACTACATGCGGAGTGCGTTTAATAGTTTCTATTTGATGACACCAAAGCAACCTTGAGACAAAAGGCATGGAAACCGGCATCTTTAGAGGCAGTCAAAAGGCGCACACCTGTGGCTCCCAGCGGACAAATGACGTCCTCGTTTATATTCAGGATGTGCGAATACCATTCACGCAAACCATTTTACCAACAACAACAAAAAAGAAGGATGTCATGGAGAGGATCCTTACCTGAATAATTCCTGGCGGGTCCTGGAAGCTATGAGTTCGAAGCCGTGAAGTGATGGAGCCGATGCGTGATAGCTGGTGCCGGTGCGAAGAGACTCGGTCATTTCTTGACTGGGGAGCACCGAGGCGCGCTTCTATTTACTCGTGCTGGAATAAAGACACGCCCACTGCGTGTCTGTGGTGCTTATTGGAGTAGGTCCTGTGCGTGTTTGTGCGTGCACCTAAAATAACATACGTAGCTTTTGGAAAACCTTTTATCGCATTAATGTTTTTTGTAAAGGGTGTTATAAATAACAACAATATGAAACCCAGACTGTCGGGTTTTTATCTGTATATCTATTAACCCTTCATAGGGCAAGAGACTATTTTTGGTCATTTCAAAAATAATAAGAAAAAAAGCATAAAGACCTTGCGTCCACAGGTGTGCATATCACATTTAGTACACAAGTCTAAGCTTCATGACATAAAATGTGATTTATATGCACAGTATGTGGACGTCAGGTTTCAATTGTAATTATACAGTGTATCACAAAAGTGAGTACACCCCTTGCATTTCTGCAGATATTTATGTATATTTTTTTAATGGGATAACACTGACAAAATAACACTTTGACACAATGAAAAGTCTGTGTGCACCTCATATAATAGGATAAGGAACGCTGCTCTTTCCTTAGCTGACCACACGACTATATCTGGCCAGAGAAAAGTGATGGTGATCTTCGTGAGGAACTGCAGCTTCCTGCCAAGGTAAACCCTTATACTCCATTCCTGATCAGAGGAAAAGGGCCTTGGTTTTGTCCTTGGCCTGATGCTTCTCCTAACTCCTTCAACGAAGTTGGTGGAGTCCTCTGCAGGTGGTGAAAATCTGCTTCCCTGTTGACAGTCCTCTGGCACTAGCTTCCTCAGGACTTTGTCATGGTGCCACCTGTAGCGGCCCTGAGAGAGCGCGATCTTACAGCCTGACAAGATGTGCTGGAGACTTATGTTGGGAGCATTGAGGAATGCACACAATTCCTCCCTCCTGAACCACTGGTGGAGGTTCCGAGGGCAGGGAAGCGTGTCATAGGTTGAGCGGATGAGGAAGCTGAGTCTTGTCTGTGGGATCTTCCACACATCTGACCAACTGATGTTCCTGAGTGTGATCCCCTCCCAGGTTGTCCAGCCTCCTTGCCAACCTTGCGACACAGCTTTGATTTTATAGCGGTCTTCCTCCATCCTCGTCACCTCCGCTACCACCATCTCCTTCCTTTCCTTGCGGTTGGGTTTGGACCAGAAACGTGGTGCATCTCCCCATCCTAAACCTACTCTCCCTATCTGGACTCTGCCTACGATCTCCTGGTGTTGTAATCGGCTGATGGCTTGGTGGATCTCGGCCTGGGCATTCCAATTGTGGCCAGCCAGAACCTTGGCATTAGCGTTCCGTACTGATTTTTCTGTGGACTCCTTAAGCTGGAGGACCAACCTGGCCTTCTCTTACATGTAGCCCAGCTGGAGTGACTTCAGTGGTAGCTGCAGCATGTTTTTTTTCCAAAGAGGCCCACTTCAGAGAGGCAATGTGGAAGCCACAACCACTTTCGGATGAACGAGCTTTCCCATCCATCTTGTTCATGGTCGATGAGGAGATCTCACTCATTTTCATGGGCCACATTATCCTCTGGTAGAGTGTACATTGGTAGTACAAGATTTTGTATTTCCCAAGGCTCTGATCGATCCTTACCAGACCATCGCAGAGCTGTTTCATGATAGCTTTCCCCATCTGCTTGTCAGACAACTCTGCGGTGTACTGCCTACACAGGCTTTTGATGGGCGGTTTTACGAGAAGTGGAACCCCAAGACAACAAAGGTGGTGCTGTCATTCCTGACCCCTCTTCTGACTGACAAGCTGCGAGACTTGGAGGGCAGTAATATTAATAAAATAAAGTGAAAACATTAGATACTGCAAGGTACAATAAGGTATTTTTTACATTGTAGGGTATTGTTTAAAAAAAAAACAAAAAAAATTTAAAACTAAAAAAACGACTGAAGACAAAAAGGCGGACAAGACTCCGGCGTCGTAAAGTCCATGTGGGAATCCACTGCTGTCTATAAAAAAAACATTTTTCAACGTTTAATGTTCGCAAAAAGGCACTTGGACATTCCACAGAAGTTTTGGCAAAATATTTTGTGGACTGATGAAACCAAAGTTGAATCGTTTGGCAGTAACACACAACGTGATGTGTGAAAGAAAAATGGAACAGCTCACCAACATTAACACCTCATACACACTGTGATGCATGGCGGAGGGAGCATCATGATTTGGGGCTGTTTTCCTGTCTCAGGGGGTTGGACAACTTGCAATCATTAATGGAAGAATGAATTCAAAAGTTCATCCGGATGTTTTGCAGGGAAAACCTGACGCTGTCTGTCAGAAGGTTGAAGTTTAAAAAGAGGATGGTTGCTGCAACAAGACAATGATCCAAAACACAGAAGTAAATCAACTTCAGAATGGTTTCAGAAGAGCAAAATACACGTTCTGGAGTGGCCAAGTCAAAGTCCAGACTTGAACCCCATTGAGATGCTGTGGCATGACCGAAAGACAGCATTTCATGCCAGACATCCCAGGAATCTAACTGAACTACAGCAGTTTCGTAGAGAAGCATGGGCCCATATCAGTCCTGACTGATGGGCCAAGACTGATCTTCAGCTACAGGACGTGTCTGGTTGAAGTTATTACTGCCAAAGGGGGGGCCCACAAAATATTAAATGTGATAGTTCACTTACTTTTTTTTCTCCTTCTGTCATTGTTTACATACTATCTTCTTTAAAATGTGAAAACCTATGAATGTTTGGGTGGTTCTAGTTAAAGCAGACACTGTTTTTCATCTGTGCGATTTTGACAAAGATCAAATCACATTTGATAGCGATTTATGCAGAAATGTGAGAAATTCCAAAGGGTTCAAATACTTTTTCTTACCAATGTATATACATGTATATATACAATACATATGGTGGAAAACACAGACGACTGAAAAAGCAGTTTCTGCTCTTGCACTCCTCTTTAAAAGAAACTGCTGTATTTTAAGCTAAAACAACTGTTGTGTTTGATAGAACAATATGTCTATAAGCTGCCATAGCAGATTCATGGCGCATTAAGCCCCCAAACTATTTTTAATTTGTCCGTTTTACCCTGGGACCCCCGTTTACAGACGTCGCGCAAACCGCTTGTTTCATCCCAGCCATAAAACGAAGGTGATTAATTATATTTATTATTCAAAATGTCTGTCATTTTTAGCTTAGAATCATTAATTGATGTCTGATATTTCATTTAAAAAAATCCAACAACTTTAAAAATTATTCACTCGCATATTTTAAACTTTTAAATAAATTATGTCACAAGAAAAAAATGGTGTCTTTTAAACGTCACGGATATACTATACCTAGAAACGATCGCTTGATTGTATTTTTTTTGTTACTGTCACATTTTGTCCGATAAGTTAGATGATAAATAATCGATCCAAACAAAGAAAAAATGAAAAAAACGTTTAAAAGGGTAAATATATGAAAAAGAAAATCTCGACCACTACTTGATGTCTGCGATTTCTGCATCGCAACCCTTGTCATATTACCATGTTTTACCCATAAAATCCCCCAAAAATCCAGCTGTGCCCCTTCATAGCTCTGTCTTGACACTCAGTGACACATGCTACATGGAGTTTTTGGATCAAAGCAAGGTAACAAGGCGATAATATCTCGTTAAAGTCATGGTGTCTGTAATTCTGCTCTCAGTGCTCTCAGCTCTAGATAGGGTTTTGCTGTTTAAATTTTTTTGTTTGTTTAAATGCCCTCCTGTTAAAAATTTTTCTTCTTGAGATTTCAAGCTTCCCAATGATGTATCGCACATGCATATAGGACAATTTTGAAATTTGGCCAAATTGGGGGTCTCACAGCGGAACAAGTCATCTGAGTGTTTTACGCCATATACATATACAGTGGTACCTCGACATATGATTGCTTCGACACACGATCTTTTCGACATCCGACATAAAATTTGACTAGCCGTTTGTTTGTTCATCCGACGACATGCTTGGAATACGACGACATGACAGGGTCGCGGACCAACACACGGCAAATTTTCTTGTGACAGAAAGGAGCACAGGTTTCAAAAACGTTTGTACAGATGGTCAAACAAGGAAAAAGGTAACACTTACCATTAAAATGAAGAAGCAAATTATAGAAAAATATGAGCGTGGGGTGCGCATCCGTGAACTGGCTCAACAATAGATCTCCACGGTCCTCCTCCGACCACCGTTCGCCACTCTTTATAAGTTAAGATGACAATTATTACTGTGCTAACATCGGCAAAGAAATCGCCAGCTTCGTTAGGTTATCATTTATTTCAGAACCTATCCAACACAAAACGCCTCCTGACCGCCAAAGTTGACGGTGTTCTCAAGAAAACATTGAAAGCGAAAGTACTCTCAGCCGCTCCGCTCCCTATGTGTCACGTCAGCCACGCGATGCGTACAGGTACATAAAAAAACGTCCACCACATTAGAACCCGATTCGTTACACTATTACAGGAATTATTATTATTCTGATTTTTATTTATAATTTATATGTTTTCCGATGTGTGATTGTCATTTGTAATAGTACTAGCAGTATTTAATAAGGATTTACTGTAGGTTTTTGGTTGGTTTTCTGTGGCACGAATTAATGGCATTATAATGCATTCTTATGGGAAAATCCTGCTCGACATACGACCATTTCGACTTACAACCAAGGTCCTGGAACGAATTAACTTCGCAGTATGTAGAGGTACCACTGTACAATATACTCAATAATGTTTCCCATTAACACTCTACTGTCGCGTGGACTTTTAAAATAAATGTTTTTAAGGCCAAGCAAGACAAATTTATTTGTATAGAACAATTCAACACAATTGAACTCATTGCCTGGCACTGACCAGGATAGACGTCCAGTTCAGTCATCAACAATGAATACTCATCTTCCACTGCCATTGATGGAGCTAGACAGCCAATCCATTTTAACTTTAAGCAATCATTCGCGGCCAGCCTCTCCCAGTCAAAATGGATTGGACATCTAGCGCCGTCCATGGCAGCCAATGAGTTAAATGAGTGGTGTTAAAGGGTAAATGGGCGACAGCTGGCCGCCAACCACTGAAGCAGGCTACATTCCAGAAAAGCAGCACTTCTCTTTTTTTAACTGCCTGATGTGCAACAAAACAGCTGTGTTTGTTCACATTCCACATTCACATGTGGAGTGAGTAATGAATGTTATGTCATGATTAGCCTACATAGCATAATATGTATTATTTCCATGACTGTTCTTTACACCTCATCAATAAAACAAACAATGTGTGAAGCTTTGATTAAAATTGTTTGCATGCCACCGAGGGATGGCAATAAAAGCGACACCAAGCTATTGTGTAGGATAGCTTTGTTTCACAATCTTTATCGAAGCAAGGACCACATTTCACATCACAAAAATCTCACAGCAAACAAAACTGATGAAAAATGAAAATTTTAATCATGATGACCTTGTCTAAATTTACTCTCATCAGCATGCCCAAAATATTGCATGTAACTGTAATAGTTTTGTGCTCAAGAAAACAATCCAAGACCGAGACATATGGCAGGGATAGTATACAGGAACATCTGTGACCAGTATGGAATATAGAAGCGCCCAGATCCCAACGGGCCACACCACAGAGGGTGGCTGACAACAACAAAGCCAAAGTTCTGTGGGACCTCACTTCCCAGACAGACAAACAGCTCCAGGCTAACCAACCGGACATCGTGCTGGCTGACAAAGTGCAGAAGAGAGTGACAGAAAGATAATACTAGTAAGGTAATAAGATGTGGTAATACTACCTAATGCCAACAGGAGATGGAGGAGTACGAAGGGCATTTCAATTGATTATTAAAAAAAATTCTAAATCCAGACTGATATGTCTCCTACCGAACACTGCAACTGAGGAAGGTTTTGAGGTTACTGGTGACATTGCATCCCAAACAACTGGGCAGGCGCTCTGGGAGCACGTCACAGGCAGCAGTACCGTAGTATTCTGTGCAAAGTGTCAATTTCAACACACCCTAATGTAGAATAATAATACAAACATTCAACTAAATACATGAACGCAGAACAATTAAAAGACTAATACAATATACTGCATCTCTGTGTACACATATAACCCAATATACAACAGAAGACACATGATCGACATTAACTGGAGATAAACTTACAGAAAGTTGTATGGAGCCACTCCTTATTGTAGTCTAACTGCCTGATCTCTTGCCAAACCATCAATCCAGTCGATAGCGGTAATGCCCCCGATACAAGAAGTAAACTCCCAACAAAAACAAGAAGAACTACTCCTTCCCTCCCCACTAGTAGGAGCCACGTCAACGCAGGCAAGCGCTGGCCCCTCAGCGGCCGGAGGGATTTTCTCCAATTTGGTCCCGTGAAAAATTATAAAAAAAACAGACATTTTCATGAATTTATAAAATCCGGCCGGACGCTACGGAGAGGGTATGAAACGTGAACTTGTCCGGGCAAAAGAGGACGTTTGGTCACCCTACCCAACACTGATCCTTGCACCATTGCTGACATTATTTATTGCCCCTTAATAATTAATGTGCACTGACTAACTACACGTACAATAAGCAAATGTCACGCATTGTGAACATATGACAAACTACAGTATGTCGCATTTTCATCTTGTCCGTCAGACAAAAAAATGGCAATCATTTTGTTATGTTACAACATAGACTTCATAATGGTATTGACTGGTCAGATCGGTCATGCACTGCACCTCGCATTCAAGTTGGGGGCCGCCCACATCAGGAGGAGCTATTCACAAAAACGCACGCAGCGATCTTACACCGGATTTCTGTTGAAAAACTACTAAAGCTGTACCGCATACAAACAGGGAGGATTTTCTCAAGAGTGATTTATTCGAGGATTCAAGGTAATTATTATATTTTTTGTACCATGCATGAATTTTGAAACATTGTGAAAAAAAATCAATGGGAGAAATGAGCCACTACTGCATTGGCATCACAGTTCGCGATATTTACATAAAATAAATGTTAACTGCACGTTTTTTTTTTTTTACTTTTAACCGAGAATTGAGACTGTTTTACGTCCATTTATATAAAGAATTCAGCGATTGAAGCATTTATTCACAGGAATTTTCACCGGAAAAGCTCTGTTTACATAAAGCGGCTGCTAGCTATTCACTAACAGACTAGCATGGTACTTGGACATATTTACGTAAAATTGCTAACTGCATGGGTTTTTTTTTTTGCTTTTAAACAAGAATCGAGACTGTTTTACGTCAATATCTATAAAGAATTTAGGGATTTAAGCATTTATTCATAGGCGGCCGCTAGCTACATTTAGGGTTAGCATTATAGCATAGACTAGCATTATACTTCGAAATATTTACGTTAAATAAATGCTAACTGCACATTTTTTTTTTGCTTTTAACCAAGAATCGAGACTGTTTTAAGTCCTAATCTATAAAGTATTTGGGGATTTAAACATTTATTCACAAGAATTTTCACCGGAAAAGCTCTGTTTGCATAAGGCGGCCGCTAGCTACATTCACTAACAGACTAGCATCATACTTCGACATGTTTACGTAAAATAAATGCTAACTGCACGTTTTTTTAATTTTATTTTGCTTTTAACCAAGAATCAAAACTGTTTTACGGCCATATCTATAAAAAATTCAGGGACTTAAGCATTTATTCATAAGAATTTTCACCGGAAAAGCCCTGTTTACACAAGGCGGCCGCTAGCTACATTCACTAACATACTAGCATTGTACTTCGGCATATTTACATAATATTGCTAACTGCATGTTTTTTTTTGCTTTTAAACAAGAATTGAGACTGTTTTATGTCAATATCTATAAAGATTTCGGGCATTTAAGCATTTATTCACAAGAATTTTCACTGGAAAAGCTATGTTTACATAAAGCGGCCGCTAGATACATTCACTAACGGACTAGCATTGTACTTCGACATATTTACATGAAATAAATGCTAACTGCACCGTTTTTTTTTTTTTTTTTTTTTGCTTTTTACCAAGAATCGAGACTGTTTTATGTCCATATCTATAAAGAATTCAGGGATTTAAGCATTTATTCACAAGAATTTTCAACGAAAAAAGCTCTTTGTCAGTGATTCCAGTCGGTCAGCTTTGACAGCCGCGCCAACAATGCAGGCCCCCTATTCATCGGTCTTGTGTCCCGTCAATACATTATGAAGTATAGGGTTACAATATGTTCGCTGTCGTCATCATTAACGAAAAGACACTGCTACTTACCTACCTATATTTATCACTGATTTATTTGTACTTTTTCTGTCAACTAAAATGCCTCATGAGGCAGCGCGGAGTTTACTATGCAAAGTAAAAACAAATTCAGCAAACTAAGAGCCCAACCTTACTCATTCGATATGAAGCCAAAATATTCCTGTACTGGAGTTGTTGAAATTGGGATGACGTTTTCCCTCGCACCGCTAACTTTACTTCCCATGCGAGTGTCTGACAAGAGCAATCGCTCCGTTCCATTTGCTTGACACTAGCGTGCCCAGGTGCTGTGACCCATCCACACAGTAAAGCCTCTTGTCCTCCAGTTTCTTTGAAAGCAAGAGATGTGAAAAGCCAGTACTTATTCTGCACATGGCAATACATATATCACTGCAGGGAAAGTTAAGATTGCAGACTTTGTCCACTGCTATTTTCAGTACACATTAATATTGGACAGCGGGCATCAAATTTAGGCCGTTGTTACATTGCATCTCGTCTAGTTGTGGGCAAGTTTTGGCTAGAAAAACTGTTATATGTGGGTGTTGTTGTGGAAGCCTCCTCATCATGCGGAAAGACTTGTATCCAACATTCCAAAGAGTGCTATGCTCACAGTGCAGTTTGATGTCATTGACCTTTGGCAACCTGCCTCCTTCATGGCCATCTACCAATCATACGTCCTAGAGATGGATGTTAAAAGAGCAGTATCTGACAAAATCTCGGATGCCCCAATGCCTACTTGATTAATTTGTTGGTTTGGAGATGAATGAATGAATGAATGAATGAATGAATGAATGAATGAATGAATGAATGAATGAATGAATGAATGCTTTATTTGGACATGAGAAAATAAAAATCATAGACAAACAAACAAAAAACAAAAAAATCAGACAAAACCAATGATATTCTCGAGATAACAGCAACAATAGTTAAGACAATAATAATAATGATAATAATAAACAAGATCAGAATTTATTCATTGTGTCCAAAAGGCAGTAGGATGAAGCATTTGCTTATTAAAACCTACCTTACTGGTCCTTCTAAAAACATAGCATGCTGTGATAAAGTTCATTATTTTCTGTAATGTATTGATAAACATTAGACTTTCAAATATTTCAGATTCATTACACACAACTGAAGTAGTTCAAGCTTTTTATTGTTCTAATATTGATGATTTTGGCAAAAAAAAGTCAAGAAAAAACAGAATCCCTATCTCAAAAAATTATACCATGAAAAGGTACTCTAAAGAAGCTACTGACTATTCATCTGAATCAACAACGCCTGCGAAAGATTCCTGAGGCTTTTAAAAACTCCCAGCCTGGTTCATTACTTAAAACCGCAATCATGGGCAAGACTGCCGACCTGAATGCTGTCCAGAAGGCCATCATTGACACCCTCAAATAAGAGGCTAAGACACAAAAAGAAATTTCTAAGCGAATAGTCTGTTCCCAGAGTGCTGTATCAAGCACCTCAGTGGGAAGAATTAATTGAAGGTTGACTTTTTTTTTTTTTTTTTAATTAAAAAACACTTTTTTATATTGGTCGGATGAAATATGCTAATTTTTTGAGATAGAGATTTTTTGTTTTTCTTGACTTTTTTGCCAAAATCATCAATATTAAAACAATGAAAGGCTTGAACTACTTCAGTTGTATGTAATGAAACTAAAATATATGAAAGTCTAATGTCTATCAGTACATTACAGAAAATAATGAACTTGATCAAAATATGCTGATTTTTTTAGAAGGACCAGTAAGTATATATGGCAGAAAACACTAAGGTGACTTGATGTTCCGCTCGGAGACCCCCAATTTGGCCAATTTTCAAAATTGTCCTATCTGAACGTGTGATACATCATTTGAAAAGTTTTGAACATGAGCATTTAAAAAAAAGAAGGAAAAAAATTAAACAGCAAAACCCTAACTGGAGGCGAGAGCACGCGAGAGCAGAATTAAAGACGCCACGATTTTAACGAGATATTATTGCGTACTTACCTTGTTTCCATCCAAAAACTCAATGGAGCATGTATCAACGAGTGTCAAGACATAGCTGTTAATGGCCACAGCCGGATTTTTGGAGGATTTTATGGGTGAAACATGGTGATACAACAAGGGTCGCGATGCAGAAACCGCAGACAACAAGGAGTAGTTGAGATTTTCTTTTTTAATAGTTACCCTTTTAAAGGTTATTTTTCAATTTTTCTTTGTTTGGATCGATTATTTATCATCTAACATATCGGGGAAAATGCGACATTAACAAAAAAAAAATACAATCAAGCAATAGTTATGAGGTAAATTTTCCATTGTGACGTAATTTGTTTAAAGGTTTAAAATATGCGAGTGAATAATTTTTTGAAGTTGTTTTGTTTTTTAAAACTAAATATTAGACATCAAGTAATGATTCTAAGCTTAAAATGACAGACATTTGGAATAATAAACACAATTACTTACCTTCTTTTTATGGCTGGGTTGAAACAAAAGCGGTTGTGCGACGTCTGTAAATGGGGGTTTTCAGGGTAAAACGGACAAATTAAAAATAGTTCGGAGGCTTAGTGCGCCATGAATCTGCTATGGCAGCATATAGACATATTGTTCTATCAACAGTTTATTTTAAAGAGGGGTGCAAGAGCAGAAACTGCTTTTTCAGTCTTGTCTGTGTTTTCCGCCATATAGAAAAAATGCTTGTCTTTATTAACAGATGACGAGAAATCTTTTAATCTGCTGGTTAGCCACGCCTACCATTATAGGGCTCTAGCGTCCCCAACAGGTGGATGATGTCAGTGGGAGAATGGGCTCATCGGTTTTACTATACAGCCCATTAAGGGGGAATTATTCAGAATGAGGAAAACATGACGAAAACAGCAGCAAAATGTAATTGTTTCAGTTTCTGTACTCCAATATTTTTACACGATATTCTTTTTATGCAAGTATTTTTTTCCCCAGTAGCTAAATAAAAGGCATGGTCATGACAAATAACAGTCTTGTGCTAAATGGAATATAAGATAATAAAAATACATTTATTCAGGATGACATGGCAAAATGACTCCATAATGGTCAAAACTGTGGACGTCACATTTACTGTCGCACCTCCCGAACGATAATTTATGCCACCGTAGTTAGTTCGGCTTCTGTCATTTCCCTGCTCCTGCTTCGGAGAATGTAAACAAACCAAGAGGCATGACAGCTAGCCGACATGCTAACCCGAACCGAGTGATGTTTCAAAGTCTTCGAAGCGGAAAATCTGGCTGCAGTTGTTATACAGCTAACATGACAATACGTGTATGAGGAGAGCTTTTTACATGCACATCCATAATCAAACATAAGTAGTCCTTTATTTAAAGAAAGTTTGTAGTGTTTACTTTGTAATAGCTGTATTCGCGGCTATTTTTAACACAAAGTTGCAATTCCTGATCGGTTGGAAAATTTGACAGAACACCGGGCACATGAAGAGGACAATAAGCAATAGTGCTCTCCCGACGGGGATATGCAACAAACCGCCGGTCGTCGGCCGAGGGGACAAGGAGCATATCAGCCACAAAATCCAAGCCACCTACATATTAAAATGATCCCAGTATTTGACATAATACAAAACACGATGTTTACTCACTTCCTCGTAAGTCCCATGGTCCCACAGTAGTAAGGCTTGTTTTGGCCAATATCCACCAGTGAATGGGAACCTTGTGAAACCCCAAAAAGGCTCACAACGCCTCTCCCTCGTACAGCAAGATTTTTCCGCAGCCGTTTGGCTGGCGTGGTGCAAAAAATAAATAATTTAATCCGCGAAATCAGCAGAATCCTTAGTCCTTCTCATACAACAGCAGTGAATAGTGAAGAGGACTCCTTCTCCTGTACACGTCACAGCGCCTTCTTCCTCTATGACAGACCGAAGCTGGAAGTCTGTCATTTTCAAAAAATTGAATAAATATATCGATCGCTTCTCCACACATCCAAGTGGTCCATCTCATTCAGGAGCATTAAATACTGCGTGCATTATGAAATAAACATGCTTTTTTGTGTCACAGGCACTTTAAATGCTTCATTGAGTGTCCACTCAAATTCTCTCCAGCTGCTCATTTACATACAATGAGTTGCCACAGCAACTCATTGTCCATCAGGGTCAAAATACCCTGATGGACGATAAAAACAGGAGTACGTGTACCCGGTCCGGAGGAGTACCGGCGCTCAGCCCTGGAGCCAGGCCTGGGGTTGGGGCCCGTGTGCGAGTGCCTGGTGGTCGGGCCTTTGCCCATGGTGCCCGGCCGGGCACAGCCCGTCCCGTGGACCCACCACCCACAGGTTGAATCCACAGGGTTCGGTGCTATGTGGATAGGGTAGCAGACCAAGGCAGGGACCTTGGCGGTCTGATCCCCGGTTGTGGAAACTGGCATTTGGAACATGGAACGTCACCTATCTGGCGGGGAAGGAGCGGGAGCTTGTTGAAGAGGTTGAGTGATTCCGGCTAGATATAGTTGGCCTCACCTCAACACATACTGTAGTTCTGTCTCTGGAACCCAGGACCTCGAGAGGGGTTGGACACTCTCCATTTCTGGAGTTGCTCCGGGGGGGAGGCGGAAGGCTGGGGCGGGTCTTTTGATAGCCCCATGGCTTTCTGCCTCTGTGTTGGAGTTTACCCCAGTGGATGAAAGGGTTGCTTCCCTGCGCCTTAGGGTTGGTGAACGGGTTCTCACTATTATCAGTGCATATGCACCGAATGGTAGTGCAGATTACCCGCCCTTTTTGGAGTCTCTTGGAAGGGTACTGGAAAGTGCCCCGAGAGGGGACTCCATTGTCCTACTGGGGGACTTCAACACCCACGTGGGCAATGACAGTGTGACCTGGAAAGGAGTAGTTGAGAGCAATGGCCTGCCTGAACTGAACCCTAGTGTTGTTCCGTTATTGGACTTCTGTGCTACCTATTGTTTGGTCATAACGAACACCATGTTCGAATATAAGGATGTTCATCGGTGCACATGGCACCAGGACACCTTAGGCTGCCGGTCGATGATCGATTTTGTAGTCGTATCATCAGACCTGCGGCCTTATGTTCTGAACACTCGGGTAAAGAGAGCAGAGCTGTCAACTGACCACCACCTGGTTGTGAGTTGGATCAGATGGCAGGGGAAGAAGCCACGCAGACCTGGTAGGCCTAAACGAATAGTGAGGGTCTGCTGGGAACGCTTGGCGGAGGAACCTGTCAGACTGATTTTCAACTCGCACCTCCGGCAGAGCTTCGACCGCGTTTCTGGGGCAGTGGGGGACATTGAGTCTGAATGGGCTTTGTTTCGCTCTGCCATTGTCGAGGCGGCTGTTGAGAGCTGTGGCCGCAAGGTAGCTGGGACCAGTCGTGGTGGTAACCCTTGAACCAGATGGTGGACACCGGAGGTGAGGGGGGCCATTAAGCTGAAGAAGGAGGCCTAGAGGGCATGGTTGGCCTGTGGGTCTCCTGAGAAAGCTGACTGGTACCGGCGGGCCAAGCGGAGTGCAGCTTTGGCTGTCGCCGAGGCAAAAACTCGGACGTGGGAGGAGTTCGGTGAGGCTATGGAGGAAGACTATCGATTGGCTCCAAAAAGGTTCTGGCAAACCGTCCGACGCCTCAGGGGGAGAAGGCGGCATCTTGCCCGCGGGGAGCTACTAACTTCAACTGAGGACATAGTCGGGCGGTGGAAGGAATACTTTGAGGACCTCCTTAATCCCACTAACACGCATTCCATGGAGGAAACAGAGCCGAGGGACCTGGGGTTGGTCGGGTCAATCACTGGGGCAGAAGTCGCCGAGGTAGTGAAATTACTACACGGCGGGGAGCTCCAGGGAATGATGAAGTCCGCCCTGGGTATCTCAAGGCTTTGGATGTTGCAGGGCTGTCTTGGTTGACGCGCCTGTGCAACATTGCGTGGTCATCGGGGGCAGTGCCTTTGGAATGGCAAACCGGGGTGGTGGCCCCTATCTTTAAGAAAGGCGACCAGAGGGTGTGTTCCAACTATCAGGGGATCACACTCCTCATTCTCCCGGGGAAAGTCGACGCCAGGGTACTGGAAAGGAGGGTCCGGTCGATAGTTGAACCTCAGATCGAGGAGGAACAATGTGGTTTTCGTCCTGGCCGTGGAACCACGGACCAGCTTGAGGGGGCATGGGAGTTCGCCAATTCAGTCCACATGTGTTTTATGGATTTGGAGAAGGCTTATGACCGTGTCCCCAGGGGAACCCTGTGGGGGGTACTCCGGGAGTATGGGTTGGATGGCCCCTAGCAGAGGGGCCATCCAGTCCCTCTACCACAGGAGTATGAGTCTGGTCCGTGTGGCCGGCAATAAGTCGGACCTGTTCCCGGTGAGGGTTGGACTCCGCCAGGGCTGCCCTTTGTCACCGGTTCTGTTCGTGATTTTCATGGACAGAATTTCTAGGCGCAGGCGGGTGGTGGAGGGGGTCGAGTTCGGTGGTGGGAGGATGTAATCTCTGCTTTTTGCGGATGATGTGGTCCTTCTGGCTCCATCAAACAGTGACCTCCAGCTCTCACTGGAACAGTTCGCAGCCGAGTGTGAAGCGGCTGGGATGAGAATCAGCACCTCCAAGTCTGAGGCCATGGTTCTCGGCCGGAAAAGGGTGGATTGCTCGCTCCAGGTCGGGGGTGAGTTCCTGCCCCAGGTAGAGTTTAAGTATATCGGGATCTTGTTCACGATTGAGGGTAGGTCGTTACGTGAGATTGACAGGCAAATTGGGGCAGCGTCAGCAGTGTTGCGGGCGCTTAACCAGTCTGTCGTGGTGAAGAGGGAGCAGAGCCGGAAGGCAAAGCTCTCGATTTACCGGTCAATCTACGTTCCTACCCTCACCTATGGCCATGAACTTTGGGTAATGACTGAAAGAACAAGATCGCGGATACAAGCGGCTGAAATGAGTTTCCTTCGGAGAGTGGCCGGGCTCAGCCTTCGAGATAGGGTGAGGAGCTCGGTCATCCGGGAGGGACTCGTAGTAGAGCCGCTGCTCCTTCATGTCGATAGGAGCCAGTTGAGGTGGTTTGGACATCTGGTTAGGATGCCCCCTGGACGCCTCCTTCGGGAGGTGTTTCAGGCATGTCCAACTGAGAGGATACCCCGGGGCCGACCCAGGACACGCTGGAGGGATTATATCTCTCGGCTGGCCTGGGAACGCCTTGGGATTCTCCCAGATGAGCTGGTGGAAGTGGCTGGGGAGAGGGTTGTCTGGGCCTCTTTGCTGAGGCTGCTGCCCCCGTGACCCAGATTCGAATAAGTGGGAGATGACGACGACGACAACGAGTTGCCACAGCAACTGTTTAGCAAGTTAAATGATGATTGACGCAGAAGGCGCTTTGATGATTGAGTCTCTGGCAAGATCAAAGCTTAACCATCTGTCAATCATCGTTGACTTTAATAAGCAACTCCAGTTCACTCTCTGACGAACAAACAAAGAGCAGGGAGAGGGAGGGAGGGAGCGAGCGTGAGACAGAGTGTTCGGCTCGGGACAGCTCATCTACATATTTTTTTTTCAAATTGAAAAAAAATCCGCGATGGACTGAGGGCGCGAAGTTTGAAGAGCGAAGTAGCGAGGGATCCCTGTACATACATACATAGGAGTAAAAAAAAAAAAAAAGCAATAAAATTGACTGCACTGTAAAAAGAAGCTTAACAAGCTCCAAAACTCCAAAAATTAATGGCGGATTGCAAGTAACTATCAGGTGCATACCGCCACCTACTGTACAAGAGTGTGCAGCACCCATCTGAAGCCGCACTCCTCTCACTGTTGGTTTTTATCGGTCGATATCTAGTTACCCAGCCTAATCTTGCTTGTACTCAGATTGCTGTCTCCAGTGCTCAATTACGGTATAGTTGCACGGGGCTTATCGATTGCGCCGGAGGCATGAAAACGAAACTATCAATTCACAATGAGAAAAAAAAGAAAGCAAACAAAAGTAATGTGTAACGCAGGCGACAATTTGAAAAGTAGTGGAGCAAAAAGTACAGTCGAATGAATGTTCGTTCATTCGCCCCTCCAACTCAAAATGGATTTGAAATGGAATTGAAACCAGAGCATTCAAGCCATTCTTCCCAGTTTTGTGGGCATTTACAGGCCACTTCCAGTTCAGTTTAGGGCATTTACAGGTCACTTGTTGATTTTGAGTCGCTCCCTATTAATTTTGGCACATTACCAGGTCACTTCCTGTTCAGTCAAGGGCGTAGGTTTGCATAGGGACAGTAGGGACATAATACTACTACTTTTTAGGATGCCCAAATTGTCCCCACCAACTTTTAAACAACCTTATTTGCAATATATAATGTGTTCAGTTATATAGGTCATTTAGATTGTCATCCAAAATGTAACGACAGAATTTACCATACCATTATTCAGTTAATTATTTTCGTTATTTTCAGACTTACATTTACCCCCTTATCACTTGCTGAATGAGCCAGTCCATGTTTTTCTCCTCAAACGCACATTTGATTGGCTGATGACTTGACACCCTACCATGCACACTCTTGCAGTACAGAATTACGTTACATGTCCACATGCTGCCTCCTCCGTCCGCTTCGAAGAGGAGGGATATTAGAAGGTTTTTTTTCGGCCAGCAGCCGCTGTAAGTAATGTGAACAGTCATTGTTGCAAAGGTGGGAAATGGTGGGCACCACTAATTTTGCTTCTGAAAGTCCGACCTGCATCACAGATTAGCATTACCATTACATTAAACTGTAAACTTGCTAACCTGAGTAGGAAGCTGCTTCAGCAGAAGTGTCCTCTTGTATATGTGTTAGAAATATAGTAAACTCGGCTCAGCTGTAAGAAATGTAATAAACCAAGTTTTCATTTTATTTTGCTTATGTGGTTTTAAAGCAACCCAAATGAGCTTACATTTTTTGTTGAGTTTGGCTATGCATGGAGACAAAGTAATGTTTTTCCTGAAGGAAGGTTCCAATTTTATTTATTTTTGTTATTCCCTGACTAAGACTTTTCTTTGTTGTATTTAATTTATTAAGACGGGCAATTTTGAGTGGTATTAAGACAAATGCTTGTTTTTTTTGCATTCCTAAATAGTAAAGAGATGATTAACAATTTTGTATTTTTTTGTTTGTTAGTACTAGTGCTGTCAAATTTATTGCGTTGACAGGGGGTAATTAATTTTTTGAATTAATCACATTAAAATATTTGACGCATTTAACATGCGCGGAATGACCCGCTCACGCGTTGCCTAAAAAAGATTACAATGACGCCTTTTTTTGCACATTGAGAGCTAAGAGGCAAAAAAGGGAATGTACACAGGCATTCATGGACTGCGCCGTTTATTGGCATAAGCTTCGGCAACTCAGTCACGACAAACACAAGTATCATTTAGTGATAGCACAATGAAAATAATATTTCTATCTCTCCAAAAAAATAATGTTGACAAAAAAAAAAGTGCTTCAATCTGTATTAATGAGGCCCTATTCTCACACAGTTAAACAATGCAAAGAGAACTGGCATTCCCAATCAAAATAGCTATGCAAAATACACATAAAACTTACTTAGACTTTGGTCAAACTCTATTCAAACATTTTGTTTACCTCAACAAATACAATGGATGGCAATATTTAGTCAAAAAATACAAACTATCAGAGGTCTCGTACGTTGTGAAGCCAGCACTCAAGACCGTGGATGGACCAGTAAACAGGGAACTAGGGCGTCAGTCGAGGGACAAAACACACTCATTGGCTTGATTTCTAAGTAATTTAAAGCTCACCAATGACACCTTGTATTTCAATCACTCCCTTACGTAGTTAAAGACACTGTGGCAGAAAGGCAGGGAGCCCATGTGACGTCACCACTCGGCGACGTCAACAATGGAAAGCTACCAGTTTATTTTTTGATTGAAAATTTTACAAATTTTATTAAAACGAAAACATTAAGAGGGGTTTTAATATAAAATTACTATAACTTGTACCAACATTTATCTTTTAAAAACTACAAGTCTTTCTATCCGTGGATCCCTTTAACATAAATAATGTTAATAATGTTCATGCCATCTTCTGGATTTATTGTTATAATAAACAAATACAGTACTTATGTACAGTATGTTGAATGTATACATCCGTCTTGTGTATTACCTTTCCATTCCAATAATAATTTACAGAAAAAATATGGCATATTTTAGAGATGGTTTGAATTGCAATTAATTACGATTAATTCATTTTTAAACTGTGATTAACTTGATTAAAAATTTTAATCGTTTGACAGCCCTAGTAAATACACACTGCAAAATAACATCCAGGGGAAAGGCAGAGGGTGCACACCTGGGATGCCAGATCTCGCCGTTGAGCCCTCTGGAGGTGTCGTGGGCCTATCAATGAAATATCAACGAAGGAGGGTGCCCACCTGATGACCCCAGTGAAGCCCAGTGATAACTCTGCAATATCAGTCCTAAAATATTGATTATTGAAATCAGGAGATTAACAAACATGTCTTCATTGCTTGTGTAAAACTACTCTCTTCATACACAAATTTGTTTGTTAAACAATATCAAAACTGCCATAAAATGGACATATAAGGTTGTAATTGAGGAGTGAAAATATCTGTTTGTTTTGAATACTCGCACATGGGACATTGGAAACTGGTGAAATATTATGAAGCAGCAGACTGAGAAATTAAGAGGATTACATAACCAGAAAGAACACCGAGTAAACCCATCAATTTGGTCCATATCTAAACGCAGGAAACGTCTACTGTTTTCCCTGCTGCAAAATCACTGACAATTGACACGGTTGAAATGAATACATTTGTAATGAAAATAGTTTTCTATATTTTTAGAAAAGTCATTATTTAAAAAAGAAAAAAAATTGAAACTCCAAGGCACACTTGACATGTTCTGTATGTTCTATGAAAAGGGAATTTTGAAGAGATACCAAAACTTAATTTAAAGGCATGAGATGAGATGCAGCCTTTAAAAAAAAAAAAAAAAAAATCTGAATTCCTACTGTTTTGTTGATGCAAAAAAATCCATTGTTATTGACCTTACAGTAGCTGGCAACCAAGCAATCTTTGTCAGGTTGAATTGAAGACCTCCTAGCAAAAAATATCGACAAGACTTCACCTTGATATAAATAAAACATTTTTCTTTATATACAACATGAATGTTTGCTCTCGTACGTCCTCCTTCAAATTCACACCGAAGCAAAATGTCAGAATTCTGTCTGCCTCACTGCACGTGTACAGATTATGCGCTTTGAGAAAAACTAAATATTATTATTATCATTTTTTTTTTTTAAACCTCTCCTGTTCAGCTGTTTGACATGGAGAATGGAAGTCTGAGTGTCGGGTTGGTCTGAACAGTTTTAATGTTTCACATTGAAGTAAGACTTACTCTCATTGTGATCATTCGACATATCTCATTTATTAAGACAAAGTAGCGAACAGGAAGGGGTTATGGGGGAACAGAAGAAAACAAGGAGCGAGAGACAGAAGAAACACAAACAAACAACAATATATTGAACGTCTACACTAACTATGAATAAGTTGGTGCTCTCGTCAGCTAGATGTTTTTCCAGTTGACCCCATGTGGGGGGCCTGGGGAAAGGGGGGGGGGTCTAGAAGATAAGTGATTGGAAGGGGTGGAGTGTACACAAATCATCCCTGTGATCTAGAACCCAGTAATCGTGTGAATCCCTTGTGAGTGTGAGCCCGTTGGCAACCCACTCTACGCCGCCCCACCGCCAATCCGAGGTCACCCACCCGAGCGCGCCCAATCACATCCAGCCATGCACGAATTCCATCAAACATGTAATAGCCACGCAGACGAGCGGGCACCACCCCAGGACCATGGCCCCTCTTCCCCCAGCCAACCGGAGGGGGGGCGAGCCAGTGTAGCACCTCCCTCGTCCCGCAGCCCAGCAAAGGGGCAATTGTGGTCCCCCAGGCCACCAGCGCCCCCATCAACCAGCCTTTAGGGATGGGAAGAAGGGATGCACCACCAACACCCACCCCCGTTCGCAAACCAGGCCCACGAGCCACAGCCCCCCATCCGGCATGGCACATCATGGGACCTCCAGGGGCCCATCAAGCCCAGGGCAGGTCCCCCCGCCGGACCAGGCGATATCCAGCCGACACACCGGCATCCAGCCAGCAACCCGGAGCGCAGGGTGGATACCCAGGCATAGAAGTGAAGGCAAGGCGGAAGCAGGAGAATGCCGAGGAGACGCTGCAACGGACCTAACCCCACTCACGCGGTCGGCAGCCCAGGCAGAGGGGGAGGCCATGCCCCGGGAGCCACGCCATAGAGGAGACAGACCAAGGGGACGGAGGCGGGGAGGGGTGCGACAACATGGGGGGACGCGGCTTCAGCCAGGCCAACTGGGGAGGGAACTGTGGCCGCAGCATACAACAACCCCCACCCCTGGACCGGCCGAGGAAGGGCCGCGGCCCCGGGGCGGCACCCACGCGGCATCCCCACCCGCCTGCGGGACTAAATCTAAAATTCTCAATCCTAAATTCATGCCTTGGTCATGGAAGAAGCAAAAATTAAACTATTAATAAAAAAATGAAATAATTATAATAATATTTTAAAATAGACTATAGATACAAAAATAAGAAATAGGATTAAAAAATTAATAACTATGGGAACAAATAAATCAAAGTGGAAATAAAAAGGAATCTGAATATATGAATAAGATTCAAAAATTGCGGGCTCTGCATGCACCAGTCTGTAGTGGTGAAGAAGGAGCTGAGCGAAAGGCGGAGCTCTCGATTTACCAGTCGCTCTACGTTCCTACCCTCACCTATGGTCACGAGCTGTGGGTTGTAACTGAAAGAACAAGATCCCGGATATAAACGGCTGAAATGAGTTTCCTCCGCAGAGTGTTCAGGCTCTTCCTTAGAGCAGTGTTTTTCAACCGGTGTGCCGCAGCACACTAGTGTGCCGTGAGAGATCATCAGGTGTGCCGTAAGAAATTATCCAATATCGCATTTTTTTCGTCGTCGGGCAGAGTAGCAGTAGGAAGGAAAGAGTAAGTAGAAGCTTTCGGTCGTGTGCAGATGAGCGAGGTATTGCTCGTGTTGCGTTCAAGAACTGCTTCGGTTTCCAGCCATAAGCCACCTTGCTGTCACTGACAATGTGGACCCCAGCACGTCTACTGTACATCATTTGATTAGACTCGTCAAGTGTCGATATACACGAAAGTGGCCTTTCCATTTCATCCATATGTGACGAACGTCAATCCTCTCCCTGTGCTTTATTCCAACACATATACGACGACAGCAAGGTGGCTGATGGCTAGAAATCTAGCTTATACGTCATCTCCAAACGAAACATCCGTCGCTTCAAAATAAGTTGATGAACTATTTTGTTAGCCTTTGTAAAAACTCAGAGAAACAGGCAACTTCCTTGAGGAAAAACTTCAAAGGTCAATGAAAAAGCCCTCAAAGCTAGTTACCTTGTTGCTGAACTTGTTGCTATATCCAAAATGTTCCACACAATGGCAGAGACTGCTACCTGCCGGCAAAGCCATTGTCAGCAAGATGTCGGGACTTTGCCTGACTAAGCCTAACTGCTACAAAGAATAAAAACAGTGACTGAAAGCTGTTGAAGAAGCTTCCTGCCAGGACATCGTCTTTTTGTTCATCTAAACAAGCTCAAGTTTCACACTGAGTAAGTATAAATCTTGAGAAATTATTTTATAATTAACTATACTGTCCAGAAAGTAATTTTGGCACATTTTTTATTTGTGGTGTGCAAGATTTTTTTTCCATGTAAAAACGTGCCGTGTCTAAGGAAAAGTTGAAAAACACTGCCTTAGAGATAGAATAGTGAGAAGCTCGGTGATCCGGGAAGGACTCGGTGTCGAGCTGCTACTCCTCTGCGTTGAGAGGAGCCAGTGGAAGTGGCCTGGACGCCTCCCTGGAGAGGTGTTCCGGGCATGTCCCACCGGCGGGAGGCCCTGGGGATGACCCAGGACACGCTGGAGACACCATGTCTCTTGGCTGGCCTAGGAACACCTTGGGATCCCGCTGGAGGAGCTGGTTGAAGTGGCTGGGGAGCGGGAAGTATGGTATGGGCTTTCCTGCTAAAGCTGCTTGCCCCGCAACCCGATCCTGGATTAAGCAGCAGATGATGTATGGATGGAGATTCAAAAATTTAAAATAAATACAAAAACAAATATATAAATTGACGGAAATATCAATAAATAGATAAAAGCGCCTTGTATTTATTTCATTGTCAGCGTGAACATGCAGAAGGAATTATTTTTCGAATGAAGGGGCGGTCCTATCTGTGCCTTGGTTTGAACTGTTCACCTATTGCTTAGTTATGTAGGGGCTAAGGCTATGTCGATGCTAATGGCTAGTAATACGCTAACTTGGACGCTATTTGCTTATGGAACGCTTTCGTCGTTTGCACCAGCTGGTATTGTCTAGTCATAGGATTTTTTTATGACGAGCTCATTACTCATTCTGGATTTTTAGTAAAGTTACACATTAGACCAAGAGGACCAGGGTCCGTTTGGAAAGCTACCTCGCAACAACACTTGCAAATGACTTGTTGAAAAGGTTCAGCGTTCAAACTGCGCCAACCGAACTATACTGTCCTCCCCAGCCCTGCCGGAAAAAGGGGAAAAAGAACACTCGAAAAATTGAGCCTCTGTTGCGGTTGTTTGTTTACTTAATACTGTAACAACAACAAGGAAATCGCCAGCTTCGTCAGGTTTTTAATCCTTTATTTTAGAACTTGTGCTACACAACACGGCTACTGTCGAAAGTGAAAGTATCCCTCCACGCTGCCGCACTTTCACACGGTGCGTTCAGGAACAGCATGCAAAACACAACAGCCACATTACAACCTGATTCTGTGTATCAAATGCAACTACTTAGCATAGCACAAAAACATTTGGCCATAGTTAATCATCTGTCCTCTTGCCATTGTTGATTTTGAATAGCATGCGCGCTGAACATCCGCTTCCAAGGATGCAGTGCCTGTAGCACCACAGCCAGGAGCTGTACAACATGTACAACCCCTAGCAAAAAGTATGGAATCACCAGTCTCGGACGAGCACTCACTCAGACATTTTATCTTGTCGAGCAAACTCAAATAAAAGGCTTGAAAAATAATGAATTTGTGCAATTTTTAGCATCATCACCTTGTCAAGAGTCAAGAATCTGCATTGGACAAGGTGCCAAGGGTCAAGATCTGCATTGGATAAGGTGATGATGCTGTAACTTTACTTTACTGATACTTTAGTTTGGTGCTGTCCCAGTGAGATTTACAAAGATGACTGAAGAAAACATCAAAATTCCCTCAGTCTTTGTTGATATGGGTGCTGCATGTCAGGCAAAGGCACTTGGGAGACGACTGTGGTTAAATCTTCAATAAATGCACAAGTTTAAATTTTAGAAAGCTTTCCTATCCCTTAAATTGAAAATATGTTTGTCATTTTCCAAGATGACAATGTATCATGCCACAGAGCTAAAACTGTAAAAGCATTCCTTGGAGAAAGACTAATCCAGTCAATGTCATGGCCTGCAAATAGCCCAGATCTCTACTGAACTCTATTGAAAACCTGTGATGGAAATTGAAAAAAATGGTCCACAGCAAGGCTCCGACCTGCAAGGATGATCTGGCAACAGCAAACAAAGAGAGTTGGCACCAAATTGATGAAGAATACTCATAAAGTCCATGCCTCAGAGACTGCAAGCTGTCATAAAAGCCAGAGGTGGTGCTACTAAATACTAGAGATGTGTTTTGATTGTTATTTCTTTGTTTGTTTCTCATGATTCCATTTTTTTTCCTCAGAATGGAGTGATTCCATATATATTTCCCTGTACTTGCTCTATAAAAGTGACATTTACTGACCACCACAATGGTTTTTATTTAATTATTTTCTTGTTTCTGAATGCTAAAGAGTTGCACTTTTGAACTAATTCATTATTTTTTCAAGCTTTTTATCTGAGTTTGTTCTACATGATAAAATGTCTGAGTGAGTGCTCGTCCGAGACTGGTGAGTTCATTCTTTTTGCAAGGGGTTGTAGTTCTTGAAAGATAAATATTAATACGAGTTATAATAATTTGATATTAAAACCCCTCTTAATGCTTTCGTTTTAACAAAATTTGTAAAACTATTTTAACTAGTAGGCCGCCATTGTGTTTGACGTCGCAGGGCGGTGACATTACATGTCCACGCTGCCGGACTTCCACCGTGTCACTCTTTAACTACATTAAAATGTCCTCGGTTCTGCCCTTCCAATTTGAACCCGAGTGGAACATTAATGTGAAGGACAGCAAAATGGATGAGTCGAGTGGTGTTTATGTGTCAAGTTCGCTAGTGACAGCACTGCCCTGCTCTAGTGACGAGAGCAGAAGAGTGTTTGATGTCAAAAACTGTTTGCAGATCTTCACGGTATACTATTGCGTGACCCAACTTATTCCAATATTATTATAAAGATAGTTAGCATCCAGAGCTGCTGTGTGCTTTACATATGATTATGGTACAGTATAGGCCTACAGTGAAACACAGCAGTTTGATTACGGTATTTTGCTGATAGCCCGGGTCCGTGCATTACAACCCACGAAAACGTTTGCCTCTACCGAGACGTCTAATGGCGTTTAATGACGTCTAACCTTATTTTTGTCATGTAAAAGCAGATCTCCAGATTCTCGACCATTCGGCCAGTTGCTTCCCGGTGAATAAGTGACGCGTAAAAAGAACAAATGTATTAATGCCCGAACAGATTATAATGACGCCTCATTTTGCACATTGAGATCAGGCGTTCATTGGACCGCGCAGTTTATTGGCATAACCTTTGGCAAATCCTTCACAACAAACATAAGTGTATTATAGTGAAAATACACCAAAAATTATATTCATATCTCTCCAAAAAAAATCATGTTCACAAAAAGAAAAGCGTTTCAATCTGTATTAATGAGGCCCTATTCTAACACGGTTAAGCAACAATGCAAAGAGAACTGGCATCCACAAATAAAACCTACTCAGACTTTGGTAAAACTCTAAACATTTTAGCAACTCAACAAATACACTGGATGGCAATATTTAGTCACAATACACAAACTATGATGCTGGGAGCCATTATCGAGAGTCTTGTACGATGTGAAGGCCACACTCAAATGAACATAAGGTACAATGAACAGGAAACTACAGCGTCACTCGAGGGACAAAACTCACTCATTGGCTTGATCTCTAATTAATTTAAAAATCGCCATTGACATCTTGTGGTGTATTTAAATCACTACCTTAGATAGTTAACTGTGGCAGTACAGTGGGAAGCCCAGGTGACGTCACCTTCTGCGACGACAACAACAATGGCGAGCTATTAGCTTTTTTTTTTTTTTATGTAAATTTTTACTATTTTTTTTTTAAACGAAAACAATAATATGGGTTTTAATATCAAATTATTATAACTCGTACTAACATTTATCTTTTAAGAACTAAATGTCTTCCTATCTTATACAAGATTTTATAAAGGAACGACCAGGAATTTTTTTATGCTGCTGCTCATGGAGACTCATACATGCCTAAGGTAGGTGCTTGTTTTGGTTTTAGGTCGGTAGCAGCTCTGGTTTTGAAAATATTTGAATTTGGAAGTTTTTTAAAATAGGCTCCCTACAGATCGGCCCTGTGCCACGTGTCATGTCAATATTTTATTAAGTCTATGCCCACCCACTTCAAAATGTCAAACACGACAGTCAACGATTCTCCACGGCGTGTTAGTTGGGCTAAAATTGGGCTGAAATTGTGCAGTCTGAGTTGGGCTTTAGCGATCCGTTCCGCCATGGGTAATTTGTTACAGCGCTATCGCTGAGAGTAAAAACCTGCCTCCGTGCTGGGTTCAATAAAGTGAGTTGTTTCTTAAAATCCTGCGATTTTTGAGACTGAAGAGTTACCTGTGAAAGTAAAAAATGTCCCCCACGTCACTACTTTAAGTTGTCCTCAAAATGGAATATCTGTTCTTGAGGTTGAATTTAATCAAATCAATTACCGCAAAATAATGTGATTTGTCTTATATGCATTAATGTAGTGATGGTGAAATCAAGCCTTGTGAGGCATTGAACCACTTGAGCCATTTGGTTCAAGAAAGGGTTAATTTCTCGAAACTTCATGTGTGCACGGTTCCACCTACTGGCTTTATTTAGCACCCTTAGATAACATTGAGAGTCCAACTGAATTTTAAAAGAGCTTATTCAGCGCTACAAAAGGTTTGGGAGAAAAATATTATAAGGCTGCAAAATTTGGCAGAACACCGGCGACGAGTACTGCTTGCCTGCCGGGGCCACAGCAGAACGACCAGCCAAAACTTGCTTGCCGTCGGGGGCTGGCCGATCGGTGAAGACAATCAACCCTGCCACTGTGTGTGACATGAGTCAGGGTGGTTCTGTGTGATTTTTCCTTTTCGAAAGGCGAGAAAAAGACTTGGACAAGCCGCTCGGTTCGGGTTATTTTGTCGGCTAGCTGTCACGCCTCCTCGTTTGTTTACACTCTCCCAACGCCGGGGCAGGGAAATGACAAAAGCAGGACTAATTCCGGTGGCACAAAATGTCATTCGGGAGGTGCTGCAGTAAAGGTGAAGTTGACAGTTTTGACCATTATGGAGTAAATTTGCCATGTCGTACTAAATAAATGCATTTTAAATATTTCATATTCCATTTAGCACAAGACTGTTATTTGTCATGACCATACCATTTATTTAGCAATTGAGGAAAAATACTTAGATAAAAAGAATATCCTGTAAAAAAATATATATACATTTCATAGATTTAAACAATGATGACATTTTGCAGCTCTCTGTCGCATTTTCCTCGTTCTGAATCTTCCCCCTCAATGAATTCTAAATCAGCTGAAATAGTTACTCTGTCGACATCATCACCCAGCTGGGAACGCCAAAGTGCAATAATGACAGGCGGGGCAAAACGGCAGATAAAAGACTAATTTCTCGTCATCTGCGCTTTATAAAATTGTTGTATATAGTCAAATCGTCTCAAAATATGATTTCAGTTCACATAATAATGCTATTAAAGACTTTTTTGGTCCTGTCACAGGCACTTTAATGTAATATGTGTATGTGAGAACTATTTCCAAATTGTACGATCAGAATATGGCAGGTTGTTAAGGTTGCCAACTCCCTGAAAAAAATAATTAGGGACACTTCATTTGTCGAGCTAGCAGGCCTGATAGATAAACGACGGCAATTAATATTTGTTTGTATGTAAAAGTGATCTTTTAAAAAAATGAAATTATAATAGTATTATAATTCTACTCAATAAATGATCATCATTTTGAACATTCTTCCTACTCACGCTTCACTCAAACTTATGTTGTCTTCTGTTAGCGACAGTACCTCAACAAATATGATGAGTGGGATTACATATTGTTCCGTCAGCTCACAGGTCAAAAAGCAGGAAAGGTGGGGGAATACGTTTCCCCACATATTTTTGAACCGGGGTGGTTAGTAACACGTTACATGTACTCCATTACATTTACTTGAGTAACTTTTTGAGCAAAATGTACTTCTAAGAGTAGTTTTGCTAAGCCATACTTTTTAGTTTTACTTGAGTAGTTTTGTAAAGAGGAAACGCTACTCTTACTCCGCTACTTTGGGCTACACGAGAGTTATTATATTTTTCCTCTTTATCCTACATATTAAATTTGTTATTTCCCAGCGATGTCAAGAATAGCTCTACTAATTTCCCCAATGAGACGTCGCAACAATAATCACATGAGTCCATTAAACCCATCAGACACAAGCTTGCTGTTCTACGATCATGCCAGCCTGTTCAATCACGTGGCGTCTTTAAACCACCTTAAAAAATGAAGTACCGTATTGGCCCGAATATAACACGTTGTTTTTTGCATTGAAATAAGACTGAAAAGTGGGAGTCGTCTTATATTCGGGGTCTAGACATTATACCCATTCACGACGCTAGATGGTGCCAGATATCACTGAAGCGAATGCTGAACTTGAGGATGTAATGTTCTGTCATGACAGATCCCAGCTACTCTCAAGTTTAACTAGTTTGCATTATTTTATTGCAATGTTTTTCCTTATTCAGATCGGTTTCAAGACTAGTTACAGTTAGACCTCACTTTGATGGTTAATGCAGTTATTAGGGCCCGAGCACTAGACGTGCGAAGGCCCTATTGTTTTGCAAAGGATTATTATTATTAGGGCCCGAGCACTAGACGTGCGAAGGCCCTATTGTTTTGCAAAGGATTATTATTAGGGCCCGAGCACTAAGCGTGCGAAGGCCCTATTGTTTTGCAAAGGATTATTTTTTTTTTTATTATTATTATTTTTTTTTTTTTTCAGGGCAAATGAAAACGGCCAATTTGGAGGCCTGAACATGCACGAAAAGTCACCAAAATTTGCACATACGTCCGGAAAATTGTAAATTTCGATAATTTTGCAACGTTGCAAAAAAATATAACAAAATGGCTCAGTGGCGCCCCCTTGAAATTTTAAAATTGGCCTATAACATTAGGGTCTGTCAGCGTAGAGCAATGAAATTTGGGGGGTCTATACCTTGTCCAAAACCGCTCCAAAAAAGCATTTACACGCATATTCCAAACCCAACAGGAAATCGGTTATTTTGGATCAAATATGAAATTTTTATCGATTTACAGGGTGCACATTTGAGACCTTTTCGCCGAGGGAGTTAGTTGGATCATCTTCAAAATTGGTGAGACTGTTCAGGAGACATATGAAATCTTAAGTTTTGAAAATGGTGCGTTTTCATTCACGGGTCTGACCTGGGCGTGGTGCCAAAGTCGACCATTTTTTCGGCAAAATGACAAATTCAGTAAATGACTTATAGTTCCTTGACACAACGTTCAATCTTTTTCATATTTGGCATGTATGTGTGGTATCCCACCCTTAACACGAGTGCATTGAAATATTACCCATTAGGTCTAGCGCCCCCTAGTGAGAACAGGAAATGCCTTTTTTTACGAGACAGGTTCCTCCTCCAAGGGAAAAAAATCTGTTGACCTCAAACCTGCATCAGGGGAGCCTTAAGACCTGTGTTCAGGTGCCTGATGAAAAATATTGAGGTTTCGTTGAGGCGGAGGGGTCCAAACAGGAAAGTGAAAATGAACGTCAACAATTTGTCACGCAAAAAACGTTGAACAGTCATAACTCGGCAGATATACAACATATCTGCGCCAAAATTCCCGTGTTTGTTGAGAGTCATACCCTGAAGGTTCTTGTAGGGGTCATTTGCATCAACTCTACAGTGCCAACTAGTGGCGACAGAAAGAAGTTTTAAAAAAGGCCTTTCCTATTGGGTTTTTTCAACATAGAGCAAGGAAATTTGGGGAGTAGATACCTTATGCAAAACTGCTCCAAAAAGTCTCTTGCACCCATATTCCAAATCCAACAGGAAATCGGGTATTTTGGATCGAATGTGAAATTTTCATGGGTTCACAGTAGGAGTTTACATTTGGAGGCTTGAATATGCACAAAAACTTGTACAAATTTGCACATACATGCGGCTTTAGATAACGTTCGATAATCTTGCAATGTTACGAAAAAATGTAGCAAAATGCCTCAGTGGCGCCCCCTTGAATTTTTCAAAAAGGCGTTTCCTATTAGGTTTTTTTAACAGAGAGTGATGAAATTTGGGGAGTCGATACCTTGTGCAAAACTGCTCCAAAAAGTCTCTTGCACCCGTATTCCAAATCCAACAGGAAATCGGGTATTTTGGATCGAATGTGAAATTTTTATCGGTTCACAGTAGGAGTTTACATTTGGAGGCTTGAACATGCACGAAAACTCACAAAAATTTGGACATACATGTGGCTTTGCATAACGTTCAATAATCTTGCAACGTTACGAAAACATGTAACAAAATGGCTCAGTGGCGCCCCCTTGAAATTTTCAAAAAGGCCTCTCCATTTAGGTTTTTTCAACGTAGAGGGATGAAATTCGGAGAGTCGATACCTTGTACAAAATTGCTCCAAAAAGTCTCTTGCATGCATATTCCAAACCCAACAGGAAATCGGGTATTTTGGATTGAATGTGAAATTTTTATCGATTTACAGTGTGCACATTTTACACCTTGGCACCTAGGGAATTAGTTTGATCATTCTCAAAATTGGCGAGACTGTTCATGAGGCATATGAAATCTTAAGTTATCAAAATGGTGTGTTTTCATTCACGGGCCTGACCTGGGCGGGGTGCCAAAGTCGGCCATTTTTTCGGCAAAATGACAAATTCAGTAAATGACTAATAGTTCCTTCACACAACGTTCCATCTTTTTCATATCTGGCATGTATGTGCGACATCCCACCCTTAACACGAGTGCATTGAAATATTACCCATTAGGCCTAGCGCCCCCTAGTGAGAACAGGAAATGCCTTTTTTTACGAGACAGGTTCCTCCTCCAAGGAAAAAAAATCTGTTGACCTCAAACCTGCATAAGGGAAGGCTTAAGACCTGTCTTCAGGTGCCTGATGAAAAATATTGAAGTTTCGTTGAAGCGGAGGGGTCCAAACAGGAAAGTGAAAATGACTGTCAACAATTTTTCTCTCCAAAAACTTTGAACAGTCATAACTCGGCAGATATACAACATATCTGCGCCAAACTTCCCGTGCTTGTTGAGAGTCATACCCTGAAGGGCCTTGTAGAGATCATTTGCATCAACCCTACAGCGCCAACTAGTGGCAATAGAAAGTCACTCGTTTTTCCAATACATGTCCAGTTCTTTTCAGGTTGGTCATTGTAATTTGAAGACCTATTGTAATACTTATTTACAGCCCATGTCCACGTGTCTCTGTCTGTTGCCGTGATGACCCTTTATTCGCCATTTAAAGGAAATATTTTTTTTCAAAGACTCAGGCAGCTTATATAGCCACAATATTTGGCACACTTCGTCGAATTGGCCCAGTTAGAAGATTAATTTTGGTTTTGAATAAGGGCTTGGCTGCACAGCTCAGTAGTGGCTCCTTTTTTGTAGTACTCTCTCCAATAGGGGTTTTTATCTCTTGGGTGTGGGAATGTAAATAGGCGACTTTCGAGCATGTTATGTTCTAATGAGATGATTAGAGAGGAGCATCTGCCAACACCCTGACCTGCACACAGTCCGAGTTGCGTGACGTCCGAGTTGCGCTAGATTGCGAGGGCCCGTTCAGTCCTGCTTGCAGGCCTAGTTATTATTATTATTATTATTATTAGGGCCCGAGCACTAGACGTGCGAAGGCCCTATTGTAATGCAAAGGATTATTAGGGCCCGAGCACTAGACGTGCGAAGGCCCTATTGTTTTGCAAAGGATTATTAGGGCCCGAGCACTAAGCGTGCGAAGGCCCTATTGTTTTGCAAAGGATTATTTTTTTTTTTATTTTATTTTATTTTTTTTTTTTTCAGGGCAAATGAAAACGGCCAATTTGGAGGCCTGAACATGCACGAAAAGTCACCAAAATTTGCACATACGTCCGGAAAATTGTAAATTTCGATAATTTTGCAACGTTGCAAAAAAATATAACAAAATGGCTCAGTGGCGCCCCCTTGAAATTTTAAAATTGGCCTATAACATTAGGGTCTGTCAGCGTAGAGCAATGAAATTTGGGGGGTCTATACCTTGTCCAAAACCGCTCCAAAAAAGCATTTACACGCATATTCCAAACCCAACAGGAAATCGGTTATTTTGGATCAAATATGAAATTTTTATCGATTTACAGGGTGCACATTTGAGACCTTTTCGCCGAGGGAGTTAGTTGGATCATCTTCAAAATTGGTGAGACTGTTCAGGAGACATATGAAATCTTAAGTTTTGAAAATGGTGCGTTTTCATTCACGGGTCTGACCTGGGCGTGGTGCCAAAGTCGACCATTTTTTCGGCAAAATGACAAATTCAGTAAATGACTTATAGTTCCTTGACACAACGTTCAATCTTTTTCATATTTGGCATGTATGTGTGGTATCCCACCCTTAACACGAGTGCATTGAAATATTACCCATTAGGTCTAGCGCCCCCTAGTGAGAACAGGAAATGCCTTTTTTTACGAGACAGGTTCCTCCTCCAAGGGAAAAAAATCTGTTGACCTCAAACCTGCATCAGGGGAGCCTTAAGACCTGTGTTCAGGTGCCTGATGAAAAATATTGAGGTTTCGTTGAGGCGGAGGGGTCCAAACAGGAAAGTGAAAATGAACGTCAACAATTTGTCACGCAAAAAACTTTGAACAGTCATAACTCGGCAGATATACAACATATCTGCGCCAAACTTCCCGTGTTTGTTGAGAGTCATACCCTGAAGGTTCTTGTAGGGGTCATTTGCATCAACTCTACAGTGCCAACTAGTGGCGACAGAAAGAAGTTTTAAAAAAGGCCTTTCCTATTGGGTTTTTTCAACATAGAGCAAGGAAATTTGGGGAGTAGATACCTTATGCAAAACTGATCCAAAAAGTCTCTTGCACCCATATTCCAAATCCAACAGGAAATCGGGTATTTTGGATCGAATGTGAAATTTTCATGGGTTCACAGTAGGAGTTTACATTTGGAGGCTTGAATATGCACAAAAACTTGTACAAATTTGCACATACATGCGGCTTTAGATAACGTTCGATAATCTTGCAATGTTACGAAAACATGTAGCAAAATGGCTCAGTGGCGCCCCCTTGAATTTTTCAAAAAGGCGTTTCCTATTAGGTTTTTTTAACAGAGAGTGATGAAATTTGGGGAGTCGATACCTTGTGCAAAACTGCTCCAAAAAGTCTCTTGCACCCGTATTCCAAATCCAACAGGAAATCGGGTATTTTGGATCGAATGTGAAATTTTTATCGGTTCACAGTAGGAGTTTACATTTGGAGGCTTGAACATGCACGAAAACTCACAAAAATTTGGACATACATGTGGCTTTGCATAACGTTCAATAATCTTGCAACGTTACGAAAACATGTAACAAAATGGCTCAGTGGCGCCCCCTTGAAATTTTCAAAAAGGCCTCTCCATTTAGGTTTTTTCAACGTAGAGGGATGAAATTCGGAGAGTCGATACCTTGTACAAAACTGCTCCAAAAAGTCTCTTGCATGCATATTCCAAACCCAACAGGAAATCGGGTATTTTGGATTGAATGTGAAATTTTTATCGATTTACAGTGTGCACATTTTACACCTTGGCACCTAGGGAATTAGTTTGATCATTCTCAAAATTGGCGAGACTGTTCATGAGGCATATGAAATCTTAAGTTATCAAAATGGTGTGTTTTCATTCACGGGCCTGACCTGGGCGGGGTGCCAAAGTCGGCCATTTTTTCGGCAAAATGACAAATTCAGTAAATGACTAATAGTTCCTTCACACAACGTTCCATCTTTTTCATATCTGGCATGTATGTGCGACATCCCACCCTTAACACGAGTGCATTGAAATATTACCCATTAGGCCTAGCGCCCCCTAGTGAGAACAGGAAATGCCTTTTTTTACGAGACAGGTTCCTCCTCCAAGGAAAAAAAATCCCGTGACCTCAAACCTGCATAAGGGAAGGCTTAAGACCTGTCTTCAGGTGCCTGATGAAAAATATTGAAGTTTCGTTGAAGCGGAGGGGTCCAAACAGGAAAGTGAAAATGACTGTCAACAATTTTTCTCTCCAAAAACTTTGAACAGTCATAACTCGGCAGATATACAACATATCTGCGCCAAACTTCCCGTGCTTGTTGAGAGTCATACCCTGAAGGGCCTTGTAGAGATCATTTGCATCAACCCTACAGCGCCAACTAGTGGCAATAGAAAGTCACTCGTTTTTCCAATACATGTCCAGTTCTTTTCAGGTTGGTCATTGTAATTTGAAGACCTATTGTAATACTTATTTACAGCCCATGTCCACGTGTCTCTGTCTGTTGCCGTGACGACCCTTTATTCGCCATTTAAAGGAAATATTTTTTTTCAAAGACTCAGGCAGCTTATATAGCCACAATATTTGGCACACTTCGTCGAATTGGCCCAGTTAGAAGATTAATTTTGGTTTTGAATAAGGGCTTGGCTGCACAGCTCAGTAGTGGCTCCTTTTTTGTAGTACTCTCTCCAATAGGGGTTTTTATCTCTTGGGTGTGGGAATGTAAATAGGCGACTTTCGAGCATGTTATGTTCTAATGAGATGATTAGAGAGGAGCATCTGCCAACACCCTGACCTGCACACAGTCCGAGTTGCGTGACGTCCGAGTTGCGCTAGATTGCGAGGGCCCGTTCAGTCCTGCTTGCAGGCCTAGTTATTATTATTATTATTATTATTATTATTCTTTTTTCAGGGCAAATGAAAATGGCCAATTTGGAGGCCTGAACATGCACGAAAAGTCACCAAAATTTGCACAAACGTGCGGCTTTGCGTAAATTTCGATAATCTTGTGTCGTTTTGAAAAAATGTCAAAAAATGGCTCAGTGGCGCCCCCTTGACCCTTAAAATTTTCAAAAAGGCCTCTCCTCTCAGGTTTTCAACGTAGAGCAATGAAATTTGGGGAGTAGATACCTTATGCCTAACTGTTCAAAAAAGCCTCTTGCACCCATATTCCAAATCCAACAGGAAATCGGATATTTTGGATCAAATGGGAAATTTTTATCGGTTCACAGTTTGAGTTTACATTTGGAGGCCTGAACATGCACGAAAACTCACCAAAATTTGCACATACATGCAACTTTGCATAAATTTTGATAATCTACAAAAAAATTTAACAAAATGGCTCAGTGGCGCCCCCTTGAAATTTTCAAAAAGGCCTTTCCTATTAGGTTTTTTCAACGTAGAACGATGAAATTTGGCAAGTCGATACATTGTGCAAAACTGCTCCAAAAAGTCTCTTGCACCCATATTCCAAACCCAACAGGAAGCCGGAAATTTTGGATCAAATGTGAAATTTTATCGATTTACATTTGAGACCTTGTCGCTGAAGAAAATAGTTGGATAGTCTTCAAAATTGGTCAGACTATTCAGGAGACATATGAGATCTTAAGTTTTCAAAATGGTGAGTTTTCACTCAAGGGTCTGACCTGGGCGTGGTCCCAAAGTCGGCCATTTTTGGGCAAAATACCAAATTCAGAAAATGATTAAAAACTCCGTGATACAACGTTCAATCTTTTTCATTTCTAGCATGTATATGAGATATCCCAGCCTGAACACGACTGCATTGAAATATTACCCATTAGGCCTGGCGCCCCCTAGTGGGAACAGGAAATGGCCTTCTTTACGAGACAGGCTCCTCCTCCAAGGGAAAAAAATCTATTGACCTCAAACCTGTTTCAGGGGAGCCTCAAGACATGTGTTCAGGTCCCTGATGAAAAATATTGAGGTTTCGTTGAAGCGGAGAGGTCCAAACTGGAAGTGAAAATGACCGTCAACAATTTGTCTCGCCAAAAATTTTGAACAGTCATAACTCGGCAGATATGCAACATATCTGCGCCAAACTTTAAGTGTTTGTTGAGAGTCATACCCTGAAGGTTCTTGTAGGGGTCATTTGCATCAACTCTACAGTGCCAACTAGTGGCGACAGAAAGAAGTTTTAAAAAAGGCCTTTCCTATTGGGTTTTTTCAACATAGAGCAAGGAAATTTGGGGAGTAGATACCTTATGCAAAACTGCTCCAAAAAGTCTCTTGCACCCATATTCCAAATCCAACAGGAAATCGGGTATTTTGGATCGAATGTGAAATTTTCATGGGTTCACAGTAAGAGTTTACATTTGGAGGCTTGAATATGCATAAAAACTCACCAAAATTTGCACATACATGCGGCTTTGGATAACGTTCGATAATCTTGCAACGTTACGAAACAATTTAAGAAAATGGCTCAGTGGCGCCCCCTTGAAATTTTCAAAAAGGCCTCTCCATTTAGGTTTTTCTAACATAGAGTGATGAAATTTGGAGAGTCAAAACTTTGTGCAAAACTGCTCCAAAAAGTCTCTTGCACACACATTCCAAATCCTACAGGAAATCGGGTATTTTGGATTGAATGTGAACTTTTTATCGATTTACAGTGTGCACATTTTACACCTTGGCACCTAGGGAATTAGTTTGATCATTCTCAAAATTGGCGAGACTGTTCATGAGGCATATGAAATCTTAAGTTATAAAAATGGTGTGTTTTCATTCACGGGCCTGACCTGGGCGGGGCGCCAAATTCTTCCATTTTTTCGCCAAAACACCAAATTCGGAAAATGACTGATAACACCCTCATACAATGTTAAATCTATTTTAAATCTGGCATGTGTGTGAGGTATACCAGCCTGAGCAGGACTGGATTGAAAATTTACCATTTGTGCCTGGCGCCTCCTAGTGGAAACAGGAAATGCCCTTTTTTACGGGACACACTCCTCCTCTAAAGGGAAAAAACCAATCTACCTCAAACCTGCATAAGGGAAGCCTTAAGACCTGTCTTCAGGTGCCTGATGAAAAATATTGAAGTTTCGTTGAAGCGGAGGGGTCCAAACAGGAAAGTGAAAATGACTGTCAACAATTTTTCTCTCCAAAAACTTTGAACAATCATAACTCGGCAGATATAGAACATATCTGCGCCAAACTTCCCGTGCTTGTTGAGAGTCATACCCTGAAGGAACTTGTAGGGGTCATTTGCATCAACCCTACAGCGCCAACTCGTGGCGATAGGAAGTCACTCGTTTTTCCAAAACATGTCCAGTTCTTTTCATGTTGGTCATTGTAGTTTCAAGACCTATTAAAATACTTTTTTACGGCCCATGTCCACGTGTCTCTGTCTGTTGCCGTGACGACCCTTTGTTCGCCATTTAAAGGAAATATTTTTTTTCAGAGACTCAGGCAGCTTATAGAGCCACAATATTTGGCACACTTGGTCGAATTGGCCAAGTTAGAAGATTAATTTTGGTTTTGAATAAGGGCTTGGCTGCACAGCTCAGTAGTGGCTCCTTTTTTGTAGTACTCTCTCCAATAGGGGTTTTTATCTCTTGGGTGTGGGAATGTAATTAGGCGACTTTCGAGCATGTTAGGTTCTAATGAGATGATTAGAGAGGAGGATCTGCCACCACCCTGACCTGCACACAGTCCGAGTTGCGTGACGTCCGAGTTGCGCTAGATTGCGAGGGCCCGTTCAGTCCTGCTTGCAGGCCTAGTTTTTATTATTATTATTATTTTTTTTTTTTCAGGGCAAATGAAAACGGCCAATTTGGAGGCCTGAACATGCACGAAAAGTCACCAAAATTTGCACATACGTCCGGAAAATTGTAAATTTCGATAATTTTGCAACGTTGCAAAAAAATATAACAAAATGGCTCAGTGGCGCCCCCTTGAAATTTTAAAATTGGCCTATAACATTAGGGTCTGTCAGCGTAGAGCAATGAAATTTGGGGGGTCTATACCTTGTCCAAAACCGCTCCAAAAGAGCATTTACACGCATATTCCAAACCCAACAGGAAATCGGTTATTTTGGATCAAATATGAAATTTTTATCGATTTACAGGGTGCACATTTGAGACCTTTTCGCCGAGGGAGTTAGTTGGATCATCTTCAAAATTGGTGAGACTGTTCAGGAGACATATGAAATCTTAAGTTTTGAAAATGGTGCGTTTTCATTCACGGGTCTGACCTGGGCGTGGTGCCAAAGTCGACCATTTTTTCGGCAAAATGACAAAATCAGTAAATGACTTATAGTTCCTTGACACAACGTTCAATCTTTTTCATATTTGGCATGTATGTGTGGTATCCCACCCTTAACACGAGTGCATTGAAATATTACCCATTAGGTCTAGCGCCCCCTAGTGAGAACAGGAAATGCCTTTTTTTACGAGACAGGTTCCTCCTCCAAGGGAAAAAAATCTGTTGACCTCAAACCTGTATCAGGGGAGCCTTAAGACCTGTGTTCAGGTGCCTGATGAAAAATATTGAGGTTTCGTTGAGGCGGAGGGGTCTAAACAGGAAAGTGAAAATGAACGTCAACAATTTGTCACGCAAAAAACTTTGAACAGTCATAACTCGGCAGATATACAACATATCTGCGCCAAACTTCCCGTGTTTGTTGAGAGTCATACCCTGAAGGTTCTTGTAGGGGTCATTTGCATCAACTCTACAGTGCCAACTAGTGGCGACAGAAAGAAGTTTTAAAAAAGGCCTTTCCTATTGGGTTTTTTCAACATAGAGCAAGGAAATTTGGGGAGTAGATACCTTATGCAAAACTGCTCCAAAAAGTCTCTTGCACCCATATTCCAAATCCAACAGGAAATCGGGTATTTTGGATCGAATGTGAAATTTTCATGGGTTCACAGTAGGAGTTTACATTTGGAGGCTTGAATATGCACAAAAACTCGTAAAAATTTGCACATACATGCGGCTTTAGATAACGTTCGATAATCTTGCAATGTTACGAAAAAATGTAGCAAAATGCCTCAGTGGCGCCCCCTTGAATTTTTCAAAAAGGCGTTTCCTATTAGGTTTTTTTAACAGAGAGTGATGAAATTTGGGGAGTAGATACCTTGTGCAAAACTGCTCCAAAAAGTCTCTTGCACCCGTATTCCAAATCCAACAGGAAATCGGGTATTTTGGATCGAATGTGAAATTTTTATCGGTTCAGAGTAGGAGTTTACATTTGGAGGCTTGAACATAAACGAAAACTCACCAAAATTTGGACATACATGCGGCTTTGGATAACGTTCGATAATCTTGCAACGTTACGAAACAATTTAACAAAATGGCTCAGTGGCGCCCCCTTGAAATTTTCAAAAAGGCCTCTCCATTTAGGTTTTTTCAACGTAGAGGGATGAAATTTGGAGAGTCGATACCTTGTACAAAACTGCTCCAAAAAGTCTCTTGCACACACATTCCAAATCCAACAGGAAATCGGGTATTTTGGATTGAATGTGAAATTTTTATCGATTTACAGTGTGCACATTTTACACCTTGGCACCTAGGGAATTAGTTTGATCATTCTCAAAATTGGCGAGACTGTTCATGAGGCATATGAAATCTTAAGTTATCAAAATGGTGTGTTTTCATTCACTGGCCTGACCTGGGCGGGGTGCCAAAGTCGGCCATTTTTTCGCCAAAACACCAAATTCGGAAAATGACTGATAACTCCCTCATACAACGTTCAATCTATTTTAAATCTGGCATGTGTGTGAGGTATACCAGCCTGAGCAGGACTGGATTGAACATTTACCATTTGTGCCTGGCGCCTCCTAGTGGGAACAGGAAATGCCCTTTTTTACGGGACACACTCCTCCTCTAAAAGGAAAAAATCAATCTACCTCAAACCTGCATAAGGGAAGCCTTAAGACCTGTCTTCAGGTGCCTGATGAAAAATATTGAAGTTTCGTTGAAGCGGAAGGGTCCAAACAGGAAAGTGAAAATGACTGTTAACAATTTTTCTCTCCAAAAACTTTGAACAGTCATAACTTGGCAGATATACAACATATCTGCGCCAAACTTCCCGTGCTTGTTGAGAGTCATACCCTGAAGGGCCTTGTAGGGGTCATTTGCATCAACCCTACAGCGCCAACTAGTGGCAATAGAAAGTCACTCGTTTTTCCAATACATGTCCAGCTCTTTTCAGGTTGGTCATTGTAGTTTCAAGACCTATTAAAATAGTTATTTACGGCCAATGTCCACGTGTCTCTGTCTGTTGCCGTGACGACCCTTTGTTCGCCATTTAAAGGAAATATTTTTTTTCAGAGACTCAGGCAGCTTATAGAGCCACAATATTTGGCACACTTGGTCGAATTGGCCCAGTTAGAAGATTAATTTTGGTTTTGAATAAGGGCTTGTCTGCACAGCTCAGTAGTGGCTCCTTTTTTGTAGTACTCTCTCCAATAGGAGTTTTTATCTCTTGGGTGTGGCAATGTAAATAGGCGACTTTCGAGCATGTTAGGTTCTAATGAGATGATTAGAGAGGAGGATCTGCCACCACCCTGACCTGCACACAGTCCGAGTTGCGTGACGTCCGAGTTGCGCTAGATTGCGAGGGCCCGTTCAGTCCTGCTTGCAGGCCTAGTTATTATTATTATTATTATTCTTTTTTCAGGGCAAATGAAAATGGCCAATTTGGAGGCCTGAACATGCACGAAAAGTCACCAAAATTTGCACATACGTGCGGCTTTGCGTAAATTTCGATAATCTTGTGTCGTTTTGAAAAAATGTCAAAAAATGGCTCAGTGGCGCCCCCTTGACCCTTAAAATTTTCAAAAAGGCCTCTCCTCTCAGGTTTTCAACGTAGAGCAATGAAATTTGGGGAGTAGATACCTTATGCCTAACTGTTCAAAAAAGCCTCTTGCACCCATATTCCAAATCCAACAGGAAATCGGATATTTTGGATCAAATGTGAAATTTTTATCGGTTCACAGTTGGAGTTTACATTTGGAGGCCTGAACATGCACGAAAACTCACCAAAATTTGCACATACATGCAACTTTGCGTAAATTTTGATAATCTACAAAAAAATTTAACAAAATGGCTCAGTGGCGCCCCCTTGAAATTTTCAAAAAGGCCTTTCCTATTAGGTTTTTTCAACGTAGAACGATGAAATTTGGCGAGTCGATACATTGTGCAAAACTGCTCCAAAAAGTCTCTTGCACCCATATTCCAAACCCAACAGGAAGCCGGAAATTTTGGATCAAATGTGAAATTTTATCGATTTACATTTGAGACCTTGTCGCTGAAGAAAATAGTTGGATCGTCTTCAAAATTGGTCAGACTATTCAGGAGACATATGAGATCTTAAGTTTTGAAAATGGTGAGTTTTCACTCAAGGGTCTGACCTGGGCGTGGTCCCAAAGTCGGCCATTTTTGGGCAAAATACCAAATTCAGAAAATGATTAAAAACTCCGTGATACAACGTTCAATCTTTTTCATTTCTAGCATGTATATGAGATATCCCAGCCTGAACACGACTGCATTGAAATATTACCCATTAGGCCTGGCGCCCCCTAGTGGGAACAGGAAATGGCCTTCTTTACGAGACAGGCTCCTCCTCCAAGGGAAAAAAATCTATTGACCTCAAACCTGTTTCAGGGGAGCCTCAAGACATGTGTTCAGGTCCCTGATGAAAAATATTGAGGTTTCGTTGAAGCGGAGAGGTCCAAACTGGAAGTGAAAATGACCGTCAACAATTTGTCTCGCCAAAAATTTTGAACAGTCATAACTCGGCAGATATGCAACATATCTGCGCCAAACTTTCCGTGTTTGTTGAGAGTCATACCCTGAAGGTTCTTGTAGGGGTCATTTGCATCAACTCTACAGTGCCAACTAGTGGCGACAGAAAGAAGTTTTAAAAAAGGCCTTTCCTATTGGGTTTTTTCAACATAGAGCAAGGAAATTTGGGGAGTAGATACCTTATGCAAAACTGCTCCAAAAAGTCTCTTGCACCCATATTCCAAATCCAACAGGAAATCGGGTATTTTGGATCGAATGTGAAATTTTCATGGGTTCACAGTAAGAGTTTACATTTGGAGGCTTGAATATGCATAAAAACTCACCAAAATTTGCACATACATGCGGCTTTGGATAACGTTCGATAATCTTGCAACGTTACGAAACAATTTAACAAAATGGCTCAGTGGCGCCCCCTTGAAATTTTCAAAAAGGCCTCTCCATTTAGGTTTTTCTAACATAGAGTGATGAAATTTGGAGAGTCAAAACTTTGTGCAAAACTGCTCCAAAAAGTCTCTTGCACACACATTCCAAATCCTACAGGAAATCGGGTATTTTGGATTGAATGTGAACTTTTTATCGATTTACAGTGTGCACATTTTACACCTTGGCACCTAGGGAATTAGTTTGATCATTCTCAAAATTGGTGAGACTGTTCATGAGGCATATGAAATCTTAAGTTATAAAAATGGTGTGTTTTCATTCACGGGCCTGACCTGGGCGGGGCGCCAAATTCTTCCATTTTTTCGCCAAAACACCGAATTCGGAAAATGACTGATAACTCCCTCATACAACGTTCAATCTATTTTAAATCTGGCATGTGTGTGAGGTATACCAGCCTGAGCAGGACTGGATTGAAAATTTACCATTTGTGCCTGGCGCCTCCTAGTGGGAACAGGAAATGCCCTTTTTTACGGGACACACTCCTCCTCTAAAGGGAAAAAATCAATCTACCTCAAACCTGCATAAGGGAAACCTTAAGACCTGTCTTCAGGTGCCTGATGAAAAATATTGAAGTTTCGTTGAAGCGGAGGGGTCCAAACAGGAAAGTGAAAATGACTGTCAACAATTTTTCTCTCCAAAAACTTTGAACAGTCATAACTCGGCAGATATACAAGATATCTGCGCCAAACTTCCCGTGCTTGTTGAGAGTCATACCCTGAAGGGCCTTGTAGGGGTCATTTGCATCAACCCTACAGCGCCAACTAGTGGCGATAGAAAGTCACTCGTTTTTCCAAAACATGTCCAGTTCTTTTCATGTTGGTCATTGTAGTTTCAAGACCTATTAAAATACTTTTTTACGGCCCATGTCCACGTGTCTCTGTCTGTTGCCGTGACGACCCTTTGTTCGCCATTTAAAGGAAATATATTTTTTTCAGAGACTCAGGGAGCTTATAGAGCCACAATAGTTGGCACACTTGGTCGAATTGGCCCAGTTAGAAGATTAATTTGGTTTTGAATAAGGGCTTGGCTGCACAGCTCAGTAGTGGCTCCTTTTTTGTAGTACTCTCTCCAATAGGGGTTTTTATCTCTTGGGTGTGGGAATGTAAAGAGGCGACTTTCGAGCTTGTTAGGTTCTAATGAGATGATTAGAGAGGAGGATCTGCCACCACCCTGACCTGCACACAGTCCGAGTTGCGTGACGTCCGAGTTGCGCTAGATTGCGAGGGCCCGTTCAGTCCTGCTTGCAGGCCTAGTTAGGGCCCGAGCACTCTCAGCGTGCGAGGCCCTATTGTTCTTCGAAGGATTATTATTATTTTTTTTTTTTTTTTTTCATGGCAAATGAAAATGGCCAATTTGAAGGCCTGAACATGCTCAAAAACTCACCAAAATTTGCACATACATCCGGCTTCGCGAAAATTTCGACAATTTGGCAACGTTTACCAAAAAAATTTAAAAATGGCTCAGTGGCGCCCCCTTGCAATTTTCAAAATGCCCTTTGCTTTGATGTATTTCAACGTAGGGCGATGAAATTTGGGGAGTGGATACGTTGTCCAGAACCGCTTCAAAAAGTCTAAAGCACCCATATTCCTAACCCAACAGGAAATGGGATATTCTGGATTGAATGTTGAAAAACATAGCATTTTGGGCGAAAACCAGCATGCACGTTTCAGACCGTTGCGCCGAGCCAGTACGTTGGATCTTCCTCAAAATTGGTGTAAGTGTTCATGAGACATATGAGATACTAAGTTGTGAAAATGGTGAGTTTTCGTCCACGGGCCTGACCTGGGCGGGGTACCAAAGTCGGGTGTTTTTTTGGCAACGCGCCAATTTCAGTAAATGATTAATAACTTCCTGATACAAGGTCCAATCTTTTTCATATTTGGCATGCATGTAAGGTGTCTTAACCTGAACACGACTGCATTGAAATATTTTCCATTAGGCCTGGCGCCCCCTTGTGGGAAGAGGAAACACCCTTTTTTACGAAAAAGGCTCCTCCTCCTGGTGAAAAACATCAATTGATCTCAAACCTGCATCAGGGGAGCCTTAAGACATGTCTTTAGGTATCTGATGAAAAATTTTGAGTTTTCGTTGATGTTGTAGTATCCAAACAGGAAAGTGAAAAGACCCTCGGCATTTTCTCTCAAAATGGCCAATTTCCAGGTCTGAACATGCTCGAAAACTCACCAAAATGTGCACATACATGTGGCTTCATGTAGATTTCATGAATTTAGCAACATTGCCAAAAGATGTAATAAAATGGCTCAGTGGCGCCCCCTTCAATTTTTAAAAAAGGCCTGTCCTATTAGTTTTTTTCGACGTAGAGTGATGAAATTTGGGGAGTGGATACGTTGTTCAAAACTGCTCCAAAAAGTCTCTTGCACCCATATTCCAAACCCAACAGGAAATCGGGTATTATGGATTGAATCTTGCATTTTTGTCAAAAACCTGCATGCACGTTTGAGACCATTACGCCGAAGCAGTAAGTTGAATGCTTCTCAAAATTGGTCAGACATCCCAAAAACATGCATGGTATGCTGATTGAGCACTCTAAATTGTCCGTAGGTATGAGTGTGCGCGTGAATGGTTGTATGTCTCCTTGTGCCCTGCAATTGGCTGGCAACCAGTTCAGGGTGTCCCCTGCCTACTGCCCCGAGTTAGCTGGGATAGGCTCCAGCACCTCCGCGACCCTCGTGAGGAAAAGCGGCATGGAAAATGAATGAATGAATGAATGTTCATGACACATATGAGATGTTAGGTTATCAAAATGGTGACATTTCATTCACGGCCCTTTCCTGGGCAGGGGAGCAAATGTGTCTTATTTTTGACAATACAATTCAGTAAAAGACTACTGTATTTTTCCGACTATAAGTCGTGTTTTTTTTTCTTCATATTTTGGTTTGGGGTGCGACTTATACTCAGCAGTGACTTATGTGTGAAATTATTAACACATTATGATAACATTTCCCATGTTATTTAGGTGTTTTGGACTAATGGTTTTGTAAACTTGTTAGCATGCTATAGTTATCTGAATAACTCTTAATAGCTATGGCCATTTTCATTTGCCATGAAAAAATAATAATAACGAGTGCGCTCCCAGTTGGGCGTGAAAGCGCCACAAACTAAATGCATCCATTTCAATATAAAAAAGTCAATTATACAATTGAACATACATTGCCAAAGGCAGAACGCGAACGTGGCCATAGCTATTAACAGTTATTCAGATTACTATAGCATGCTAACAGGTTTACAAAACCATTAGGCCTGGTGCCCCCTGGTGAGTGAAATTATTAACACATTATGATATAATTTCCCGTGTTATTTTGGTGTTTTGGACTGATGGTTTTGTAAACTTGTTAGCATGCTATAGTTCTCTGAATAACTGTTAATAGCTATGGCCACGTTCGCGTTCTGCCTTTGGCAATGTATGTTCAATTGTATAATTGACTTTTTTATATTGAAATGGATGCATTTAGTTTGTGGCGCTTTCACGCCCACCTGGGAGCGCACTCGCACTTGTTTACGTGAATAAGCGCTCGCACACCAGAAGAAGACAGACAGCCACATAGCTCTGAGTGAGTGAGTGAGTGAGTGAGTGAGTGAGTGAGTGAGTGAGTGAGTGAGTGAGTGAGTGAGTGAGTGAGTGAGCGAGCGAGCGAGCGAGCGAGCGAGCGAGTGAGTGAGTGGGCGAGTTAGCAAGAGAGAAAAACGGCTGCGAACCTACGTTCATTGTTTATGCCTTTAAAATATCTCTACAGAGGCAACGCCTGCGTGTATCATCTTTTCTGTTGTTGTGTGTTTTCCACCCGCGAGCGGACACTTACAGCCAGTTGTGTGGTTGTTTGAATGGTGTGCTAATGCTAGCGAACGCATGCTAATCTGTTACATTATTGCTGTAATAGTACGTAATTATCATTTATTTACGGTGATGTGAACCTGTTTGCTATCGAGGACCAAATTGATTCAACAAATTATGCGGACATCCAGAATTGTCTTTTTGGAGTTCGCTGTCTATAGCCAGGACCGAGCGGTAGCGTCCTGGTGAGGACAGTATATTCGCATTTCGTTGTTTATGCACTGTACACTGTACATTTATTCAGCATGTTGTTCTCTATTGTATCTTTATATTAAATTGCCTTTCAAGATGACATATCTGTTCTATGTGTTGGATTTTATCAAGTAAATTTCACCCACAAATGCGACTTATACTCCGGTAAGACTTTTGTTTCCTTAAAGCAGAGGGGTCCAATAGGAAAGTCATAATGACCGTGTTCAGGTGCCTAATAAACACTTTTGTTTTGTTAAAGCAGAGGGGTCCGATAAGAAAGTCATCATGACCGTCGCCATTTTCTCTCCCCACTAATTCTGAACATTCAGACATGCAATATATCTGCCTGGATATCTGTCTGTTGTCGACTGCCACCGCCCCGACCTGCCTGCCCTCCGACTTTGTTTGACGTCCGAGTTGCGCCATACGCGAGGGCCCGTCAGTCCTGCTTGCAGGGCTAGTTAGGGCCCGAGCACTCTCAGCGTGCGAGGCCCTATTGTTCTTCGAAGGATTATTATTATTATTATTATTATTATTATTATTATTATTATTTTTTTTTTTTCATGGCAAATGAAAATGGCCAATTTGAAGGCCTGAACATGCTCAAAAACTCACCAAATTTTGCATATACATCCGGCTTCGCGAAAATTTCGAAAATTTAGCAACGTTTTTTAAAAAAATCAAAAAATGGCTCAGTGGCGCCCCCTTGAAATTTTAAAAATGCCCTTTGCTTTGATGTTTTTCAACGTAGAGCGATGAAATTTGGGGAGTGGATACGTTGTCCAGAGACGCTTCAAAAAGTCTGCAGCACCCATATTCCAAACCCAACAGGAAATGGGATATTTTGGATTGAATGTTGAAAAACATAGCATTTTGGGCGAAAACCAGCATGCACGTTTCAGACCATTGCGCCGAGCCAGTACGTTGGATCTTCCTCAAAATTGGTGTACGTCTTCATGAGACATATGAGATATTAAGTTGTGAAAATGGTGAGTTTTCGTCCACGGGCCTAACCTGGGCGGGGTACCAAAGTCGGGTGTTTTTTTGGCAACGCGCCAATTTCAGTAAATGATTAATAACTTCCTGATACAAGGTCCAATCTTTTTCATATTTGGCATGCGTGTAAGGTGTCTTAACCTGAACACGACTGCATTGAAATATTTTCCATTAGGCCTGGCGCCCCCTTGTGGGAAGAGGAAACACCCATTTTTACGAGAAAGGCTCCTCCTCCTGGTGAAAAACATCAATTGACCTCAAACCTGCATCAGGGGAGCCTTAAGACATGTCTTTAGGTATATGATGAAAAATATTGAGTTTTCGTTGATGTAGCAGTACCCAAACAGGAAAGTGAAAAGACCCTCGGCATTTTGTCACAAAATGGCCAATTTCCAGGTCTGAACATGCTCGAAAACTCACCTAAATTTGCACATACATGCGGCTTCATGTAAATTTCATGAATTTAGCAACATTGCCAAAAGATGTAATAAAATGGCTCAGTGGCGCCCCCTTCAATTTTTAAAAAAGGCCTGTCCTATTAGTTTTTTTCGACGTAGAGTGATGAAATTTGGGGAGTGGATACGTTGTGCAAAACTGCTCCAAAAAGTCTCTTGCACCCATATTCCAAACCCAACAGGAAATCGGGTATTAGGGATTGAATCTTGCACAACATGGCATTTTTGTCTAAAACCAGCATGCACGTTTGACACCATTACGCCGAGGCAGTAAGTTGAATGCTCCTCAAAATTGGTCAGACTATTATTGACACATATGAGATGTTAGGTTATCAAAATGGTGACATTTCATTCACGGCCCTTTCCTGGCCAGGGGAGCAAATGTGTCTTATTTTTGACAATACAATTCAGTAAATGACTATAAGTCGCGGTTTTTTTCATATTTTGCTTTGGGGTGCGACTTATACTCAGCAGCGACTTATGTGTGAAATTATTAACACATTATGATAAAATTTCCCATGTTATTTTGGTGTTTTGGACTAATGGTTTTGTAAACTTGTTAGCATGCTATAGTTATCTGAATAACTCTTAATAGCTATGGCCACGTTCGCGTTCTGCCTTTGGCAATGTATGTTCAATTGTATAATTGACTTTTTTAAATTGAAATGGATGCATTTAGTTTGTGGCGCTTTCACGCCCACCTGGGAGCGCACTCGCACTTGTTTACGTGAAGAAGAGCGCTCGCACACCAGAAGAAGACAGACAGCTACGTAGCTCTGAGTGAGTGAGTGAGTGAGTGAGTGAGTGAGTGAGTGAGTGAGTGAGTGAGTGAGTGAGTGAGTGAGTGAGTGAGTGAGTGAGTGAGTGAGTGAGTGAGTGAGTGAGTGGGCGAGTGGGCGAGTGGGCGAGTTAGCGAGAGGGAAAGACGGCTGCGAAGCTACGTTCATTGTTTATGCTTTTAAAATATCTCTACAGAGGCAACGCCTGCGTGTATCATCTTTTCTGTTGTTGTTGTGTGTTTTCCACCCGCGAGCGGACACTTACAGCCAGTTGTGTGGTTGTTTGAATGGTGTGCTAATGCTAGCGAACGCATGCTAATCTGTTATGTTATTGCTGCAATGGTACCTAATTATCATTTATTTACGTTGATGTGAACCTGTTTGCTATCGAGGACCAAATTGATTCAACAAATTATGCGGACGTCCAGCATTGTCTTTTTGGAGTTCGCTGTATATAGCCAGGACCGAGCGGTAGCGTCCTGGTGAGGACAGTATATTCGCATTTCGTTGTTTATGCACTGTACACTGTAGATTTATTCAGCATGTTGTTCTCTATTGTATTTTTATATTAAACTGCCTTTCAAGATGACATATCTGTTCTATGTGTTGGATTTTATCAAGTAAATTTCCCCCAAAATTGCGACTTATACTCCGGTAAGACTTATATATGTTTTTTTTCTCTTTGTTGGGCATTTTCTGGCTTGTGCGACTTATACTCAGGTGCGACTTGTAGTCCGAAAAATACGGTAATAACTTCCTGATTGAAGGTGCAATCTTTTTCATATTTGGCATGAATGTGAAGTATTTCAGCCTGCACATGACTTTATTGAAATATTACTCATTACGCCTGGCGCCCCCTAGTGGGAACAGGAAACACACTTTTAATTAAATAGAAAGGCTCCTGCTTCTCAGGGTCAAAAATCAATTGACCTCAAACCTGAATCAGCGGAGCCTTAAGACATGTGTTCAGGTGCCTGATCAACAATTTTGTTTCGTTAAAGCAGAGGGGTCCAAAAGGAAAGTCATAATGACCGTGTTCAGGTGCCTAATAAACAATTTTGTTTTGTTAAAGCAGAGGGGTCCCATAGGAAAGTCATAATGACCGTCGCCATTTTCTCTCCCCACTAATTCTGAACATTCAGACATGCAATATATCTGCCTGGATATCTGTCTGTTGTCGACTGCCACCGCCCCGACCTGCCTGCCCTTCGACTTTGTTTGACGTCCGAGTTGCGCCATACGCGAGGGCCCGTTCAGTCCTGCTTGTTAGGGCCCGAGCACTCTCAGCGTGCGAGGCCCTATTGTTCTTCGAAGGATTATTATTATTATTATTAGGGCCCGAGCACTCTCAGCGTGCGAGGCCCTATTGTTCTTCGAAGGATTATTATTATTATTAGGGCCCGAGCACTCTCAGCGTGCGAGGCCCTATTGTTCTTCGAAGGATTATTATTATTATTATTATTATTATTATTTTTTTTTTTTCATGGCAAATGAAAATGGCCAATTTGAAGGCCTGAACATGCTCAAAAACTCACCAAATTTTGCATATACATCCGGCTTCGCGAAAATTTCGAAAATTTAGCAACGTTTTTTAAAAAAATCAAAAAATGGCTCAGTGGCGCCCCCTTGAAATTTTAAAAATGCCCTTTGCTTTGATGTTTTTCAACGTAGAGCGATGAAATTTGGGGAGTGGATACGTTGTCCAGAGACGCTTCAAAAAGTCTGCAGCACCCATATTCCAAACCCAACAGGAAATGGGATATTTTGGATTGAATGTTGAAAAACATAGCATTTTGGGCGAAAACCAGCATGCACGTTTCTGACCATTGCGCCGAGCCAGTACGTTGGATCTTCCTCAAAATTGGTGTACGTCTTCATGAGACATATGAGATATTAAGTTGTGAAAATGGTGAGTTTTCGTCCACGGGCCTAACCTGGGCGGGGTACCAAAGTCGGGTGTTTTTTTGGCAACCCGCCAATTTCAGTAAATGATTAATAACTTCCTGATACAAGGTCCAATCTTTTTCATATTTGGCATGCGTGTAAGGTGTCTTAACCTGAACACGACTGCATTGAAATATTTTCCATTAGGCCTGGCGCCCCCTTGTGGGAAGAGGAAACACCCATTTTTACGAGAAAGGCTCCTCCTCCTGGTGAAAAACATCAATTGACCTCAAACCTGCATCAGGGGAGCCTTAAGACATGTCTTTAGGTATATGATGAAAAATATTGAGTTTTCGTTGATGTAGCAGTACCCAAACAGGAAAGTGAAAAGACCCTCGGCATTTTGTCACAAAATGGCCAATTTCCAGGTCTGAACATGCTCGAAAACTCACCTAAATTTGCACATACATGCGGCTTCATGTAAATTTCATGAATTTAGCAACATTGCCAAAAGATGTAATAAAATGGCTCAGTGGCGCCCCCTTCAATTTTAAAAAAAGGCCTGTCCTATTAGTTTTTTTCGACGTAGAGTGATGAAATTTGGGGAGTGGATACGTTGTGCAAAACTGCTCCAAAAAGTCTCTTGCACCCATATTCCAAACCCAACAGGAAATCGGGTATTAGGGATTGAATCTTGCACAACATGGCATTTTTGTCTAAAACCAGCATGCACGTTTGACACCATTACGCCGAGGCAGTAAGTTGAATGCTCCTCAAAATTGGTCAGACTATTATTGACACATATGAGATGTTAGGTTATCAAAATGGTGACATTTCATTCACGGCCCTTTCCTGGCCAGGGGAGCAAATGTGTCTTATTTTTGACAATACAATTCAGTAAATGACTATAAGTCGCGGTTTTTTTCATATTTTGCTTTGGGGTGCGACTTATACTCAGCAGCGACTTATGTGTGAAATTATTAACACATTATGATAAAATTTCCCATGTTATTTTGGTGTTTTGGACTAATGGTTTTGTAAACTTGTTAGCATGCTATAGTTATCTGAATAACTCTTAATAGCTATGGCCACGTTCGCGTTCTGCCTTTGGCAATGTATGTTCAATTGTATAATTGACTTTTTTAAATTGAAATGGATGCATTTAGTTTGTGGCGCTTTCACGCCCACCTGGGAGCGCACTCGCACTTGTTTACGTGAAGAAGAGCGCTCGCACACCAGAAGAAGACAGACAGCTACGTAGCTCTGAGTGAGTGAGTGAGTGAGTGAGTGAGTGAGTGAGTGAGTGAGTGAGTGAGTGAGTGAGTGAGTGAGTGAGTGAGTGAGTGGGCGAGTTAGCGAGAGGGAAAGTGCCCTTTGCTTTGATGTTTTTCAACGTAGAGCGATGAAATTTGGGGAGTGGATACGTTGTCCAGAGACGCTTCAAAAAGTCTGCAGCACCCATATTCCAAACCCAACAGGAAATGGGATATTTTGGATTGAATGTTGAAAAACATAGCATTTTGGGCGAAAACCAGCATGCACGTTTCAGACCATTGCGCCGAGCCAGTACGTTGGATCTTCCTCAAAATTGGTGTACGTCTTCATGAGACATATGAGATATTAAGTTGTGAAAATGGTGAGTTTTCGTTCACGGGCCTAACCTGGGCGGGGTACCAAAGTCGGGTGTTTTTTTGGCAACGCGCCAATTTCAGTAAATGATTAATAACTTCCTGATACAAGGTCCAATCTTTTTCATATTTGGCATGCGTGTAAGGTGTCTTAACCTGAACACGACTGCATTGAAATATTTTCCATTAGGCCTGGCGCCCCCTTGTGGGAAGAGGAAACACCCATTTTTACGAGAAAGGCTCCTCCTCCTGGTGAAAAACATCAATTGACCTCAAACCTGCATCAGGGGAGCCTTAAGACATGTCTTTAGGTAGATGATGAAAAATATGGAGTTTTCGTTGATGTAGCAGTACCCAAACAGGAAAGTGAAAAGACCCTCGGCATTTTGTCACAAAATGGCCAATTTCCAGGTCTGAACATGCTCGAAAACTCACCTAAATTTGCACATACATGCGGCTTCATGTAAATTTAATGAATTTAGCAACATTGCCAAAAGATGTAATAAAATGGCTCAGTGGCGCCCCCTTCAATTTTTAAAAAAGGCCTGTCCTATTAGTTTTTTTCGACGTAGAGTGATGAAATTTGGGGAGTGGATACGTTGTGCAAAACTGCTCCAAAAAGTCTCTTGCACCCATATTCCAAACCCAACAGGAAATCGGGTATTAGGGATTGAATCTTGCACAACATGGCATTTTTGTCTAAAACCAGCATGCACGTTTGACACCATTACGCCGAGGCAGTAAGTTGAATGCTCCTCAAAATTGGTCAGACTATTATTGACACATATGAGATGTTAGGTTATCAAAATGGTGACATTTCATTCACGGCCCTTTCCTGGCCAGGGGAGCAAATGTGTCTTATTTTTGACAATACAATTCAGTAAATGACTATAAGTCGCGGTTTTTTTCATATTTTGCTTTGGGGTGCGACTTATACTCAGCAGCGACTTATGTGTGAAATTATTAACACATTATGATAAAATTTCCCATGTTATTTTGGTGTTTTGGACTAATGGTTTTGTAAACTTGTTAGCATGCTATAGTTATCTGAATAACTCTTAATAGCTATGGCCACGTTCGCGTTCTGCCTTTGGCAATGTATGTTCAATTGTATAATTGACTTTTTTAAATTGAAATGGATGCATTTAGTTTGTGGCGCTTTCACGCCCACCTGGGAGCGCACTCGCACTTGTTTACGTGAAGAAGAGCGCTCGCACACCAGAAGAAGACAGACAGCTACGTAGCTCTGAGTGAGTGAGTGAGTGAGTGAGTGAGTGAGTGAGTGAGTGAGTGAGTGAGTGAGTGAGTGAGTGAGTGAGTGAGTGAGTGAGTGAGTGAGTGAGTGAGTGAGTGAGTGAGTGAGTGAGTGAGTGAGTGAGTGAGTGAGTGAGTGAGTGGGCGAGTTAGCGAGAGGGAAAGACGGCTGCGAAGCTACGTTCATTGTTTATGCTTTTAAAATATCTCTACAGAGGCAACGCCTGCGTGTATCATCTTTTCTGTTGTTGTTGTGTGTTTTCCACCCGCGAGCGGACACTTACAGCCAGTTGTGTGGTTGTTTGAATGGTGTGCTAATGCTAGCGAACACATGCTAATCTGTTATGTTATTGCTGCAATAGTACCTAATTATCATTTATTTACGTTGATGTGAACCTGTTTGCTATCGAGGACCAAACTGATTCAACAAATTATGCGGACGTCCAGCATTGTCTTTTTGGAGTTCGCTGTATATAGCCAGGACCGAGCGGTAGCGTCCTGGTGAGGACAGTATATTCGCATTTCGTTGTTTATGCACTGTACACTGTAGATTTATTCAGCATGTTGTTCTCTCTTGTATTTTTATATTAAACTGCCTTTCAAGATGACATATCTGTTCTATGTGTTGGATTTTATCAAGTAAATTTCCCCCAAAATTGCGACTTATACTCCGGTAAGACTTATATATGTTTTTTTTCTCTTTGTTGGGCATTTTCTGGCTTGTGCGACTTATACTCAGGTGCGACTTGTAGTCCGAAAAATACGGTAATAACTTCCTGATTGAAGGTGCAATCTTTTTCATATTTGGCATGAATGTGAAGTATTTCAGCCTGCACCTGACTTTATTGAAATATTACTCATTACGCCTGGCGCCCCCTAGTGGGAACAGGAAACACACTTTTAATTAAATAGAAAGGCTCCTGCTTCTCAGGGTCAAAAATCAATTGACCTCAAACCTGAATCAGCGGAGCCTTAAGACATGTGTTCAGGTGCCTGATCAACAATTTTGTTTCGTTAAAGCAGAGGGGTCCAAAAGGAAAGTCATAATGACCGTGTTCAGGTGCCTAATAAACAATTTTGTTTTGTTAAAGCAGAGGGGTCCCATAGGAAAGTCATAATGACCGTCGCCATTTTCTCTCCCCACTAATTCTGAACATTCAGACATGCAATATATCTGCCTGGATATCTGTCTGTTGTCGACTGCCACCGCCCCGACCTGCCTGCCCTTCGACTTTGTTTGACGTCCGAGTTGCGCCATACGCGAGGGCCCGTTCAGTCCTGCTTGCAGGGCTAGTTATTAGGGCCCGAGCACTCTCAGCGTGCGAGGCCCTATTGTTCTTCGAAGGATTATTATTATTATTATTATTATTATTATTATTATTATTTTTTTTTTTTCATGGCAAATGAAAATGGCCAATTTGAAGGCCTGAACATGCTCAAAAACTCACCAAATTTTGCATATACATCCGGCTTCGCGAAAATTTCGACAATTTAGCAACGTTTTTTAAAAAAATCAAAAAATGGCTCAGTGGCGCCCCCTTGAAATTTTAAAAATGCCCTTTGCTTTGATGTTTTTCAACGTAGAGCGATGAAATTTGGGGAGTGGATACGTTGTCCAGAGACGCTTCAAAAAGTCTGCAGCACCCATATTCCAAACCCAACAGGAAATGGGATATTTTGGATTGAATGTTGAAAAACATAGCATTTTGGGCGAAAACCAGCATGCACGTTTCAGACCATTGCGCCGAGCCAGTACGTTGGATCTTCCTCAAAATTGGTGTACGTCTTCATGAGACATATGAGATATTAAGTTGTGAAAATGGTGAGTTTTCGTTCACGGGCCTAACCTGGGCGGGGTACCAAAGTCGGGTGTTTTTTTGGCAACGCGCCAATTTCAGTAAATGATTAATAACTTCCTGATACAAGGTCCAATCTTTTTCATATTTGGCATGCGTGTAAGGTGTCTTAACCTGAACACGACTGCATTGAAATATTTTCCATTAGGCCTGGCGCCCCCTTGTGGGAAGAGGAAACACCCATTTTTACGAGAAAGGCTCCTCCTCCTGGTGAAAAACATCAATTGACCTCAAACCTGCATCAGGGGAGCCTTAAGACATGTCTTTAGGTAGATGATGAAAAATATGGAGTTTTCGTTGATGTAGCAGTACCCAAACAGGAAAGTGAAAAGACCCTCGGCATTTTGTCACAAAATGGCCAATTTCCAGGTCTGAACATGCTCGAAAACTCACCTAAATTTGCACATACATGCGGCTTCATGTAAATTTAATGAATTTAGCAACATTGCCAAAAGATGTAATAAAATGGCTCAGTGGCGCCCCCTTCAATTTTTAAAAAAGGCCTGTCCTATTAGTTTTTTTCGACGTAGAGTGATGAAATTTGGGGAGTGGATACGTTGTGCAAAACTGCTCCAAAAAGTCTCTTGCACCCATATTCCAAACCCAACAGGAAATCGGGTATTAGGGATTGAATCTTGCACAACATGGCATTTTTGTCTAAAACCAGCATGCACGTTTGACACCATTACGCCGAGGCAGTAAGTTGAATGCTCCTCAAAATTGGTCAGACTATTATTGACACATATGAGATGTTAGGTTATCAAAATGGTGACATTTCATTCACGGCCCTTTCCTGGCCAGGGGAGCAAATGTGTCTTATTTTTGACAATACAATTCAGTAAATGACTATAAGTCGCGGTTTTTTTCATATTTTGCTTTGGGGTGCGACTTATACTCAGCAGCGACTTATGTGTGAAATTATTAACACATTATGATAAAATTTCCCATGTTATTTTGGTGTTTTGGACTAATGGTTTTGTAAACTTGTTAGCATGCTATAGTTATCTGAATAACTCTTAATAGCTATGGCCACGTTCGCGTTCTGCCTTTGGCAATGTATGTTCAATTGTATAATTGACTTTTTTAAATTGAAATGGATGCATTTAGTTTGTGGCGCTTTCACGCCCACCTGGGAGCGCACTCGCACTTGTTTACGTGAAGAAGAGCGCTCGCACACCAGAAGAAGACAGACAGCTACGTAGCTCTGAGTGAGTGAGTGAGTGAGTGAGTGAGTGAGTGAGTGAGTGAGTGAGTGAGTGAGTGAGTGAGTGAGTGAGTGAGTGAGTGAGTGAGTGAGTGAGTGAGTGAGTGAGTGAGTGAGTGAGTGGGCGAGTTAGCGAGAGGGAAAGACGGCTGCGAAGCTACATTCATTGTTTATGCTTTTAAAATATCTCTACAGAGGCAACGCCTGCGTGTATCATCTTTTCTGTTGTTGTTGTGTGTTTTCCACCCGCGAGCGGACACTTACAGCCAGTTGTGTGGTTGTTTGAATGGTGTGCTAATGCTAGCGAACGCATGCTAATCTGTTATGTTATTGCTGCAATAGTACCTAATTATCATTTATTTACGTTGATGTGAACCTGTTTGCTATCGAGGACCAAATTGATTCAACAAATTATGCGGACGTCCAGCATTGTCTTTTTGGAGTTCGCTGTATATAGCCAGGACCGAGCGGTAGCGTCCTGGTGAGGACAGTATATTCGCATTTCGTTGTTTATGCACTGTACACTGTAGATTTATTCAGCATGTTGTTCTCTATTGTATTTTTATATTAAACTGCCTTTCAAGATGACATATCTGTTCTATGTGTTGGATTTTATCAAGTAAATTTCCCCCAAAATTGCGACTTATACTCCGGTAAGACTTATATATGTTTTTTTTCTCTTTGTTGGGCATTTTCTGGTTATTATTATTTTTTCATGGCAAATGAAAATGGCCAATTTGAAGGCCTGAACATGCTCAAAAACTCACCAAATTTTGCATATACATCCGGCTTCGCGAAAATTTCGAAAATTTAGCAACGTTTTTTAAAAAAATCAAAAAATGGCTCAGTGGCGCCCCCTTGAAATTTTAAAAATGCCCTTTGCTTTGATGTTTTTCAACGTAGAGCGATGAAATTTGGGGAGTGGATACGTTGTCCAGAGACGCTTCAAAAAGTCTGCAGCACCCATATTCCAAACCCAACAGGAAATCGGATATTTTGGATTGAATGTTGAAAAACATAGCATTTTGGGCGAAAACCAGCATGCACGTTTCAGACCATTGCGCCGAGCCAGTACGTTGGATCTTCCTCAAAATTGGTGTACGTCTTCATGAGACATATGAGATATTAAGTTGTGAAAATGGTGAGTTTTCGTCCACGGGCCTAACCTGGGCGGGGTACCAAAGTCGGGTGTTTTTTTGGCAACGCGCCAATTTCAGTAAATGATTAATAACTTCCTGATACAAGGTCCAATCTTTTTCATATTTGGCATGCGTGTAAGGTGTCTTAACCTGAACACGACTGCATTGAAATATTTTCCATTAGGCCTGGCGCCCCCTTGTGGGAAGAGGAAACACCCATTTTTACGAGAAAGGCTCCTCCTCCTGGTGAAAAACATCAATTGACCTCAAACCTGCATCAGGGGAGCCTTAAGACATGTCTTTAGGTATATGATGAAAAATATTGAGTTTTCGTTGATGTAGCAGTACCCAAACAGGAAAGTGAAAAGACCCTCGGCATTTTGTCACAAAATGGCCAATTTCCAGGTCTGAACATGCTCGAAAACTCACCTAAATTTGCACATACATGCGGCTTCATGTAAATTTCATGAATTTAGCAACATTGCCAAAAGATGTAATAAAATGGCTCAGTGGCGCCCCCTTCAATTTTTAAAAAAGGCCTGTCCTATTAGTTTTTTTCGACGTAGAGTGATGAAATTTGGGGAGTGGATACGTTGTGCAAAACTGCTCCAAAAAGTCTCTTGCACCCATATTCCAAACCCAACAGGAAATCGGGTATTAGGGATTGAATCTTGCACAACATGGCATTTTTGTCTAAAACCAGCATGCACGTTTGACACCATTACGCCGAGGCAGTAAGTTGAATGCTCCTCAAAATTGGTCAGACTATTATTGACACATATGAGATGTTAGGTTATCAAAATGGTGACATTTCATTCACGGCCCTTTCCTGGCCAGGGGAGCAAATGTGTCTTATTTTTGACAATACAATTCAGTAAATGACTATAAGTCGCGGTTTTTTTCATATTTTGCTTTGGGGTGCGACTTATACTCAGCAGCGACTTATGTGTGAAATTATTAACACATTATGATAAAATTTCCCATGTTATTTTGGTGTTTTGGACTAATGGTTTTGTAAACTTGTTAGCATGCTATAGTTATCTGAATAACTCTTAATAGCTATGGCCACGTTCGCGTTCTGCCTTTGGCAATGTATGTTCAATTGTATAATTGACTTTTTTAAATTGAAATGGATGCATTTAGTTTGTGGCGCTTTCACGCCCACCTGGGAGCGCACTCGCACTTGTTTACGTGAAGAAGAGCGCTCGCACACCAGAAGAAGACAGACAGCTACGTAGCTCTGAGTGAGTGAGTGAGTGAGTGAGTGAGTGAGTGAGTGAGTGAGTGAGTGAGTGAGTGAGTGAGTGAGTGAGTGACTGAGTGAGTGAGTGAGTGAGTGAGTGAGTGAGTGAGTGGGCGAGTTAGTGAGAGGGAAAGACGGCTGCGAAGCTACGTTCATTGTTTATGCTTTTAAAATATCTCTACAGAGGCAACGCCTGCGTGTATCATCTTTTCTGTTGTTGTTGTGTGTTTTCCACCCGCGAGCGGACACTTACAGCCAGTTGTGTGGTTGTTTGAATGGTGTGCTAATGCTAGCGAACGCATGCTAATCTGTTATGTTATTGCTGCAATAGTACCTAATTATCATTTATTTACGTTGATGTGAACCTGTTTGCTATCGAGGACCAAATTGATTCAACAAATTATGCGGACGTCCAGCATTGTCTTTTTGGAGTTCGCTGTATATAGCCAGGACCGAGCGGTAGCGTCCTGGTGAGGACAGTATATTCGCATTTCGTTGTTTATGCACTGTACACTGTAGATTTATTCAGCATGTTGTTCTCTATTGTATTTTTATATTAAACTGCCTTTCAAGATGACATATCTGTTCTATGTGTTGGATTTTATCAAGTAAATTTCCCCCAAAATTGCCACTTATACTCCGGTAAGACTTATATATGTTTTTTTTCTCTTTGTTGGGCATTTTCTGGCTTGTGCGACTTATACTCAGGTGCGACTTGTAGTCCGAAAAATACGGTAATAACTTCCTGATTGAAGGTGCAATCTTTTTCATATTTGGCATGAATGTGAAGTATTTCAGCCTGCACATGACTTTAGTGAAATATTACTCATTACGCCTGGCGCCCCCTAGTGGGAACAGGAAACACACTTTTAATTAAATAGAAAGGCTCCTGCTTCTCAGGGTCAAAAATCAATTGACCTCAAACCTGAATCAGCGGAGCCTTAAGACATGTGTTCAGGTGCCTGATCAACAATTTTGTTTCGTTAAAGCAGAGGGGTCCAAAAGGAAAGTCATAATGACCGTGTTCAGGTGCCTAATAAACAATTTTGTTTTGTTAAAGCAGAGGGGTCCCATAGGAAAGTCATAATGACCGTCGCCATTTTCTCTCCCCACTAATTCTGAACATTCAGACATGCAATATATCTGCCTGGATATCTGTCTGTTGTCGACTGCCACCGCCCCGACCTGCCTGCCCTTCGACTTTGTTTGACGTCCGAGTTGCGCCATACGCGAGGGCCCGTTCAGTCCTGCTTGCAGGGCTAGTTATTATTATTAGGGCCCGAGCACTCTCAGCGTGCGAGGCCCTATTGTTCTTCGAAGGATTATTATTATTATTTTTTTTTTTTTTTCATGGCAAATGAAAATGGCCAATTTGAAGGCCTGAACATGCTCAAAAACTCACCAAATTTTGCATATACATCCGGCTTCGCGAAAATTTCGAAAATTTAGCAACGTTTTTTAAAAAAATCAAAAAATGGCTCAGTGGCGCCCCCTTGAAATTTTAAAAATGCCCTTTGCTTTGATGTTTTTCAACGTAGAGCGATGAAATTTGGGGAGTGGATACGTTGTCCAGAGACGCTTCAAAAAGTCTGCAGCACCCATATTCCAAACCCAACAGGAAATGGGATATTTTGGATTGAATGTTGAAAAACATAGCATTTTGGGCGAAAACCAGCATGCACGTTTCAGACCATTGCGCCGAGCCAGTACGTTGGATCTTCCTCAAAATTGGTGTACGTCTTCATGAGACATATGAGATATTAAGTTGTGAAAATGGGGAGTTTTCGTCCACGGGCCTAACCTGGGCGGGGTACCAAAGTCGGGTGTTTTTTTGGCAACGCGCCAATTTCAGTAAATGATTAATAACTTCCTGATACAAGGTCCAATCTTTTTCATATTTGGCATGCGTGTAAGGTGTCTTAACCTGAACACGACTGCATTGAAATATTTTCCATTAGGCCTGGCGCCCCCTTGTGGGAAGAGGAAACACCCATTTTTACGAGAAAGGCTCCTCCTCCTGGTGAAAAACATCAATTGACCTCAAACCTGCATCAGGGGAGCCTTAAGACATGTCTTTAGGTATATGATGAAAAATATTGAGTTTTCGTTGATGTAGCAGTACCCAAACAGGAAAGTGAAAAGACCCTCGGCATTTTGTCACAAAATGGCCAATTTCCAGGTCTGAACATGCTCGAAAACTCACCTAAATTTGCACATACATGCGGCTTCATGTAAATTTCATGAATTTAGCAACATTGCCAAAAGATGTAATAAAATGGCTCAGTGGCGCCCCCTTCAATTTTTAAAAAAGGCCTGTCCTATTAGTTTTTTTCGACGTAGAGTGATGAAATTTGGGGAGTGGATACGTTGTGCAAAACTGCTCCAAAAAGTCTCTTGCACCCATATTCCAAACCCAACAGGAAATCGGGTATTAGGGATTGAATCTTGCACAACATGGCATTTTTGTCTAAAACCAGCATGCACGTTTGACACCATTACGCCGAGGCAGTAAGTTGAATGCTCCTCAAAATTGGTCAGACTATTATTGACACATATGAGATGTTAGGTTATCAAAATGGTGACATTTCATTCACGGCCCTTTCCTGGCCAGGGGAGCAAATGTGTCTTATTTTTGACAATACAATTCAGTAAATGACTATAAGTCGCGGTTTTTTTCATATTTTGCTTTGGGGTGCGACTTATACTCAGCAGCGACTTATGTGTGAAATTATTAACACATTATGATAAAATTTCCCATGTTATTTTGGTGTTTTGGACTAATGGTTTTGTAAACTTGTTAGCATGCTATAGTTATCTGAATAACTCTTAATAGCTATGGCCACGTTCGCGTTCTGCCTTTGGCAATGTATGTTCAATTGTATAATTGACTTTTTTTAAATTGAAATGGATGCATTTAGTTTGTGGCGCTTTCACGCCCACCTGGGAGCGCACTCGCACTTGTTTACGTGAAGAAGAGCGCTCGCACACCAGAAGAAGACAGACAGCTACGTAGCTCTGAGTGAGTGAGTGAGTGAGTGAGTGAGTGAGTGAGTGAGTGAGTGAGTGAGTGAGTGAGTGAGTGAGTGAGTGAGTGAGTGAGTGAGTGAGTGAGTGAGTGAGTGAGTGAGTTAGTGAGTGAGTGAGTGAGTGAGTGAGTGGGCGAGTTAGCGAGAGGGAAAGACGGCTGCGAAGCTACGTTCATTGTTTATGCTTTTAAAATATCTCTACAGAGGCAACGCCTGCGTGTATCATCTTTTCTGTTGTTGTTGTGTGTTTTCCACCCGCGAGCGGACACTTACAGCCAGTTGTGTGGTTGTTTGAATGGTGTGCTAATGCTAGCGAACGCATGCTAATCTGTTATGTTATTGCTGCAATAGTACCTAATTATCATTTATTTACGTTGATGTGAACCTGTTTGCTATCGAGGACCAAATTGATTCAACAAATTATGCGGACGTCCAGCATTGTCTTTTTGGAGTTCGCTGTATATAGCCAGGACCGAGCGGTAGCGTCCTGGTGAGGACAGTATATTCGCATTTCGTTGTTTATGCACTGTACACTGTAGATTTATTCAGCATGTTGTTCTCTATTGTATTTTTATATTAAACTGCCTTTCAAGATGACATATCTGTTCTATGTGTTGGATTTTATCAAGTAAATTTCCCCCAAAATTGCCACTTATACTCCGGTAAGACTTATATATGTTTTTTTTCTCTTTGTTGGGCATTTTCTGGCTTGTGCGACTTATACTCAGGTGCGACTTGTAGTCCGAAAAATACGGTAATAACTTCCTGATTGAAGGTGCAATCTTTTTCATATTTGGCATGAATGTGAAGTATTTCAGCCTGCACATGACTTTATTGAAATATTACTCATTACGCCTGGCGCCCCCTAGTGGGAACAGGAAACACACTTTTAATTAAATAGAAAGGCTCCTGCTTCTCAGGGTCAAAAATCAATTGACCTCAAACCTGAATCAGCGGAGCCTTAAGACATGTGTTCAGGTGCCTGATCAACAATTTTGTTTCGTTAAAGCAGAGGGGTCCAAAAGGAAAGTCATAATGACCGTGTTCAGGTGCCTAATAAACAATTTTGTTTTGTTAAAGCAGAGGGGTCCCATAGGAAAGTCATAATGACCGTCGCCATTTTCTCTCCCCACTAATTCTGAACATTCAGACATGCAATATATCTGCCTGGATATCTGTCTGTTGTCGACTGCCACCGCCCCGACCTGCCTGCCCTTCGACTTTGTTTGACGTCCGAGTTGCGCCATACGCGAGGGCCCGTTCAGTCCTGCTTGCAGGGCTAGTTATTAGGGCCCGAGCACTAAGCGTGCGAAGGCCCTATTGTTTTGCAAAGGATTATTTTTTTTTTTATTTTTTTTTTTTTTTTTTTTTTTCAGGGCAAATGAAAACGGCCAATTTGGAGGCCTGAACATGCACGAAAAGTCACCAAAATTTGCACATACGTCCGAAAAATTGTAAATTTCGATAATTTTGCAACGTTGCAAAAAAATATAACAAAATGGCTCAGTGGCGCCCCCTTGAAATTTTAAAATTGGCCTATAACATTAGGGTCTGTCAGCGTAGAGCAATGAAATTTGGGGGGTCTATACCTTGTCCAAAACCGCTCCAAAAAAGCATTTACACGCATATTCCAAACCCAACAGGAAATCGGTTATTTTGGATCAAATATGAAATTTTTATCGATTTACAGGGTGCACATTTGAGACCTTTTCGCCGAGGGAGTTAGTTGGATCATCTTCAAAATTGGTGAGACTGTTCAGGAGACATATGAAATCTTAAGTTTTGAAAATGGTGCGTTTTCATTCACGGGTCTGACCTGGGCGTGGTGCCAAAGTCGACCATTTTTTCGGCAAAATGACAAATTCAGTAAATGACTTATAGTTCCTTGACACAACGTTCAATCTTTTTCATATTTGGCATGTATGTGTGGTATCCCACCCTTAACACGAGTGCATTGAAATATTACCCATTAGGTCTAGCGCCCCCTAGTGAGAACAGGAAATGCCTTTTTTTACGAGACAGGTTCCTCCTCCAAGGGAAAAAAATCTGTTGACCTCAAACCTGCATCAGGGGAGCCTTAAGACCTGTGTTCAGGTGCCTGATGAAAAATATTGAGGTTTCGTTGAGGCGGAGGGGTCCAAACAGGAAAGTGAAAATGAACGTCAACAATTTGTCACGCAAAAAACTTTGAACAGTCATAACTCGGCAGATATACAACATATCTGCGCCAAACTTCCCGTGTTTGTTGAGAGTCATACCCTGAAGGTTCTTGTAGGGGTCATTTGCATCAACTCTACAGTGCCAACTAGTGGCGACAGAAAGAAGTTTTAAAAAAGGCCTTTCCTATTGGGTTTTTTCAACATAGAGCAAGGAAATTTGGGGAGTAGATACCTTATGCAAAACTGATCCAAAAAGTCTCTTGCACCCATATTCCAAATCCAACAGGAAATCGGGTATTTTGGATCGAATGTGAAATTTTCATGGGTTCACAGTAGGAGTTTACATTTGGAGGCTTGAATATGCACAAAAACTTGTACAAATTTGCACATACATGCGGCTTTAGATAACGTTCGATAATCTTGCAATGTTACGAAAAAATGTAGCAAAATGCCTCAGTGGCGCCCCCTTGAATTTTTCAAAAAGGCGTTTCCTATTAGGTTTTTTTAACAGAGAGTGATGAAATTTGGGGAGTCGATACCTTGTGCAAAACTGCTCCAAAAAGTCTCTTGCACCCGTATTCCAAATCCAACAGGAAATCGGGTATTTTGGATCGAATGTGAAATTTTTATCGGTTCACAGTAGGAGTTTACATTTGGAGGCTTGAACATGCACGAAAACTCACAAAAATTTGGACATACATGTGGCTTTGCATAACGTTCAATAATCTTGCAACGTTACGAAAACATGTAACAAAATGGCTCAGTGGCGCCCCCTTGAAATTTTCAAAAAGGCCTCTCCATTTAGGTTTTTTCAACGTAGAGGGATGAAATTCGGAGAGTCGATACCTTGTACAAAACTGCTCCAAAAAGTCTCTTGCATGCATATTCCAAACCCAACAGGAAATCGGGTATTTTGGATTGAATGTGAAATTTTTATCGATTTACAGTGTGCACATTTTACACCTTGGCACCTAGGGAATTAGTTTGATCATTCTCAAAATTGGCGAGACTGTTCATGAGGCTTATGAAATCTTAAGTTATCAAAATGGTGTGTTTTCATTCACGGGCCTGACCTGGGCGGGGTGCCAAAGTCGGCCATTTTTTCGGCAAAATGACAAATTCAGTAAATGACTAATAGTTCCTTCACACAACGTTCCATCTTTTTCATATCTGGCATGTATGTGCGACATCCCACCCTTAACACGAGTGCATTGAAATATTACCCATTAGGCCTAGCGCCCCCTAGTGAGAACAGGAAATGCCTTTTTTTACGAGACAGGTTCCTCCTCCAAGGAAAAAAAATCTGTTGACCTCAAACCTGCATAAGGGAAGGCTTAAGACCTGTCTTCAGGTGCCTGATGAAAAATATTGAAGTTTCGTTGAAGCGGAGGGGTCCAAACAGGAAAGTGAAAATGACTGTCAACAATTTTTCTCTCCAAAAACTTTGAACAGTCATAACTCGGCAGATATACAACATATCTGCGCCAAACTTCCCGTGCTTGTTGAGAGTCATACCCTGAAGGGCCTTGTAGAGATCATTTGCATCAACCCTACAGCGCCAACTAGTGGCAATAGAAAGTCACTCGTTTTTCCAATACATGTCCAGTTCTTTTCAGGTTGGTCATTGTAATTTGAAGACCTATTGTAATACTTATTTACAGCCCATGTCCACGTGTCTCTGTCTGTTGCCGTGACGACCCTTTATTCGCCATTTAAAGGAAATATTTTTTTTCAAAGACTCAGGCAGCTTATATAGCCACAATATTTGGCACACTTCGTCGAATTGGCCCAGTTAGAAGATTAATTTTGGTTTTGAATAAGGGCTTGGCTGCACAGCTCAGTAGTGGCTCCTTTTTTGTAGTACTCTCTCCAATAGGGGTTTTTATCTCTTGGGTGTGGGAATGTAAATAGGCGACTTTCGAGCATGTTATGTTCTAATGAGATGATTAGAGAGGAGCATCTGCCAACACCCTGACCTGCACACAGTCCGAGTTGCGTGACGTCCGAGTTGCGCTAGATTGCGAGGGCCCGTTCAGTCCTGCTTGCAGGCCTAGTTATTATTATTATTTTTTTTTCATGGCAAATGAAAATGGCCAATTTGAAGGCCTGAACATGCTCAAAAACTCACCAAATTTTGCATATACATCCGGCTTCGCGAAAATTTCGAAAATTTAGCAACGTTTTTTAAAAAAATCAAAAAATGGCTCAGTGGCGCCCCCTTGAAATTTTAAAAATGCCCTTTGCTTTGATGTTTTTCAACGTAGAGCGATGAAATTTGGGGAGTGGATACGTTGTCCAGAGACGCTTCAAAAAGTCTGCAGCACCCATATTCCAAACCCAACAGGAAATCGGATATTTTGGATTGAATGTTGAAAAACATAGCATTTTGGGCGAAAACCAGCATGCACGTTTCAGACCATTGCGCCGAGCCAGTACGTTGGATCTTCCTCAAAATTGGTGTACGTCTTCATGAGACATATGAGATATTAAGTTGTGAAAATGGTGAGTTTTTGTCCACGGGCCTAACCTGGGCGGGGTACCAAAGTCGGGTGTTTTTTTGGCAACGCGCCAATTTCAGTAAATGATTAATAACTTCCTGATACAAGGTCCAATCTTTTTCATATTTGGCATGCGTGTAAGGTGTCTTAACCTGAACACGACTGCATTGAAATATTTTCCATTAGGCCTGGCGCCCCCTTGTGGGAAGAGGAAACACCCATTTTTACGAGAAAGGCTCCTCCTCCTGGTGAAAAACATCAATTGACCTCAAACCTGCATCAGGGGAGCCTTAAGACATGTCTTTAGGTATATGATGAAAAATATTGAGTTTTCGTTGATGTAGCAGTACCCAAACAGGAAAGTGAAAAGACCCTCGGCATTTTGTCACAAAATGGCCAATTTCCAGGTCTGAACATGCTCGAAAACTCACCTAAATTTGCACATACATGCGGCTTCATGTAAATTTCATGAATTTAGCAACATTGCCAAAAGATGTAATAAAATGGCTCAGTGGCGCCCCCTTCAATTTTTAAAAAAGGCCTGTCCTATTAGTTTTTTTCGACGTAGAGTGATGAAATTTGGGGAGTGGATACGTTGTGCAAAACTGCTCCAAAAAGTCTCTTGCACCCATATTCCAAACCCAACAGGAAATCGGGTATTAGGGATTGAATCTTGCACAACATGGCATTTTTGTCTAAAACCAGCATGCACGTTTGACACCATTACGCCGAGGCAGTAAGTTGAATGCTCCTCAAAATTGGTCAGACTATTATTGACACATATGAGATGTTAGGTTATCAAAATGGTGACATTTCATTCACGGCCCTTTCCTGGCCAGGGGAGCAAATGTGTCTTATTTTTGACAATACAATTCAGTAAATGACTATAAGTCGCGGTTTTTTTCATATTTTGCTTTGGGGTGCGACTTATACTCAGCAGCGACTTATGTGTGAAATTATTAACACATTATGATAAAATTTCCCATGTTATTTTGGTGTTTTGGACTAATGGTTTTGTAAACTTGTTAGCATGCTATAGTTATCTGAATAACTCTTAATAGCTATGGCCACGTTCGCGTTCTGCCTTTGGCAATGTATGTTCAATTGTATAATTGACTTTTTTAAATTGAAATGGATGCATTTAGTTTGTGGCGCTTTCACGCCCACCTGGGAGCACACTCGCACTTGTTTACGTGAAGAAGAGCGCTCGCACACCAGAAGAAGACAGACAGCTACGTAGCTCTGAGTGAGTGAGTGAGTGAGTGAGTGAGTGAGTGAGTGAGTGAGTGAGTGAGTGAGTGAGTGAGTGAGTGAGTGAGTGAGTGAGTGAGTGAGTGAGTGAGTGAGTGAGTGAGTGAGTGAGTGAGTGGGCGAGTTAGCGAGAGGGAAAGCTACGTTCATTGTTTATGCTTTTAAAATATCTCTACAGAGGCAACGCCTGCGTGTATCATCTTTTCTGTTGTTGTTGTGTGTTTTCCACCCGCGAGCGGACACTTACAGCCAGTTGTGTGGTTGTTTGAATGGTGTGCTAATGCTAGCGAACGCATGCTAATCTGTTATGTTATTGCTGCAATAGTACCTAATTATCATTTATTTACGTTGATGTGAACCTGTTTGCTATCGAGGACCAAATTGATTCAACAAATTATGCGGACGTCCAGCATTGTCTTTTTGGAGTTCGCTGTATATAGCCAGGACCGAGCGGTAGCGTCCTGGTGAGGACAGTATATTCGCATTTCGTTGTTTATGCACTGTACACTGTAGATTTATTCAGCATGTTGTTCTCTATTGTATTTTTATATTAAACTGCCTTTCAAGATGACATATCTGTTCTATGTGTTGGATTTTATCAAGTAAATTTCCCCCAAAATTGCGACTTATACTCCGGTAAGACTTATATATGTTTTTTTTCTCTTTGTTGGGCATTTTCTGGCTTGTGCGACTTATACTCAGGTGCGACTTGTAGTCCGAAAAATACGGTAATAACTTCCTGATTGAAGGTGCAATCTTTTTCATATTTGGCATGAATGTGAAGTATTTCAGCCTGCACATGACTTTATTGAAATATTACTCATTACGCCTGGCGCCCCCTAGTGGGAACAGGAAACACACTTTTAATTAAATAGAAAGGCTCCTGCTTCTCAGGGTCAAAAATCAATTGACCTCAAACCTGAATCAGCGGAGCCTTAAGACATGTGTTCAGGTGCCTGATCAACAATTTTGTTTCGTTAAAGCAGAGGGGTCCAAAAGGAAAGTCATAATGACCGTGTTCAGGTGCCTAATAAACAATTTTGTTTTGTTAAAGCAGAGGGGTCCCATAGGAAAGTCATAATGACCGTCGCCATTTTCTCTCCCCACTAATTCTGAACATTCAGACATGCAATATATCTGCCTGGATATCTGTCTGTTGTCGACTGCCACCGCCCCGACCTGCCTGCCCTTCGACTTTGTTTGACGTCCGAGTTGCGCCATACGCGAGGGCCCGTTCAGTCCTGCTTGCAGGGCTAGTTAGGGCCCGAGCACTCTCAGCGTGCGAGGCCCTATTGTTCTTCGAAGGATTATTATTATTATTATTATTATTATTATTATTATTATTATTTTTTCATGGCAAATGAAAATGGCCAATTTGAAGGCCTGAACATGCTCAAAAACTCACCAAATTTTGCATATACATCCGGCTTCGCGAAAATTTCGAAAATTTAGCAACGTTTTTTAAAAAAATCAAAAAATGGCTCAGTGGCGCCCCCTTGAAATTTTAAAAATGCCCTTTGCTTTGATGTTTTTCAACGTAGAGCGATGAAATTTGGGGAGTGGATACGTTGTCCAGAGACGCTTCAAAAAGTCTGCAGCACCCATATTCCAAACCCAACAGGAAATCGGATATTTTGGATTGAATGTTGAAAAACATAGCATTTTGGGCGAAAACCAGCATGCACGTTTCAGACCATTGCGCCGAGCCAGTACGTTGGATCTTCCTCAAAATTGGTGTACGTCTTCATGAGACATATGAGATATTAAGTTGTGAAAATGGTGAGTTTTCGTCCACGGGCCTAACCTGGGCGGGGTACCAAAGTCGGGTGTTTTTTTGGCAACGCGCCAATTTCAGTAAATGATTAATAACTTCCTGATACAAGGTCCAATCTTTTTCATATTTGGCATGCGTGTAAGGTGTCTTAACCTGAACACGACTGCATTGAAATATTTTCCATTAGGCCTGGCGCCCCCTTGTGGGAAGAGGAAACACCCATTTTTACGAGAAAGGCTCCTCCTCCTGGTGAAAAACATCAATTGACCTCAAACCTGCATCAGGGGAGCCTTAAGACATGTCTTTAGGTATATGATGAAAAATATTGAGTTTTCGTTGATGTAGCAGTACCCAAACAGGAAAGTGAAAAGACCCTCGGCATTTTGTCACAAAATGGCCAATTTCCAGGTCTGAACATGCTCGAAAACTCACCTAAATTTGCACATACATGCGGCTTCATGTAAATTTCATGAATTTAGCAACATTGCCAAAAGATGTAATAAAATGGCTCAGTGGCGCCCCCTTCAATTTTTAAAAAAGGCCTGTCCTATTAGTTTTTTTCGACGTAGAGTGATGAAATTTGGGGAGTGGATACGTTGTGCAAAACTGCTCCAAAAAGTCTCTTGCACCCATATTCCAAACCCAACAGGAAATCGGGTATTAGGGATTGAATCTTGCACAACATGGCATTTTTGTCTAAAACCAGCATGCACGTTTGACACCATTACGCCGAGGCAGTAAGTTGAATGCTCCTCAAAATTGGTCAGACTATTATTGACACATATGAGATGTTAGGTTATCAAAATGGTGACATTTCATTCACGGCCCTTTCCTGGCCAGGGGAGCAAATGTGTCTTATTTTTGACAATACAATTCAGTAAATGACTATAAGTCGCGGTTTTTTTCATATTTTGCTTTGGGGTGCGACTTATACTCAGCAGCGACTTATGTGTGAAATTATTAACACATTATGATAAAATTTCCCATGTTATTTTGGTGTTTTGGACTAATGGTTTTGTAAACTTGTTAGCATGCTATAGTTATCTGAATAACTCTTAATAGCTATGGCCACGTTCGCGTTCTGCCTTTGGCAATGTATGTTCAATTGTATAATTGACTTTTTTAAATTGAAATGGATGCATTTAGTTTGTGGCGCTTTCACGCCCACCTGGGAGCGCACTCGCACTTGTTTACGTGAAGAAGAGCGCTCGCACACCAGAAGAAGACAGACAGCTACGTAGCTCTGAGTGAGTGAGTGAGTGAGTGAGTGAGTGAGTGAGTGAGTGAGTGAGTGAGTGAGTGAGTGAGTGAGTGAGTGAGTGAGTGAGTGAGTGAGTGAGTGAGTGAGTGAGTGAGTGAGTGAGTGAGTGGGCGAGTTAGCGAGAGGGAAAGACGGCTGCGAAGCTACGTTCATTGTTTATGCTTTTAAAATATCTCTACAGAGGCAACGCCTGCGTGTATCATCTTTTCTGTTGTTGTTGTGTGTTTTCCACCCGCGAGCGGACACTTACAGCCAGTTGTGTGGTTGTTTGAATGGTGTGCTAATGCTAGCGAACGCATGCTAATCTGTTATGTTATTGCTGCAATAGTACCTAATTTTCATTTATTTACGTTGATGTGAACCTGTTTGCTATCGAGGACCAAATTGATTCAACAAATTATGCGGACGTCCAGCATTGTCTTTTTGGAGTTCGCTGTATATAGCCAGGACCGAGCGGTAGCGTCCTGGTGAGGACAGTATATTCGCATTTCGTTGTTTATGCACTGTACACTGTAGATTTATTCAGCATGTTGTTCTCTATTGTATTTTTATATTTATTAGGGCCCGAGCACTAAGCGTGCGAAGGCCCTATTGTTTTGCAAAGGATTATTTTTTTTTTTATTTTTTTTTTTTTTTTTTTTTTTCAGGGCAAATGAAAACGGCCAATTTGGAGGCCTGAACATGCACGAAAAGTCACCAAAATTTGCACATACGTCCGAAAAATTGTAAATTTCGATAATTTTGCAACGTTGCAAAAAAATATAACAAAATGGCTCAGTGGCGCCCCCTTGAAATTTTAAAATTGGCCTATAACATTAGGGTCTGTCAGCGTAGAGCAATGAAATTTGGGGGGTCTATACCTTGTCCAAAACCGCTCCAAAAAAGCATTTACACGCATATTCCAAACCCAACAGGAAATCGGTTATTTTGGATCAAATATGAAATTTTTATCGATTTACAGGGTGCACATTTGAGACCTTTTCGCCGAGGGAGTTAGTTGGATCATCTTCAAAATTGGTGAGACTGTTCAGGAGACATATGAAATCTTAAGTTTTGAAAATGGTGCGTTTTCATTCACGGGTCTGACCTGGGCGTGGTGCCAAAGTCGACCATTTTTTCGGCAAAATGACAAATTCAGTAAATGACTTATAGTTCCTTGACACAACGTTCAATCTTTTTCATATTTGGCATGTATGTGTGGTATCCCACCCTTAACACGAGTGCATTGAAATATTACCCATTAGGTCTAGCGCCCCCTAGTGAGAACAGGAAATGCCTTTTTTTACGAGACAGGTTCCTCCTCCAAGGGAAAAAAATCTGTTGACCTCAAACCTGCATCAGGGGAGCCTTAAGACCTGTGTTCAGGTGCCTGATGAAAAATATTGAGGTTTCGTTGAGGCGGAGGGGTCCAAACAGGAAAGTGAAAATGAACGTCAACAATTTGTCACGCAAAAAACTTTGAACAGTCATAACTCGGCAGATATACAACATATCTGCGCCAAACTTCCCGTGTTTGTTGAGAGTCATACCCTGAAGGTTCTTGTAGGGGTCATTTGCATCAACTCTACAGTGCCAACTAGTGGCGACAGAAAGAAGTTTTAAAAAAGGCCTTTCCTATTGGGTTTTTTCAACATAGAGCAAGGAAATTTGGGGAGTAGATACCTTATGCAAAACTGATCCAAAAAGTCTCTTGCACCCATATTCCAAATCCAACAGGAAATCGGGTATTTTGGATCGAATGTGAAATTTTCATGGGTTCACAGTAGGAGTTTACATTTGGAGGCTTGAATATGCACAAAAACTTGTACAAATTTGCACATACATGCGGCTTTAGATAACGTTCGATAATCTTGCAATGTTACGAAAAAATGTAGCAAAATGCCTCAGTGGCGCCCCCTTGAATTTTTCAAAAAGGCGTTTCCTATTAGGTTTTTTTAACAGAGAGTGATGAAATTTGGGGAGTCGATACCTTGTGCAAAACTGCTCCAAAAAGTCTCTTGCACCCGTATTCCAAATCCAACAGGAAATCGGGTATTTTGGATCGAATGTGAAATTTTTATCGGTTCACAGTAGGAGTTTACATTTGGAGGCTTGAACATGCACGAAAACTCACAAAAATTTGGACATACATGTGGCTTTGCATAACGTTCAATAATCTTGCAACGTTACGAAAACATGTAACAAAATGGCTCAGTGGCGCCCCCTTGAAATTTTCAAAAAGGCCTCTCCATTTAGGTTTTTTCAACGTAGAGGGATGAAATTCGGAGAGTCGATACCTTGTACAAAACTGCTCCAAAAAGTCTCTTGCATGCATATTCCAAACCCAACAGGAAATCGGGTATTTTGGATTGAATGTGAAATTTTTATCGATTTACAGTGTGCACATTTTACACCTTGGCACCTAGGGAATTAGTTTGATCATTCTCAAAATTGGCGAGACTGTTCATGAGGCTTATGAAATCTTAAGTTATCAAAATGGTGTGTTTTCATTCACGGGCCTGACCTGGGCGGGGTGCCAAAGTCGGCCATTTTTTCGGCAAAATGACAAATTCAGTAAATGACTAATAGTTCCTTCACACAACGTTCCATCTTTTTCATATCTGGCATGTATGTGCGACATCCCACCCTTAACACGAGTGCATTGAAATATTACCCATTAGGCCTAGCGCCCCCTAGTGAGAACAGGAAATGCCTTTTTTTACGAGACAGGTTCCTCCTCCAAGGAAAAAAAATCTGTTGACCTCAAACCTGCATAAGGGAAGGCTTAAGACCTGTCTTCAGGTGCCTGATGAAAAATATTGAAGTTTCGTTGAAGCGGAGGGGTCCAAACAGGAAAGTGAAAATGACTGTCAACAATTTTTCTCTCCAAAAACTTTGAACAGTCATAACTCGGCAGATATACAACATATCTGCGCCAAACTTCCCGTGCTTGTTGAGAGTCATACCCTGAAGGGCCTTGTAGAGATCATTTGCATCAACCCTACAGCGCCAACTAGTGGCAATAGAAAGTCACTCGTTTTTCCAATACATGTCCAGTTCTTTTCAGGTTGGTCATTGTAATTTGAAGACCTATTGTAATACTTATTTACAGCCCATGTCCACGTGTCTCTGTCTGTTGCCGTGACGACCCTTTATTCGCCATTTAAAGGAAATATTTTTTTTCAAAGACTCAGGCAGCTTATATAGCCACAATATTTGGCACACTTCGTCGAATTGGCCCAGTTAGAAGATTAATTTTGGTTTTGAATAAGGGCTTGGCTGCACAGCTCAGTAGTGGCTCCTTTTTTGTAGTACTCTCTCCAATAGGGGTTTTTATCTCTTGGGTGTGGGAATGTAAATAGGCGACTTTCGAGCATGTTATGTTCTAATGAGATGATTAGAGAGGAGCATCTGCCAACACCCTGACCTGCACACAGTCCGAGTTGCGTGACGTCCGAGTTGCGCTAGATTGCGAGGGCCCGTTCAGTCCTGCTTGCAGGCCTAGTTATTATTATTTTTTCATGGCAAATGAAAATGGCCAATTTGAAGGCCTGAACATGCTCAAAAACTCACCAAATTTTGCATATACATCCGGCTTCGCGAAAATTTCGAAAATTTAGCAACGTTTTTTAAAAAAATCAAAAAATGGCTCAGTGGCGCCCCCTTGAAATTTTAAAAATGCCCTTTGCTTTGATGTTTTTCAACGTAGAGCGATGAAATTTGGGGAGTGGATACGTTGTCCAGAGACGCTTCAAAAAGTCTGCAGCACCCATATTCCAAACCCAACAGGAAATGGGATATTTTGGATTGAATGTTGAAAAACATAGCATTTTGGGCGAAAACCAGCATGCACGTTTCAGACCATTGCGCCGAGCCAGTACGTTGGATCTTCCTCAAAATTGGTGTACGTCTTCATGAGACATATGAGATATTAAGTTGTGAAAATGGTGAGTTTTCGTCCACGGGCCTAACCTGGGCGGGGTACCAAAGTCGGGTGTTTTTTTGGCAACCCGCCAATTTCAGTAAATGATTAATAACTTCCTGATACAAGGTCCAATCTTTTTCATATTTGGCATGCGTGTAAGGTGTCTTAACCTGAACACGACTGCATTGAAATATTTTCCATTAGGCCTGGCGCCCCCTTGTGGGAAGAGGAAACACCCATTTTTACGAGAAAGGCTCCTCCTCCTGGTGAAAAACATCAATTGACCTCAAACCTGCATCAGGGGAGCCTTAAGACATGTCTTTAGGTATATGATGAAAAATATTGAGTTTTCGTTGATGTAGCAGTACCCAAACAGGAAAGTGAAAAGACCCTCGGCATTTTGTCACAAAATGGCCAATTTCCAGGTCTGAACATGCTCGAAAACTCACCTAAATTTGCACATACATGCGGCTTCATGTAAATTTCATGAATTTAGCAACATTGCCAAAAGATGTAATAAAATGGCTCAGTGGCGCCCCCTTCAATTTTTAAAAAAGGCCTGTCCTATTAGTTTTTTTCGACGTAGAGTGATGAAATTTGGGGAGTGGATACGTTGTGCAAAACTGCTCCAAAAAGTCTCTTGCACCCATATTCCAAACCCAACAGGAAATCGGGTATTAGGGATTGAATCTTGCACAACATGGCATTTTTGTCTAAAACCAGCATGCACGTTTGACACCATTACGCCGAGGCAGTAAGTTGAATGCTCCTCAAAATTGGTCAGACTATTATTGACACATATGAGATGTTAGGTTATCAAAATGGTGACATTTCATTCACGGCCCTTTCCTGGCCAGGGGAGCAAATGTGTCTTATTTTTGACAATACAATTCAGTAAATGACTATAAGTCGCGGTTTTTTTCATATTTTGCTTTGGGGTGCGACTTATACTCAGCAGCGACTTATGTGTGAAATTATTAACACATTATGATAAAATTTCCCATGTTATTTTGGTGTTTTGGACTAATGGTTTTGTAAACTTGTTAGCATGCTATAGTTATCTGAATAACTCTTAATAGCTATGGCCACGTTCGCGTTCTGCCTTTGGCAATGTATGTTCAATTGTATAATTGACTTTTTTAAATTGAAATGGATGCATTTAGTTTGTGGCGCTTTCACGCCCACCTGGGAGCGCACTCGCACTTGTTTACGTGAAGAAGAGCGCTCGCACACCAGAAGAAGACAGACAGCTACGTAGCTCTGAGTGAGTGAGTGAGTGAGTGAGTGAGTGAGTGAGTGAGTGAGTGAGTGAGTGAGTGAGTGAGTGAGTGAGTGAGTGAGTGAGTGGGCGAGTTAGCGAGAGGGAAAGACGGCTGCGAAGCTACGTTCATTGTTTATGCTTTTAAAATATCTCTACAGAGGCAACGCCTGCGTGTATCATCTTTTCTGTTGTTGTTGTGTGTTTTCCACCCGCGAGCGGACACTTACAGCCAGTTGTGTGGTTGTTTGAATGGTGTGCTAATGCTAGCGAACGCATGCTAATCTGTTATGTTATTGCTGCAATAGTACCTAATTATCATTTATTTACGTTGATGTGAACCTGTTTGCTATCGAGGACCAAATTGATTCAACAAATTATGCGGACGTCCAGCATTGTCTTTTTGGAGTTCGCTGTATATAGCCAGGACCGAGCGGTAGCGTCCTGGTGAGGACAGTATATTCGCATTTCGTTGTTTATGAACTGTACACTGTAGATTTATTCAGCATGTTGTTCTCTATTGTATTTTTATATTAAACTGCCTTTCAAGATGACATATCTGTTCTATGTGTTGGATTTTATCAAGTAAATTTCCCCCAAAATTGCGACTTATACTCCGGTAAGACTTATATATGTTTTTTTTCTCTTTGTTGGGCATTTTCTGGCTTGTGCGACTTATACTCAGGTGCGACTTGTAGTCAGAAAAATACGGTAATAACTTCCTGATTGAAGGTGCAATCTTTTTCATATTTGGCATGAATGTGAAGTATTTCAGCCTGCACATGACTTTAGTGAAATATTACTCATTACGCCTGGCGCCCCCTAGTGGGAACAGGAAACACACTTTTAATTAAATAGAAAGGCTCCTGCTTCTCAGGGTCAAAAATCAATTGACCTCAAACCTGAATCAGCGGAGCCTTAAGACATGTGTTCAGGTGCCTGATCAACAATTTTGTTTCGTTAAAGCAGAGGGGTCCAAAAGGAAAGTCATAATGACCGTGTTCAGGTGCCTAATAAACAATTTTGTTTTGTTAAAGCAGAGGGGTCCCATAGGAAAGTCATAATGACCGTCGCCATTTTCTCTCCCCACTAATTCTGAACATTCAGACATGCAATATATCTGCCTGGATATCTGTCTGTTGTCGACTGCCACCGCCCCGACCTGCCTGCCCTTCGACTTTGTTTGACGTCCGAGTTGCGCCATACGCGAGGGCCCGTTCAGTCCTGCTTGCAGGGCTAGTTATTATTATTATTAGGGCCCGAGCACTCTCAGCGTGCGAGGCCCTATTGTTCTTCGAAGGATTATTATTATTAGGGCCCGAGCACTAGGCGTGCGAAGGCCCTATTGTAATGCAAAGGATTATTATTAGGGCCCGAGCACTAGGCGTGCGAAGGCCCTATTGTAATGCAAAGGATTATTATTATTATTATTATTATTATTCTTCTTTCTTCATGGCAAATGAAAATGGCCAATTTGGAGGCCTGAACATGCACGAAAAGTCACCAAAATTTGCACATACGTGCAGATTCGCGTAAAATTTGATAATCTAGCGTCGTTTTGAAAAAATTTCAAAAAATGGCTCAGTGGCGCCCCCTTGACCCTTAAAATTTTCAAAAAGGCCTTTCCTCTCAGGTTTTCAACGTAGAGCGATGAAATTTGGGGAGTAGATACCTTATGCCTAACTGTTCAAAAAAGCCTCTTGCACCCATATTCCAAATCTGACAGGAAATCGGATATTTTGGATCAAATGTGAAATTTTTTCGGTTCACAGTTGGAGTTTACGTTTGGAGGCCTGAACATGCACGAAAACTCACCAAAATTTGCACATACATGCAACTTTGCGTAAATTTTGATAATCTACAAAAAAATTTAACAAAATCGCTCAGTGGCGCCCCCTTGAAATTTTCAAAAAGGCCTGTCCTATTAGGTTTTTTCAACGTAGAATGATGAAATTTGGTGAGTCGATACATTGTGTAAAACTGCTCCAAAAAGTCTCTTGCACCAATATTCCAAACCCAACAGGAAGCCAGAAATTTTGGATCAAATGTGAAATTTTATCGATTTACATTTGAGACCTTGTCGCTGAAGAAAATAGTTGGATCGTCTTCAAAATTGGTCAGACTATTCAGGAGACATATGAGATCTTAAGTTTTCAAAATGGTGAGTTTTCACTCAAGGGTCTGACCTGGGCGTGGTCCCAAAGTCGGCCAATTTTGGGCAAAATACCAAATTCAGAAAATGATTAAAAACTCCGTGATACAACGTTCAATCTTTTTCATTTCTAGCATGTATATGAGATATCCCAGCCTGAACACGACTGCATTGAAATATTACCCATTAGGCCTGGCGCCCCCTAGTGGGAACAGGAAATGGCCTTCTTTACGAGACAGGCTCCTCCTCCAAGGGAAAAAAATCTATTGACCTCAAACCTGTTTCAGGGGAGCCTCAAGACATGTGTTCAGGTCCCTGATGAAAAATATTGAGGTTTCGTTGAAGCGGAGAGGTCCAAACTGGAAGTGAAAATGACCGTCAACAATTTGTCTCGCCAAAAATTTTGAACAGTCATAACTCGGCAGATATGCAACATATCTGCGCCAAACTTTCCGTGTTTGTTGAGAGTCATACCCTGAAGGTTCTTGTAGGGGTCATTTGCATCACCTCTACAGTGCCAACTAGTGGCGACAGAAAGAAGTTTTAAAAAAGGCCTTTCCTATTGGGTTTTTTCAACATAGAGCAAGGAAATTTGGGGAGTAGATACCTTATGCAAAACTGCTCCAAAAAGTCTCTTGCACCCATATTCCAAATCCAACAGGAAATCGGGTATTTTGGATCGAATGTGAAATTTTCATGGGTTCACAGTAAGAGTTTACATTTGGAGGCTTGAATATGCATAAAAACTCACCAAAATTTGCACATACATGCGGCTTTGGATAACGTTCGATAATCTTGCAACGTTACGAAACAATTTAACAAAATGGCTCAGTGGCGCCCCCTTGAAATTTTCAAAAAGGCCTCTCCATTTAGGTTTTTCTAACATAGAGTGATGAAATTTGGAGAGTCAAAACTTTGTGCAAAACTGCTCCAAAAAGTCTCTTGCACACACATTCCAAATCCTACAGGAAATCGGGTAATTTGGATTGAATGTGAACTTTTTATCGATTTACAGTGTGCACATTTTACACCTTGGCACCTAGGGAATTAGTTTGATCATTCTCAAAATTGGTGAGACTGTTCATGAGGCATATGAAATCTTAAGTTATAAAAATGGTGTGTTTTCATTCACGGGCCTGACCTGGGCGGGGCGCCAAATTCTTCCATTTTTTCGCCAAAACACCGAATTCGGAAAATGACTGATAACTCCCTCATACAACGTTCAATCTATTTTAAATCTGGCATGTGTGTGAGGTATACCAGCCTGAGCAGGACTGAATTGAAAATTTACCATTTGTGCCTGGCGCCTCCTAGTGGGAACAGGAAATGCCCTTTTTTACGGGACACACTCCTCCTCTAAAGGGAAAAAATCAATCCACCTCAAACCTGCATAAGGGAAACCTTAAGACCTGTCTTCAGGTGCCTGATGAAAAATATTGAAGTTTCGTTGAAGCGGAGGGGTCCAAACAGGAAAGTGAAAATGACTGTCAACAATTTTTCTCTCCAAAAACTTTGAACAGTCATAACTCGGCAGATATACAAGATATCTGCGCCAAACTTCCCGTGCTTGTTGAGAGTCATACCCTGAAGGGCCTTGTAGGGGTCATTTGCATCAACCCTACAGCGCCAACTAGTGGCGATAGAAAGTCACTCGTTTTTCCAAAACATGTCCAGTTCTTTTCATGTTGGTCATTGTTGTTTCAAGACCTATTAAAATACTTTTTTACGGCCCATGTCCACGTGTCTCTGTCTGTTGCCGTGACGACCCTTTGTTCGGCATTTAAAGGAAATATTTTTTTTCAGAGACTCAGGGAGCTTATAGAGCCACAATAGTTGGCACACTTGGTCGAATTGGCCCAGTTAGAAGATTAATTTTGGTTTTGAATAAGGGCTTGGCTGCACAGCTCAGTAGTGGCTCCTTTTTTGTAGTACTCTCTCCAATAGGGGTTTTTATCTCTTGGGTGTGGGAATGTAAATAGGCGACTTTCGAGCATGTTAGGTTCTAATGAGATGATTAGAGAGGAGGATCTCCCACCGCCCTGACCTGCACACAGTCCGAGTTGCGTGACGTCCGAGTTGCGCTAGATTGCGAGGGCCCGTTCAGTCCTGCTTGCAGGCCTAGTTATTATTATTATTATTATTCTTCTTTTTTCATGGCAAATGAAAATGGCCAATTTGGAGGCCTGAACATGCACGAAAAGTCACCAAAATTTGCACATACGTGCAGATTCGCGTAAAATTTGATAATCTTGCGTCGTTTTGAAAAAATTTCAAAAAATGGCTCAGTGGCGCCCCCTTGACCCTTAAAATTTTCAAAAAGGCCTCTCCTCTCAGGTTTTCAACGTAGAGCGATGAAATTTGGGGAGTAGATACCTTATGCCTAACTGTTCAAAAAAGCCTCTTGCACCCATATTCCAAATTCGACAGGAAATCGGGTATTTTGGATCGAATGTGAAATTTTTTCGGTTCACAGTTGGAGTTTACGTTTGGAGGCTTGAACATGCACGAAAACTCACCAAAATTTGCACATACATTCAACTTTGCGTAAATTTTGATAATCTACAAAAAAATTTAACAAAATGGCTCAGTGGCGCCCCCTTGAAATTTTCAAAAAGGCCTCTCCAATTAGGTTTTTTCAACGTAGAACAATGAAATTTAGTGAGTCGATACATTGTACAAAACTGCTCCAAAAAGTCTCTTGCACCCATATTCCAAACCCAACAGGAAGCCGGAAATTTTGGGTCAAATGCGAAATTTTATCGATTTACATTTGAGACCTTGTCGCTGAAGGATAAAGTTGGATCGTCTTCAAAATTGGTCAGACTATTCAGGAGACCTATGAGATCTTAAGTTTTCAAAATGGTGTGTTTTCATTCAAGGGTCTGGCCTGGGCGTGGTCCCAAAGTCGGCCATTTTTAGGCAAAATACCAAATTCAGAAAATGATTAAAAACTCCGTGATCCAACGTTCAATCTTTTTCATTTTTAGCATGTTTATGAGATATCCCAGCCTGAACATGACTGCATTGAAATATTACCCATTAGGCCTGGCGCCCCTAGTGGAAACAGGAAATGGCCTTCTTTACGAGACAGGCTCCTCCTCCAAGGGAAAAAAATCTATTGACCTCAAACCTGTTTCAGGGGAGCCTCAAGACATGTGTTCAGGTGCCTGATGAAAAATATTGAGGTTTCGTTGAAGCGGAGAGGTCCAAACTGGAAGTGAAAATGACCGTCAACAATTTGTCTCGCCAAAAACTTTGAACAGTCATAACTCGGCAGATATGCAACATATCTGCGCCAAACTTTCCGTGTTTGTTGAGAGTCATACCCTGAAGGTTCTTGTAGGGGTCATTTGCATCAACTCTACAGTGCCAACTAGTGGCGACAGAAAGTAGTTTTAAAAAAGGCCTTTCCTATTGGGTTTTTTCAACATAGAGCGAGGAAATTTGGGGAGTAGATACCTTATGCAAAACTGCTCCAAAAAGTCTCTTGCACCCATATTCCAAATCCAACAGGAAATCGGGTATTTTGGATCGAATGTGAAATTTTCATGGGTTCACAGTAAGAGTTTACATTTTGAGGCTTGAATATGCATAAAAACTCACCAAAATTTGCACATACATGCGGCTTTGCATAACGTTCAATAATCTTGCAACGTTACGAAAACATGTAACAAAATGGCTCAGTGGCGCCCCCTTGAAATTTTCAAAAAGGCCTCTCCATTTAGGTTTTTTCAACGTAGAGGGATGAAATTCGGAGAGTCGATACCTTGTACAAAACTGCTCAAAAAAGTCTCTTGCATGCGTATTCCAAACCCAACAGGAAATCGGGTATTTTGGATTGAATGTGAAATTTTTATCGATTTACAGTGTGCACATTTTACACCTTGGCACCTAGGGAATTAGTTTGATCATTCTCAAAATTGGCGAGACTGTTCATGAGGCATATGAAATCTTAAGTTATCAAAATGGTGTGTTTTCATTCACTGGCCTGACCTGGGCGGGGTGCCAAAGTCGGCCATTTTTTCGCCAAAACACCAAATTTGGAAAATGACTGATAACTCCCTCATACAACGTTCAATCTATTTTAAATCTGGCATGTGTGTGAGGTATACCAGCCTGAGCAGGACTGGATTGAACATTTACCATTTGTGCCTGGCGCCTCCTAGTGGGAACAGGGAATGCCCTTTTTTACGGGACACACTCCTCCTCTAAAAGGAAAAAATCAATCTACCTCAAACCTGCATAAGGGAAGCCTTAAGACCTGTCTTCAGGTGCCTGATGAAAAATATTGAAGTTTCGTTGAAGCGGAAGGGTCCAAACAGGAAAGTGAAAATGACTGTTAACAATTTTTCTCTCCAAAAACTTTGAACAGTCATAACTTGGCAGATATACAACATATCTGCGCCAAACTTCCCGTGCTTGTTGAGAGTCATACCCTGAAGGGCCTTGTAGGGGTCATTTGCATCAACCCTACAGCGCCAACTAGTGGCAATAGAAAGTCACTCGTTTTTCCAATACATGTCCAGCTCTTTTCAGGTTGGTCATTGTAGTTTCAAGACCTATTAAAATACTTATTTACGGCCAATGTCCACGTGTCTCTGTCTGTTGCCGTGACGACCCTTTGTTCGCCATTTAAAGGAAATATTTTTTTTCAGAGACTCAGGCAGCTTATAGAGCCACAATATTTGGCACACTTGGTCGAATTGGCCCAGTTAGAAGATTAATTTTGGTTTTGAATAAGGGCTTGGCTGCACAGCTCAGTAGTGGCTCCTTTTTTGTAGTACTCTCTCCAATAGGAGTTTTTATCTCTTGGGTGTGGGAATGTAAATAGGCGACTTTCGAGCATGTTAGGTTCTAATGAGATGATTAGAGAGGAGGATCTGCCACCACCCTGACCTGCACACAGTCCGAGTTGCGTGACGTCCGAGTTGCGCTAGATTGCGAGGGCCCGTTCAGTCCTGCTTGCAGGCCTAGTTATTATTATTAGGGCCCGAGCACTAGGCGTGCGAAGGCCCTATTGTAATGCAAAGGATTATTATTATTATTATTATTATTATTCTTCTTTCTTCATGGCAAATGAAAATGGCCAATTTGGAGGCCTGAACATGCACGAAAAGTCACCAAAATTTGCACATACGTGCAGATTCGCGTAAAATTTGATAATCTTGCGTCGTTTTGAAAAAATTTCAAAAAATGGCTCAGTGGCGCCCCCTTGACCCTTAAAATTTTCAAAAAGGCCTCTCCTCTCAGGTTTTCAACGTAGAGCGATGAAATTTGGGGAGTAGATACCTTATGCCTAACTGTTCAAAAAAGCCTCTTGCACCCATATTCCAAATCCGACAGGAAATCGGATATTTTGGATCAAATGTGAAATTTTTTCGGTTCACAGTTGGAGTTTACGTTTGGAGGCCTGAACATGCACGAAAACTCACCAAAATTTGCACATACATGCAACTTTGCGTAAATTTTGATAATCTACAAAAAAAATTAACAAAATCGCTCAGTGGCGCCCCCTTGAAATTTTCAAAAAGGCCTTTCCTATTAGGTTTTTTCAACGTAGAATGATGAAATTTGGTGAGTCGATACATTGCGTAAAACTGCTCCAAAAAGTCTCTTGCACCTATATTCCAAATCCAACAGGAAGTCGGAAATTTTGGATCAAATGCGAAACTTTATCGATTTACATTTGAGACCTTGTCGCTGAAGAAAATAGTTGGATCGTCTTCAAAATTGGTCAGACTATACAGGAGACATATGAGATCTTAAGTTTTCAAAATGGTGAGTTTTCATCCAAGGGTCTGGCCTGGGCGTAGTCCCAAAGTTGGCCATTTTTGGGCAAAACACCAAATTCAGAAAATGATTAAAAACTCCGTGATACAACGTTCAATCTTTTTCATTTCTAGCAAGTATATGAGATATCCCAGCCTGAACACGACTGCATTTAAATTTTACCCATTAGGCTTGGCGCCCCCTAGTGGGAACAGGAAATGGCCTTCTTTACGAGACAGGCTCCTCCTCCAAGGGAAAAAAATCTATTGACCTCAAACCTGTTTCAGGGGAGCCTCAAGACATGTGTTCAGGTGCCTAATGAAAAATATTGAGGTTTTGTAGAAGCGGAGAGGTACAAACTGGAAGTGAAAATGACCGTCAACAATTTGTCTCGCCAAAAACTTTGAACAGTCATAACTCGGCAGATATACAACATATCTGCGCCAAACTTCCCGTGTTTGTTGAGAGTCATACCCTGAAGGTTCGTGTAGGGGTCATTTGCATCAACTCTACAGTGCCAACTAGTGGCGACAGAAAGAAGTTTTAAAAAAGGCCTTTCCTATTGGGTTTTCCAACATAGAGTGAGGAAATTTGGGGAGTTGATACCTTGTGCAAAACTGCTCCAAAAAGTCTCTTGCACCCATTTTCCAAATCCAACAGGAAATCGGGTATTTTGGATCAAATGTGAAATTTTTATCGGTTAACAGTAGGAGTTTACATTTGGAGGCTTGAACATGCACGAAAACTCACAAAAATTTCGACATACCTGCGGCTTTGCATAACGTTCAATAATCTTGCAACGTTACGAAAAAATGTAACAAAATGGCTCAGTGGCGCCCCCTTGAAGTTTTCAAAAAGGCCTCTCCATTTAGGTTTTTTCAACGTAGATGGATGAAATTCGGAGAGTCAATACCTTGTACAAAACTGCTCCAAAAAGTCTCTTGCATGCGTATTCCAAACCCAACAGGAAATCGGGTATTTTGGATTGAATGTGAATTTTTTATCGATTTACAGTGTGCACATTTTACACCTTGGCACCTAGGGAATTAGTTTGATCATTCTCAAAATTGGCGAGACTGTTCATGAGGCATATGAAATCTTAAGTTATCAAAATGGTGTGTTTTCATTCACGGGCCTGACCTGGGCGGGGTGCCAAAGTCGGCCATTTTTTCGCCAAAACACCGAATTCGGAAAATGACTGATAACTCCCTCATACAACGTTCAATCTATTTTAAATCTGCCATGTGTGTGAGGTATACCAGCCTGAGCAGGACTGGATTGAAAATTTACCATTTGTGCCTGGCGCCTCCTAGTGGGAACAGGAAATGCCCTTTTTTACGGTGACACACTCCTCCTCCAAGGGAAAAAATTAATCGACCTCAAACCTGCATAAGGGAAGCCTTAAGACCTGTCTTCAGGTGCCTGATGAAAAATATTGAAGTTTCGTTGAAGCGGAGGGGTCCAAACAGGAAAGTGAAAATGACTGTCAATAATTTTTCTCTCCAAAAATTTTGAACAGTCATAACTCGGCAGATATACAACATATCTGCGGCAAACTTCCCGTGCTTGTTGAGAGTCATACCCTGAAGGGCCTTGTAGGGGTCATTTGCATCAAACCTACAGCGCCAACTAGTGGCAATAGAAAGTCACTCGTTTTTCCAATACATGTTCAGTTCTTTTCAGGTTGGTCATTGTAGTTTCAAGACCTATTAAAATACTTTTTTACGGCCCATGTCCACGTGTCTCTGTCTGTTGCCGTGACGACCCTTTGTTCGCCATTTAAAGGAAATATTTTTTTTCAGAGACTCAGGCAGCTTATAGAGCCACAGTATTTGGCACACTTGGTCGAATTGGCCGAGTTAGAAGATTAATTTTGGGTTTTGAATAAGGGCTTGGCTGCACAGCTCAGTAGTGGCTCCTTTTTTGTAGTACTCTCTCCAATAGGGGTTTTTATCTCTTGGGTGTGGGAATGTAAATAGGCGACTTTCGAGCATGTTAGGTTCTAATGAGATGATTAGAGAGGAGGATCTGCCACCACCCTGACCTGCACACAGTCCGAGTTGCGTGACGTCCGAGTTGCGCTAGATTGCGAGGGCCCGTTCAGTCCTGCTTGCAGGCCTAGTTATTATTATTATTATTATTATTTTTTCATGGCAAATGAAAATGGCCAATTTGAAGGCCTGAACATGCTCAAAAACTCACCAAATTTTGCATATACATCCGGCGTCGCAAAAATTTCGAAAATTTAGCAACGTTTTTTAAAAAAATCAAAAAATGGCTCAGTGGCGCCCCCTTGAAATTTTAAAAATGCCCTTTGCTTTGATGTTTTTCAACGTAGAGCGATGAAATTTGGGGAGTGGATACGTTGTCCAGAGACGCTTCAAAAAGTCTGCAGCACCCATATTCCAAACCCAACAGGAAATCGGATATTTTGGATTGAATGTTGAAAAACATAGCATTTTGGGCGAAAACCAGCATGCACGTTTCAGACCATTGCGCCGAGCCAGTACGTTGGATCTTCCTCAAAATTGGTGTACGTCTTCATGAGACATATGAGATATTAAGTTGTGAAAATGGTGAGTTTTCGTCCACGGGCCTAACCTGGGCGGGGTACCAAAGTCGGGTGTTTTTTTGGCAACGCGCCAATTTCAGTAAATGATTAATAACTTCCTGATACAAGGTCCAATCTTTTTCATATTTGGCATGCGTGTAAGGTGTCTTAACCTGAACACGACTGCATTGAAATATTTTCCATTAGGCCTGGCGCCCCCTTGTGGGAAGAGGAAACACCCATTTTTACGAGAAAGGCTCCTCCTCCTGGTGAAAAACATCAATTGACCTCAAACCTGCATCAGGGGAGCCTTAAGACATGTCTTTAGGTATATGATGAAAAATATTGAGTTTTCGTTGATGTAGCAGTACCCAAACAGGAAAGTGAAAAGACCCTCGGCATTTTGTCACAAAATGGCCAATTTCCAGGTCTGAACATGCTCGAAAACTCACCTAAATTTGCACATACATGCGGCTTCATGTAAATTTCATGAATTTAGCAACATTGCCAAAAGATGTAATAAAATGGCTCAGTGGCGCCCCCTTCAATTTTTAAAAAAGGCCTGTCCTATTAGTTTTTTTCGACGTAGAGTGATGAAATTTGGGGAGTGGATACGTTGTGCAAAACTGCTCCAAAAAGTCTCTTGCACCCATATTCCAAACCCAACAGGAAATCGGGTATTAGGGATTGAATCTTGCACAACATGGCATTTTTGTCTAAAACCAGCATGCACGTTTGACACCATTACGCCGAGGCAGTAAGTTGAATGCTCCTCAAAATTGGTCAGACTATTATTGACACATATGAGATGTTAGGTTATCAAAATGGTGACATTTCATTCACGGCCCTTTCCTGGCCAGGGGAGCAAATGTGTCTTATTTTTGACAATACAATTCAGTAAATGACTATAAGTCGCGGTTTTTTTCATATTTTGCTTTGGGATGCGACTTATACTCAGCAGCGACTTATGTGTGAAATTATTAACACATTATGATAAAATTTCCCATGTTATTTTGGTGTTTTGGACTAATGGTTTTGTAAACTTGTTAGCATGCTATAGTTATCTGAATAACTCTTAATAGCTATGGCCACGTTCGCGTTCTGCCTTTGGCAATGTATGTTCAATTGTATAATTGACTTTTTTAAATTGAAATGGATGCATTTAGTTTGTGGCGCTTTCACGCCCACCTGGGAGCGCACTCGCACTTGTTTACGTGAAGAAGAGCGCTCGCACACCAGAAGAAGACAGACAGCTACGTAGCTCTGAGTGAGTGAGTGAGTGAGTGAGTGAGTGAGTGAGTGAGTGAGTGAGTGAGTGAGTGAGTGAGTGAGTGAGTGAGTGAGTGAGTGAGTGAGTGAGTGAGTGAGTGAGTGAGTGAGTGAGTGAGTGAGTGGGCGAGTTAGCGAGAGGGAAAGACGGCTGCGAAGCTACGTTCATTGTTTATGCTTTTAAAATATCTCTACAGAGGCAACGCCTGCGTGTATCATCTTTTCTGTTGTTGTTGTGTGTTTTCCACCCGCGAGCGGACACTTACAGCCAGTTGTGTGGTTGTTTGAATGGTGTGCTAATGCTAGCGAACGCATGCTAATCTGTTATGTTATTGCTGCAATAGTACCTAATTATCATTTATTTACGTTGATGTGAACCTGTTTGCTATCGAGGACCAAATTGATTCAACAAATTATGCGGACGTCCAGCATTGTCTTTTTGGAGTTCGCTGTATATAGCCAGGACCGAGCGGTAGCGTCCTGGTGAGGACAGTATATTCGCATTTCGTTGTTTATGCACTGTACACTGTAGATTTATTCAGCATGTTGTTCTCTATTGTATTTTTATATTAAACTGCCTTTCAAGATGACATATCTGTTCTATGTGTTGGATTTTATCAAGTAAATTTCCCCCAAAATTGCGACTTATACTCCGGTAAGACTTATATATGTTTTTTTTCTCTTTGTTGGGCATTTTCTGGCTTGTGCGACTTATACTCAGGTGCGACTTGTAGTCCGAAAAATACGGTAATAACTTCCTGATTGAAGGTGCAATCTTTTTCATATTTGGCATGAATGTGAAGTATTTCAGCCTGCACATGACTTTATTGAAATATTACTCATTACGCCTGGCGCCCCCTAGTGGGAACAGGAAACACACTTTTAATTAAATAGAAAGGCTCCTGCTTCTCAGGGTCAAAAATCAATTGACCTCAAACCTGAATCAGCGGAGCCTTAATTATTATTATTTTTTCATGGCAAATGAAAATGGCCAATTTGAAGGCCTGAACATGCTCAAAAACTCACCAAATTTTGCATATACATCCGGCTTCGCGAAAATTTCGAAAATTTAGCAACGTTTTTTAAAAAAATCAAAAAATGGCTCAGTGGCGCCCCCTTGAAATTTTAAAAATGCCCTTTGCTTTGATGTTTTTCAACGTAGAGCGATGAAATTTGGGGAGTGGATACGTTGTCCAGAGATGCTTCAAAAAGTCTGCAGCACCCATATTCCAAACCCAACAGGAAATCGGATATTTTGGATTGAATGTTGAAAAACATAGCATTTTGGGCGAAAACCAGCATGCACGTTTCAGACCATTGCGCCGAGCCAGTACGTTGGATCTTCCTCAAAATTGGTGTACGTCTTCATGAGACATATGAGATATTAAGTTGTGAAAATGGTGAGTTTTCGTCCACGGGCCTAACCTGGGCGGGGTACCAAAGTCGGGTGTTTTTTTGGCAACGCGCCAATTTCAGTAAATGATTAATAACTTCCTGATACAAGGTCCAATCTTTTTCATATTTGGCATGCGTGTAAGGTGTCTTAACCTGAACACGACTGCATTGAAATATTTTCCATTAGGCCTGGCGCCCCCTTGTGGGAAGAGGAAACACCCATTTTTACGAGAAAGGCTCCTCCTCCTGGTGAAAAACATCAATTGACCTCAAACCTGCATCAGGGGAGCCTTAAGACATGTCTTTAGGTATATGATGAAAAATATTGAGTTTTCGTTGATGTAGCAGTACCCAAACAGGAAAGTGAAAAGACCCTCGGCATTTTGTCACAAAATGGCCAATTTCCAGGTCTGAACATGCTCGAAAACTCACCTAAATTTGCACATACATGCGGCTTCATGTAAATTTCATGAATTTAGCAACATTGCCAAAAGATGTAATAAAATGGCTCAGTGGCGCCCCCTTCAATTTTTAAAAAAGGCCTGTCCTATTAGTTTTTTTCGACGTAGAGTGATGAAATTTGGGGAGTGGATACGTTGTGCAAAACTGCTCCAAAAAGTCTCTTGCACCCATATTCCAAACCCAACAGGAAATCGGGTATTAGGGATTGAATCTTGCACAACATGGCATTTTTGTCTAAAACCAGCATGCACGTTTGACACCATTACGCCGAGGCAGTAAGTTGAATGCTCCTCAAAATTGGTCAGACTATTATTGACACATATGTGATGTTAGGTTATCAAAATGGTGACATTTCATTCACGGCCCTTTCCTGGCCAGGGGAGCAAATGTGTCTTATTTTTGACAATACAATTCAGTAAATGACTATAAGTCGCGGTTCTTTTCATATTTTGCTTTGGGGTGCGACTTATACTCAGCAGCGACTTATGTGTGAAATTATTAATACATTATGATAAAATTTCCCATGTTATTTTGGTGTTTTGGACTAATGGTTTTGTAAACTTGTTAGCATGCTATAGTTATCTGAATAACTCTTAATAGCTATGGCCACGTTCGCGTTCTGCCTTTGGCAATGTATGTTCAATTGTATAATTGACTTTTTTAAATTGAAATGGATGCATTTAGTTTGTGGCGCTTTCACGCCAACCTGGGAGCGCACTCGCACTTGTTTACGTGAAGAAGAGCGCTCGCACACCAGAAGAAGACAGACAGCTACGTAGCTCTGAGTGAGTGAGTGAGTGAGTGAGTGAGTGAGTGAGTGAGTGAGTGAGTGAGTGAGTGAGTGAGTGAGTGAGTGAGTGAGTGAGTGAGTGAGTGAGTGAGTGAGTGAGTGAGTGAGTGAGTGGGCGAGTTAGCGAGAGGGAAAGACGGCTGCGAAGCTACGTTCATTGTTTATGCTTTTAAAATATCTCTACAGAGGCAACGCCTGCGTGTATCATCTTTTCTGTTGTTGTTGTGTGTTTTCCACCCGCGAGCGGACACTTACAGCCAGTTGTGTGGTTGTTTGAATGGTGTGCTAATGCTAGCGAACGCATGCTAATCTGTTATGTTATTGCTGCAATAGTACCTAATTATCATTTATTTACGTTGATGTGAACCTGTTTGCTATCGAGGACCAAATTGATTCAACAAATTATGCGGACGTCCAGCATTGTCTTTTTGGAGTTCGCTGTATATAGCCAGGACCGAGCGGTAGCGTCCTGGTGAGGACAGTATATTCGCATTTCGTTGTTTATGCACTGTACACTGTAGATTTATTCAGCATGTTGTTCTCTATTGTATTTTTATATTAAACTGCCTTTCAAGATGACATATCTGTTCTATGTGTTGGATTTTATCAAGTAAATTTCCCCCAAAATTGCGACTTATACTCCGGTAAGACTTATATATGTTTTTTTTCTCTTTGTTGGGCATTTTCTGGCTTGTGCGACTTATACTCAGGTGCGACTTGTAGTCCGAAAAATACGGTAATAACTTCCTGATTGAAGGTGCAATCTTTTTCATATTTGGCATGAATGTGAAGTATTTCAGCCTGCACATGACTTTATTGAAATATTACTCATTACGCCTGGCGCCCCCTAGTGGGAACAGGAAACACACTTTTAATTAAATAGAAAGGCTCCTGCTTCTCAGGGTCAAAAATCAATTGAACTCAAACCTGAATCAGCGGAGCCTTAAGACATGTGTTCAGGTGCCTGATCAACAATTTTGTTTCGTTAAAGCAGAGGGGTCCAAAAGGAAAGTCATAATGACCGTGTTCAGGTGCCTAATAAACAATTTTGTTTTGTTAAAGCAGAGGGGTCCCATAGGAAAGTCATAATGACCGTCGCCATTTTCTCTCCCCACTAATTCTGAACATTCAGACATGCAATATATCTGCCTGGATATCTGTCTGTTGTCGACTGCCACCGCCCCGACCTGCCTGCCCTTCGACTTTGTTTGACGTCCGAGTTGCGCCATACGCGAGGGCCCGTTCAGTCCTGCTTGCAGGGCTAGTTAGGGCCCGAGCACTAAGCGTGCGAAGGCCCTATTGTTTTGCAAAGGATTATTTTTTTTTTTATTATTTTTTTTTTTTTTTTTTTTCAGGGCAAATGAAAACGGCCAATTTGGAGGCCTGAACATGCACGAAAAGTCACCAAAATTTGCACATACGTCCGGAAAATTGTAAATTTCGATAATTTTGCAACGTTGCAAAAAAATATAACAAAATGGCTCAGTGGCGCCCCCTTGAAATTTTAAAATTGGCCTATAACATTAGGGTCTGTCAGCGTAGAGCAATGAAATTTGGGGGGTCTATACCTTGTCCAAAACCGCTCCAAAAAAGCATTTACACGCATATTCCAAACCCAACAGGAAATCGGTTATTTTGGATCAAATATGAAATTTTTATCGATTTACAGGGTGCACATTTGAGACCTTTTCGCCGAGGGAGTTAGTTGGATCATCTTCAAAATTGGTGAGACTGTTCAGGAGACATATGAAATCTTAAGTTTTGAAAATGGTGCGTTTTCATTCACGGGTCTGACCTGGGCGTGGTGCCAAAGTCGACCATTTTTTCGGCAAAATGACAAATTCAGTAAATGACTTATAGTTCCTTGACACAACGTTCAATCTTTTTCATATTTGGCATGTATGTGTGGTATCCCACCCTTAACACGAGTGCATTGAAATATTACCCATTAAGTCTAGCGCCCCCTAGTGAGAACAGGAAATGCCTTTTTTTACGAGACAGGTTCCTCCTCCAAGGGAAAAAAATCTGTTGACCTCAAACCTGCATCAGGGGAGCCTTAAGACCTGTGTTCAGGTGCCTGATGAAAAATATTGAGGTTTCGTTGAGGCGGAGGGGTCCAAACAGGAAAGTGAAAATGAACGTCAACAATTTGTCACGCAAAAAACTTTGAACAGTCATAACTCGGCAGATATACAACATATCTGCGCCAAACTTCCCGTGTTTGTTGAGAGTCATACCCTGAAGGTTCTTGTAGGGGTCATTTGCATCAACTCTACAGTGCCAACTAGTGGCGACAGAAAGAAGTTTTAAAAAAGGCCTTTCCTATTGGGTTTTTTCAACATAGAGCAAGGAAATTTGGGGAGTAGATACCTTATGCAAAACTGCTCCAAAAAGTCTCTTGCACCCATATTCCAAATCCAACAGGAAATCGGGTATTTTGGATCGAATGTGAAATTTTCATGGGTTCACAGTAGGAGTTTACATTTGGAGGCTTGAATATGCACAAAAACTTGTACAAATTTGCACATACATGCGGCTTTAGATAACGTTCGATAATCTTGCAATGTTACGAAAAAATGTAGCAAAATGCCTCAGTGGCGCCCCCTTGAATTTTTCAAAAAGGCGTTTCCTATTAGGTTTTTTTAACAGAGAGTGATGAAATTTGGGGAGTCGATACCTTGTGCAAAACTGCTCCAAAAAGTCTCTTGCACCCGTATTCCAAATCCAACAGGAAATCGGGTATTTTGGATCGAATGTGAAATTTTTATCGGTTCACAGTAGGAGTTTACATTTGGAGGCTTCAACATGCACGAAAACTCACAAAAATTTGGACATACATGTGGCTTTGCATAACGTTCAATAATCTTGCAACGTTACGAAAACATGTAACAAAATGGCTCAGTGGCGCCCCCTTGAAATTTTCAAAAAGGCCTCTCCATTTAGGTTTTTTCAACGTAGAGGGATGAAATTCGGAGAGTCGATACCTTGTACAAAACTGCTCCAAAAAGTCTCTTGCATGCATATTCCAAACCCAACAGGAAATCGGGTATTTTGGATTGAATGTGAAATTTTTATCGATTTACAGTGTGCACATTTTACACCTTGGCACCTAGGGAATTAGTTTGATCATTCTCAAAATTGGCGAGACTGTTCATGAGGCATATGAAATCTTAAGTTATCAAAATGGTGTGTTTTCATTCACGGGCCTGACCTGGGCGGGGTGCCAAAGTCGGCCATTTTTTCGGCAAAATGACAAATTCAGTAAATGACTAATAGTTCCTTCACACAACGTTCCATCTTTTTCATATCTGGCATGTATGTGCGACATCCCACCCTTAACACGAGTGCATTGAAATATTACCCATTAGGCCTAGCGCCCCCTAGTGAGAACAGGAAATGCCTTTTTTTACGAGACAGGTTCCTCCTCCAAGGAAAAAAAATCTGTTGACCTCAAACCTGCATAAGGGAAGGCTTAAGACCTGTCTTCAGGTGCCTGATGAAAAATATTGAAGTTTCGTTGAAGCGGAGGGGTCCAAACAGGAAAGTGAAAATGACTGTCAACAATTTTTCTCTCCAAAAACTTTGAACAGTCATAACTCGGCAGATATACAACATATCTGCGCCAAACTTCCCGTGCTTGTTGAGAGTCATACCCTGAAGGGCCTTGTAGAGATCATTTGCATCAACCCTACAGCGCCAACTAGTGGCAATAGAAAGTCACTCGTTTTTCCAATACATGTCCAGTTCTTTTCAGGTTGGTCATTGTAATTTGAAGACCTATTGTAATACTTATTTACAGCCCATGTCCACGTGTCTCTGTCTGTTGCCGTGACGACCCTTTATTCGCCATTTAAAGGAAATATTTTTTTTCAAAGACTCAGGCAGCTTATATAGCCACAATATTTGGCACACTTCGTCGAATTGGCCCAGTTAGAAGATTAATTTTGGTTTTGAGTAAGGGCTTGGCTGCACAGCTCAGTAGTGGCTCCTTTTTTGTAGTACTCTCTCCAATAGGGGTTTTTATCTCTTGGGTGTGGGAATGTAAATAGGCGACTTTCGAGCATGTTATGTTCTAATGAGATGATTAGAGAGGAGCATCTGCCAACACCCTGACCTGCACACAGTCCGAGTTGCGTGACGTCCGAGTTGCGCTAGATTGCGAGGGCCCGTTCAGTCCTGCTTGCAGGCCTAGTTATTATTATTTTTTCATGGCAAATGAAAATGGCCAATTTGAAGGCCTGAACATGCTCAAAAACTCACCAAATTTTGCATATACATCCGGCTTCGCGAAAATTTTGAAAATTTAGCAACGTTTTTTAAAAAAATCAAAAAATGGCTCAGTGGCGCCCCCTTGAAATTTTAAAAATGCCCTTTGCTTTGATGTTTTTCAACGTAGAGCGATGAAATTTGGGGAGTGGATACGTTGTCCAGAGACGCTTCAAAAAGTCTGCAGCACCCATATTCCAAACCCAACAGGAAATGGGATATTTTGGATTGAATGTTGAAAAACATAGCATTTTGGGCGAAAACCAGCATGCACATTTCAGACCATTGCGCTGAGCCAGTACGTTGGATCTTCCTCAAAATTGGTGTACGTCTTCATGAGACATATGAGATATTAAGTTGTGAAAATGGTGAGTTTTCGTCCACGGGCCTAACCTGGGCGGGGTACCAAAGTCGGGTGTTTTTTTGGCAACGCGCCAATTTCAGTAAATGATTAATAACTTCCTGATACAAGGTCCAATCTTTTTCATATTTGGCATGCGTGTAAGGTGTCTTAACTTGAACACGACTGCATTGAAATATTTTCCATTAGGCCTGGCGCCCCCTTGTGGGAAGAGGAAACACCCATTTTTACGAGAAAGGCTCCTCCTCCTGGTGAGAAACATCAATTGACCTCAAACCTGCATCAGGGGAGCCTTAAGACATGTCTTTAGGTATATGATGAAAAATATTGAGTTTTCGTTGATGTAGCAGTACCCAAACAGGAAAGTGAAAAGACCCTCGGCATTTTGTCACAAAATGGCCAATTTCCAGGTCTGAACATGCTCGAAAACTCACCTAAATTTGCACATACATGCGGCTTCATGTAAATTTCATGAATTTAGCAACATTGCCAAAAGGTGTAATAAAATGGCTCAGTGGCGCCCCCTTCAATTTTTAAAAAAGGCCTGTCCTATTAGTTTTTTTCGACGTAGAGTGATGAAATTTGGGGAGTGGATACGTTGTGCAAAACTGCTCCAAAAAGTCTCTTGCACCCATATTCCAAACCCAACAGGAAATCGGGTATTAGGGATTGAATCTTGCACAACATGGCATTTTTGTCTAAAACCAGCATGCACGTTTGACACCATTACGCCGAGGCAGTAAGTTGAATGCTCCTCAAAATTGGTCAGACTATTATTGACACATATGAGATGTTAGGTTATCAAAATGGTGACATTTCATTCACGGCCCTTTCCTGGCCAGGGGAGCAAATGTGTCTTATTTTTGACAATACAATTCAGTAAATGACTATAAGTCGCGGTTTTTTTCATATTTTGCTTTGGGGTGCGACTTATACTCAGCAGCGACTTATGTGTGAAATTATTAACACATTATGATAAAATTTCCCATGTTATTTTGGTGTTTTGGACTAATGGTTTTGTAAACTTGTTAGCATGCTATAGTTATCTGAATAACTCTTAATAGCTATGGCCACGTTCGCGTTCTGCCTTTGGCAATGTATGTTCAATTGTATAATTGACTTTTTTAAATTGAAATGGATGCATTTAGTTTGTGGCGCTTTCACGCCCACCTGGGAGCGCACTCGCACTTGTTTACGTGAAGAAGAGCGCTCGCACACCAGAAGAAGACAGACAGCTACGTAGCTCTGAGTGAGTGAGTGAGTGAGTGAGTGAGTGAGTGAGTGAGTGAGTGAGTGAGTGAGTGAGTGAGTGAGTGAGTGAGTGAGTGAGTGAGTGAGTGAGTGAGTGAGTGAGTGAGTGAGTGAGTGGGCGAGTTAGCGAGAGGGAAAGTGCCCTTTGCTTTGATGTTTTTCAACGTAGAGCGATGAAATTTGGGGAGTGGATACGTTGTCCAGAGACGCTTCAAAAAGTCTGCAGCACCCATATTCCAAACCCAACAGGAAATCGGATATTTTGGATTGAATGTTGAAAAACATAGCATTTTGGGCGAAAACCAGCATGCACGTTTCAGACCATTGCGCCGAGCCAGTACGTTGGATCTTCCTCAAAATTGGTGTACGTCTTCATGAGACATATGAGATATTAAGTTGTTAAAATGGTGAGTTTTCGTCCACGGGCCTAACCTGGGCGGGGTACCAAAGTCGGGTGTTTTTTTGGCAACGCGCCAATTTCAGTAAATGATTAATAACTTCCTGATACAAGGTCCAATCTTTTTCATATTTGGCATGCGTGTAAGGTGTCTTAACCTGAACACGACTGCATTGAAATATTTTCCATTAGGCCTGGCGCCCCCTTGTGGGAAGAGGAAACACCCATTTTTACGAGAAAGGCTCCTCCTCCTGGTGAAAAACATCAATTGACCTCAAACCTGCATCAGGGGAGCCTTAAGACATGTCTTTAGGTATATGATGAAAAATATTGAGTTTTCGTTGATGTAGCAGTACCCAAACAGGAAAGTGAAAAGACCCTCGGCATTTTGTCACAAAATGGCCAATTTCCAGGTCTGAACATGCTCGAAAACTCACCTAAATTTGCACATACATGCGGCTTCATGTAAATTTCATGAATTTAGCAACATTGCCAAAAGATGTAATAAAATGGCTCAGTGGCGCCCCCTTCAATTTTTAAAAAAGGCCTGTCCTATTAGTTTTTTTCGACGTAGAGTGATGAAATTTGGGGAGTGGATACGTTGTGCAAAACTGCTCCAAAAAGTCTCTTGCACCCATATTCCAAACCCAACAGGAAATCGGGTATTAGGGATTGAATCTTGCACAACATGGCATTTTTGTCTAAAACCAGCATGCACGTTTGACACCATTACGCCGAGGCAGTAAGTTGAATGCTCCTCAAAATTGGTCAGACTATTATTGACACATATGAGATGTTAGGTTATCAAAATGGTGACATTTCATTCACGGCCCTTTCCTGGCCAGGGGAGCAAATGTGTCTTATTTTTGACAATACAATTCAGTAAATGACTATAAGTCGCGTTTTTTTTCATATTTTGCTTTGGGGTGCGACTTATACTCAGCAGCGACTTATGTGTGAAATTATTAACACATTATGATAAAATTTCCCATGTTATTTTGGTGTTTTGGACTAATGGTTTTGTAAACTTGTTAGCATGCTATAGTTATCTGAATAACTCTTAATAGCTATGGCCACGTTCGCGTTCTGCCTTTGGCAATGTATGTTCAATTGTATAATTGACTTTTTTAAATTGAAATGGATGCATTTAGTTTGTGGCGCTTTCACGCCCACCTGGGAGCGCACTCGCACTTGTTTACGTGAAGAAGAGCGCTCGCACACCAGAAGAAGACAGACAGCTACGTAGCTCTGAGTGAGTGAGTGAGTGAGTGAGTGAGTGAGTGAGTGAGTGAGTGAGTGAGTGAGTGAGTGAGTGAGTGAGTGAGTGAGTGAGTGAGTGAGTGAGTGAGTGAGTGAGTGAGTGAGTGAGTGAGTGAGTGAGTGAGTGGGCGAGTTAGCGAGAGGGAAAGACGGCTGCGAAGCTACGTTCATTGTTTATGCTTTTAAAATATCTCTACAGAGGCAACGCCTGCGTGTATCATCTTTTCTGTTGTTGTTGTGTGTTTTCCACCCGCGAGCGGACACTTACAGCCAGTTGTGTGGTTGTTTGAATGGTGTGCTAATGCTAGCGAACACATGCTAATCTGTTATGTTATTGCTGCAATAGTACCTAATTATCATTTATTTACGTTGATGTGAACCTGTTTGCTATCGAGGACCAAACTGATTCAACAAATTATGCGGACGTCCAGCATTGTCTTTTTGGAGTTCGCTGTATATAGCCAGGACCGAGCGGTAGCGTCCTGGTGAGGACAGTATATTCGCATTTCGTTGTTTATGCACTGTACACTGTAGATTTATTCAGCATGTTGTTCTCTCTTGTATTTTTATATTAAACTGCCTTTCAAGATGACATATCTGTTCTATGTGTTGGATTTTATCAAGTAAATTTCCCCCAAAATTGCGACTTATACTCCGGTAAGACTTATATATGTTTTTTTTCTCTTTGTTGGGCATTTTCTGGCTTGTGCGACTTATACTCAGGTGCGACTTGTAGTCCGAAAAATACGGTAATAACTTCCTGATTGAAGGTGCAATCTTTTTCATATTTGGCATGAATGTGAAGTATTTCAGCCTGCACCTGACTTTATTGAAATATTACTCATTACGCCTGGCGCCCCCTAGTGGGAACAGGAAACACACTTTTAATTAAATAGAAAGGCTCCTGCTTCTCAGGGTCAAAAATCAATTGACCTCAAACCTGAATCAGCGGAGCCTTAAGACATGTGTTCAGGTGCCTGATCAACAATTTTGTTTCGTTAAAGCAGAGGGGTCCAAAAGGAAAGTCATAATGACCGTGTTCAGGTGCCTAATAAACAATTTTGTTTTGTTAAAGCAGAGGGGTCCCATAGGAAAGTCATAATGACCGTCGCCATTTTCTCTCCCCACTAATTCTGAACATTCAGACATGCAATATATCTGCCTGGATATCTGTCTGTTGTCGACTGCCACCGCCCCGACCTGCCTGCCCTTCGACTTTGTTTGACGTCCGAGTTGCGCCATACGCGAGGGCCCGTTCAGTCCTGCTTGCAGGGCTAGTTATTATTATTTTTTCATGGCAAATGAAAATGGCCAATTTGAAGGCCTGAACATGCTCAAAAACTCACCAAATTTTGCATATACATCCGGCTTCGCGAAAATTTCGAAAATTTAGCAACGTTTTTTTAAAAAATCAAAAAATGGCTCAGTGGCGCCCCCTTGAAATTTTAAAAATGCCCTTTGCTTTGATGTTTTTCAACGTAGAGCGATGAAATTTGGGGAGTGGATACGTTGTCCAGAGACGCTTCAAAAAGTCTGCAGCACCCATATTCCAAACCCAACAGGAAATGGGATATTTTGGATTGAATGTTGAAAAACATAGCATTTTGGGCGAAAACCAGCATGCACGTTTCAGACCATTGCGCCGAGCCAGTACGTTGGATCTTCCTCAAAATTGGTGTACGTCTTCATGAGACATATGAGATATTAAGTTGTGAAAATGGTGAGTTTTCGTCCACGGGCCTAACCTGGGCGGGGTACCAAAGTCGGGTGTTTTTTTGGCAACGCGCCAATTTCAGTAAATGATTAATAACTTCCTGATACAAGGTCCAATCTTTTTCATATTTGGCATGCGTGTAAGGTGTCTTAACCTGAACACGACTGCATTGAAATATTTTCCATTAGGCCTGGCGCCCCCTTGTGGGAAGAGGAAACACCCATTTTTACGAGAAAGGCTCCTCCTCCTGGTGAAAAACATCAATTGACCTCAAACCTGCATCAGGGGAGCCTTAAGACATGTCTTTAGGTATATGATGAAAAATATTGAGTTTTCGTTGATGTAGCAGTACCCAAACAGGAAAGTGAAAAGACCCTCGGCATTTTGTCACAAAATGGCCAATTTCCAGGTCTGAACATGCTCGAAAACTCACCTAAATTTGCACATACATGCGGCTTCATGTAAATTTCATGAATTTAGCAACATTGCCAAAAGATGTAATAAAATGGCTCAGTGGCGCCCCCTTCAATTTTTAAAAAAGGCCTGTCCTATTAGTTTTTTTCGACGTAGAGTGATGAAATTTGGGGAGTGGATACGTTGTGCAAAACTGCTCCAAAAAGTCTCTTGCACCCATATTCCAAACCCAACAGGAAATCGGGTATTAGGGATTGAATCTTGCACAACATGGCATTTTTGTCTAAAACCAGCATGCACGTTTGACACCATTACGCCGAGGCAGTAAGTTGAATGCTCCTCAAAATTGGTCAGACTATTATTGACACATATGAGATGTTAGGTTATCAAAATGGTGACATTTCATTCACGGCCCTTTCCTGGCCAGGGGAGCAAATGTGTCTTATTTTTGACAATACAATTCAGTAAATGACTATAAGTCGCGGTTTTTTTCATATTTTGCTTTGGGGTGCGACTTATACTCAGCAGCGACTTATGTGTCAAATTATTAACACATTATGATAAAATTTCCCATGTTATTTTGGTGTTTTGGACTAATGGTTTTGTAAACTTGTTAGCATGCTATAGTTATCTGAATAACTCTTAATAGCTATGGCCACGTTCGCGTTCTGCCTTTGGCAATGTATGTTCAATTGTATAATTGACTTTTTTAAATTGAAATGGATGCATTTAGTTTGTGGCGCTTTCACGCCCACCTGGGAGCGCACTCGCACTTGTTTACGTGAAGAAGAGCGCTCGCACACCAGAAGAAGACAGACAGCTACGTAGCTCTGAGTGAGTGAGTGAGTGAGTGAGTGAGTGAGTGAGTGAGTGAGTGAGTGAGTGAGTGAGTGAGTGAGTGAGTGAGTGAGTGAGTGAGTGAGTGAGTGAGTGAGTGAGTGAGTGAGTGAGTGAGTGGGCGAGTTAGCGAGAGGGAAAGACGGCTGCGAAGCTACGTTCATTGTTTATGCTTTTAAAATATCTCTACAGAGGCAACGCCTGCGTGTATCATCTTTTCTGTTGTTGTTGTGTGTTTTCCACCCGCGAGCGGACACTTACAGCCAGTTGTGTGGTTGTTTGAATGGTGTGCTAATGCTAGCGAACGCATGCTAATCTGTTATGTTATTGCTGCAATAGTACCTAATTATCATTTATTTACGTTGATGTGAACCTGTTTGCTATCGAGGACCAAATTGATTCAACAAATTATGCGGACGTCCAGCATTGTCTTTTTGGAGTTCGCTGTATATAGCCAGGACCGAGCGGTAGCGTCCTGGTGAGGACAGTATATTCGCATTTCGTTGTTTATGCACTGTACACTGTAGATTTATTCAGCATGTTGTTCTCTATTGTATTTTTATATTAAACTGCCTTTCAAGATGACATATCTGTTCTATGTGTTGGATTTTATCAAGTAAATTTCCCCCAAAATTGCGACTTATACTCCGGTAAGACTTATATATGTTTTTTTTCTCTTTGTTGGGCATTTTCTGGCTTGTGCGACTTATACTCAGGTGCGACTTGTAGTCCGAAAAATACGGTAATAACTTCCTGATTGAAGGTGCAATCTTTTTCATATTTGGCATGAATGTGAAGTATTTCAGCCTGCACATGACTTTATTGAAATATTACTCATTACGCCTGGCGCCCCCTAGTGGGAACAGGAAACACACTTTTAATTATTATTATTTTTTCATGGCAAATGAAAATGGCCAATTTGAAGGCCTGAACATGCTCAAAAACTCACCAAATTTTGCATATACATCCAGCTTCACGAAAATTTCGAAAATTTAGCAACGTTTTTTAAAAAAATCAAAAAATGGCTCAGTGGCGCCCCCTTGAAATTTTAAAAATGCCCTTTGCTTTGATGTTTTTCAACGTAGAGCGATGAAATTTGGGGAGTGGATACGTTGTCCAGAGACGCTTCAAAAAGTCTGCAGCACCCATATTCCAAACCCAACAGGAAATGGGATATTTTGGATTGAATGTTGAAAAACATAGCATTTTGGGCGAAAACCAGCATGCACGTTTCAGACCATTGCGCCGAGCCAGTACGTTGGATCTTCCTCAAAATTGGTGTACGTCTTCATGAGACATATGAGATATTAAGTTGTGAAAATGGTGAGTTTTCGTCCACGGGCCTAACCTGGGCGGGGTACCAAAGTCGGGTGTTTTTTTGGCAACGCGCCAATTTCAGTAAATGATTAATAACTTCCTGATACAAGGTCCAATCTTTTTCATATTTGGCATGCGTGTAAGGTGTCTTAACCTGAACACGACTGCATTGAAATATTTTCCATTAGGCCTGGCGCCCCCTTGTGGGAAGAGGAAACACCCATTTTTACGAGAAAGGCTCCTCCTCCTGGTGAAAAACATCAATTGACCTCAAACCTGCATCAGGGGAGCCTTAAGACATGTCTTTAGGTATATGATGAAAAATATTGAGTTTTCGTTGATGTAGCAGTACCCAAACAGGAAAGTGAAAAGACCCTCGGCATTTTGTCACAAAATGGCCAATTTCCAGGTCTGAACATGCTCGAAAACTCACCTAAATTTGCACATACATGCGGCTTCATGTAAATTTCATGAATTTAGCAACATTGCCAAAAGATGTAATAAAATGGCTCAGTGGCGCCCCCTTCAATTTTTAAAAAAGGCCTGTCCTATTAGTTTTTTTCGACGTAGAGTGATGAAATTTGGGGAGTGGATACGTTGTGCAAAACTGCTCCAAAAAGTCTCTTGCACCCATATTCCAAACCCAACAGGAAATCGGGTATTAGGGATTGAATCTTGCACAACATGGCATTTTTGTCTAAAACCAGCATGCACGTTTGACACCATTACGCCGAGGCAGTAAGTTGAATGCTCCTCAAAATTGGTCAGACTATTATTGACACATATGAGATGTTAGGTTATCAAAATGGTGACATTTCATTCACGGCCCTTTCCTGGCCAGGGGAGCAAATGTGTCTTATTTTTGACAATACAATTCAGTAAATGACTATAAGTCGCGGTTTTTTTCATATTTTGCTTTGGGGTGCGACTTATACTCAGCAGCGACTTATGTGTGAAATTATTAACACATTATGATAAAATTTCCCATGTTATTTTGGTGTTTTGGACTAATGGTTTTGTAAACTTGTTAGCATGCTATAGTTATCTGAATAACTCTTAATAGCTATGGCCACGTTCGCGTTCTGCCTTTGGCAATGTATGTTCAATTGTATAATTGACTTTTTTAAATTGAAATGGATGCATTTAGTTTGTGGCGCTTTCACGCCCACCTGGGAGCGCACTCGCACTTGTTTACGTGAAGAAGAGCGCTCGCACACCAGAAGAAGACAGACAGCTACGTAGCTCTGAGTGAGTGAGTGAGTGAGTGAGTGAGTGAGTGAGTGAGTGAGTGAGTGAGTGAGTGAGTGAGTGAGTGAGTGAGTGAGTGAGTGAGTGAGTGAGTGAGTGAGTGAGTGGGCGAGTTAGCGAGAGGGAAAGACGGCTGCGAAGCTACGTTCATTGTTTATGCTTTTAAAATATCTCTACAGAGGCAACGCCTGCGTGTATCATCTTTTCTGTTGTTGTTGTGTGTTTTCCACCCGCGAGCGGACACTTACAGCCAGTTGTGTGGTTGTTTGAATGGTGTGCTAATGCTAGCGAACGCATGCTAATCTGTTATGTTATTGCTGCAATAGTACCTAATTATCATTTATTTACGTTGATGTGAACCTGTTTGCTATCGAGGACCAAATTGATTCAACAAATTATGCGGACGTCCAGCATTGTCTTTTTGGAGTTCGCTGTATATAGCCAGGACCGAGCGGTAGCGTCCTGGTGAGGACAGTATATTCGCATTTCGTTGTTTATGCACTGTACACTGTAGATTTATTCAGCATGTTGTTCTCTATTGTATTTTTATATTAAACTGCCTTTCAAGATGACATATCTGTTCTATGTGTTGGATTTTATCAAGTAAATTTCCCCCAAAATTGCGACTTATACTCCGGTAAGACTTATATATGTTTTTTTTCTCTTTGTTGGGCATTTTCTGGCTTGTGCGACTTATACTCAGGTGCGACTTGTAGTCCGAAAAATACGGTAATAACTTCCTGATTGAAGGTGCAATCTTTTTCATATTTGGCATGAATGTGAAGTATTTCAGCCTGCACATGACTTTATTGAAATATTACTCATTACGCCTGGCGCCCCCTAGTGGGAACAGGAAACACACTTTTAATTAAATAGAAAGGCTCCTGCTTCTCAGGGTCAAAAATCAATTGACCTCAAACCTGAATCAGCGGAGCCTTAAGACATGTGTTCAGGTGCCTGATCAACAATTTTGTTTCGTTAAAGCAGAGGGGTCCAAAAGGAAAGTCATAATGACCGTGTTCAGGTGCCTAATAAACAATTTTGTTTTGTTAAAGCAGAGGGGTCCCATAGGAAAGTCATAATGACCGTCGCCATTTTCTCTCCCCACTAATTCTGAACATTCAGACATGCAATATATCTGCCTGGATATCTGTCTGTTGTCGACTGCCACCGCCCCGACCTGCCTGCCCTTCGACTTTGTTTGACGTCCGAGTTGCGCCATACGCGAGGGCCCGTTCAGTCCTGCTTGCAGGGCTAGTTAGGGCCCGAGCACTCTCAGCGTGCGAGGCCCTATTGTTCTTCGAAGGATTATTATTATTATTATTTTTTTTTTTTCATGGCAAATGAAAATGGCCAATTTGAAGGCCTGAACATGCTCAAAAACTCACCAAAATTTGCACATACATCCGGCTTCGCGAAAATTTCGACAATTTGGCAACGTTTACAAAAAACATTTAAAAATGGCTCAGTGGCGCCCCCTTGCAATTTTCAAAATGCCCTTTGCTTTGATGTATTTCAACGTAGGGCGATGAAATTTGGGGAGTGGATACGTTGTCCAGAACCGCTTCAAAAAGTCTAAAGCACCCATATTCCAAACCCAACAGGAAATCGGATATTCTGGATTGAATGTTGAAAAACATAGCATTTTGGGCGAAAACCAGCATGCACGTTTCAGACCGTTGCGCCGAGCCAGTACGTTGGATCTTCCTCAAAATTGGTGTAAGTGTTCATGAGACATATGAGATACTAAGTTGTGAAAATGGTGAGTTTTCGTCCACGGGCCTGACCTGGGCGGGGTACCAAATTCGGGTGTTTTTTTGGCAACGCGCCAATTTCAGTAAATGATTAATAACTTCCTGATATAAGGTCCAATCTTTTTCATATTTGGCATGCATGTAAGGTGTCTTAACCTGAACACCACTGCATTGAAATATTTTCCATTAGGCCTGGCGCCCCCTTGTGGGAAGAGGAAACACCCTTTTTTACTAAAAAGGCTCCTCCTCCTGGTGAAAAACATCAATTGACCTCAAACCTGCATCAGGGGAGCATTAAGACATGTCTTTAGGTATCTGATGAAAAATATTGAGTTTTCGTTGATGTAGCAGTACCCAAACAGGAAAGTGAAAAGACCCTCAGCATTTTGTCTCAAAATGGCCAATTTCAAGGTCTGAACATGGTCGAAAACTCACCAAAATGTGCACATACATGCGGCTTCATGTAAATTTCAAGAATTTAGCAACATTGCCAAAAGATGTAATAAAATGGCTCAGTGGCGCCCCCTTCAATTTTTAAAAAAGGCCTGTCATATTCGTTTTTTTCGACGTAGAGTGATGAAATTTGGGGAGTGGATACGTTGTGCCAAACTGCTCCAAAAAGTCTCTTGCACCCATATTCCAAACCCAACAGGAAATCAGGTATTATGGATTGAATCTTGCAGAACATGGCATTTTTTGTCAAAAACCTGCGTGCACGTTTGAGACGATTACGCCGAGGCAGTAAGTTAAACGCTCCTCAAAATTGGTCAGATTGTTCATGACACATATGAGATGTTAGGTTATCAAAATGGTGACATTTCATTGACGGCCCTTTCCTGGGCAGGGGAGCAAATGTGTCTTATTTTTGACAATACCATTCAGTAAATGACTACTGTAGTTTTTCAGACTATAAGTCGCGTTTTTTTTCATATTTTGGTTTGGGGTGCGACTTATACTCAGCAGCGACTTATGTGTGAAATTATTAACACATTATGATAAAATTTCCCATGTTATTTTGGTGTTTTGGACAAATGGTTTTGTAAACTTGTTAGCATGCTATAGTTATCTGAATAACTCTTAATAGCTATGGCCACGTTCGCGTTCTGCCTTTGGCAATGTATGTTCAATTGTATAATTGACTTTTTTATATTGAAATGGATGCATTTAGTTTGTGGCGCTTTTACGCCCACCTGGGAGCGCACTCGCACTTCTTTACGTGAAGAAGAGCGCTCGCACACCAGAAGAAGACAGACAGCTACGTAGCTCTGAGTGAGTGAGTGAGTGAGTGAGTGAGTGAGTGAGTGAGTGAGTGAGTGAGTGAGTGAGTGAGTGAGTGAGTGAGTGAGTGAGTGAGTGAGTGAGTGAGTGAGTGAGTGAGTGAGTGAGTGAGTGAGTGAGTGAGTGAGTGAGTGAGTGAGTGAGTGGGCGAGTTAGCGAGAGGGAAAGACGGCTGCGAACCTACGTTCATTGTTTATGCTTGTAAAATATCTCTACAGAGGCAACGCCTGCGTGTATCATCTTTTCTGTTGTTGTTGTGTGTTTTCCACCCGCGAGCGGACACTTACAGCCAGTTGTGTGGTTGTTTGAATGGTGTGCTAATGCTAGCGAACACATGCTAATCTGTTACGTTATTGCTGTAATAGTACCTAATTATCATTTATTTACGTTGATGTGAACCTGTTTGCTAATTGTTTGTAGATTTCCCCCAAAAATGCGACTTATACTCCGGTGCGACCTATATATGTTTTTTTTCTCTTTGTTGGGCATTTTATGGCTTGTGCGACTTATACTCAGGTACGACTTGTAGTCCCAAAAATACGGTAATAACTTCCTGATTGAAGGTGCAATCTTTTTCATATTTGGCATGAATGTGAAGTATTTCAGCCTGCACATGACTTTATTGAAATATTACCCATTACGCATGGCGCCCCCTAGTGGGAACAGGAAACACCCTTTTAATTAAATAGAAAGGCTCCTGCTTCTTTCATTCATTCTCTGGGTCAAAAATCTATTGACCTCAAACCTGAATCAGCGGAGCCTTAAGACATGTGTTCAGGTGCCTGATCAACAATTTTGTTTCGTTAAAAAAGAGGGGTCCAATAGGAAAGTCATAATGAACGTGTTCAGATGCCTAATAATAAATTTTGTTTTGTTAAAGCAGAGGGGTCCGATAGGAAAGTCGTAATGACCGTCGCCATTTTCTCTCCCCACTTATTCCGAACATTCAGACATGCAATATATCTGCCTGGATATCTGTCTGTTGTCGACTGCCACCGCCCCGACCTGCCTGCCCTCCGACTTTGTTTGACGTCCGAGTTGCGCCATACGCGAGGGCCCGTCAGTCCTGCTTGCAGGGCTAGTTAGGGCCCGAGCACTAAGCGTGCGAAGGCCCTATTGTTTTGCAAAGGATTATTATTATTATTATTATTATTATTATTATTATTATTATTAGGGCCCGAGCACTAGACGTGCGAAGGCCCTATTGTAATGCAAAGGATTATTATTATTATTCTTCTTTTTTCATGGCAAATGAAAATGGCCAATTTGGAGGCCTGAACATGCACGAAAAGTCACCAAAATTTGCACATACGTGCAGATTCGCGTAAATTTTGATAATCTTGCGTCGTTTTGAAAAAATGTCAAAAAATGGCTCAGTGGCGCCCCCTTGACCCTTAAAATTTTCAAAAAGGCCTCTCCTCTCAGGTTTTCAACGTAGAGCAATGAAATTTGGGGAGTAGATACCTTATGCCTAACTGTTCAAAAAAGCCTCTTGCACCCATATTCCAAATCCAACAGGAAATCGGGTATTTTGGATTGAATGTGAAATTTTTTCGGTTCACAGTTGGAGTTTACGTTTGGAGGCTTGAACATGCATGAAAACTCACCAAAATTTGCACATACATTCAACTTTGCGTAAATTTTGATAATCTATAAAAAAAATTAACAAAATGGCTCAGTGGCGCCCCCTTGAAATTTTCAAAAAGGCCTTTCCTATTAGGTTTTTTCAACGTAGAACAATGAAATTTAGTGAGTCGATACATTGTACAAAACTGCTCCAAAAAGTCTCTTGCACCCATATTCCAAACCCAACAGGAAGCCGGAAATTTTGGGTCAAATGCGAAATTTTATCGATTTACATTTGAGACCTTGTCGCTGAAGGATAAAGTTGGATCGTCTTCAAAATTGGTCAGACTATTCAGGAGACCTATGAGATCTCAAGTTTTCAAAATGGTGTGTTTTCATTCCAGGGTCTGGCCTGGGCGTGGTCCCAAAGTCGGCCATTTTTAGGCAAAATACCAAATTCAGAAAATGATTAAAAACTCCGTGATCCAACGTTCAATCTTTTTCATTTCTAGCATGTTTATGAGATATCCCAGCCTGAACACGACTGCATTGAAATATTACCCATTAGGCCTGGCGCCCCTAGTGGGAACAGGAAATGGCCTTCTTTACGAGACAGGCTCCTCCTCCAAGGGAAAAAAATCTATTGACCTCAAACCTGTTTCAGGGGAGCCTCAAGACATGTGTTCAGGTCCCTGATGAAAAATATTGAGTTTTCGTTGAAGCGGAGAGGTCCAAACTGGAAGTGAAAATGACCGTCAACAATTTGTCTCGCCAAAAACTTTGAACAGTCATAACTCGGCAGATATGCAACATATCTGCGCCAAACTTTCCGTGTTTGTTGAGAGTCATACCCTAAAGGTTCTTGTAGGGGTCATTTGCATCAACTCTACAGTGCCAACTAGTGGCGACCGAAAGAATTTTTAAAAAAGGCCTTTCCTATTGGGTTTTTTCAACATAGAGCAAGGAAATTTGGGGAGTAGATACCTTATGCAAAACTGCTCCAAAAAGTCTCTTGCACCCATATTCCAAATCCAACAGGAAATCGGGTATTTTTGATCGAATGTGAAATTTTCATGGGTTCACAGTAAGAGTTTACATTTGGAGGCTTGAATATGCATAAAAACTCACCAAAATTTGCACATACATGCGGCTTTGCATAACGTTCGATAATCTTGCAACGTTACGAAAACATGTAACAAAATGGCTCAGTGGCGCCCCCTTGAAATTTTCAAAAAGGCCTCTCCATTTAGGTTTTTTCAACGTAGAGGGATGAAATTCGGAGAGTCGATACCTTGTACAAAACTGCTCCAAAAAGTCTCTTGCATGCGTATTCCAAACCCAACAGGAAATCGGGTATTTTGGATTGAATGTGAAATTTTTATCGATTTACAGTGTGCACATTTTACACCTTGGCACCTAGGGAATTAGTTTGATCATTCTCAAAATTGGCGAGACTGTTCATGAGGCATATGAAATCTTAAGTTATCAAAATGGTGTGTTTTCATTCACGGGCCTGAGCTGGGCGGGGTGCCAAAGTCGGCCATTTTTTCGCCAAAGCACCAAATTCGGAAAATGACTGATAACTCCCTCATACAACGTTCAATCTATTTTAAATCTGGCATGTGTGTGAGATATACCAGCCTGAGCAGGACTGGATTGAAAATTTACCATTTGTGCCTGGCGCCTCCTAGTGGGAACAGGAAAAGCCCTTTTTTTACGGGACACACACCTCCTCTAAAGGGAAAAAAACAATCTACCTCAAACCTGCATAAGGGAAGCCTTAAGACCTGTCTTCAGGTGCCTGATGAAAAATATTGAGGTTTCGTTGAAGCGGAGGGGTCCAAACAGGAAAGTAAAAATGACCGTCAACAATTTGTCTCGCTAAAAACTTTGAACAGTCATAACTCGGCAGATATACAACATATCTGCGACAAACTTCCCGTGCTTGTTGAGAGTCATACCCTGAAGTGCCTTGTAGGGGTCATTTGCATCAACCCTACAGCGCCAACTAGTGGCAATAGAAAGTCACTCATTTTTCCAATACATGTCCAGTTCTTTTCAGTTTGGTCATTGTAGTTTCAAGACCTATTAAAATACTTATTTACGGCCCATGTCCACGTGTCTGTCTGTTGCCGTGACGACCCTTTGTTCGCCATTTAAAGGAAATATTTTTTTTCCAGAGAGTCAGGCAGCTTATAGAGCCACAATATTTGGCACACTTGGTCAAATTGGCCCAGTTAGAAGATTAATTTTGGTTTTGAATAAGGGCTTGGCTGCACAGCTCAGTAGTGGCTCCTTTTTTGTAATACTCTCTCCAATAGGGGTTTTTATCTCTTGGGTGTGGTAATGTAAGAGGCGACTTTCGAGCATGTTAGGTTCTAATGAGATGATTAGAGAGGAGGATCTGCCACCACCCTGACCTGCACACAGTCCGAGTTGCGCTAGATTGCGAGGGCCCGTTCAGTCCTGCTTGCAGGCCTAGTTATTATTATTATTCTTCTTTTTTCAGGGCAAATGAAAATGGCCAATTTGGAGGCCTGAACATGCACGAAAAGTCACCAAAATTTGCACATACGTGCGGCTTTGCGTAAATTTCGATAATCTTGTGTCGTTTTGAAAAAATGTCAAAAAATGGCTCAGTGGCGCCCCCTTTACCCTTAAAATTTTCAAAAAGGCCTCTCCTCTCAGGTTTTCAACGTAGAGCAATGAAATTTGGGGAGTAGATACCTTATGCCTAACTGTTCAAAAAAGCCTCTTGCACCCATATTCCAAATCCAACAGGAAATCGGATATTTTGGATCAAATGTGAAATTTTTATCGGTTCACAGTTGGAGTTTACATTTGGAGGCCTGAACATGCACGAAAACTCACCAAAATTTGCACATACATGCAACTTTGCGTAAATTTTGATAATCTACAAAAAAATTTAACAAAATGGCTCAGTGGCGCCCCCTTGAAATTTTTAAAAAGGCCTTTCCTATTAGGTTTTTTCAACGTAGAACGATGAAATTTGGCGAGTCGATACATTGTGCAAAACTGCTCCAAAAAGTCTCTTGCACCCATATTCCAAACCCAACAGGAAGCCGGAAATTTTGGATCAAATGTGAAATTTTATCGATTTACATTTGAGACCTTGTCGCTGAAGAAAATAGTTGGATCGTCTTCAAAATTGGTCAGACTATTCAGGAGACATATGAGATCTTAAGTTTTGAAAATGGTGAGTTTTCACTCAAGGGTCTGACCTGGGCGTGGTCCCAAAGTCGGCCATTTTTGGGCAAAATACCAAATTCAGAAAATGATTAAAAACTCCGTGATACAACGTTCAATCTTTTTCATTTCTAGCATGTATATGAGATATCCCAGCCTGAACACGACTGCATTGAAATATTACCCATTAGGCCTGGCGCCCCCTAGTGGGAACAGGAAATGGCCTTCTTTACGAGACAGGCTCCTCCTCCAAGGGAAAAAAATCTATTGACCTCAAACCTGTTTCAGGGGAGCCTCAAGACATGTGTTCAGGTCCCTGATGAAAAATATTGAGGTTTCGTTGAAGCGGAGAGGTCCAAACTGGAAGTGAAAATGACCGTCAACAATTTGTCTCGCCAAAAATTTTGAACAGTCATAACTCGGCAGATATGCAACATATCTGCGCCAAACTTTCCGTGTTTGTTGAGAGTCATACCCTGAAGGTTCTTGTAGGGGTCATTTGCATCAACTCTACAGTGCCAACTAGTGGCGACAGAAAGAAGTTTTAAAAAAGGCCTTTCCTATTGGGTTTTTTCAACATAGAGCAAGGAAATTTGGGGAGTAGATACCTTATGCAAAACTGCTCCAAAAAGTCTCTTGCACCCATATTCCAAATCCAACAGGAAATCGGGTATTTTGGATCGAATGTGAAATTTTCATGGGTTCACAGTAAGAGTTTACATTTGGAGGCTTGAATATGCATAAAAACTCACCAAAATTTGCACATACATGCGGCTTTGGATAACGTTCGATAATCTTGCAACGTTACGAAACAATTTAACAAAATGGCTCAGTGGCGCCCCCTTGAAATTTTCAAAAAGGCCTCTCCATTTAGGTTTTTCTAACATAGAGTGATGAAATTTGGAGAGTCAAAACTTTGTGCAAAACTGCTCCAAAAAGTCTCTTGCACACACATTCCAAATCCTACAGGAAATCGGGTATTTTGGATTGAATGTGAACTTTTTATCGATTTACAGTGTGCACATTTTACACCTTGGCACCTAGGGAATTAGTTTGATCATTCTCAAAATTGGTGAGACTGTTCATGAGGCATATGAAATCTTAAGTTATAAAAATGGTGTGTTTTCATTCACGGGCCTGACCTGGGCGGGGCGCCAAATTCTTCCATTTTTTCGCCAAAACACCGAATTCGGAAAATGACTGATAACTCCCTCATACAACGTTCAATCTATTTTAAATCTGGCATGTGTGTGAGGTATACCAGCCTGAGCAGGACTGGATTGAAAATTTACCATTTGTGCCTGGCGCCTCCTAGTGGGAACAGGAAATGCCCTTTTTTACGGGACACACTCCTCCTCTAAAGGGAAAAAATCAATCTACCTCAAACCTGCATAAGGGAAACCTTAAGACCTGTCTTCAGGTGCCTGATGAAAAATATTGAAGTTTCGTTGAAGCGGAGGGGTCCAAACAGGAAAGTGAAAATGACTGTCAACAATTTTTCTCTCCAAAAACTTTGAACAGTCATAACTCGGCAGATATACAAGATATCTGCGCCAAACTTCCCGTGCTTGTTGAGAGTCATACCCTGAAGGGCCTTGTAGGGGTCATTTGCATCAACCCTACAGCGCCAACTAGTGGCGATAGAAAGTCACTCGTTTTTCCAAAACATGTCCAGTTCTTTTCATGTTGGTCATTGTAGTTTCAAGACCTATTAAAATACTTTTTTACGGCCCATGTCCACGTGTCTCTGTCTGTTGCCGTGACGACCCTTTGTTCGCCATTTAAAGGAAATATATTTTTTTCAGAGACTCAGGGAGCTTATAGAGCCACAATAGTTGGCACACTTGGTCGAATTGGCCCAGTTAGAAGATTAATTTGGTTTTGAATAAGGGCTTGGCTGCACAGCTCAGTAGTGGCTCCTTTTTTGTAGTACTCTCTCCAATAGGGGTTTTTATCTCTTGGGTGTGGGAATGTATAGAGGCGACTTTCGAGCTTGTTAGGTTCTAATGAGATGATTAGAGAGGAGGATCTGCCACCACCCTGACCTGCACACAGTCCGAGTTGCGTGACGTCCGAGTTGCGCTAGATTGCGAGGGCCCGTTCAGTCCTGCTTGCAGGCCTAGTTATTATTATTTTTTCATGGCAAATGAAAATGGCCAATTTGAAGGCCTGAACATGCTCAAAAACTCACCAAATTTTGCATATACATCCGGCTTCGCGAAAATTTCGAAAATTTAGCAACGTTTTTTAAAAAAATCAAAAAATGGCTCAGTGGCGCCCCCTTGAAATTTTAAAAATGCCCTTTGCTTTGATGTTTTTCAACGTAGAGCGATGAAATTTGGGGAGTGGATACGTTGTCCAGAGACGCTTCAAAAAGTCTGCAGCACCCATATTCCAAACCCAACAGGAAATGGGATATTTTGGATTGAATGTTGAAAAACATAGCATTTTGGGCGAAAACCAGCATGCACGTTTCAGACCATTGCGCCGAGCCAGTACGTTGGATCTTCCTCAAAATTGGTGTACGTCTTCATGAGACATATGAGATATTAAGTTGTGAAAATGGTGAGTTTTCGTCCACGGGCCTAACCTGGGCGGGGTACCAAAGTCGGGTGTTTTTTTGGCAACGCGCCAATTTCAGTAAATGATTAATAACTTCCTGATACAAGGTCCAATCTTTTTCATATTTGGCATGCGTGTAAGGTGTCTTAACCTGAACACGACTGCATTGAAATATTTTCCATTAGGCCTGGCGCCCCCTTGTGGGAAGAGGAAACACCCATTTTTACGAGAAAGGCTCCTCCTCCTGGTGAAAAACATCAATTGACCTCAAACCTGCATCAGGGGAGCCTTAAGACATGTCTTTAGGTATATGATGAAAAATATTGAGTTTTCGTTGATGTAGCAGTACCCAAACAGGAAAGTGAAAAGACCCTCGGCATTTTGTCACAAAATGGCCAATTTCCAGGTCTGAACATGCTCGAAAACTCACCTAAATTTGCACATACATGCGGCTTCATGTAAATTTCATGAATTTAGCAACATTGCCAAAAGATGTAATAAAATGGCTCAGTGGCGCCCCCTTCAATTTTTAAAAAAGGCCTGTCCTATTAGTTTTTTTCGACGTAGAGTGATGAAATTTGGGGAGTGGATACGTTGTGCAAAACTGCTCCAAAAAGTCTCTTGCACCCATATTCCAAACCCAACAGGAAATCGGGTATTAGGGATTGAATCTTGCACAACATGGCATTTTTGTCTAAAACCAGCATGCACGTTTGACACCATTACGCCGAGGCAGTAAGTTGAATGCTCCTCAAAATTGGTCAGACTATTATTGACACATATGAGATGTTAGGTTATCAAAATGGTGACATTTCATTCACGGCCCTTTCCTGGCCAGGGGAGCAAATGTGTCTTATTTTTGACAATACAATTCAGTAAATGACTATAAGTCGCGGTTTTTTTCATATTTTGCTTTGGGGTGCGACTTATACTCAGCAGCGACTTATGTGTCAAATTATTAACACATTATGATAAAATTTCCCATGTTATTTTGGTGTTTTGGACTAATGGTTTTGTAAACTTGTTAGCATGCTATAGTTATCTGAATAACTCTTAATAGCTATGGCCACGTTCGCGTTCTGCCTTTGGCAATGTATGTTCAATTGTATAATTGACTTTTTTAAATTGAAATGGATGCATTTAGTTTGTGGCGCTTTCACGCCCACCTGGGAGCGCACTCGCACTTGTTTACGTGAAGAAGAGCGCTCGCACACCAGAAGAAGACAGACAGCTACGTAGCTCTGAGTGAGTGAGTGAGTGAGTGAGTGAGTGAGTGAGTGAGTGAGTGAGTGAGTGAGTGAGTGAGTGAGTGAGTGAGTGAGTGAGTGAGTGAGTGAGTGAGTGAGTGAGTGAGTGAGTGAGTGAGTGAGTGAGTGGGCGAGTTAGCGAGAGGGAAAGACGGCTGCGAAGCTACGTTCATTGTTTATGCTTTTAAAATATCTCTACAGAGGCAACGCCTGCGTGTATCATCTTTTCTGTTGTTGTTGTGTCTTTTCCACCCGCGAGCGGACACTTACAGCCAGTTGTGTGGTTGTTTGAATGGTGTGCTAATGCTAGCGAACGCATGCTAATCTGTTATGTTATTGCTGCAATAGTACCTAATTATCATTTATTTACGTTGATGTGAACCTGTTTGCTATCGAGGACCAAATTGATTCAACAAATTATGCGGACGTCCAGCATTGTCTTTTTGGAGTTCGCTGTATATAGCCAGGACCGAGCGGTAGCGTCCTGGTGAGGACAGTTTATTCGCATTTCGTTGTTTATGCACTGTACACTGTAGATTTATTCAGCATGTTGTTCTCTATTGTATTTTTATATTAAACTGCCTTTCAAGATGACATATCTGTTCTATGTGTTGGATTTTATCAAGTAAATTTCCCCCAAAATTGCGACTTATACTCCGGTAAGACTTATATATGTTTTTTTTCTCTTTGTTGGGCATTTTCTGGCTTGTGCGACTTATATATACTCAGGTGCGACTTGTAGTCCGAAAAATACGGTAATAACTTCCTGATTGAAGGTGCAATCTTTTTCATATTTGGCATGAATGTGAAGTATTTCAGCCTGCACATGACTTTATTGAAATATTACTCATTACGCCTGGCGCCCCCTAGTGGGAACAGGAAACACACTTTTAATTAAATAGAAAGGCTCCTGCTTCTCAGGGTCAAAAATCAATTGACCTCAAACCTGAATCAGCGGAGCCTTAAGACATGTGTTCAGGTGCCTGATCAACAATTTTGTTTCGTTAAAGCAGAGGGGTCCAAAAGGAAAGTCATAATGACCGTGTTCAGGTGCCTAATAAACAATTTTGTTTTGTTAAAGCAGAAGGGTCCCATAGGAAAGTCATAATGACCGTCGCCATTTTCTCTCCCCACTAATTCTGAACATTCAGACATGCAATATATCTGCCTGGATATCTGTCTGTTGTCGACTGCCACCGCCCCGACCTGCCTGCCCTTCGACTTTGTTTGACGTCCGAGTTGCGCCATACGCGAGGGCCCGTTCAGTCCTGCTTGCAGGGCTAGTTATTATTATTCTTTTTTCATGGCAAATGAAAATGGCCAATTTGGAGGCCTGAACATGCACGAAAAGTCACCAAAATTTGCACATACGTGCGGCTTTGCGTAAATTTCGATAATCTTGTGTCGTTTTGAAAAAATGTCAAAAAATGGCTCAGTGGCGCCCCCTTGACCCTTAAAATTTTCAAAAAGGCCTCTCCTCTCAGGTTTTCAACGTAGAGCAATGAAATTTGGGGAGTAGATACCTTATGCCTAACTGTTCAAAAAAGCCTCTTGCACCCATATTCCAAATCCAACAGGAAATCGGATATTTTGGATCAAATGTGAAATTTTTATCGGTTCACAGTTGGAGTTTACATTTGGAGGCCTGAACATACACGAAAACTCACCAAAATTTGCACATACATGCAACTTTGCGTAAATTTTGATAATCTACAAAAAAATTTAACAAAATGGCTCAGTGGCGCCCCCTTGAAATTTTCAAAAAGGCCTTTCCTATTTGGTTTTTTCAACGTAGAACGATGAAATTTGGTGAGTCGATACATTGTGCAAAACTGCTCCAAAAAGTCTCTTGCACCCATATTCCAAACCCAACAGGAAGCCGGAAATTTTGGATCAAATGTGAAATTTTATCGATTTACATTTGAGACCTTGTCGCTGAAGAAAATAGTTGGATCGTCTTCAAAATTGGTCAGACTATTCAGGAGACATATGAGATCTTAAGTTTTCAAAATGGTGAGTTTTCACTCAAGGGTCTGACCTGGGCGTGGTCCCAAAGTCGGCCATTTTTGGGCAAAATACCAAATTCAGAAAATGATTAAAAACTCCGTGATACAACGTTCAATCTTTTTCATTTCTAGCATGTATATGAGATATCCCAGCCTGAACACGACTGCATTGAAATATTACCCATTAGGCCTGGCGCCCCCTAGTGGGAACAGGAAATGGCCTTCTTTACGAGACAGGCTCCTCCTCCAAGGGAAAAAAATCTATTGACCTCAAACCTGTTTCAGGGGAGCCTCAAGACATGTGTTCAGGTCCCTGATGAAAAATATTGAGGTTTCGTTGAAGCGGAGAGGTCCAAACTGGAAGTGAAAATGACCGTCAACAATTTGTCTCGCCAAAAATTTTGAACAGTCATAACTCGGCAGATATGCAACATATGTGCGCCAAACTTTCCGTGTTTGTTGAGAGTCATACCCTGAAGGTTCTTGTAGGGGTCATTTGCATCAACTCTACAGTGCCAACTAGTGGCGACAGAAAGAAGTTTTAAAAAAGGCCTTTCCTATTGGGTTTTTTCAACATAGAGCAAGGAAATTTGGGGAGTAGATACCTTATGCAAAACTGCTCCAAAAAGTCTCTTGCACCCATATTCCAAATCCAACAGGAAATCGGGTATTTTGGATCGAATGTGAAATTTTCATGGGTTCACAGTAAGAGTTTACATTTGGAGGCTTGAATATGCATAAAAACTCACCAAAATTTGCACATACATGCGGCTTTGGATAACGTTCGATAATCTTGCAACGTTACGAAACAATTTAACAAAATGGCTCAGTGGCGCCCCCTTGAAATTTTCAAAAAGGCCTCTCCATTTAGGTTTTTCTAACATAGAGTGATGAAATTTGGAAAGTCAAAACTTTGTGCAAAACTGCTCCAAAAAGTCTCTTGCACACACATTCCAAATCCTACAGGAAATCGGGTATTTTGGATTGAATGTGAACTTTTTATCGATTTACAGTGTGCACATTTTACACCTTGGCACCTAGGGAATTAGTTTGATCATTCTCAAAATTGGTGAGACTGTTCATGAGGCATATGAAATCTTAAGTTATAAAAATGGTGTGTTTTCATTCACGGGCCTGACCTGGGCGGGGCGCCAAATTCTTCCATTTTTTCGCCAAAACACCGAATTCGGAAAATGACTGATAACTCCCTCATACAATGTTCAATCTATTTTAAATCTGCCATGTGTGTGAGGTATACCAGCCTGAGCAGGACTGGATTGAAAATTTACCATTTGTGCCTGGCGCCTCCTAGTGGGAACAGGAAATGCCCTTTTTTACGGGACACACTCCTCCTCTAAAGGGAAAAAATCAATCTACCTCAAACCTGCATAAGGGAAACCTTAAGACCTGTCTTCAGGTGCCTGATGACAAAAATTGAAGTTTTGTTGAAGCGGAGGGGTCCAAACAGTAAAGTGAAAATGACTGTCAACAATTTTTCTCTCCAAAAACTTTGAACAGTCATAACTCGGCAGATATACAAGATATCTGCGCCAAACTTCCCGTGCTTGTTGAGAGTCATACCCTGAAGGGCCTTGTAGGGGTCATTTGCATCAACCCTACAGCGCCAACTAGTGGCGATAGAAAGTCACTCGTTTTTCCAAAACATGTCCAGTTCTTTTCATGTTGGTCATTGTAGTTTCAAGACCTATTAAAATACTTTTTTACGGCCCATGTCCACGTGTCTCTGTCTGTTGCCGTGACGACCCTTTGTTCGCCATTTAAAGGAAATATTTTTTTTCAGAGACTCAGGGAGCTTATAGAGCCACAATAGTTGGCACACTTGGTCGAATTGGCCCAGTTAGAAGATTAATTTTGGTTTTGAATAAGGGCTTGGCTGCACAGCTCAGTAGTGGCTCCTTTTTTGTAGTACTCTCTCCAATAGGGGTTTTTATCTCTTGGGTGTGGGAATGTAAATAGGCGACTTTCGAGCATGTTAGGTTCTAATGAGATGATTAGAGAGGAGGATCTCCCACCACCCTGACCTGCACACAGTCCGAGTTGCGTGACGTCCGATTTGCGCTAGATTGCGAGGGCCCGTTCAGTCCTGCTTGCAGGCCTAGTTGCAATTTTGTTGTTTTATCACAATAGATTGGTTTATTTACATTTAAAAAACCAGAAGCCATTCATTTACGAATGTAATTGCACTTTAGTTTACATATTTAAATGTTCAGATATTAAGATTTGAATGAGGCAAAATAACATGCCTTTTCTCTCAAATATATTGTTATAATAATTTGTTTCAGGTGTACTGTAATTATTTTCTGAATGAAAAATTAATTTGGTGCTCAAAAAGTAATTTTTTCAAACTGAGTCTTTAAAAAAGACGGGGGTCGTCTTATAATCAGGGCCATCTTATATTCGGGCCAATACGGTATTTGACATAGAGCGCTATGAGATTTAAACCTCTCTCCCAGTTTTATTTGGCACTGATTGATCACAGAACACCGGGGATATGATCCTTTTAATTTCATAACAGTAACTAAGAAGAAACTATTCACTATTCAAACTAGAAAATATTCTCTCCACTAGAGGGCACTCATGCTCTTTGGACGAATAATGCATCATTTCTGTCCTTTTTTTGTCTTTTACCGGAATTCAATGATTTAAAAAAAAAAAAAAAAAAATTATTTCTTTGACTTAATGTGGTTATGCAGTATCATTATAACAACAGTTCATATAGATAAATTAGTGCTGAGAAAAAATACCATTGTTTAAAAAAAAAAGAATCTAACATAAATAAGCAGTTATGCACATGTTACTCATTATTTGAGTATTCGTTTCGCTGAATACTTTTTTACTTGTACTTGAGTACATTTTTTTGGATGACTAGTTTTACTTGACAATAATATTTTGAAGTAACGCTACTCCTACTTAAGTAAAATTTTTGGCGACTCTACCAACCTTCTGCTTGCAAAGCACCGTACCAGTAGTTGTTCGTTCGACAAATAAGATACTATTTTCGAGTTTCATTATAACACAGGCCAAAGAGCCTCCTTTGAAAGCTCAGTAAAGGACGCGCACTTTTGTTACAGAATATGGGACAATTTCGTTTTTATAGGGACAGTTGGCAACTGCTATAGGTTGTGCAATGTTTTCTCTGAAAATGGCAAGAGCGTAATCAGGCAGAGGACGGTAAAAGTGCTTGTGTAACTTAAAAAGTGGCATAGATTGTAATTTGTACATTGATGTAGCTACAGGATGGGGGTCCTTCAGTTATATTCAAAAACACTCTCACTTTCACTTACTCTCTAAACTACCTCCAAACTATCCAAACTCTCACCTGATCACAACTCTAATTCGAACACCCACATTTTGAATGTAGTCTGAGGTGTTCCCATACTGTAGCTAGCTGTCAAACCGCGCGCTAAAATTTAAACCACTTCCTGAAACTTCTGCAAAGTTGGCCCCCCGTCAGACGCAAATTAATTTTTTTTTAAATGATGTAATTCGTTTGTGCTAGGTTTTGTTGTTTGTGCTGGAAAAAAGTTTGGTTTGTACTGTTTTTGAGTTTGGTTTGTGCCGTTTTTGACATATTAACAATTCTTTTATATTTCTTTATCTGAGCTCAACCACTCCCCAATTTTGATTAAAAATGGCCAAAAATTGTGTGAATCGTTTGTGCTATGTTTGTGCTGGTTTGTGCTGTAAGATATTAATTTCGAGTGATGACATCTTGCAGCCTCCAATTTTTTGCAAAATGGACCCAAAATGTTGCCATTCGTTTATGCTTGTTTGTGCTGTAAAAAAAATAGTTTGTGCTGCTATTGTTTTATAGATATGTAGATATTAATTTGGAGTGATGACATCACTTGCAGCTTTTCCATATCCAACTCCCGCGGCTGACGCAGAGTATCAGCTCTCTCAATAACAGAGGGGTGTCCCAACAAATGGCAACCCTTCAGGTCCATTTTTCAATAAATGGGGGACTTGAGATATTAATTTCAAGTGATGACGTGACTTGCAGCCTCTCATTTACTGCAAAATGGATCCGAAGGGGTACCATTCGTAGGTGCTACATTTGCGCTAGTTGTTGGAACACCCATCTGTTATTGAGAGGGTTGGTACGCTACGTCAGCCGTGACAGAGGGGCTGCGATTGAAGTCATCACTCGAAATTCATTCATTTTCCATGCCGCTTATTCCTCACGAGGGTCGCGGAGGTGCTGGAGCCAATCCCAGCTAACTTCGGGCAGTAGGCAGGGGACACCCTGAACTGGTTGCCAGCCAATCGCAGGGCACAAGGAGACACACAACCATTCACGCACACACTCACACCTATGGACAATTAAGAGTGTTCAATCAGCCTACCATGCATTTTTTTGGGATGTGGGAGGAAACCGGAGTTCCCGGAGGAAACCCACGCAGGCACGGGGAGAACATGCAAACTCCACACAGGAAGGCCGAAGCCCGGGTTTGAACCCTAGATCTCAGAACTGTGAGGCAGACGTGCTAACCACTCAGCCACCGTGCCGCCTTCACTCGAAATTGATATCTTAATATCTATAAAACAATAGCAGCACAAATGAAAATTTACAGCACAAACAACCACAAACGTAGCATAAATGAATGACACCATTTCGGGTCCATTTAGCAATAAATGGGGGGCTGCGTGATGTCATCACTCAAAATGTATATGCCCATCTCACTTTTGGGCCGGATAGCAACAGTCAAACTAAAGTATTACCACAAATAAACTATTTGTTCTCAATGATCCCCTTTAAACTCACTCAAAAATGGTTTCAAGACCTAGACTCAGCCGTCACAAAATTCTACTTTAAAAACAAGAAAAACAGAATTAGCCTTGCCAAATTGCAAAGAAATAAACCAGAGGGGGGTCTAGAGGCCCCTAATTTCCAACACTATTATATAGCAAATCAAACACAATATCTTGTTAGGTGGTTATATCTTAACACTGAACAACAGTCATGGCTAGAATTAGAGCAAACAGACTGCAACCAAATACAATTGGCAAACCTCCCCTTTATTAGTTCTAGTATCAAGCACCATAGCTGCTTCAAAAACCCAATGATAGCATGTACCTTGAAAGCCTGGTGGAGAGGTATGGAAATTACGCAATCACAACAAGCCCCGTGTAAATTCTCACCAATCTGGCACAACCCAGACTTTGGAGTTAATAAAATTCCTATTTATTTCAGCACATGGGATGATACGGGAATAAACCAGTTACAGCATTTGTTTAAAGATAATACATTCATGTCATATGAAAAAATATTACAAGATTTCCAGATCAAAGGGGTCAATTTCCTTCAATACAATAAAATCAGGGCAGCCATCAGAAGCAAATTTCCATCACTAACGGGTACGTTAGACCCACCACCTTTCGTAAATAAAATAATAAATATACATCCTCAACAAAAAAAAAAACTTTCAAAAGTATATAAAGCCCTCTCATGTAACAACTCTACTTGCCTACCAATCGAAAAATGGAATAACGAACTTTCGGTAACATTAGATAATAACTATTGGTCCAACATCTGTAAAAATGCATTTAAAATGACAAAGAATAACAACCTTCAGCTTATACAGTTCAAAATACTGCACAGATGGCATATTACTCAATCTAAAATGCATAAAATGGGGTTCTCCCAATCCGATAAATGTACAAGCTGCAACGAAGATACTTCAGATACATACTTTCATGCTCTTTGGCAATGTAAACCAATACAAGATTTCTGGGCACAGGTAACGAAGAAACTCTCTTTCCTATTGAACTGCAGGATTCCATTGTCTCCAACTCTTTGTCTGCTTGGCGATCTGAATACAGTGAATATCTCTATCCATCAAACCCGTCCACTACTAGCAAGTCTAACGATAGCCAAAAAAACAATATTGTTGAATTGGAAAAACAAACAAAACATTAGCATTAACCAATGGCTAAATCTAATCATTGAATATATAACATGAGAGAAAATATCTGCCAAACAGACAAATAAAATGGACAAATACGAACAACAGTGGGAAACGGTCGCAAGAATGATGAACATAGAATAAGGATTCTCTCTCACCTGCGAAGGAATGCCACAAAAATAATAAAAATGTATACATAAATTGATGTATGCGGGGTGTCCAGGGAAGTTGTAAGCATCCTTCTGCAGCTGGAAACTGGACATGTTTAAATCCGAACTGTTTTATACACTCCCAACAGCATGTAATAAATAATTTTTCTTCCTTCACAGTTTAGTCGGTCAATGGGCTTATTTTACAAGGATACTCATAGACAATTTGGTTTCCAGCTACTGGGGAACATATGCAACTTTTCTTGGAACACCCTATATATTACTTATCAGACTTGGAACAATTAAGGAACTATGCGTAAATAATACACTTCACTGGTCCTTGGCATACATCTAATGGTGTTTGATAAACCTCTTCTTCTGTCAGCTTTACAGGTGGAGTTTGTTGGCGTCATGCCCTGGGCCGTCCCGCCGCCGGTCTTGGCCCCCGGGATTTTCGGCCGGGGCTTGTCTGGTTGCGTCTGGCTGTGCGGGGGGTCCCGTCGGGCGCGCGCTGGTGTCGTGGGCGGGTGGGGCGGCCCTTCCCCGGCCGGCCGGGGTGGGGTGGAGTTGGGGTGGGGGCCGGGGGGTGTATGCGGCAGCCATGGTTCCCTCCCAGGTCCGCCCGGCCGGAGCCGCGTCTCCCTGTACCGGGTGTGCCCTCTGGTGCCATACCGCGCGCCCCTCTTGGCCCGGGGGTGGGTTGTGGGGGTGCGCTTCCCTCCCCTTGGTCTGTTTCCGGCCCTGTCCGCCTCCCTGGGCCGCGGCGGGGCCTCTTGGGGCCCACGGGGCCTAGGGTGAGGCTTGCTGTCCCTTGCCGGTGGGGTGGACGCCCCCTGGTTTCCGGCGCTTGGTGTGGCGCCAGCTCGGGGTGCGGGGTGGGTGCTCGGTGGGTGGGCGGTCGCGGAGGCGCCGTGGGTGGTCTGGGGCGGGGATTGATCGGGGCCCTGACGCTTCTTCCGCCCTGGGGCCGGTGGTTCTGGTGGACGGGGCCACGCCCGTGGGAGCCTGCCTCTTAACTCACGCACTGTAAATATTTTTCACCCTGGCACTTACATGCTCATACATTTCTCCGGGGAGAGTACGGACGGGGCTTTACAGTCCCAGCCCGACTCCCCCCTGTTTTTAATGCACCACACACCAAGGTTGTGGGATGGTTGGGACCTGTTGGGGGCGGGGGGGGGCTCACGGCTGCCTCCTCACCACAGGCCCCGCCATCCCTGCACCTTTTTTAAATGCACCACACACATCATACTCCACAGGAGAGCTCCGGCAAAGGGCGGAGGGACGGGCGGCTGGGCAGAAACTCCATGCTGCGGTCCCACTGCCCCAAGCCAAGCTCTCCTATTTTAATGCATACATTGCACTACCCTCCCCTCACACCCCCATCACGGTGCTGGGTGATGGCTGCCAGTCGGGAACCTGGCAGCCACAGTAATAGGGTGGTAGGTGGGTCCCACACTTTTTCTATATGGCGTGGCTCCCGGGGTGTGGCCTCCCCTCTGCCTCGGCTGCCGGCCGCGGGAGTGGGTTGGGGGGTCGGGTCTCCGATCTTGCATCGCCCCGTGGCAGTTCCTGGGCGTTCTCCTGCCTCCGCCTTCCCCTCTCTTCTCTGGCTGGCCATCCGCCCTGCGCTCCGTCGCGGGTCGCTGGCTGGGCGCCGGTGTATCAGCGGGATGTCGCCTGCACCGGCGGTGGACCCTGCCTTGCCTGGGGCTTGGTGGACCGCTGGGGGTCCCGTGGCGTGGCGTGCCGTGCCGGTTGGGGGGCTGTGGCTGTGGCTCGTGGCCCGGGTGGGCGGGCGGGGGTGGGTGTAGGCGTGGGGTTGATGATGCGTCCCCTCCTGCCATCCCTGAAGGCCGGTTGATGGGCGCGCGGGTGGCCCGGGGGACCACCCTGGGTCCCGGGGGGGGGGAGATGGCTCCTTTGCTGGGCGGCGGGAGGAGGGATGAGCTGTGCAAAACTGTTCAGAATCCGGGCACTTAGACTTCCATTCTCTGTGTCAAACAGCTGAACAGGACAGGTTTAAAAAAAAAAAAAAAATGTATATGTCAATATCTCAAAAACGATAGCTGTACAAACAAAAGTTTTTACAGCACAAACGAAGCATGGACGATTTACACCATTTATAGCCATTTTTAATCAAAATAGGGGGGCATTTGCCTTTGTAGTTTTTCTCCAAAAAGTTGCCTGTTTCTCTGTGTTTTCACAAAGGCGGACAGAATAGTCCATTGACTTATTTTGCGGTTTTGTTTTGTTTGAAGATGGCGTTTAAGCTAGCTTGGCAACATGGCGCTGTCGGATAGCTTCTCTCCAAACACCAGACATAATGAGGTAGGTTTCGTCTCATCCCTAGTGAAAGCAAATTCGAACGAAACAAAAAGCTTTCATTGTATTGCCTTGCCTTTGAGGTCTACGTCTTCGCCTTTTTTTTTTTTTTTTAACCACCACTTATTCTAGGAGCTTCATCTGGGTCAGAATCTTGTCCAGGGCTGAGTTTGGATTTTGAAGTTTTTAAAAACTTGTCTGTGACTGCCATCGTGACCTTTCAGCTACTCCTTCCTTCCGACTGCAACTCCGCCTGACGGCGACCATGTGTTGTTAACAAGGCACTACCATTTATTGGCGCAGACATGCAACTGCATAGTAACGACAGAAGTGAAGCTGAGCAAAGGCATGGGTTTGGTCTCAACATTGGTAGGGACAATATAACAACATAACCTGCATGTACACTTTTTGCTGGGACGGAACAATAATAAGACAAAGCGAAAGCATGTGCGTCGCCAGACATATTTCACTAAGGCAGTACCCACCAGGTGGGCGCAGAGTGATGCTGGGGTGGCGCATGTGACCTTGGGGAACATACTCTTTTGCAGTACTAGAATAAAGTGTAATTGCACATCCACTCAGTGGGTGGCAGTGCCGCTCTTATTTTCAGCGTGTGCGCAATATTTTTTTAACCAAACAAGAGCACACAGCAAAGAGCACTGGAAATATGAAAAGCCAAGACAAAGAAATATGACGAAGCGTATGTAGCATTTGGCTTTGACTTTTAGTATAGTGGGAGACGAGGAAAGACCAGTCCTTTTACTTTGTCTAAAAATGTTTGCAGCGGACAGCAGGAATTTTTTTTTTCAGCGAAAACGTGCCGATATTGCTAACAATGCTCCCGTTTTGTCAGTGTTACATCAGTAAACCAGCGAGCACTGTCATATAATTATTCAAGGTGGCATACCAAGTTGCTGAGTGCAAAATAACTCCACAACATAGGAAAAGAGCTGATACTGCCAGCAGCAAAAATAAACTGTCCCTCTGTCCAATGACACTGTCGTTTTTGTTCTATTAATTTTTGTTTTTTCGGTCTAATTGTTTGGCATATTGTCCACGTGAGTTAATGTTGCAAATCAATTTGAATTCATTATTATTTATTGACTTCTTTAAATTGGATTTTTCAGTGTCAAACAGTGAAAAAAATCTTGAGTGTATTTTTACAGTATGGATGAGTATTTTTTTCTTTTTTTTAACTTTATTGCAAGTTGATCTAAATTATTTTTTTCTTTAATATTAAAAAGAACAAAATGTTATGCAGAGGAGTATTTTATATACAAATGATACTACAGTATATTTACAGTGGCGGCAGAGAGTTGGGGGGGGGGCGCGGAATGTTTATGTCCTCCTGGGGGGTGACAAAACAGAAAATAATTGAGAAGCACTGCACTAAGGCATGTGCAGTGATCTGCAGTGCCCTAGTATAAATGTCACTGGTAAAAAAGTGACTATAGTATTTTGAGTGAGTATAAAGTATTTTGGCACAGCATAACTGTGTCAAAAGCGGTTTTCTTTGCATTTCAGAGGTTTGAAAGCCCCCCCCCCCCCCCCACACACACACACACACACCTCAAAAAAAAAAAAATTTTTTTAAAACCTCTGGCTCCATGGCAACCTTTAAAGCAGTAATGTGAAGTAATTTCTTCACATGTCAAATAGGGTCACAAGTAAAGTAATTAAACATTGTCCAACAAATAAAGCATGAAAAAATAATTTATATGTTGTATATTTGACAAAATAATCGCGTTTCCGAAGTTCGAGCCTGAAAGGGGACGAACCCAGAAGCGATACGTCACACCGGGAAAGCGATGGCAGCTCCATACATACGGCCGCCATACAAAGCCCTTCAAACAATGATTCAAACAGCGATATAAGCGATAGATCGAGCGCAAGGGAGGAGATCCAAGTTTTTGAAGAGTTGGAGGAAGAAGAGGAGCTCGGAATTTTATGTTGGACCTAACATATATTAGCCAGACACTAATCAGGATGCAAACAATGTGCCTAGACTACCTGACATGGAAGGGATACAAGACCCATCGAGATTACAAGATTGGTAAGATATAGGCTGTTATTATTTTCATGATTTGAAGATGCAGGCATTTGCGCATAGTTTTATGTTTTTGTCTATCTGATGACATTGTTAAAAAAAAATAATAATCAGACTTCATGTTCATTTTGGCAGATTCGGCAGCTCTCGTGCATATAAAATAATAATATAAAAACGTTGGGGGGAAAGAAGGAGATGAGTCGTTGTTATATCTTGACCGAGTGACCCACACGACACCTTTATTGGCTTTTACAACTTTACTCAACGTCTTGCCAAGTGACTCTGAACAACAACAACTTTTCTCTCTTTTAGTCAAGGAGTAAGGCACAAACAATAACACATCTAAATGACATGCGTACCCTCTACTGGTGAACTCCCGTATTACAACTAACACAACAATATCCACTATATCACAGTCGTCGATGGCTTTCTCCACTTTATTGTGGCAACAATAAGAAAACAAAATAATAGCAGACTGCCGCCACATTCGACCGCGAAGTTTTGCTTCTCGCTGATCTCCTCCTCGCCTCCTACTCCAGCGTCTCTTAAACGTATCGTGCATAGTGTCTTGTTATGAGCTTTTTGTTTACAAATGTATCGAACACACGACGTGCTGACAACCTTGTTTCTTTATTAACACATGGAGCAGTTCTTTTGGAAAAGTAAGAACACAGCTCGGCACAGCTCTCGGCAGGAAGTGGCGTCTAATGGCGTGAGGAAATGCAGTTTTTTCACACAAGCGAACAGATTACAAAGCACCACTTCAGTGTTGTCCCAAGACTACATATCCCATGATTCACTGCGTGACCTGCGTGCTCGCTGATTCGTTGCGAGATTGACTCAATGCGAACACGCTAAATTGTCACCTGTCAGCGGCTCTTGCGAAACAAACTAGAAGGCTATCAAACGATCACCGTGAAAGAAACGCCGAACCGTACAAATGCAATGCAATGCTAGAAGCATGAAGGTGGAAATACATAATACAAATACAAATAAATGTGCACAAACTCACCGGCGGTGTGTGTCTCTTACTGCAACGTGACCGAGAATTACCGCGACGCCGACCCGCTTATGTGCACATCCACACCCCTTTCCCGATTGACAGTGGATTAACCCTTTCGGACAAGATCGTAGATGACGCACAATTTAAACACGCTTAACCTAGCGAACGCAACAACAACTATGATCGGGGATTGCCACGAGTTAACTTTCGGCTAACGTCGCTAGCTTATACTGTTCATTCCACAACAGTTGGCAGCTCTGCTTTGACAAAGTCATCAGTCATCTATCCAAAAATCACACTTACTTTTTGGCAAATCCTTGATCATAAGCAGACCGGTTAAGGAAGCAGGCATCTTCGAAGTGTTTGCAGCAGAGAACACTACTCGATGATGGCGTGAAATTCATTCGCTTCGTGCGAACGAAAGATGTCCATTTACGTGCCCTGCTATCCTTTGGCCACTCATACAACTTTTCGTTTGAGTGAGAACAAAACATTGCCACACACCGCCATGGCATCTTACCGAGAAGCAATGCAACAAACAATACTGTTCTATGGCGGACTTCCCTCGCACTTCCCGGTGTTACGTAATTTCCGAAGATTGCCGAAGAAAGAATTGTCGTTGTCATGGGCGTTGCTATGGGTTAAACAAAGAATCTGGAAGGGTTGCGTTAAAAAAAAAAAAAGAAAATATGCTTATAACTGTTTAGCCATTGATATTATTCAAAAACATGGTTGCCCAACCTTACTTCACATTCAGCTTTAATGTCAGGGAGTTCCGGCAACATATTCTAGCCGTTCTCACCCTTGGGTATAGCTGAGATTAAATTCTCTCAAACGTGTTTTTTTTCTGAAAATAAACTGAAATTTAAAAGTGTCCAAAGATTAAATGATTGATCATTATTAATCACCTCTAAACCTTGATCATTTCAGGAAGTCACGTTAACATGCCACAGAGTTAGTGAAGTAAATTGTATTCTTCAGCCACCAGTATCACCACATCGTACCCCAGTAGTTTAGCCCTTCCAAAGGTCAGAAGCTGGACTCGCCTTTGGTCGTTTATCCTTGTTTTTAGTACGACAGCCTTTGAGGTGGATTTACAAGAGCTGAAAGGTGTCTACATGAGAAAAAAAAAATCAGATTTAAGCCACCATTTAAGATAATGTTGCATGTTATTCAGTGGCTCCTTTAAATTTGAAGAAGACAGGTTTGCTTTTATTGTGGGAGAGCTCTAAAATCTATAATACGTAGGTGTACTCTTCACAGTATCTTCACTAATGTTTGAGAATTACTTGGTAATGCGTCGTGAAAGAACATAGCCTGGAGTGCTCAATGAGCATTCTTCAGAGATAAAGGCAATTAGAGCAAAAAGAGATTTTAACATTTCAAAGAGAGTGCATGGTCGTTTTGTTGTCAGTCATGTGAACATAACATTTTACTGAAAAAGAAAAAAAAAAATACCGATTGGACACCAGAGCACGGAAAATATAGATAGCCACTAATGCAGTTTCAAATAATTGTTTTTCTTTCCTCACTAAAAACTGAGGGGAAAATGTTTGTATTCATCACTGCAGCCAGGCTGACAAAGTGTTTCATTGCCATCGATCCATATTTTCCTTCTTACTCCGACATCATGGGCGAATCAATATAATGTTGTCAAGTGAAGCCAGCTATCATTGAGTACTTGGCCAGCCCTGATTTAGTGGCTTTTTTGTTTTTGTTTGTCCAGTGACTGACAGCCAATATTAATTGAACACAGTAAAAACTCACATGAATTACAAAAAAAAAAAAAAAAAAGATACCATTGTTAAAAATGAATATTTTAATGATAAAAATGTGTAACATACCGACAGATATTTATGATGATTTTATAAAAGCCAGCATGGGGGACTTTTTCCAGCACTGACGTTGAGTTCGCTGTCCAGGAGAGGTCCTACGCTCTGCGAGGAATTTAAAAGAGGAGACTCACTGAATAATACAGTCTGTGTTTGACGGAAAGGGGAGCTGGTTTCCCTCTCTAGCTTGGTGAAGTCTATTACCAACTCTTTTGTTTTATTGGTGTCAAGCAGTACATTTTGATTGGAACGCCGCCATGCCAGCTTTTGACCTCCCGGTGTGCTGTCTACTCTCTTCTGTTAATAAGGTCAATGACTATAAGGTCATTTTTAGCATGGTAATTGTAATATTACATACTAAAAGTGTAACGGTATTTGTATTCGTCATTTAACATCACTTTACATGCATCACGTGTTGGTGCGATTCATTATGTAAGAAAAATCCAAAATGAAAGCCACTCCAGAACGAATTCCTTATCTTGAGGTACTACTGTATTGCATAAAATGGTGAATGAAATCGACACATAAGTTACAATGAATCAATCTACCTAAATATTTTAATAAAAGTACAAATGTCAAACAAACAAAATATGAACACGAGCCAATAGCTAAATCTAATCATTGAACATATAGCATTGGAGAAAATATCTGTAAAACACAAATAAATTAGACAGCTATGAACAACGATGGCAAACAGTTTCTAGAATGCTGAACATAGAATAAGGATTCTCTCTTGCCTGCAAAGGAATGCCGTTACATCAATATAAATGTATACATTGATACACAGTGGTATGAAAAAGTATCTGAACCTTTTGGAATTTCTCACATTTCTGCATAAAATCACCATCAAATGTGATCTGATCTTTGTCAAAATCACACAGATGAAAAAAAAAGTATCTGCTTTAACTAAAACCACGCAAACATTTATAGGTTTTCATATTTTAATGAGGATTGTATGCAAACAATGACAGAAGGGGTAAAAAATAAGTGAACCGTTAAAATTAATATTTTGTGGCCCCCCTTTTGGCAGGAATAACTTCAACCAGATAGTTCCAGTAGCTGCAGATCAGTCTGGCACATCGATAAGGACTAATCTTAGCTCATTCCTCTCTACAAAACTGCTGTAATTCAGTCAGATTCCTGGGATGTATGGCATGAATCTCTGTCTTTAGGTCATGCCACAGCATTTCAATGGCGTACAAGTGTGGAATTTGACTTGGCTACGTCAGAACGTGTATTTTGTTCTTTTGAAACCATTATGAAGTTGAGTGGGTGGTAGCGCGTCCCCTCATCCCATCCCTGAAGGCCGGTTGATGGGAGCACGGATGGTCCAGGGATCACCCTGGATCCCGGGATGACGGCGGAGGTTTGGCTATGTAAGGACCGTAGGCATTTCCACTCATCTGCAGGACTATCACATGTCTAATATGATTCATGCAAGACTAAGTGAAATTAAACACACTCAAGTAGACAAACTCGGTGTCAGGATTAGCGATCGGGAAGCATATAAAATGATGCCAACATATCCACACTCACAAGGGATTCACACAAATACTGGGTTCCTCACCTCACATAACTGATATGTGTACACTTCACCCCTCCCAATCACCTATCTTTCTGACCCCCCCACCCTCCTCTTTCTCCTTGTTCATCAGGCCCCCCACATGGTGTCAACCGGAAATACAACTAGCTAACATACCTGTCAAGTTGTACGATTACGGCGTAATTTGTACAAGTGAGCACTGATTTTTAAATGTGTACGCCGTACGTTCAAAATCTGTACGTTTTTCATGCATTACATTTTTTTCTCCGTTCGGATTTTGTCACCGTTTCGGCAAAGTGACAATGTGCATTACTATGTTGGTTGAATGACACGAGAAAAGTCAGAGACACGGAGAAAGAAGAGTGGGTGTGGGAAGGAGGGAAGAGAGTTGTGACGCTGTAGCAAACGCGATGCTAGGCTAAGTGGCTCCAATATTTCCTGACTGTAGCCAACAGCCTACGATCTATGCCCACTTGATGCTACACTAGATATCATATGCATATAGAACTAGATGCGAATTGACAGACTCGGTGGCGCTAGCAAACAACCGCCATCTTAAGCAGGAGACTTCTCAGAAAGGCTCTGTTGTAGTGAACCTTCCTAGCGAACCTAAGTAACTTTTTTATCTAAAATACTCCTTAATCGGCAAAATCTTGACTTGAATCTATCTTTAAATGATGAAACGGTTTTAAAACTTTCACATGTCGAAAGTAGACAGAAGGGAATTAATGCAAAAACGGGAGCAATTTTAACAACTTTAACGGTTGATTCACAACATTAAAAGACTTCCAAACATAGCAAAGGTTAGGCTACTGGTTTTTTGTTTGTTTTTTGTTTTAAATGAAAAAAAAAAACAAACAAACAAACATGAAAGGTAACACCAGTTACTATGCCAAGTAACTAATTATTCTTATGCCCCTTTCCCACTGAAACTAGTGGGTCAACGCGCGTTTTTTCCTAGCCGATGCAACCCACTAGCAATTGGCATTTGGCACCTTTCCCATTGACAAGCGGTGTTTTTTTTTTTTTTCCACCCGTCTAACCCCCCACCCCTCCTCAGCCGTGCGTAAGGTTACGTGACGTCACCACGCTAAGATCAATGTCGACAAGTGCGACCGAATTCATTCAGTTTAAGGAAGTAAACAATGCAGAGCATCATGAAAGCCTCCTTTCCGTTTGTGTTGTCTGTTTTCATGCTTTTTACTGCCCTCAAAATGGTCGAAATGCGGCAAAGGATCAACTCTGCTTGTGCTGGGGCAACGTAGGCGACGTGAATTCTTCTTCTACCAGCTTTGTTGTTAGCATCGACGTAACTACGGTTGTGGGGCGTGTTAAATGGGAGGCGACTGGCATGTTGTTATGACGCATCACGTAAGAGCCTACGCCACCACGTAGATTAGCGTGTTGGCTGTTGACCCGGGGTTTTGCTTTCACACTGCATGACGATCAGAGCCGAGGTGATTTTAACGCGGGTCGCTTGGCGGGTTGATTGACACGGGTCGAGGCGGGTCGCTGCACCTTTCCCACTGCCACCAAAAGCTGATTGTTAGTAGGTTGACACGGGTTTTTTGGCCAGTGGGAAAGGGGTATTAAATTACTTTTTGGGAGAAGTAATTTTTAAGTGTAATTAGTTACTTTTTTAAAGTAAGATTAACAACACTGGTCATAAATATGCAGTCTGCAGAATGAAAAGTGACGCAAACGGACATTTCATTTGGCCATATTGTTGCCGAACACAATTTGCCTGCAACTATTGCTGATCACTTCTCAGAATTAGCAAAAGAAATGTTCCCTGACTCAAACATTGCATCGGTAAGTTCATTTTATCAATTGACCATTTTAATTTATAAATGAACACACTAACAAACTACCTTCAAGTCAAACTGAATTGCGAGCTGAAGTGCATCCATTAAAAGACATGATAGAAATTGCCAAAAGTGCTACATACAATTATAACAAAGTCACTGTTAAATTTTAGCAATCATGATGTAGCTGGAGATATTGATTGCACCATATGTGACAATATAACCAATAAATTCATAATATTTCAAAAATTGAGTTTTATTTTTGTTTCATATTGCACGCTATATAAAATGTTGTAAGATTAGTCATTAGTTTGTAAGGGCATACGTCACTATTTGTAAGACTGCCAACGGCCTCGGGTTGACAGGTATGATAGCACCAATATATTCATAAATAGTGTAGGTGTTCAATGTATTTCTTGTTTTCTGTCTCTCTCTTCTCTCTTTTTTTCTGTCCTCCCATAACCCCTTCCTGTTCGCTGATTCCTCCTAATGAAACAAAACAGATTGAATAATCACAATGGGAGTATGTCATACTCCCATGGGATACATTAAAACTGTTCAGACCAGTAGGACACTCAGATTCCCACTATTCTCCGTGTCAAGCAGCTGAAAAGGACAGGTTAAAAAGGTTAAAAAAGAAAAAAAAAAAACTCAAGCATCAACTTGCATCCGTTGTTGTGGAGATCCGTTGTTGTGGAGAAGTCACCACTGACCGGGGAGCTGACGACAACAGTGCAGCCGAAGAAGACGAGGTGCTGTCCTGTTGAGACAGGCGGTACTGTTCTATTTCAGGGACTAAATGCAGGGGTGAAAGCAGCTAGAATTTCTTGCCGGAACTCCCTGACATAATGGCCGCCACGGAGCCAGAATGAATTATTTTAATTTTTTTCAAACCTCCTAAAACCACAGAGATTGAAACAAAATGCTTTTGGCAGTTATAGCTATTACACAGAATAAAACACAACAGCTTTTAAACATGCATTAGCCCAACATAGGTAAATGAAATAAAATAATGAATAAAAGAAGTCCAAAGTGCACAATAATTATATTGCTAAATGTATCACATTTGAGACAAACATTTCGGGACCTCATTGCAGTTGAAAAAAAAAAATGTTGAAAACCTTATTGTGTTCAATGTCACTTTAGCTATATTTGTTTTACCACGAGAAATGCATGTAATGCTTAATGTATCATTTATTATACAAATTAGAGAACATACAAATTAGTTTTTAAAAGTTGTTTTAAAAAAACTTTATTGTGTTTAAGGACAACATGAAACTTTCAAATAAGACATTTTCTGTTCATTATTTCTGGGGTCAGGCATTATAAAACAGAAGATGATCTTAACCTCCCCATTAAATCAAATAAAATAAGCCTCTACAACTCTTTCCTTTCTCTTAAAGATTTGATCAATTAAACACAGACAAGACTGCAAAAGCAGTTTCTGCCTCTATTTTTTTTTTACATTGCCCTTTTTTATCACATTAATTCAACAAGCTTGCTCTTTTTTTCTTTTTTTGCTGTCCCAGAAACAGGTGTTATTTAACCACTCAGAGCTAACTATCCATGCTGATCACGTTACTATGTCAGCCAATTCAATGTACAACTGGAGTCCAGGCAGGGTGGTTTGCCACGTGCATGCGCACTTGACGCGAGTCAACTGTCACGTTGGGCACAGATACACACGCAGGGAGAACTCCGTGGAACTACACGCAATAAATAAATAATAAATGTTGGTAGAAGCGGATGACGTCACAAAAGCACATTATTAGGCTTGTTAACACTTCTGTATGTAAATCTGACGTTAGTACAGTGTATTGTTTTCGTCTTGGAATTGCGTGTGTGTGGCAGACTGGCAGGTTGTTTTTTTTTTAACATGGAGGTTTGACAGTGGCCGTCATATTTTCAGGATCAAAGCACCGTTCCGGCCCCGAATTTTATACCGAAACAGCATTCCAGGCATTCTGGCCCACTTTCTCCCCTGACTATAAGGATTTTTAGAGTTAAAATACTTTTCTTCTCCATGCATGCTCTACTAATGCCTTGATGCCTTGACACTTTAACTGAGACTGCCCCAAAAAGCCTTTTTTCTTACCTTCACGCACGTACCCACAGAAGCAGCGCTGTTTTACTGAGCCTCCGCTTAGTCTCCGCTTGGCAAAACACTTTTCTAACCCACTTGAGCGACCGATTAAGCAGGAAGAGCCATCGACGGCACACCTACCCTTATATAGTTTTAGAGGCAGGCCAGTAAGCTGGACGTGATGACATCCTTGCCTGTGACAACACCCGATTCCATTTTAAAACTCTTTAAAAATCCTGGTAAAAATTCAGACCAAAAACAGCATGTCTAGCTATAACTCTGAGATTCAGAACTCCATTGTTCTCAGCTTGAACACATATTTTCAGCACTTCGAACATATTTGATGTATTTAGAAGAAAATCCTCAAAATAAGTCCAAAATACAAAGGCAAATTAAAAAACTCAACGGCAAATCACCTAACAAAAAAACAAAAACATATGAAAAAATCACAGCAACAAATCAGAAAACACAACGGAAATTAAAAAAAAAAAACAATGACAAATCACATAACACAACTGCAGGTAAAAAACAAAACAAAATTAACATTGAAGCAACACTAAGGAACTCTCATTGTTGGTCAGCGAAGATCCTGTTCAACGCGAAGAATGGCCAAACCAAGTCAGAGAATCGAGGGACTATTGGACGGACGAGGAAGTAAGATAAGTGTTTTATATTATGTCAAATACTGGGATCATGGTACAGGTTTTAATAAGGAGGTGGCTTGCATTTTGTGAGTAACAATGCTCATTAACAAGCAGGCGGTGCTTGCCTTTCTCGGCTGGCAACCATGTCATGTGACAAACTGCTCGATGTTGGCCGATTTTTGTCCGCAAAAAATGAGCCATTTTCGGCGTTCATTTCCCTGTTGTGTCCTCGGCGACGAGCACTCCCGCCGGATGCTCGCTGACAGTGCACTGGCTTGCTGGGGTTGCAGCAGGGGAATGACGAGCCGTCAATCTCTTCTCTGGTTAACGCTCTTTCCTCCATCTCCGAGGCCGCGGCAGGGAAATGACAAGAGCCGAACTAACTCCGGTGGTGTAAAAACCCCATTCGGGAGGTTTATGAAGTCGGCGGTTTATACCATTACGCAGTAATTTAGCCTTGTCATACTGAATAAATGCATTTTTATTATCTAATATTCCATTTAGCGCAAGACTGTTATTTGTCATGACAATAAAATTTATATAGCAGTCGGGGAATCAATATTTATACAAAGAATATTCTATAGTAATATAGGAGTAAAGAGATAAAAACAATGATGACATTTTGTACTGCCAATACAGGCTGCTCTAGTCATCAGCCTCGTGTTTTTTGTCTCTGTCGCATTTTTCTCTTTCTGAATCTTCCTCCTGATCACACTCCTCAGCCTCCCGATAAAGTCTACTCAGGGGTGCTGAAGAGGAGGGTCCATCCCGAAGTCAATTCTTGGATTCAGGAGGAGCAATTTGGCTTTCGTCCCAGCCGTGGAACAGTGGACCAGCTCTACACCCTCGGCAGGGTCCTCGAGGATGCATGGGAGTTCGCCCAACCAGTCTACATGTGTTTCAGTCGGAAAAGGGTGGAGTGCCCTCTTCGGGTCGGGGATGAGATCTTGCCCCAAGAGGAAGAGTTCAAGTATCTTGGGGTCTTGTTCTCGAGTAAGGGTAGGAAGGAGCGGGAGATCGACAGGCATATCAGTGCAGCGTTCTGTAGTGGTGAGAAGGAGCTGAGCCGAAAGGCGAAGCTCTCGATTTAATAGTTGATTTATGTCCCTACCCTCACCTACGTATGGTCACGAGCTGTGGGTCGTGACCGAAAGAACAAGATCCCGGATACAAGCGGCCGAAATGAGTTTCCTCCGCAGGGTGTCCGGGCTCTCCCTTAGAGGTCAGGTGAGAAGCTCGGTCATCCGGGAGGGACTCAGCGTCGAGACGCTATTCACTACTGTTGAGAGGAGCTAGCAGAGGTGGCTCGGGCATCTGGTTCGGATGCCTCCTGGACGCCTCCCTGGAGAGGTGTTCAGGACATCTCCCACCGGCGGGAGGCCCCGGGGATGACGCAGGACATGCGGGAGAGACTATGTCTCTCGGCGGGCCTGGGAACGCCTTGGGATCCTGCAGAAGAAGCTGGCTGGGAAGAGGGAAGTCGGGGCTTCCCTGTTAAAGCTGCTGCCCCCGTGACCCAACCCCGGAGCAAGCGGAAGATGATGGATGGATAGAATCTTCCTCCTCCTCCAAATATGACTCAAACAAATATGGCCGCATGTCACATAATTCCTCTGGATCGACAATATTGTTGGAAAAATCCACACTTGAATCAGAATCGCTGAAAAACGCTTCCTCAACCATTGTGCTCAATGACAAATACTTCATCTAGTGATGCCATCACCAAGATGGAGGCGCAGGAGCGCAATGATGAGAGGAGGAGCTAAATGGGCAGCTTTAAGGACGCATTTCTCGTCATCTGCTGCCAAATTATTTTATATAGTTATATAGAATCGTCTCAATTTACGAATTTAATTCCAATAATAATGCTATTTAAGATTTCATTTGTCATGTCATAGACACTTTAAAGACCATACGACTGGAGAAAAAAAAGTCTTAAATAGCATTATTATGTGAATTAGAATCATATTTTGAGACGATTCGACTACATAAAACAATTTAGCAAAGCGCAGATGACAAGAAATTAGTCTTTTAATCTGCCGGTTAGCCACGCCTACCATTATAGGGCTCTAGCGTCCCCGACAGGTGGATGACGTTAGCGGGAGACTGGGCTCATCGGTTTTACTATTCAGCCCATTGAGGGGGAATTATTCAGAACGAGGAAAACGCGACGAAGAGACCCGCAAAATTTCATTGTTTCAGTCTGTCTACTCCAATATTTTTACAGGATATTCTTTTTATCCAAGTATTTTTCCCCAATAGCTAAATAAATGGCTTGAGAAGGACCAGTCAGCCCGTCGAGGGGGAACTATTCACAACGAGGAAAAGGCGACGAAGAGAGCTGCAAAATGTCAGTAGCCACGTTTACATGCTGACTTTTATTCATACCGATTCAAATCATTCCGAATGGAAATTTCACATCAGCTGTTTACATGTCGCTTCATCTATTCCGATCCAGCGTTTACATGTGTCTGCCTTTATTCCGAAAGGACGTTTGACAACTGCCGTCTGACATGCGCAGATTAATCAAAACAAAGCGTCACGTTGCAAAACATGGAGATCGATCGTCAGATCAGCTGCTGTTTTAACTTTTCGAGTGGAAACAAAACTTCAGAATGATACGCCGTTCATTTAAAAAGTTGTGTGGGTGCGCTGTGCGTGTGCTTGGAAGCCATGTTGCAAGTGACGTTACTTACGTCACCAAGTGACGTCACCACGTCAGTACGGAGCATGTGCAGAAAGAACGCAACCGGACACCATTCCACTTCCCTGTTTACATGATATAATTTTACTTCTAATCGGTTTGGGAAAAGGAATATTCCACCCCTGTGAATCGGAATGAAATTCCATTCGGTTTGGGCCTGTTCATTCCGAATGAGGTGTTTATATGGAACACATTTATTCGGTTTGAACAAATATTCCGATTGTAATTGGAATATTTGGCTCCATGTAAACGTGGCAACTGTTTCAGTCTCTTTACTTCAATATTTTTGCAGGATATTCTTTTTATCCAAGTATTTTCCCCAATTGCTAAATAAATGGCATGGTCATGACAAATAACAGTCTTGTGCTAAATGGAATATGAAATAGTAAAAATGCACTTATTCAGGACGACATGGCAAAATTACTCCATAATGGTCAAAACTGTCGCCTTCACCTTTACTGTCGCACCTCCCGAACGATATTTTATGACACCTAAATCGGACATATGTCATTTCCCTTCCCCAGCTTCAGAGAATGTAAACGAACCAAGAGGCGTGACAGCTAGCCGACATGCTAACCCGAACCGAGTGATGTTTCAAAGTCTTTGAAGCAGAAAATCACACATAACTATCCTGGATTATTTGACATGACGACTGGGTTGTCGATTGTCTTCGCCAGAGAGCAATTTACAGCTCGTTCCCCGGAGGAGGGCGGCTGCAATTGTTGTGCAGCTAACGTGCAGCTAATGTGCATGAGGAGAGCTTTTCACATGCCTATCAATGATCAAACGTAAGTAGTCCTTAATTTAAAGACAGTTTGTAGTGTTTACTTTGTAATCGCTGTATTCGCGGCTATTTTTAACTCAAAGTTGCAATTTCTGATCGGTCGGAAAATTTGACAGAACACCGGGCACATGAGCACAATAAGCCGAATATAGTGCTCTTCCGGCGGATGGATGTGTGACAAGCCGCCGGTGTTGTGCCGAAAAATAGCCGCCCCGCATGCATGTCAGCCACAAAATGCAAGCCACCTACATAATAAAATGATCCCAGTATATGATATAATACAAAACACAATGTTTACTCACTTCTTCTTAAATTCAATGGTCCCACAGTAGTAGGGCTTGTTTTGGCCAATATCCACGGTGAATGGAAACCTTTTGAAACTCCAAAAAGCCGCACACGCCTCTCCCTCATACAGAAAGATTTTTCTGCAGCCGTTTGGCTGGCGTGTTGCGAAAAATAAACGTATTAATCCGCAAAATCAGCTGAATCCTTAATCCTCATACACAACAGTACGGTTGTATAGCGAAGAGGACGCCTTCACCCGTACACGTCACAGCGCCCTCCTCCTCAATGCAAGACCGAAGCCGGAAGTCACTCATTTTCATGGCGTGGGATTAAAAAAACTAAATAAATATAGCGATCGCTTCCACACATATCCAAGCGGTCCATATCATTCAGGAGCATAAAATACCGCGTGAATTATGAAATAAACATGCTTTTTCATGTCACATGCACTTTAAGGAAGACTTTATTTCCCATGAGGATCAGCGCACAGTGTCGTAAAATCCTAATCTCCCGGTCGCCTGCAGTTGGATTGAACGACATTTCTGTTTCAAGCGGCTGTGTGAAGGATGAATAGTGATGATGTAATTTATCCATCTGTGGCTAAACAATATCATATTAATGGGGTAAGGGGGAAGTGACGTATGCTGTAAAGCAGTTAGCACATTTGTAGTTTTTTTTTTGTTCCTGCCAGTTCCTGCCACTGTGTACCAGAACGCACGACATGACAAAGAATAGAAAAAAATAAACATCACCAGAATAATAGAATAAGCACAACACTTTCTGTCCATTGACCACATTGATGCTTGAAGTGGCATCTTCATTTTTCAGAACAAAACATTTGACCGTAATGGCTTATTCTGCTTCTAGAGGTTTTACATGATCATATATAACTGGGAAGTATTTATATATTTTTGATAATCATGCAGTTAGGGCAGAGGTCGGCAACCCAAAATGTTGAAAGAGCCATATTGGACCAAAAAAAAATGTCTGGAGCTGCAAAAAAATAAAAGCCTTAAATAAGCTTAATAATGAAGGCAACACATGCTGTATGTATCTGTATTAGCTAAGGGTATAACGGTACATGTAATAGTATTGAACCGTTTCGGTACGTGGCAGTCGGTTCGGAACGGACGCGTACCGAACGAGTTTCTGACGTAATATAACCCTTACTTTTCGAGGCTGTGAATCGATCGGGTTACAGTTTCTTTGTGTAGATTATATTTACTCCGTCTTCTCTACTATAATGAGGACCAACACGGTAGGACAGTCCAGAAACGTCAACGGCGCGACAACGTGGCCACCGCGAGAGTTAGAGTCAGTCAGCCAATGCACACCAGTCGCAGTGCGGCCGAGTGTTAGATGCGTCCCTGCAGCGGCTCAACTCGACGCACGCGAAAAGAACGGCAGAGTTTATTATTTGACGCGAGACGTGGCCCTCCTGCGTCAATACTACTACCTGTAGCTAGGATCGGGCCGGAAATCACTCATGTAAAAATATGGTGGATCCGGTCGATTTTCAAACTAATATGCAATCGTAACCTACTTTTTGAGTCCATCAGATCTCTTGAGTGGTAGATCGGGGCACAGTTGACTTGTCTTTGTTAATTTACTGCTGTCTTCTCTGCTATAATAATAACCAACACGGCCCTGTGTTCAATACAAAACCCTCCTACCACAACAAAACAAGTAGGAACTAATATTTACATAGGAACTAAAGTTATACAACATAAAATATACAATATAAATGAATACTACATCACATTTGTAAAATATAAACACATAATAAAATAATAGCCCATTTAAATAAAATAAATTGAAAGGAGCTAAAACACCTGTAATTAAATAATAAGAATAATACACAAATCCTGCTTACACAATTAAATTTATTAATTTCTGTGTGGCACTTTAACTTGAGAAAATCCACCAATAAAGGTTTTGAAAACCATTCATACAAAAAAAATGTTTCATTGAGGCATTTCATTTGTAAAATACATGTTAAAATCTTTGTCATTGGGATTGCTTTTCTCTTTAGCACAGATATTCTTTCTTTCAGAAAGAAAGCTGACCAATACGCGGGGTCTGAAAGGCAAATTGTTGGATTATCTTTAAATACCCGCTACTTTTTGAGCAGAATTCTAGCTTTGTATAGGATAATGTCCCTATTGTTGAAAGCACAAAAGTGTGTAATAAACAACTAGCACATTTATATTTTGCATTTTGTTTTTTTACTGTACTGAAAATGAACCGAACCGTGAACTCAAAACCGAGGTACGTACCGAACCGAGATTTTTGTGTGCCGTTACACCCCTAGTATTAGCTATATTAGTCTACTATCAAAATTACTAAATTGGCAAAAAATACATAATGAGCATTCATGATTTAATGTTTATTTTTCCTGCAGTGGATCCAACACACCACGTGACTACTTTGTTGTGATGATGCCAAGTTTAACTTCATTACAATATTAATGAATTGTTTCATTGCTTTTATGAATTTATAGAAATGCAATAAAGAAATCTGATTTTTGATGTTGTTTTTATCTTGAGGTTTTTCGAAAAACAACACAATGCAATGTGCATAATATGCCTCTTATCTGGGTATGTCTTTTTTTTATTATCTCGGATTTATTTTTGAAGTCTGCTAATAGGTGTTCTGATATGTTGATGAATGTCTACTTCATGTACCCACCATCTGTGAACGGTTTTCCACACTTTATCACGCCATTAACCCCCGGGTTGCAACAAAACTTGCTGCAGTAGTGGAGTTTGGCGATGCAATCCACTTCTTAAATCTATTTTTGTGCTCCTCTAAGTTCTTCAGTAGTAATGGAATCGCAGTTTTCTCTCACTCCCAACTGGGTAATCGGCTCCCGGTTTCTTAACAATAAACAGCTGCCAGGCATCCCGCCAAGCTGATTAAAATGTGTGTCGCAAGCTATGACACAAATCTGCATTGACAGAAATGTTGAAATGTAATATTTATTCTACACATTTTTACAGCATTGGAAAACGTTAAGATAGTTTGTGTCATTTTTGTCCTACAGAAACCATATCAAAACAAAAAATATTTTTCCCTCAACTATCTTTGTCCATTTTCAAACATTTTTGAAAATGCTCCAGGGAGCCACTAGGGCAGCGCTAAAGAGCCGCATGCGGTTCTCAAAACACTGGTTGCCGACCCCCGAGTTAGGTGAAATGAAGTTCCAAAATAATTCCAGTACAGTGAAACATTTCAATCAATCATCCATTTTCTTGCAGTCTTTATTTTTCAAAGCATTTAAACATACATTGTTTTTCTTTCTTTTCTCTTTTTTTATTTCAAAATCTGTTTAAGGCATTTTACATTTCTTTAAAATATGAACAAAATCTACTCTTTCTGGTGTCGTTTGATCTATATTTGCATAAGTGATTCCAGTGTCAGTGAGACTAGGCAGAACAAAGTATTACTTCACAAGATATTGACATGGTACTTTGTAGGCTATCAATCTAGTGACATTTAAAATACAATTTGTAGAAATATCAAGTATCAAAACAGCTATTCAAACTAAAAAAAGTGGGGTCATCAAACAAATTAAAAGCACAACCAAAGGAGAGAGGGAAAAAAAAAAAAAGACTAGGCAAACAACGTTAATATAAGGACAAATCATTTGTCAAATTACGATCAGGGTTGATTTGTATCCCTTCAAACATGACTTCACATTTTCAACACTATTCAGCATTTTACTTCTTTGTGCCATCATCCTAATCCCTAGTTTTGGGAAGATGTTATTTCATTGACTAACACTTATTTTAGGGCAAATTTAAAAAAAAAAAAAAAAAAAAAAAAAAGAATAAACACTGACCCTTCAAAACGGCCACCAGAAGGAAAAGTCTATCTCTTAAACTTTTGTTCTCATGTCTTTTGGAGTCAGATTTCAACAAGGACACTCCAGTGGAAGTCAACATTTATAAATTGCTTAGGTCATGGAAAAGTGTCTTTAACGAACCCGCCAAATTTGAATTAAGAAAACAAATTTTAATAGGGTTTCAAAATGGGGAAAAATAAGGCCATTAGTAGGCGTGTGCACTGACTATGCTCAAACCACTCTCCACTGGAGTGCTAAATGTCAACTTGTTACCATAGCTTGTTACTAGAGGTGGGTAGTAATGTGTTACATTTAATCAGTAATAGGGTTGTCCCGAACGCATATTTCTGCACCCGTGTCCGAGTCACCAGATTTTGAGAATCAGAGTCCTGATCTCATACCGAATTTTAACAAAAGTTCCAGAAATATTACTGTCCCACCATGCCACCTTCAAGAATAATGTAGAAAAATACTTGTCTTTATTAAATGCTTCACTGAGTGAGTCCACTCAAATCCACTCACGATGCTGAGAACAGCCTCTCACTTACACAATGAGTTGACACAGTACACTTATACATTTAAAGATGATTGACACATCTGTGCCGTTGACCGTAGAGACACTGAACCGTATATGGCAAGATAAAAGCTACAAATTTGTCAATCATCGTTAACTTTAGGTACCAAACATAGTTGCACTGTTGACCAAGAAAAAGTTATTTGGTAGCACTGTTGACCAAGAAAAAACTATTTAGTCGCACTGCTTAGCTGGAGGGAGGTGTGAGAGGCAGAGTGGACTCACTCAATGAAGCAATTAATAAAGACTAGACATTTTTATAAGTTATTGTTGTTTAAAAATAATTAAGATGATGAAGGTGGCACGGTGGCACAGTGGTTAGCCCTTGTCTTGTGTTAGAAAGTAGCTCATATTTTTGCGAGTGAATTAAATTTGATCTGTAAATTAACTTGGCCTGAAAATACTAAACCTTTGCAGTATATTGTTTTCAGGTCAAGATAGACCCGTTTTCAATTTTGGGTATGTCAAAAGTACCACTGAGTTTTGCATCAGAAAATTTTAAAAAACGGGTCATTTCTGACCCCAACACAATACGAGGGTTAACTCGTACATCTCACAGTTCTGGGATTGTGGGTTCAATGAGGGCTGTTGCCTTTCTGCGTGGGTTTTCTCGAAGTTCCTGTTAATTGAACACTAGTAGGCGTGAATGGTTGTGTCTATATGTGCACTGAAAGTGGCTGGCAACCAGCTCATGGTATACCCCGCTTTCTGCCTAGTGTTAGCTGCGATAGACTCCAGCATCCCTACGACAACGAAGATGAACATTATGGAGGGTGATTAAAAGTATGACGTTAAAGATGATGCAATGAAAAATGTGTGCGCACCTACATTTTGTGCTGGTGCACCTTAAGAAAAAAGTGCACCACTGCAACCAAGTGCGGAGTCTTGGCAATAGAGTATATATTGCAATGTTTTTTGTTTTTTTTGCAATATCGATCAGGCCAATCCCAAACAGAGATATTCAAGTTATCGGTTGAAAATTCTTCTAATTATCTCAATACACTGCTGGCCAAAAGTATTGGCACCCCTGCAATTCTGTCAGATAATGATCAATTTTTCCCAGAAAATCTTGATTTATTTTGATTGCAATGAAAAAAACACAACAGAATGAAAAAAAAAATCATTATCATTTTACACAAAACTCCAAAAATGGGCTGCAAAAATGTATTTGCACCTTCAGCCTAATACTTGGTAGCACAACCTTTAGACAAATAAATGCAAACAACCGCTTCCATTATCCATCAATGAGTTTCTTACAATTCTCTGCTGGAATTTTAGATCATTGTTCTTTCGGCAACTGCTCCAGGTCTCTGAGATTTGAAGAGTGCCATTTTCAGATCTCTCCAAATGTGTTCTATGGGATTCAGGTCTGGACTCATTGCTGGCCACTTTAGAAGTCTCCAGTGCTTTCTCCCAAACCGTTTTCTAGTGCTTTTTAAAGTGTGTTTTGGGTCATTGTCCTGCTGGAAGACCCATGACCTCTGAGGGAGACAAGCTTTCTCACACTGGGCCCTACAGTATGCTGCAAAATTTGTGGGTAGTCTTCAGACTTCATCATGCCATGCACAATGTAAAGCAGTCCAGTGCCAGAGGCAGCAAAGCAACCCCAGAAAATCACCGATCCTCTGCCAAGTTTGACTGTCCGACCAGAGAACATTCTTCCAAAACATTTTTGGCTTTCTCAGGTAAGTTCTGAAAAACCCCAGCCTGGCTTTTTTGTGTCTCTGGGTCAGAAGTGGGGTCTTCCTCGGTACCCTGCCATAGAGTCCCTTTTCATTCAGACGCCGATGTATAGTAGGGTGTTGTACCCTCGGACAGCAGGACAGCTTGAACTTGTTTGGATGTTATTCAAGGATCTTTATCCACCATCCGCACTATCTTTTGTTGAAATCTCTCATCAATTTTTCTTTTCCGTCCACATCTAGGGAGGTTAGCCACAGTGCCGTGGGCTTTACACTTATTGATGACACTGCGCATGGTATACCCAGGAACATTCAGGTCTTTGGAGATGGACTTGTAGCCTTGAGATTGCCCATGCTTCCTCACAATTTTGCTTCTCAAGTCCTCAGACAGTTCTTTGGCTTTCTTTCTTTTCTCCATGCTCAATGTGGTACGCGCAAGGACACAGGACAGATGTTGAGTCAACTTCAATCCATTTTAACTGGCTGCAAGTGTGATTTAGTTATTGCCACCACCTGTTATGTGCCAAAGTTAAGTAATAGGTGCTGTTAATTACACAAATTAGAGAAGCGTCACGATTTTTCAAAGGGTACCAATACTTTTGTCTGGCCCATTTTTAAAATTTGACAAAAATGATAGTGATTTAAATTTCTCCCCCATTTTCTTGTGTTTTTTCATTGCAAGCAAAATAAATGATTATTATTCGTAATTGCAATCATTTTCTGGAAGAAATTGAGCATTATCTACAGAATGCGGGGGTGCCAATACTTTTGGCCAGCAGTGTAAATTTTTTCCCGATATTGCTCAGGCCTAGTGCATAATCAGTCTAGGACACGTGCTGACAAAGATGGTAGTGGACATTTTTACAGTACATACCAGCTTCAGTAGCTTTTAAATATTTCATTGTTTTTCGCCATCTTTCACAGTGTTATACTGACAGCATCTAAAACAAAAACAGCCACCCTGTTTCTCCAAGGTTTCCGGGACCTGTGTGAGAAAAAGACTTGGAATGTAAAGGTAGAAGTATGTGGGAAAAAAAACAAGAAAAATACTCCCTTCTTCATTATCCCTAGCCGTAAATCTTAAGCAGTGCATGATCTTTAAATTTTAGTTTAGTTTAAGCTGCACTAGAAGCTATAATGCTGGGGGCAGTACAGCCGCTGAGTTCTATCTCCTTTTCTTACTCTACCTACCACTTGTCTTACTTTATTTCTATTTTCCAATGTTAATATCTAGTTGTCTAGTCTCTTCATCACTAGTCACCCGGTGTCCCCTTTCCCCCCTCCCCTCTGGGGAGGGGCTATTTTTCAGCTGCAGCCTCCTGACTGTCCGGACCCCTGGCTGGATTGACGTCCTCGCTGCTACCCCCGTCTCATCTGACCAGAGGGACCTCTTCTTGCTCCTTTACTCCACTGTATTTTTACGGACTACAATTTCGCTTGCTAATTCCCATTAGCCGTTCTGGGGTTCCTGTCTATCCGTCCTGGGAGTGGATCTCTCCTGACTGTGGTACTCCCCAAGGTTTCTCATTTTTCTCCCAATTGAAAGTTTTTGGAGTTTTTCCTTGCCGGCATGGAGGGTCTTAAGGATAGGGGATACCCAGGACTTGAACTGTATCTATTCATCTTTGTTGCTTCATTTCTAATTGTGTATCATATTGCCTCTGTAAAGCCCTTTGAGACCTCTGTTGTGATTGAGGGCTATACAAATTGAATTGAATTGAATTGAATTGAATTAAATAAAGTAGCCCCTAATGCTCTATTTTGGTAAAGCAAGCTTTGACGTTTCTCAAAATCATTGATGTTGTTGACTTGTTGACATACATTTTTTGGATGTACCTTCTTCTTGGACCAAGCGATTAGCAGTTATTAGGGCTTCACAAATCCACAAAGTGTAAAAGTTTAGATATGTAATAGATCCTTTTGATTTCCAAAAAAAGGGGGAGAGGACTCTCAAAAACAAAACAAAGCAAAAAAATCTGGAATGCTTGAAGGAGGTCACAGTGAATACAATTCCTGAAAATAGACGCACAATAAATGTGCGTTTGCTTGCTCAAAAATAAACTCAAGAATACAAAACATGTACAAACTTGAATTGTTACTAAAGGTGTAAAAATGATTCTGTTTGTTCCCATTATAAAAGAATAGATAAATCAAGTTTGATCGTGTTAGACACTCTCAGCAGGCAGACGTCACAGTATAAACTCAGAAGAATTATTTATGACAGGCTAAATTTTGTGGTTGAAAAAAAAGGAAGGAAACTGATCTTAAGTGGGACATGAACAGAGACTGACAAGCAGAAGCAAACAGTCTTGACCCAGGGTCTTTGTCAAATCACGTCCACATACTGTATACAAGCGTGAGGTTTGCTGAGTTTCAAGGGTACACCTAACCTGGCTGTTAACAAGCCCTTTAACACGTCCTCTTCCAGTATGTCTTTCATTCCAATCCTAATATGTCTCCAAAGTCACAGGAATGTCATGTGATCTGTTTGCTACAGCTCTGGCTAATGCAAGGGGTTGACGTTGGAAGCGGAAAAGGAGAAGACTGCGGATTTGAACGGCGGACTGTTTGTGCTGGCCTGCTCACGATGTGGCGAGCTCAAAGGAAATGAACTGCTTGAGTCTCTCCAGGTATTGCACGTACAGTTCAATGTCATTGTGGCCCGCTCCCTCCACCCAGAGGGGCTCGACAGCACGGGGGCAGCGCTCGTACATAGCTAAGCCGTGGGAGAAGTCAATCACTTCGTCCTCTGTACCGTGGATCACCAGCACTGGGGATGACACCTTGGACACTTTGTCAATACTAAGGAGAGCAAAGACAAGATTTGTGGTTAGAAAAGGGAGTTTTGCAAAGTACACAAGTCATTCTTCAAAATTATCTTTGTGCACTAATAGCAGTGTCGTTTTTGGCAGCCATTTTCATTTTCGTCTTAAAGGTGTCCAAATCGGTCCTCAAGGGCCGCTGTGGGTCCTGGATTTTGTTCCGACCAATCGACCACAGACTGTTTAACCAATGAGGTTTCTGCTAAATCAAGCAGCACCTGACTGCAATAAACTGATTACACTTGTAAGACACCAGACTGGTGAAAAAGTATCCTCTTGTTTTGTTGGAATGAACTCCAGTACCCACTGCGGCTATGTGGAATAGTTTGGACACTCCTAGTCTTAGTCATTTGAACGAAAATACAGGTAGTCCCCAGGTTACGAACGAGTTCTGTTCCTACGCTGGCGACGAAACTCAAATTTCCACGTAAGTCGGAATTGACCCTTTAAGTACCCCTAAGATCTCAAAATAACTATCCAAAAACATGTATTATAAGTCATTATACTGTCAATAGACTTCATAATAGTATTGACGGGTCAGATCGGTCATGCACTGCGCCTCGCCTTTAAGTAGGGGGCCACTCACATCAAGAGGAGCTATTCACAAATACAGCAAACACAAACAACAAACAAACAAACGCAGCGATCTAACGCTGGATTTAGGTTGAAAAAGTACGAAAGCTGTACCGCATACATACAGGAAGGATTGTCTCAGGAGTGATTTGTTCGAGGATTCAAGGTAATTATTACATTTTTTTGTACCATGCAAGCATTTTGAAACGTTGAAAAAAAATTAATGGGAGAAATTAGCCGCTACCGCATTGGCATCATAGTTTGCAATATTTACGTAAAATAAATGCTAACTGCACTTTTTTTTTTTGCTTTGAACCACGAATCGAGACTGTTTTTCGTCTATATCTATAAAAGAATTTGAGGATTTAAGCGTTTATTCACAATAATTTTCACCAGAAAAGCCCTGTTTACACGTGGCGGCCGCTAGCTACATTCACAAACAGACTAGCATTGTACTTCGACATATTTACGTAAAATAAATGCTGACTGCACGTTTTTTTTGTTTTTTTTGTCTTTAACCAAGAATATAGACTGTTTTACATCCATATCTACAAAAAATTCAGGGATTTAAGCATTTATTCACGAGAGTTTTCACCGGAAAAGCTCAGTTTACATAAGGCGGCTGCTAGCTACATTCACTAACAGACTAGCAATGTACTTCGACATATTTACGTAAAATAAATGCAAACTGCACGTTTTTTTTTTTTGCTTTTAACCAAGAATCGAGACTGTTTTACGTCCATATGTACAAAGAATTCAGGGATATAAGCATTTATTCACAAGAATTTTCAACAAAAAAGCTATTTGTCTGTGATTCCACTAAGTCAGCTTTTTACAGCCTCGCCAACAATGCAGGCCCCCTATTTATCGGCTCTGTGTCCCGTCAATATTAAATTATGAAGTCTATGTCCTGTCCTCGCCAAGATGTTGGAGCAAAGTCCTAGCTAGACAGCAAGCTTAGCTGTAATTTTTCCCCTCTCTCTCACAATCGGCAGGATGACCTCTTCGTGAGAGCAAATGTGCCCTTTCCTCGTGTGTGCACATGCACTCTTCTTCATATGCGCAAATACGTTGTTCTTTGTGTGTACATGGTCACGTACGGAAGTAGTACTGCTCTACGCTTCCTGCGCCAAAATAAAAGCATGCATAACAGAACAAAAGTCATCAATATAATCAAATGCACATGTCGCCAAAGAGCAGAGGCCCTATCTATGAAGTTGAGTAAAAAAATAAAACACTGTGAGGTACAATATGATACTGTTTACCTGACTGGGGGGGGGGGGAAATGGAAACAAAATGGCGGACGAGACTCCGGCATCGTAAAGTCTCAATCTCGCAAGTCGGGTACGTCGTAATCTGGGGCTTCCTGTATTTATTAGTCGTAGTCATATTTCATTCTTTCAAAATATCTGCCTATTTTAATTCGACGAATACTCGAAATGTTTTCGTCTGGAAAAATTTAAAGGTTTTAGTGAAAATTTCCAAAAATTTCAATTGAACGCTTGACAAACACGTATACATTGCAGCGTCTTCAAGGACAATGCCAAAATCGTGAGGATTTCTAAAATGGTTTTATTGCAACTGGAAGCACGACTACTGTAAGCCGTACCCGACGCCAACAAAATTAAATGCTCTTTCATGCTCTCACCTCCAGATAGGGTTTCGCTGTTTAATTATTATTTTTTTTAAATGCCCTCCTGTTCAAAATTTTTCTTCCCCCAGCAAATTGAGATTTTAAAGAGCATATGACACGAGAAAAAAAGTATTAAATGGCATTATTATGTGAATTAGAATCATATTTTGAGACGATTCGAATATATACAACAATTTAGCAAAGCACAGATGACGAGAAATTAGTCTTTTAATCTGCCAGCTAGCCATGCCTACCATTATAGGGCTTTAGCGTCCCCATAAATGGCTTGAGAAGGACCAGTCAGCCCGTCGAGGGGGAACTATTCACAACGAGGAAAACGCAACGAAGAGAGCGGCAAAATGTCATTGTTTCTGTCTCTTTACTTAAATATTTTTACAGGATATTCTTTTTATCCAAGTATTTTCCCCAATAGCTATATAAATGGCTTGAGAAGGACCAGTCAGCCCGTCGAGGGGGAACTATTCACAACGAGGAAAACGCGACGAAGAGAGCGGCAAAATGTCATTGTTTCTGTCTCTTTACTTCAATATTTTTACAGGATATTCTTTTTATCCAAGTATTTTCCCCAATTGCTAAATAAATGGCATGGTCATGACAAATAACAGTCTTGTGCTGAATGGAATATGAAATAATAAAAATGCATTCATTCAGCACGACATCGCACAATTACTCCATAATGGTCAAAACTGTCGACTTCACCTTTACGTTATTTTATGACACCTAAATCGGACATGTTATTTCCCTTCCCCGGCTTCGGAGAATGTAAACAAACCAGAAGTCGTGACAGCTCGCCGACATGCTAACCCGAACCGAGTGATGTTTCAAAGTCTTCGAAGCGGAAAATCACACATAACTATCCTGGATTATCTGACATGACGACCCGGTTGTCGATTGTCTTTGCGGATCGGCAAACCACCCGGCGGAGAGCAATTTACAGTTCGTTCCCCGGAGGAGGGTGGCTGGAGTTGTTGTGCAGCTAACGTGCTGCTGCTAATGAGCATTAGGAGAGCTTTTTACATGCCTATCAATGATCAAACGTACGTAGTCCTTCATTTAAAGGAAGTTTGTAGTGTTTACTTTGTAATCGCTGTATTCGTATTTGACATAATACAAAACAAGATGTTTACGCACTTCCTCGTAAGTCCAATGATCCCACAGTAAATATCCACGGTGAATGGGAACCTTTTGAAACTCCAAAAAGGCGCACACGCCTCTCCCTCATACAGAATGATTTTTCTGCAGCCGTTTGGCTGGCGTGATGCGAAAAATAAACGTATTAATCAGCAAAATCAGCTGAATCCTTCGTCCTCATACACAACAGTACACTGTAGCGTGAAGAGGACGTCTTCTACCGTACACGTCACAGCGCCCTCCTCCTCAATGCAAGACCGAAGCCGGAAGTCACTCATTTTCATGGCGCGGGATTAAAAAAACTAAATAAAAATAGCGATCGCTTCCACACACATCCAAGCGGCCCATATCATTCAGGGGCATAAAATACCGCGTGTATTATGAAATAAACATGCTTTTTCGTGTCACAGGCACTTTAAGCTTCCCAATGATGTATCACACATGCATATCGGACAATTTTGAAAGTTGGCCGAAAATGGGGGTCTCAGAGCGGAACTTCAAGTCACCTGAGTGTTTTCCGCCATATATATATATATATATATATATATATATATATATATATATATATATATATATATATATTTTTTTTTTTTTTTTTACTAACTTAGCAATGACATTTTTGTTGACGCTTATTAATTCACAAAAACATTTTAGAACATTAAATTATTTATTGAAGGACAAATATACACCTAAATAACAATAATAAATCACAAATAAACAATGAGGTGTGAGAAAGTATACAATAATTATAATAATTATCCATTGCCAATCAGATTTTTCATAAAGGGTGTCATTTTAAAGCTATTCTTCGTGTAGAATCGATTCTGAAGTATGTGGGATTAACTCCAGAAATCAATATTTATATGACGAACATGACATGCTTTTATTTTGTTATGTTTACCAGAAGTACATTCGCTAAACCGCTAACCATAAGCTTTACACTCCGCAAAAAAAGCACTTTTCGTCATTGCTAGTGGTGTCATTAATAGATTTTTTTTTTTCGTTTGCAAATGCCGTTAACCGATGATTTTTCATGTTTGAAGTGTCACCTTTTAACCGAAAACTTACGTTTTGGAGAAGACTGCCAATGTTTTATAGCAGGCTAAAGTAGGTCGACTTTCTTCCCCCATTTGTCTCAATGTAGCAATGCTAACGTATAGTGTTTAATAAAGATGTGTTTCCTTATTTTGTATGTTTGAACTGTAATTCTAAGGCGTGTTGATGACCAATAAACATCTGCGAAAATAACTGGTGTCCCAGGCTACGTCTACACTAGGACAGTTTGAAGTACAGCGTTCTTAATTTGCTACTCATTGTTCATCATGTAACCGTGAGTTAGCGCTCTGTGACCCACGTTCTTAACCTGTCTGGAGTCAAAGTGAGGTTATTCGTAGCAGCCAAGTCAGCAACAATACGTTGGCCGACTTTGTTGTGTTTATCCGTAAAGACAGTCTTTGTTCAAGATGTAAGAGTGGGGATAGCATATCAGCTCATCATCATTGCATATCGCTTAGCAACTTCAATAAAACATATCGTTATTTAGTTAGATGGGCTTACGATCTGCCAACTTGTTGTCTCCTGTCGTATTTTTAATATTTCAACTGGGTGATGGCGCTTTAGGTGTTCATTCACAGCCCACGAGCAGCCTGGTATGCAAGCTTGGCATTGAAGAGACAGGAAACAACAGTGTACCCTCCTTTGTTTCGTTGAAATAAGTCAATGTTTTGCCCACTGTGTTACAGTTTTTTGTCTTTGTACCGCTTTCCCCGCTTGTATACCGAGCGTCCGACATTCTCAACATTCCATGCATATATTTTTAACCCTTCATTAACTGTTGACGGGATGTTGTGCTCGTCGACACATTTACGTCATCGTTGATGTCGACTACGTCGACTAGTCAGGACAGCTCTAGTTTTTAGCCCGTCATCTCAACGTCATTGTCATGAAATAGTAATAAAATATTTTCGTTATCGTCTTAGTTGACGAAAAAAAACACTGACCATTAGGCTCCCATCAGCAATTGTGCTTTCAATTCAGACCCCGTGACTGACCTGTAGTACAATATTCAAGTTCCTAACACGCTCGTGCTTCAATGATTAATTCATTTACTTGAGTAATTCGATTAGAAAAAAAAGCTTCAAATCAAATTTTAATGCTTGGAGTATTCATTTGACTAGAGTGGCGTTGTAATGATTTGTTTTGAAAATGTTTGCATTGTTTTATTGATTGGGGTGGATATACTGCCCTCTAGTGGCAACAGTGAATATGATATGATATATGATATATTTGCAATGCATTGAATGTTCCTTATCTGATTACTCGATTATTCGAACTAACTGAGCGATAGATTAATCGATTAAATAATTAATTGATTGCTGCAGCCCAAGACAATTCTTTTTATATTTCAAAATCATCTTGACAGGTCAAGTGTAATATGTTACAAACACACATGAAATTTGTCTCCTATGTTTGGATAGTATTTTGTGATTGTAGTGATGCAGCGTACGCTGGTAAATAATGAAGCCATAACAGTCAGTATGATTATACTGTCACTGAGCTGTTTTCTTTATACAGTGGTATGGAAAAAGTATCTGAACCTTTTGGAATTTGTCACATTTCTGCATGAACTCACCATCAAATGTGATTTGATCTTTGACAAAATCATACAGATGAAAAAAAGTGTCTGCTTTTAGAAAAAACACCCAAACATTTATAGGTTTTCATATTTAAATGAGGTTAGTATGCAAACAATGACAGAAGGGGGAAATAAGTAAGTGAACCACCACATTTAATATTTTGTGCCCGCCCCTTTGGCAGCATTAACTTCAACCAGACGCTTCCTGTAGCTGCATATCAGTCTGGCACATCGATCAGGACTTATCTTGGCCCATTGTTCTCTACAAAACTACTGTATTTCAGTCAGATTCCAGTGATGTCTGGCATGAATCGCTGTCTTTAGGTCTTGCCACAGCATCTCAATGGGGTTCAAGTCTGGACTTTGACTTGGCCACTCCAGAACGTGTATTTTGTTCTTCTGAAACCATTCTGAAGTTGATTTACTTCTGTGTTTTGGATCATTGTGATGTTGCAGCAACCATTCTGTTTTTTAGCTTCAACTGTCTGACAGACGGCCTCAGGTTTTCCTGCAAAACATCCTGATAAACATTTGAATTCATTCTTTCATTAATGATTGCAAGTTGTCCAGGCCCTGAGGTAGCAAAACAGCCCCAAATCATGATGCTCCCTCCACCATGCGTTACGGTGGGGATAAGGTGTTGATGTTGGTGAGCTGATCCATTTTTCCTACACACATGACGTTGCGTGTTACTCCTAAACAATTCAACATTGGTTTCATCAGTCCACAAAATATTTTGCCAAAACGTCAGTGGAGTGTCCAAGTGCCTTTTTGCAGACATAAACGAGCAACAATGTTTTTTTAGACACCAGTGGCTTCCTCCGTGGAGTCCTCCCATGAACACCATTCTTGGCCATAGTTTTACATATAGTTGATGTGTGCACATAGCACACACAAAAGCATTGGTTTGAGCACTTCCACCATCTGCTTCAGCATTTGAGATGTCGGACTCAGTCAGTCACATTCTTCCTCACCTTAAAAACAACCAAATAAAACAAAAAATATTAGTTACTCAATAGCTTTTGAGTTGAAATCCTGATTTCGTATGTGTATGTTGGAAGTATTGAGTGAATTAAAAAAATCTGAATTGAATGTATAGAAATTAAAAATGCAATAAATACCTATTTTTAATATGTAGACTACATTAATTATCATGCACATCACCTTATATATCTTGGAAGCTATTCAAACCATTTTTTATAGCTTATTGCATCAAAATGGCAGTAATAACAGTTTGTGTCTTAAACTACATGGGAAGTGGTTCTCAAATAATATCAAATAAATCAGTAAATTCATATAGGCTTGTTCGATATTCATTTTCATCCAGTTAAGGGTCCCGGTTTATTTTATATCACTCAACACCAAATGCCATCAAAATAATACATGTAAATTAAAAAATCAATTACATTGCAAAACTTTCTTACCTCAAGTGATGAAAGCGAAGCAGTGAAGAAATCTGTGTCCACTTTGTCACCAGCTGCCAGTGAACCTTATTTTTGTAGACAATTCTTACATACAGCATAGTCCTTGTTCACCTTACTTCCTTTTTTGTTGGTGTAAAATCTAAAGTGTATCCTCCTGTGTGATTTGTAGCAATATTTTGTCACTTTTTCCTCCACCGTTCCCACAAAGCTTTTTAATTTTTTTCAACCCACTTGGTGCTTCCTCTCTTCTTCTCTAGTCAACTTGTACCCACTTTTACCTTCACAACCACTCCTGAGCGCCCCTAGTGGACCGCCAAGGAATTGCTCAACAAACATTGAGCAGTTTACAGCATCCAATGGCCACTATGTCAAATAAAAGTATCGGTACTTGGCGGGAGAATATCGATAACCGATCGGGTTGCAAAATATCGCGATATATCGCTGTATCGAGATATTGTCACACTCTTAGTGGGCAGGGCAGCTTTAAACCACTCATCAGCGATTGGGCATACACCTGACTTAAATTGTTGGGTAAAAATTGGTTTCAATTGCTCTTTAAGTCTCCTTAGGCAGAGGGTTCACTTACTTATTTCCCCCTTCTGTCATTGTTTGTATGCTATACTCATTAAATATGAAAACCTACAAATGTGTGGGTGGTTTTAGTTAAAGCAGACACTGTATTTTCATCCGTGTGATTTTGACAAAGATCAGATCACATTTGATGGTGATTTTATGCAGAAATGTGTGAAATTCCAGAAGGTTCAGATACTTTATCATACCACTGTAGCTCACCCAGTTAACTCTTTCAGTTTTTATGAAAAGAAAAAAAAAACAGTAAGTGTCAGCCATTTCGACTAATATTTGAAGGCCCGCTAGATATAGCGCTTTGTGACTATGCAAACATGAAGATTACAAAACGAAAAGATTGGACTCCTCTCTTTCATCAGAAAAAAAATGAGTTTATACCTCAGTCCGTTTTTTTAGTAATAGGCAGCAAACAGAGTCATGTATTGCTAGTTTCTCTGAGCTGACCGTTTTGAAGGCAATAAATGTGAAAATGCATTCAGTTTTACCACAACAGCAGCTTTAACACTAAAATTTTTGCTCTAGTGACACCTCAAAGATGTGAACAGTGGCCTCCTTTCGTAAAACGCAGATACAAAAAATAAAATAAATAAACCTGATTTGAAGGAGAGAAAAAAAATATCCATCCACAAATAATCAACAGTGAGTCACTGATGTAGCATTTTCCCTTTTGGCATAGTTAAAACTTATTTTTTTCATGATAGTATTTTACACTTTGCTCTGTCCTGATCCTTTGTGCTTTCTAGATTTAATATATTTGTTTATTTTATTGATCTTGTTTTTTTTCTACATTGTGAAGCATTTGGCTGCTGAAAGGTGCTATACAAACGTGTCTTGATTGATTGAACTTGTCGTAAATGGTCAAGATTTTGTGTTGGCATGCTTACTTGATCCGACATGAATGTATGAAAGAAAGACACTCACCTGGGGAAAGCATCGAAGCAGTAGGTTTTGCGAGTGTTGGGGAAAGCCACTCGTAGCCCTGACATGAGTGGTGAGTGCAGGATGATAGCGGCGCATTCATAGCGGGCGGCAAGGTCGATGGTGGGCACGGTGCCGATACTCTGCCCATATAGGATGATGTTTTCTGGCGTTACTCCATACCTGGAATAGTAAACCAGAGATTAAAATTAAATCACATCTTGATAAAAAAATAAAGATGCTGTTACTGTTGAAGTTTATTAGTGCCTCGTTATTAGTCGTATATATTTCCTCTCAGTTTTAAATAGAATAGAAAGCCTTTATTGTCATTCTACAGAGTACAACGAGATCTAAAGCTTCTCCATAATGTGCACCACATAAGACACAAGCAAAAGTACAATGAAGCTAATATAAAAACACAGGTAACATTGTACACATCTTGGGAATCAAGTAAATATGAGAATAGCAGCAAGTGGCGATGTAGAGGTAATATAACAGTGTATGAAAATTTAGAGTACTCATACAAGGAGGCAGATGGTTGACATGATATGACATTAAAGATGTTGATGTAAATCTGCAAAAATGATATAACGTAACTGTGCAAATATTGCAAATACTAGTACAGGACCCAGATTAAGACAGATGTCTGAGAACATATTACTTATGGTGTACTCACACCAGTGTTGTTTTTGGCAGCCCTTTTAATTTTCATTTTGGTCTTAGACGATAATACCTATTAGTCTTAGTCATATTTTAGTGACATCAAAATGTGTTTGTCTTTGTGTATTTTTTGTACACGAAAAACTCAAGACTAACTTCGTCAATTCAACATTTACTAAAAATGTTTTCGTCTGTAAAATTTAAAATAAATTACTCCAAAAATAAAGGTTTCCTACTATTTGGAATTAACATTGCCAGACGAGCACGTATTGTAGCGTCTTTTATTCTTGCCCGCAAGGCTAAAATGTCAATTTGCAGCACTTTTTATATGAATGAACAAGATTTTGTCTGATTTGTGTACTGAGAAATTATTTTAATGTTTTATACAGTGCCCTCCATAATTATTGGCACCCCTGAAAAAGATGTGTTTTTTAGCTTCTAATATTTTTTTTTAATTCAAATAATATGGGTCCTTAATGGAAAAAAAGAGAAAAATCCAACCTTCAATACAAGTGCATTCATTCAGTGGGGAAAAAAATCCCACATAAAGAAAAAAATATTTGAAATCAAATAATGTGTGTCACAATTATTAGCACCCCTGGTGTTAATACAATGTACAACCCCCTTTTGCCAACAAAACAAGGTCTGGGGACTGAGATGGCCATGGGAGGAGCTTGATTTTGTGTCTGGTAAACCATTACTGTGTAGATTTGGCCTTATGTTTAGGGTCATTGTCTTGCTGAAAGACCCAGTGACAACCCATCTACAGCTTTCGGGCAGAGGGCAACAGACTTTGATTTAAAATGTCCTGGTATTTCAAAGTATTCATGATTCCATGCACCCTAACAAGGTTCCCAGGGCCTTTGGAAGCGAAACAGCCCCACAGCATCACTGACACACCCCCATACTTCACAGTGGGTATGAGGTACTTTTCAGCATGCGCATCTTTCGTGGCACGCCAGACCCTCTTAGAGTGTTTGTTGCCAAAAAGCTCAATCTTGGTCTCATCTGACCAACGCACACAGTCCCAGTTGAAGCCTGGGACCGTGTGTATTTTTGTGTCTTATCTTTCCATTCCAACAATAATTTTCAGAAAAATATGGCATATGAAATATTTGGTTTGAATTGCGATTAATTACGATTAATTGATTTTTAAGCTGTAATTAACTCAATTAAAATTTTTAATCGTTTGACAGCACTAGTAATAATACATGTATTTCTAATAACATTTTAGTGAAAGAAAAAAATTGTGGCTTAGTAGAACCTACAGCTACAATTGTCATCCATTACATCTTCATTCTCATTCACCACATTCCTAAAACAACTTCAAGTGAAATTGTGAAGGTAATTTAAAAAAGATACATTTATCCGATTAATCGTTTATTTAATCGTCCGATTAATTATAAAAATAATAATTAGTTGCAGCCCTACTGCAGTGGCTTGTGTGTTGGGAGTCACGAAGCTTGTCAACATAGCAACTGTAACTAAGGGGGGTGGAGCTTTTTGCGAAAGGTCAGTAGTGTACCGCACGAATGCCATTTTTAGACCGTGACATCGCTCGCCATCGTAACCCGGAAGTGGGTCAACATAGACACGCCCTCGCATACAACTTATGTTATGACTGCTTGTTTTCTGCCAGTAATCTTTCAAAAAAGAACATGCCGAGTAAACACTGCTGCTCTGGAACTTGTAGAAACAACTCTAGACATTACGACATATTAAGGATGCTTTCTTCATACGTTTCCCGAAACCAAGAACTCGGAGGAAAAATTTTGAACAATGGATGAACTTGCGCGTACGTCCAAAAGGCCAGTTTAATGCCAACAAGGTGAAGCCTTTCACATTTCATATGCAGTAAACATTTTATTGGGGTCCATGGTCCTACAGAGGACGAAGAGGTAAGCCATTTTGATATTTTACTTATTTTTTAATGTGGCATTTTGCCATGCTGCTTCTGTCAGATAATGAATGACCTGAAAAAAATTTAAATGGTGTCTGACTGCCACTGTTACCTTTTCTGTTGTAAAGAAAAAAAGACAACTTTAGTAAGGGTAAAGTGTGAATAAATTATAGAATTAAGATTAGTTATTAATGAAATAATAAAAGTGTTTGTTGGCTGTGACTGAGTAGCATTTGCGATCGCTACACAAAAATAGAAATGTAAATTGCCCCCAAGAACGGTCAGAGATGTCAGACAACCAGAGGATAACAGGATATCATATATAAGAAAGACAGGACATATAGTGGTAAAGGATAGATTGTTGAAACAGGAGAATGTCATTGTCAGTGGCGTAAGGCAACGCACACAAGAAAAAGGTGTCGATAAAAAAGCTAATTCTAGATCAGGTCAGCTCTTTTTACCGTCTTTTTCAGCCCTCAACACTCAGGCCATCTCTTTAACTGAACATTTGTATGTTCTTCCACATCTTTACCAGTGAATTTGGCACCAGGGACATCATTTTTGGACAGAATTGGTAGGTTTAGCCCAGTAAACATCTCGTTTGTACAACATTTCCATGCATTTACTATTCACCCACCTAGCGACAATCACTAACTTCATGAATATTAATGAGCAAAAGTGACAAGTTGCTTGGGATACACCATTGCCTCTTACCACAAAGTGATGTGTGACTTTGAGTGCGTATGACATCAAAAATCATGTTTATTTCACCTTTCACGCGGTGTTTTATGCTCCTGAATGAAATGGACTGCTTGGATGTGTGTGGAAGCGATCGTTTTATAAATTCAATTTTTGAATCCCACGCCATGATAATGAGTGACTTCCGGCTTCGTGTTTAGGACGAATACAAATGTGACGTCACCCGGGTCAGCATGTCACAATACAGCACTGCCGTATAGACCCTACTCACCTACGTCACAAAATGACATGTCGCTGTATCCGGCCGCCATATTGTCCGTATTTTTTAGACTTATTCTCATTGTTTTCAATTAGTCGTGCAAGTTATAGAGCAATTCATGGAAGCCCCGGTGTTATCTGACGCTGTAAACTCATTGGATGCGTTGCATAAAAGGCGTTATGTGGAAAAGCTTCAGTTTATCCATTCGCCAGATTCATATTTGATGCCTAAATCGATGTTTTTCGACCCGCTGTCTTCGCCGTCTTTGCCTGACATCTGCTAGCTACCCTGATATTTACAACTATCTTGTCCACACAAAATCAGCCTATTCTCACGGAAGTTTGAAAAACTTTAAGAGCTTGGAGGCTTATAAATACTTCGTTGCTGGTTGGGTGAAACAGGTCCTCGTCCACAAAAATTCGGCAGGAATCTATCGTGTGCTCGGGAAGGTGAGTTACGAAATTTTCAATTCAAAATCTTTTGTTCTTGCTAACATCCACTGTCAAGTCTAATGTATTTCATGTCATTTGTCAACGGAGCTAGGGCTTCTAATGTTTATATGGTTTAGCGATAGCACTCTCACTACATACAAATATGTAATAAATATGAAGTGCGATAGCACTACTCCAGATTGTCCCTAGTTGAATTTATTTTTTGGCTTTTGACCTCACTAGTGAAATTGTAAATTAATTGTATGACAACTGTCTGATTATCCCCTTATAATTATATATTTTCATGTAGTTCATTCACAACGTCTGAGTGTATGTTGTCGGCGATTAGCCTAGCAATGATCTTAATTGTAGTTGTCAGCCCAAAACCCTCTAAATATATATTAAATGTATCTTACCAGATATAAAATGACTACTACATAATCTGTGGTAGTCGTTTGGAGCCCAGTTTTCTCGTCGAATTGCAGCAGTCAATCTCGGTCTCCTCTCCGGGTCTCTCGGAATACGGTAAAACTTCAAGTCTCTCCGTCTATCTTCTCTGTTTTTGCAACCGACCGCCACACACGACTTCACCATTTTGATTATTAATGTTAACGAGCAGAAAAACACGCCATAATAGGAGGAATTTACGAAGCTCTAATGCATTAACATGACGAGTATACGGACAACATGGCGCAGGGGCGTGGCTGTGACGTCACGTGAGTAGGGTCTATAGCATGCAGATGGACTGCTAATGCAGCTGATTTTGCAGATTAATTTGTTTATTTTTGGCATTACGCCAACCAAATGGCTGCAGTAAATTGTTGCTGCACCAGAGAGAGGCGTGTGAGCCTTTTTGAGATTCAAAAGTTTCCCATTCACCGCGGACATTGGCCAAAACAAGCTCTACTACTGTGGGACCATTGGACTTACGAGGATGTGAGTAAACATCATATTTGGTATTATGTCAAATACAGTCCTGGGATCATAGTACAAGTTTTAATACGGAGGTGGCTTGCATTTTGTGGCTGATTGTCCACAGAGATGCCACTCGGCCGACAACCGGGGGCTTGTTTGCACGCGCCCCTCTATACTCGGCTTATTGGCCCTCTTCATGTGCCTGGTGTTCTGTCAAATTTTCAATCCCATCAGAAATTGCAAGTTTGTGTTAAAAATGGCCGCGAATACAGCGATTACAAAGTAAACACTACAAACTTTCTTTAAATAAGGGACTATTTACTTACGTTTGATCATGGACGGACATGTAGAAAAGTTCTCCTCAGACACATCCTGCCATGTTAGCTGAACAACACTGCACGCCGCTCTCTGTTTACGTCTTCGCCGTGTAGTAAAGCATTATTTTACGGCATATTCGTGTTGACCATGTGGCAGCTACGCGCTCCTCCGTGAGCCGGTTTGTCCGGCGGTACTCTCCAGCTACTTCCTCGGCGAGCTCTCCTGCCCGTAGCAGGGAAACGAGCCGTAACTTGCTCGTCGCCGGGCGGGTTGCCGATCGCCGAAGACTATCGACAACCCCGCCGCTGTGTGACATGATCCTAGCTAGTTTTGTGTGATTTTTCGTTTCGAAAAGCGAAAATAAAGACTTTGAGACGTCACTCGGTTCAGGTTAGCATGTCGGCTAGCTGTCACGCCTCTTGGTTTGTTTGCATTCTCCAAAGCCGGCAGGGAAATGACAAAAGCCTGACTAACTACGGTGGCATAAAATATTATTCGGGAGGTGCGACAGTAAAGGTGAAGTCGACAGTTTTGATAATTGTGGAGTAGTTTTGCCATGTCCAACTGAATAAATGCATTTAATTATTTCATATTCCATGTAGCACAAGACTGTTATTTGTGATGATCATACCATTTATTTAGCAATATAATAATGCTATTCAAGACTTCTTTTATCCTGTCTTACGCACTTTAATCGTAAAAATAATGTGTTATTTTCTGGGCACAACAATGATCATTTCGATACTGATATTTCCCAGCACCGCCCTCTGGTGGTCGAGTTGTCGCAAGTGTGAAAACCAACCAATTAGGCAACGAACCCCATTCTCCCCTAGTTACTTTCGTGATAACTTGGAGTCTAAAAGAGAACAGAAACATGCAGAAACGCCTCCTAGTATCAGACAGGTTCTATTGTATTCTATTCACTTGCATGGTTCTAACTCACTTGTTCCTCAGGACCTGCCAGGCCGCCTCGATATCCGCATACATGTTCTTCTCAGAGGGCTTGCCAGTACTGACGCCATAGCCCGAGTAGTCATAAGAAAACACGTTGCAGTTGATCCTGCAGCCCAAGCCGATGTAAAAACTGCACATCTGTCCCAAGTCCACAGCGTTTCCGTGCGAGAATAGCAACGTGTAGCGGCTGTTGGGCGCGCAGCGCACATACATAGTTTGTACCCGGTTGCCCCGACTACTTCTCGTGCTGAATACCTCCACCACATCCAATTCGCGCTGGGAGTACTGCCAGTCCGCCCTTTCGCCCAAACGCAAGCTACTTTCCCCGTTCTCATCGGTATGGACAGAGTAGGTGGGCTCCGGAGGGAGGAAAGCTAGTTTGGCCGCGATGCGACTGGGACAAGGCGGACAGCAGAATAGCCAGCACAGTTCGTTGAAAGAAAAGCCATTCATCCTCGGTCCGGCTTCGGGCATTTACACTGGGAATTAGCCGACCGGCTTTGATAGGTGGACGAGTGCCTTAAGGCTTTGGAATTCTAATTGTGGGCCATTAAAAATGCTGTTAAAGTGACAGGTGGCTCGGCGGCACTCGACTTGGGAGCTAACTCACTTAGCCCGCTGCTCAACAAACCTCTTTAGTGGAGGAAAAGGATTCACTGAAGCGGAACAGCCATGTATACCAATATTATTTTTCCGACAAAACAGAAGAAATAGTTATGTATAACTGCTCCCGAAATGTTTATTTCAGACACTGCCAATGTCCCATTCTGATTTACATTAGTTAAAAAAATAAATAAATAAACAAATAGGACTCCTCCGGTCCTCTATTGGAAGACAGCCTCGTTTTCCGGCTTGACCGGATATCCTGTTTGATTGTGACGCGTGCGCTGCACCTAAAAATAATCATTCGGGAATAATAATAACCGACATACGAAGAATGTCAAAGCAGTAAATCAGACTCGTCTTCAGTGTTTACTTGAGGGGGTTGTTTTGGAACTGACGATATTCAAAATTAAGCCATTTCAGAGAGAGTGGTCGATAAAATGGACAGGTACTCGAACACTTAACCCTTTATAGGGCAAGTCATAGACTTCATAACCTAATGACATGACATGGAAAATGGGGCTGATTAGTAGGGGGCCTATTTTCAAAAACTTAAAATTCAAATATTTTTGAAACCAACACTGTTTATCGACCTAAAACCAAAACAGGCACCTACCTTAGCCATATATGGATGGGGCGCCGTTTGTAAAGCAGCACATGCTCAAAATTACGACAACATTTTCTCACATTTAGCGCCACACAGTGTTTAAAATGCTGTGAAATTTTTAGAGTCACTTTTTTTTTTTTTTAAATGCACATTTACAACATTATTTAGCAACTAAAATATTTATTTTTAAATAAGTTTTGGACCTGATTGTTTAAATCCAAAACTAAATAATTAATTTTAAATCTTAAACTTATATCCTAAATGTTAAATCAGGAAACTGTCGGAACTAAATATTTAGCTTGATATGCAAATTCACATGACTGGAGACCGGAAGTAAACAAAATAAAAGCTGGTGGAGCAGCTCAGACTGTCTGTTTACGTTGCTTGAAAATGAATAAAACCTACTCAACGGTGGCAGTCTGCTCTTGGACATGAATCATTGTGGCAATAACAATACATAGGTAAAAAACACATTTAGGAGAAATTATTTAAAGAGTATTTTGTGTGCTCCAGCTTTTATTTTGTTACTTCCGTTCTCCAGTTATGTGAATTTGCATATCAAGCTAAATATTTAGTTGCAACCGTTTCCAGATTTAGGATATAGGATATACATTTAGGATATAAATTAAATATTTAGTTCTGGATTTAAACAATCAGGTCCCAAACTTCTCATTTAAAAATAAATATTTAAGTTGCTAAATAATGTTGTAAATTTGCAAAAAAAGTGACTCTAAAAATTTCACACCACATTTTAAACACTGTTTGGCGCTAAATGTGAGAAAATGCTATCGTAATTTTGAGCATGTGCTGCTGTACAAACGGCGCCCAATATATGAGTCTCCATGATAGCGGCATCAAAAAATTCAGTCCTTCCCTTATAAAATCCCCGATTCATTATCTTTTTATATAACTATAACACAACTTAAAATGGCTATAAAAGTCAGATTTTATACTAGATGCGCAAAAAAAAACCCACCAAATGCAGAGATAATCACCTATATTTTCAGGGTCAATAGCAATATTTAACATTTTTTTGACCAAAATAGCAACTTAATTTTTTGTTTATTTACTGCAAGTTTTCTTCAGCTAATAAATCACTCAAATTAACATCAGAAACTTAATACTTGAGGAAAACATGCAGAATCAATTATAAATAATATGTAAATAGATTATGAATAAATTCTATATACAACCACAGCTTATTATAGAATAGAATAGCCCTTTATTATCATTATGCACTATACTGTAAGCGACGTAAACAGAGCTTTTCTGGCGAAAATTCTTTTGAATAAATGCTTAAATCCCCGAATTCTTCATAGATATGGACATAAAACAGTCTGGATTCTTGGTTAAAAGCAAAGAAACTGTGCAGTTAGCATTTATTTTACGTATATACAGGGATGACAGTGGCTAGAATTTCTTGCCAGAACTCCCAGACATGAAGGTCGCCATGCAGCCAGAATTTTTTTTAAAATTATTTTCATTCGGGGGGGTCAAACCTCCTAAAACTACGACTGAAATGCAAAGAAAACTGGCACAGTTATTTCTATAACACATAAAAAAAACTCATTTTCATTCAAAATCGTATTTTTTCAGTGATTTGCAAAATTAAAGTTAACAAAAACAGCAATAACACCAACCTCCTTCTTCAAATTTTTTTTAGTCAACCACTAATTGTGCAAGTTCTCCTACTTGAAAATATTAGAGAGGCCTGTAATTGTCAACATGGGTAAACCTCAACCATGAGAGACAGAATGTGGAGAGAGAAAATTACATTGTTTGATTTTTAAAGAATTTATTTGCAAATCATGGTGGAAAATAAGTATTTGGTCAATACCAAAAGTTCATCTCAATACTTTGTTATGTACCCTTTATTGGCAATAACGGAGGCCAAAACGTTTTCTGTAACTCTTCATAAGCTTTTCACACTGTTGCTGGTATTTTGGCCCATTCCGCAATGCAGATCTCCTCTAGAGCAGTGAGTTTTGGGGCTGTCGTTGGGCAACACGGACTTTCAATTTCCTCCACAGATTTTCTATGGGGTTGAGATCTGGAGACTGGCTTGACAACTCCAGGACCTTGAAATGCTTCTTACAAAGCCACTCCTTTGTGGCCCTGGCTGTGTGTTTGGGATCATTGTCATGCTGATAGACCCAGCCACGTCTCATCTTGAATGCCCTTGCTGACGGAAGGAGATTTTCACTCAAAATCTCTCGATACATGGCCCCATTCATTCTTTCCTTTACACAGATCCGTCGTCCTGGTCCCTTTGCAGAAAAACAGCCCCAAAGCATGATGTTTCCACCCCCATGCTTCACAGTGGGTATGGTGTTCTTCGGGTGCAATTGAGTATTCTTTCTCCTCCAAACATGAGAACCTGTGTTTCTACCTAAAAGTTCTATTTTGGTTTTATCTGACCATAAATCATTCTCCCAGTCCTCTTCTGGATTATCCAAATGCTCTCTAGCGAACCGTAGACGGGCTTGGACGTGTACTGGCTTCAGCAGGGGGACACGTCTGGCAGTGCAAGATTTGATTCCCCGGCGGCGCATTGTGTTACTGATAGTAGCCTTTGTTACTGTGGCCCCAGCTCTCTGTAGGTCATTCACTGGGTCCCCCCGTGTGGTTCTGGGATTTTTGCTCACCGTTCTTGTCATCCTTTTGACGCCACGGGGTGAGATCTTGCATGGAGCCCCAGATCGAGGGAGATTATCAGTGGTCTTGTATGTCTTCCATTTTCTGCTAATTGCTCCCACAGTTGATTTCTTTACACCAAGCGTTTTACCTATTACAGACTCAGTCTTCTCGGCCTGGTGCAGGTCTAGAATTTTGTCTCTGGTGTCCTTCGACAGCTCTTTGGTCTTGGCCATAGTGGAGTTTGGAGTGTGCCTGACTGAGATTGTGGACAGGTGTCTTTTATACCGATAATGTGTTAAAACAGGTGCCATTAATACAGGTAATGATTGGAGCCTCTGGAGACCTCGTTAAAAGAAGTTAGACCTCTTTGACTGCCAGAAATCTTGCTTGTTTGTAGGTGACCAAATACTTATTTTCCGCTCTAATTTGGAGATAGAACATTTTTAAAAATCAAACAATGTGATTTTCTGAGGTTTTTTCCACATTCTGTCTATCATGGTTGAGGTTTACCCATGTTGACAATTACAGGCCTCTCTAATCTTTTCAAGTAGGAGAGTTTGCACAATTGGTGATTGACTAAATACTTATTTGCCCCACAGTAACTACTTAAGAACATAGGATGTATATTAAAATTGAAGTTAATGTAAACAATTACTTTTGCTTTCTGTTTTTTTTTTCTCTTAATAATAAAGATATAAGTAACATACATTGAGAAAAATAAGTACAAATGACTTATATTATGCAAAGTGAAATGGAATATCTTTTGAAGATCGCGCAAACATTGACTTTTTTAAATAATAAGGAAATTGAGAAGTAGCCTAACATAAATGAACAAATATAAGTCCAAAGTGCACATTGACAGCGACGATGTTCTGAACCTCCCCATCAGAGCAAATGAAACTAAATATGATAAATACGTCTCCTCAACTCTTTCCTTGCTCTTAAAGATTTGATCCATTTTCTGTTGCATTGCCCCTTTTTTTGTAGCATTAATTCAACAAACGTTTTTTTTTTTTTTTTTGCTGTTCCAGAAAACATGCACATTTGAACCAATCAGAGCTAACCATCTCTGCTGATCACAATCTTAGTATGTCAGCCAATTGATCGGATAAATGAGTGCAGGCGTTTTGCTTTGTGCATTCGCACATTGACGTGACTCATCATCGTCAGACTCGGATAACTGCAGCAGCTGGGGGAAACCTCCATGCTGTCTGTGGAATAAAATAAATAATAAATTAATCTGATGTTGGTAGATTGTTTTCTTCTTGGAGATGAAATGCATGTGTGGCAGCTTAGCATTTTTTTTTTAACATAGCGTTTTGACACTTGCCGTCATATTTTTGGAATCAAAGGACCATGTACCGGAACAGCATTGCGGCCCTGAATCTTATACCAGAACTGCGTTCCGGTCCTGAATCTTATACCGGAACTGCGTTCTGGCCCTGAATCTTGTACCGGAACTGCGTTCCTGACCGTTCTGGCCCACTTTCACCCCTGCGTATGTATGTCGAAGTCAGAGCTGCCAACTCTCACGCTTTGAGCGTGAGACACACGCAATTGGCTGTTTTCTCACGTACACACGCCACACATCTAATTTCTCACGCAAAAAAAAAACTATCTGATTTTGGGCCGAGACTCGTTTTTTTTTCGATTCTCAATTTTATTTAATTATTATTATTATCATCTTGTGATTAACTTAGTATGTAAACTGAGCACTTCAGAAATCGGTCCTTTAAAAAAGTTACACTTAGACAGTCAGCAAATCCTTCTAGATGCTTCGCTGACGAGAACCAATCATCAGCCCAAATTGCGTTCTATTATTCCAATTGTGCGCACTCCTTACGTGTACATGGAGTGCTCGGAGAGCCTTAGGATGCATTGCAAAGCTACAAAACAAAAAGCAGGCCTTATCCACACTGGGGCAGACCAGAGCGCAGCATACACACTTGCCTGTATTTGCCAGCAGATTGAATTTGGTGAGTAATGGTTTCAATCGTTTTCATATTTTACGATATAATAAAGTTACTGCCATTCGTTGCAGCTTGCGTTGAACACTGCCAGAGCTAGCCAAATCTCCTGTGAAAAAATAGCTCCCGATAAAGACCAAATGTGAAGTAATTTCATAACATGCCAAATAGGGTCACAATTAAAGTAATTAAACATTGTCCAACAAATAAAGCATGAAAAAATAATTTATACGTTGTATATTTGACAAAATAATCGCGTTTCCAAAGTTCAAGCCTGAAAGGGGACGAACCCGGAAGTGATACGTCACACTGAGAACAGCGATGGCAGCGCTCCATACGGCCGCCGTACAAAGCCCTTCAAACAATGATTCAAACAGCGATATAAGCGATAGATCGAGCGCAAGGGAGGAGATCCAAGTTTTTGAAGAGTTGGAGGAAGAAGAGGAGGTTGGAATTTTATGTTGGACCTAACATGTAATAGCCAGACGCTAATCAGGATGCAAACAATGTACCTAGACTACCTGACATGGAATGGAGACAAGACCCATCGAGATTACAAGATTGGTAAGATATAGGCTGTTATTATTTTCATGATTTGAAGATGCAGGCATTTGCACATAATTTTATGTTTTTGTCTATCTGATGACATTGTTTAAAAAAAAAAATCAGACTTCATGTTCATTTTGGCAGATCCGGCACCTCTCTTGCATATAAAATAATAATATAAAAACGTTGGTTGGAAAGAAGGAGATGAGTCGTTGATGGCTTTCTCCACTTTATTTTGGCAACAACAAGAAAACAAAATAAAAGCGGACTGCAGCCACATTCGACCGCAAAGTTTTGCTTCTCGCTCATCTCACCCCCTCGCCTCCTACTACTCACAGCTCTCCAGTCCCAGCGTCTCTTAAACGGATTGTGCATAGTGTCTTGTTATGAGCTTTTTGTTGACAAAGGTATCGAACACACGACGTGCTGACAACTTTGTGTCTTTATTAACACATGGAGCTAACGGTACAAACACAGCTTGGGGCTCTCGGCAGGCTGTACGGAGCGATAGATAGAGCCTGTAGAAGTGGCGTCTAATGGCGTGAGGAAATGTAGTTTTTTCACACAAGCGAACAGATTACAAAGCACCATTTCAGTGTTGTCCCGAGACTACATTTCCCATGACTCATTGCGTGACCTGCGCCGCTCGCTGATTCGCTGCGAGATTGACTCAATGCCAACACGCTAGTTGTCACCTATCACCTGTCAGCGGCTCTCGTAAAACACAAACTAGAAGGCTATCATGCGATCACCGTGAAAGAAATGCCGAACCGTCCAAAAGCAGTGCAATGCTTGAAGCATGAAGGTGGAAATACATAATACAAATACAAATAAATGTGCACAAACTCACTGGCGGTGTGTGTCTCTTACGGCAACGTGACCGTGAATTTCCGCGACGCCGACCCGTTTATATGCACATCCACACCCCTTTCCCGATTGACAGTGGATTAACCCTTTCAGACAAGATCGTAGATGATGCACAATTTAAACACGCTTAACCTAGCGAACGCAACAACAACTATGATCGGGGATTGCCACGAGTTAGCTTTCGGCTAACGTCGCTAGCTTCTACTGTTCATTCCACAACAGTGGGCAGCTCTGCTTTGACAAAGTCATCAGTCATCTATCCAAAAATCACACTTACTTTTTGGCAAATCCTTGATCATAAGCAGACCGGTTGAGGAAGCAGTCATCTTCGAAGTGTTTGCAGCAGAGAACACTACTCGATGATGGCGTGAAATTCATTCGCTTAGTGCGAACAAAAGATGTCCATTTATGTACCCTTCTATCCTTTAGCCACTCATACAACTTTTCTTTAGATTGAGAACAATACATCGCCACACACCGCCGTGCCATCTTACCGAGAAGCAATGCAACAATACTGTGTGTATGATTTCCAAAGATTGTTGGATCGCTCCCGTCGTCCGCCTGAGACGCGTTATTTTCGGCTGGGACTTGAGCTGACGGCCGGTGCCGGCACAACACCGGCCCGACGAGTGGTGGGAATGATTCTTGCTTCTTAAAGCTTTTCAGAAATACAATGATCCCTCGTTTTTCGCGGTTAATGGGGAACAGGACCCGCCGCAACAAGTGAAAACCGCAAAGTAGCGCTCCCCCTTCCCGCCCGACCCGCCATTTTTTTTTTTGTGCGTGTTCAATGTATTTATTCAGATTTTACATTGGAAAAAAGATACATATATATAATACATGTTTTTTTCACTTTTTTCCACCCAAAGTATCATTTACAAATTTTAAGCACTTCAAAATGTAAGAATTATGATAAGTTTTAAACATGTTACTGCCCCACCGAATTATTTTTAAACAAGAATAAAGTAGTAAGAAAATGCTTGGCTTTATTAAACTCTTTATAGCATGTATTCAATGCTTCATGTTTGAAGCAACTTATTTTTTGATTGAATAATAAAGACACAAATGTCTTAGCCAAAATGTGGCCCTACGCAAAACATCATTACTTCAATGGAAAAAGTTGTTTCAATCAAGAAAAATAGTTTTCAAATGCTTTTTTTTGTCTCAAATTTATTTTTGCAATCAAAAACCTTTTTTTTTTTTTTATTGAAGTGACTTTTTGGGGATTAGAAATATATATTTTGATTGAAGCAACTTTGTTTTTGATTGAATAATAAATACACAAATCTACCTCCATCGTTATTGAGAGAGAAACAAATTAAGAAAGCTTTAAAAATAAAAGCAAACGGGGAGTTTGATTTTGTTGTTGTTGTTTTTTTAAGATTTCTATTTCATTATATAGACATGTCTCATAAGGAAAGGAGATTGAGGGATAAAAAAAGGAGTTGGATGAGGCTGCTAAAGGCAGTGGATACCTCATCAGCTGGGTGAATAGCACATTTGGTAAGAATAAGTTTGCAAGGATAGTCAGGTATAAAATACAATTGTAAACACAATTACAATGTTATTTTTCAATAAGATTTTATGTCATTGCTTTATCAATTATTACTGTAGGTACTAGAGTTGTTAAGTATGGATAATAATGAAATAATAGTTTTGAGAAAACTGTGATGTTGGTGGCTCAGTTACCACATGATGTGGTTTGTTCTCAGATGAACAAGTTGAGGAAGGAAGTTTTGATGCAGAGGTTGAAGGAAGAAAAGAGGCAGACTGACTGAGTCACAGCTAGAAAGTGTTGATGACAGTGTTGATTTCTCTTCACTGTTGCCCCCTCCTAATTAAAGTATGTCACAGTTGCAGCCAATTATTACCTAAAGCTGGTTAAAATTGAAGTTATGTTGTTTTAAGGTGTATTAAATACTTGTTCATGTGCCTCTTTTGATCTACGAGCACCCGCCCCTCCACCGGTCTCTGCACGGCTCTGCTGAAACACAGTGTGGGTCGACAGAGCTCAATATTTTGTTGGGTTGTACAGTGTAAAATATTTCCTCCACACCCTTCTCACCTGACCCATTTTCATGCCTGTTTATGGGGATATCTTTCGTGTAGTCTGACATACATACGATCAGCTACAAACTTGTGAAAGGCAACCGGCTTAATTTCACTGATTGAAGCCGAATGATCTTCAGAGACGGCTGCGATGACAGATCGTTGTCACGTCCTGCAGTGTTGCCAGTATTCCGACCAAGACATGGCAGGATTTTATCACTGTAGTCTGACATAAGGCCATCGTGAGAGAAAACTGTCGTATAGTTTGACCTAGGCATTACTCCTTTTCCATCTTGTGCCGCATTTCCATCGGCATGTGGTGTAGGGTGGGTTTTGCTTCCCTCAGCCTCCCCCTAAGTCTGGTTGTGTTAAGTTCAGCTATGTCTTTGCTTCATAGAATGTAACCAATGTTGCCCATGATCTTCTGTAGGCCGCCCCATCAATGGCTTTGGGCCCCACAAACCACCAGAAAGCAGGGCACAACATGGGTAGAGTACAACGCCAAATTAATTCTAATTCTATGATATTTGAGCCACCAACTTGTCTGCCTGCGTGCGGGGCAAAATTTTGGTCACCCCCAACAAAATCTCACTCCAAGGTTTTTCTAAAAGTTGGCAGCTCTGCGAAGTACAATGCTATCTTGTTAGCTAAAGAGGCTAGCGGCCGCCAGGCGTTAACAGAGCTTTTGTGGCAAAAATTCTTGTGAATAAATGCTTAAATCCCTGAATTCATTATATATATGAACGTAAAACAGTCTCGATTCTTGGTTAAAAGGAAGAAAAAAAACAAAACAAAAAAAAACGTGCAGGTAGCCTTTCTTTTGCGTAAATATTGCCAACTATGAGGCTTACGAAAATTAGCCGCCTCCATGTGTAAACAAAGAAGGAAATTCCTGCGAATAGATGCTTCAATCATTGAATTGTTTGTAGATATGGACGTAAAACTGTCTCAATTTTTTGTTAAAGAGTATTACAACACCTGGGGAAATGCTAATATTCCATCATTTATCCATAAACGCATGCCTTTTGGATCCATGTCATGCCACTTTGTGTAATTACACACATCGCAACACCAAGAAAATGATAGAAATTTGGATAGATTGTAGAGCTAAAACGACTGGCGCCTGAGATCCCGGAAATCTAGCATATGGTGTGCGTGACATCACAACTAGGACTCAGTGCTTATGCTGCATTCCAGAGAAGTGGGAAGTCGGATTTATCCCACTCGGATGGTACCAGTTCCGACCTCAAAGCGTTCCAAGCGAATGTAAACCGCAAAGATGGCTGATTGAAAGGCATCTTGACCTACAGCAAACCTGCCTTCTCGCAAGCAATCAAATAGTGGAGGAAAAACGGCGGCTGATGTAAATAGCACACACTGTAAACTGCCCTCTTTAGTTACATCCTCGCTGAAAGTCAATTTAAAAATCATCTGAAAATTCATTAAGCTAATTCACTTTGAGAACATTTTATTATTTAACTTCATTTTTGTGTCATCAATGTGTTGTCTGAGTCTCTCTTTATTTAACTGATAAAAGTGGTCTGACTACCTGTAGCCATCCTACCGCGGAGTGTCTAGCCCTGGCATAAAATACGTGTTCATTGACAGACACACAATAACACACACTGCACTTGAAGTCCCAGAGAAGCACAAGCGCAATGATATTGTATTTTCATAATCGTGTAAATTATGTTTTACCATTCACGGTCTGTTGTGTTTCCATAGGCATCGCTATTTTGTCCAGTGACGTCAGATTGAAACATCTTGGAACTTGGGGTAGATATTTTTCTCCGACTTCGCGACTTGGGCCTCCCGGTTTGTGTGGCGTTCCAATGATATTTTCCTCGTCGGAGGTCGGAAAACTCTGACTTCCCGCTTTTCTTGAATGCAGCATTAGTACTGAATGGCAGCGATGATGGCGGACAATTTTGTTTCTATTCGTCAAAACCTTTCTTTAATCCCAGGCAATAGTAGGTGGTTTTATTTACCTGACATGTTTCGGCGGGCACTTCCGCCTTCGTCAGAGGGTCACTGATGTTGGTGTGACGCGTCTTTATCAGCTGATGGATGAAGGCGTGACTCACCTGTCAGAAAACAAACATCAGCGCTGAATTAGGGAGGCTATTGAGATCCGCAAGCGGGTCCCGAGGACCATCAACAGGGACATGGGGGCATACATGCTCTCTACGACCTGGAACAGCATCTTGGAAGAGTGAATGGGCAGCACAGGGCGTGACTCGCCTGTCATTCTGACAGATGAGTCACGCCTTCATCCATCAGCTGATAAAGACACGTCACACCAACATCAGTGACCCTCTGACGAAGGCGGAAGTGCCCGCCGAAACATATCAGGTAAATAAAACCACCTTCTATTGCCTGGGATAAAAGAAAGGTTTTGACGAATATATAAGTGTAGGCAAAATGAACTCTATACAACAATTTTGTTTCTAGTTGCAGCGACGAATCCGACGTAACGAACGTTCTTCCAATGGTGACGAGGAGAGTTATGAACCTTTCTATAGTGTTTTGGGTTATCAATTTGAGCCCAAACGAAAGCCAATGCAGCCTAATGAAACGATCATTGAGGGGAGCAATCACACTGATAAAACACCGGCAACAGATCGTGTGGGAAACACCGAATGGTTTGTTTTGCATTTCTTTTTGTGAAGCTGATACACCGTGACCGCAAAATAAAGTAATATATAGAATAATTATCATTTATTGTGCTATCATAGGTTTTCGCTCTGCCAACAGACACAAATATGAATGGGATTAGAGGATTTGTTGTATGTACAGTATTTTACGAGCGATAATTTATACATGTGTCCAGTCCTATATCCAATGAGTGATATGTTTTTTATTATAAAAGAGTACTCACTCTGGCCATTTCGAGCTTGGCTGCTTCCCTCCTTTGCGTAGCCTGGGATGGTGGGGTGTTCTCATCAGTGCCAGTCATCATCCTCTTTCTTGATATCTCGGGACATTTAGGGTGTTGCGCGTGTATGGTGGGCACCGCATCTGTTTTCAGCAGCAATTTCTTAGCAAAACCTGATTTCATTTGTCCATAGTTCGAATAGCTTTCAGGTATAAAATGCGCACCACACAAAACCGCGCCGGAAGCTGGGTCTGCAAAATTAGCCCTCTTTGCACGGACCAACTTTACTCATTGTCTGCGTAGTCCAGCTCTTTTTCTCGCGTTCGGGCAAATGGCTATTTGTACACCAGATAGCATGAAAGGTTTGAACCATTTTAGTGATTTTTTGATAAAACACGAACGCAACTCTCTCGTCGATAAACAATGATGGCACCTGCCTCGACCTTTTGTTTCCTGGCTGTGACGTCAAAGCCCCATTCTGCTGTTTCCGGAATACTTTCGGAAATGTTCGTATTTTCGATCTATTTTCGATAATTGCTCATGAATGTGATTTAATTTTTTGTTAACTTTATTAATATTTGTTATCTTGTCACATAACGGTTCTATTGATATCTCACAGCCCCTTAGTATTATCATTCTCTTTAAAAGAGAAAAAAAAAATGGGCTGTTACGCATCTATTTTACGTATATATGTCAAAGAATGACGCCAATGCCGTAGCGGTTCCCATTCTCCCATTGATTTTTTTCACAACGTTTCAAAATGCATGCATGGAACAAAAAACATAATGCGGTACAGCTTTCGTAGTTCTTCAAAAATCCAAGCTTGAATCCAGCTTAGACATGAGCATGTTCCGTCTTCGCCTGACTATACTAAATAAAGCTCGGCCCGCTCTGATAAGGCGTGCCACAAAGAATGACGAAGTGTCACGTCAATAGGTAATGGAGTCTATGGGCAAGCGACTTTTTTTTGGTCATATACAAAAAAGCCATATTAGCAATTATTTGTTTTAATTATTGATGGTCAGGGCTGTCAACAGACTTGCTGGGGCCCGGGACAAGAGACCATTATAGGGCCTCCCCAGCCCACCCCTGCCACCGACTTGTCACGACAACATACACAGTACTTTTAACGCTTTGCAAGCAATGACAGTGTAAATTTTCAAATTATTTAATTCGAGATGGACAGTTAAATTTAACAGACCGTAATTGGATGTGACATAATATAAACAAACAATTTCCATCTTTTGTTCCTACAATAGATGGTTACAATAGGCTAAAATTCAATACAACTGAGAGTGCTATGCCTGCCTGCTAAGCAACAAAACAGTATAACTAAAACATCCTGTGCCTGCCCCCTCCACATCCCTGTGGTTATCAAGCCCTCAAACAGTGATGCGCCTACATTTTTTGACAGCAAAGTCATTTATAACATCAGTGAAATCCAGTTTTTGAGGAAGCTCACACTCAATGGACAGCATGGTGTTACCGGCATCCCTAAGGGGCCGCTGTCCCCTACAATATGACCAGCTTTACCAATTTGGCGCAGACAAAGAGGTGGGCGAGCGTAAGGGAGTGAGATAGGAGTTGTTGAGAGTTGTTGCGCGGTAGCGCTAAATTGAGTGTCTGTGAGTCCCCCATTGTTAATAAAAGTTCCAGCAAAAAGCCATCCAACGTGTCAATGCCTTTTTATGCACATTGCCACCTTCCCGAAGGAAGACACGGACGAACTGACGACAAACAAGCCGTCCACCTGTCCACTCCACGCTACGGTGCGGAGTTGAGAGCACCACAACTTACCATAAAGTGCACTTTGGTAACAATGGCTAGGTTGTTAAGCCTGTCCTGTGATATGGTGAAGCGTAGGTAGTTTTTTATTATTTTCATTTTACTGAAGGCTCGCTCTCCTCCAGCTGCAGTCACTGCAAAGACAAGAAAATGCGTAGCACTTGAGTGCGCCAGAGGTCAAACCATTCTCTGCTAAGACGGGGGGGGGGGGGGGGGGGGGGTTGTGCAAAAAAAGGAATATATATATATTTTAAATATTTAATATGTTAAAGTTTTAAGTGTATATCGAGAAGAACATAATATTTAATCAGACAATGATTTGAATAAAGAAATATATATGTAAAGTAAAGGCTGATTGTTGCGTTGCATGTAATGCAAAAGCAACCATCTGTTCTATTGTTCTACTGTTCTACTGGTTTTTTTTTTGTTTTTTTTGTTTGTTTTTTTGGAATGGTGTTTCTTCGGCATGCCGCACAGCCCAAACCGTTTGGTCCAGCAATACCATTCAAATACTGAACATGTTGTATTGTTGCAACATGTTGATGACCCCGAAATGGAGTGTCAGCAATAAAATTAACTTACAAAAATATTTATAATAATAGGTTGAAAATGAGTTGTTGTTTTTTTTTTTTCTCATCATTCTTGAGGGGAATTCTAAATCAGGCTGCTTAGGCTATACTTTTCGCCAAGATCGTCATCCATTGAATATGATATGCCCACCGGTGTCGTGCCAATGTAGTTACACCAGTCAAAAATTGTATCCCCTTGGCGGAGCCACTCCGCTGCACTGATTTGCTCCAAAAACAGCACATCCGAGCTGACGCAGGTCCAGACGTCATTGTCGCCACTTTTTTTTTTTTTATGTACTTCCTTAATCTAAGTACATGTAAAGCTGAGACTTTAGTGGTACAACACTTCTTTATTCAGTGTGCTTCTCATCATACGTGCACACGAATCATGACTTTGATGTCTTTCTATCATAATACCACACCCACAGGAAGTGCATAACCACACCCACAGGGAGGGCAAAACTATGGCAAAAGCAGTGTGACATAAATATGTTACAGTATCATTGACTATTGATTTATTAATTATTGTTATTAGCGTCTCATTGGTGGAACTGATAGAGCCAGCGTGCTGGCAAAAATAAACCCAAATCTAATATGTAGAATAAAGATATAAGGACTCTAGTATCGGTCAAAGTAGGGTCGTTACTTCATCACAAATCTACTAAGTAAAAAAAAAACTACTCTTAGAAGTTGATTTTGATCAAATAGAGTAAGAGTAATGGAGTAAATGTAACATATTACTATCCACCTCTGCCCACCTACCTCACTATTATTATCGTTGCGAGTCACCCGACTGGCAACCGTTAACCCAACACTGTGAAGGAATCGTGCGGAGATGGAAGTGCAGCGTAGACCTCAGTAGAGCCCGGCCAGGGAGCAGTGCGAAAGCAATAGGGAATAATTTGGTTATAATTTGAGAAAGACCATTTAGTTTGGAAACACACAGAGACTGGAGATAAGGATGCTCTTCTGCACCACAAACCAAGTGTGTATGTAATGAATAATTGCATACTCTACATACCACATTCCAGTGGTTTATGCAAATCAAACATTTTTGCTCTCATGCTCAAGCACACACACACAAGCACATGCACGCACACATATATGCTCACTATTTACAAGTCAGGACAACAAACAAAAATTCTCAGTGCCAGAATGGCGTTATGTGGGATGAGAGCAAGTACTGGGGGGATATTATGAAAACATCCCTGGAATGAAATGTTTTTCTCCCTCTTCCTGCCAGTCCATCACTAATACTACAGAGCTTAGGAAATGTCAGAGTGGAATTTAAGAGGCTGATCAGAGATCATGCTGTTTTATGAGGAAAGTGGTAAACCTTTGTCAAGAAATATTGAAATCATTTACTGCACCAAGAATCGGAGCCAAAATCCTCTACTGCAGGTGTCTTTTATTCTACAGGACTGAGAAAAGTGCATGTTTGCGAAAGACGAAACAACAAAACAAAAGTTTAAAGACAGTAATCGAATAGCAATGAACACATTTGTATGACCATACATCTGGAGTCTGCAAGTCCGGTCCTCGAGAGCCGCAATCCAGCTTGTTTTCCATGTCTCCCTCCTTTAACACACCTGAATCAAATGATCAGCTCATCAGAGAGACTACCTGATTCTTTGATTCAGGTGTGTTAAAGGAGGGAGACATGGAAAACAAGCTGGATAGCAGCTCTCAAAGACCAAACTTGCAGACCCCTGCTATACATGATGAGGTGAAACAACGTATATTCATACTCTTACTTTCATATCACCTGTAAATACTACATCTTAAACCTACAACCCCTAGCAAAAAGTATGGAATCACCAGTCTCGGACGAGCATTCACTCAGACATTTTATAATGTAGAACAAACTCAGATAAAAAGCTTGAAAAAATAATGAATTAGTTCAAAAGTACAACTCTTTAGCATTCAGAAACGCTAAAAGAAAATGAATAGAAGACATTGTGGTGGTCAGTAAATTTTACTTTTATATAGCAAGTGCAGAGAAATATATATGGAATCACTCGATTCTGGGGAAAAAAATATGGAATCATGAGAGACAAACAAAGGAATAAAATTTGACGATCTGAGATTAGGGAACGACGGGGGAGCTGACTGGATTATTTTATCTATTAATACCACTGATTTGCAATGAAACTGTCTAATATCAAAATGTAGTATTGTTTTTATTTCAGAGCCACACATTTGACAACTAGCTATTTAGACTTTAGTTTTAACAATAGTTACCAAAAATAATAGTGATGAGCATAAAAACACAACAGAGCGTGAGGTAAATATGATGTGTTGGTCGTTCCATATTTAGAAATTAAACTTTCGATTTATTTTTATTTTCGTGACAGCAAGCATGCCGCGTTGGCTGGTAGCAGCAGCATTGTATATGTGATCAAGATCATACTAAAGAAGGTACATGCGCCCCCGACCCCAAACCCCCACTCCCCCACAAAAGGAAAATGTTTAACCGTGTCCTAAATAGAAATGCAAGCACGAGCCATGACTTTGATCCCATAGAAATACGACAGACGACGCGGAAGTTCTCCTCGCTTTTGCAGCAGCGGGAGGGAGACGAGGCTGGGAAAGCAGAATGATATCGTCTGTCACTCATTTCTGAAACTACGACGAGCGGTCAATGACGAGCCTGTGTGCAAGAGAGGGAGGGACCAAGCAATGTCACTTCCCGTTCAGTCATACTGCGAAGTGGTCTTTGGTGATTCGTTCGGCAACGTCACTTCCCGTTCACTAACCGAGCGATTCATTTGCGCGGGGAGGGGGCGAACGATTTGTTTGAACGAGTCTTTTTACTGAACTAACTGGAATGGATTTGTTTCCGAAAATGAACGACAGAGTCACTAGTTTAAACCGTGAATAAGCAACTGGGCTGTTACGTCCAGGCCCTGCTCCGCCCATTTTGTTGGATGCATGTCATTTCGTCAGAACACCGTCTCACATTACTGCCAAGACGGCTGATTTCTTATTTGCTCTAAAATGCGAACATTTATTGCCCATTCATTTAAAACCGTATGTACAAGAGTATCTGTGGATTAAAATAACTATTTAAATATTATTTAATAATGATTATTTAATTATTATTATTTATATGTTATTAAAAAGAATTCAGAGACGTATTGTACTTTAAAAGTGTTGAAATTACATAAAATGCACATATTACTTGTATGTTTAGTTTTAAACATATTGTATGGCTCTCACAGAATTACATTTAAAAATATGTGGTGTTCATGGCCCTCTCAGCCAAAAAGGTTCCCGACCCCTGCTGTAGACTATTACATTTTTGTTCAAAGATGGTTACGTGGCCCAGTCCACGATTTGTTACTAAAATACATAACCAATACTTTGTGTAATTATTTAAAACTGATCTTACAGTCGTAAATCCATTACTGTAATGCGTCCATGAAAACATTTGATGTTTTCACGTCAATAAAGCGTTATAAATAAGCGCTCCCGGCAGGGGAAATATTTCACGCGGGGCAGCTATTTTTCGGCAGACACCGGCCCGTTGTCGATCAAATTTCATTTTACAATCGTGACAACGGTGACGCTCAGCTGACCAAATGTTGGTTTATATTCGGGCCGGTGCCGATTTTGGGTACCCGACTCCTCATCGTGACATAAACTGGAGTATGATTGGAAATTTTGTGGTCTCAGGACGAGCTCTGACGCACGGGACGGGACCGGACGGGAGGAAATATCGGTTTGGGCATCAAATATGGATCTGGCAACAGGATCAGCCGAAGCTTTTCTAAATAACGGCTTTTATGCAACTCATCCAATGAGTTTACAGCGCCTGAAAGCACCGGGGTTTCCACAATTTGGAAGTGAATCCACCTTTACAAATTACGATCATTGACAATACGACACACAATGACGGACAATATGGCGGCACAATAAAGCGATCACGTGATTGTGTAACATTGGTGATTGGGGTCTATAGGAGCGTTCGATATGACAACGCGACAACCAATTGTAGGTTAATACAGCAGGATTGCAAATAGTTGTGAGGTGCATGACCTAGGTGGGTGCGGAGAAAAAGTGTGAAAAGTGAGCTAGACTGTGATTACTGAAGTAACATTCTGCTGTCAATCTTTCCAAGGGCTAGAGCAGACATGTCCAAAGTCTGGCCTGGGGGCCAAATACGGCCCTTGGACAAATTTCATCTGGCCCCCAGCCTCTGTCATAAAATCAATAAAGTCTGGCCCACACACAGACTTAATAAATTTATCAGCAGCACTGCTACCAGCATATGAAGTCGCTTACACACTAAATGCTGCTCCTCATTTACCCACTAAAAGGCAGCAGCACTCTAAGCAACATTACCCCATGTGACCCTTTACTCCCAATTTTCTAAAATGGCAACAATCAACAAAAAGTTGACTGTGACGGCCGACGCATCAAGGATAGGTGGAAATTGGACTATTTCTTCTCTAAAATACGCAACAACTGTGTCTGCCTCATTTGCAAAGAGACAGTCGCTGCTTTTAAAGAGTTCAATGTGAGGCGATATTATCAAACAAGACACGCTGACATGTACGACACACAGAATGGCTTGCTAAAATTTGCTTAAATATATTGTTCTACGTAAAGGACGTAAGCCTAGGTCGGCCCCCCACATTTTTACCACACCAAATCTGGCCCCCTTTGCAAAACGTTTGGACACCCCTGGGCTAGAGTATTAATTATCTAATTTTAGAATGGATATAATCTAGTTAATTGGACCAACAAAATGTTTTTTTTGTACCATTTTGCAACGTAAGTCAACGAGGAATAGGTGTCTAGCCATTAGTATGATACAGTTCACTTCACTTATGCGACGCAGCCAATCATAGCACTGAAAGTGTTGCGCATCTGTGCCCTGCCCATACAGTGTTGTTACCCGCTGCACTGGGTAACAACAGTGCTGCACTGGGTAACAACAGTGCAGCGGGGGGTTAACCCTTTGATTTAAAAATGACCCGGTGAGGTTGTTTTCTTGAAATATCTTCAAAATGAAAAATCATTATCATTTAATATTCCAGGCATTCCTAAAAAAAACAACATGTTTTTGATATAATGCCATTCACATTTTTAACTCAGCCTGCATACATTTGAAGAAATTGTAGTTCTTGTATCACTACAAACTTCCATAAGTGGGTCAAAATGTCCTGCATGTATTTTAAATAGAATCCAAAAGGGAACCTTTGATTTTTATCAACTTTGGCTGTCAGGAATAAATGTCAGATGAAATAAATGAACTATGGACCACACAGACTAGTTATGTCAGAAATGACGCTCCTTAGATGATTTTTACTTCAAGCTCGTCCTGTTTCTGAAAGTCAATTGTCAAATGCTGGTGTTGTGCAGTAATGAGCAGACGTGACTTCTGTGGCGTTTGTTAACTTTTTTAATGCCCCGACAACACTCGTGCGCACACACTAGATATCATCAAATAGCAACCTAGATGTGCTATTAGATCCCCCCAAGTCCCATGCCATTGGCTGCGTGAGCCCAGAGTGATCATCAGATGCGTAGTCCATATACTACATCGATGAATTAAAAGCCACCATGACTGGATGGAAGTTAAGCTGGCCAAATCAATCCATACCAGTGACTATTGATAATGCGGCAAATATTGTTCATTCAGTACGTAACACAGATGGACTCGGACCACAAATAGGATGTTTTGCTCATGTGGTAAACATAGCTGCTAAGAGAGCTGTAGCTATCAACATTGTTCCCCGCCTCACTTTACAAACAGTAAAAATTGTTCTCAGCATTTTTATACAAGATTTCTTCAGATCAGTAAGAAGTAAGCACACAAATATTATGCACTAAAATGCATGTTTATATGATGACATTGTTATTTTTGTATTTTTTGTTTCACAGCATTAAATGCATTGAATCGAATCGAAAATCGGGTCCCTCGTATCGAAAATCATACCAAACTGAGACTTAACTGTATGGTTGCACCCCTAGTACACGTCATGAACAAAGACATTTTTGTCTTTTTCATTTTAAGTTGGCCATATCAATTATATTTAGGGCTGTCAAACGATTAAAAATTTTTATCGGGTAAATCACAGGTTAAAAATTAATTAATCGTAATTAATTGCAATTCAAACCATCTCTAAAATATGCCATATTTTTCTGTAGATTATTGATGGAATGGAAAGATAAAACACAAGACGGATATATACATTCAAAGTACTTGACATAAGTACTGTATTTGTTTATTATAACAATAAATCCAAAAGATGGCATTAACGTTATTTACATTCTTTCTGTTAAAGGGATCCACGAATAGAAAGACTTGTAGTTATTAAAAGATAAATTTGAGTACAAGTTATAGTAATTTTATATTAAAACTAGGGCTGTCAAACGATTAAAATTTTTAATCGAGTTAATTACAGCTTAAACATTAATTAATCGTAATTCAAACAATCTATAAAATATGCCATATTTTCCTATAAAATATTGTTGGAATGGAAAGATAAGACACAAGACGGATATATACATTCAACATATGGTACATAAGTACGATGGTAAATGGTGTTATACTTGTATAGCGCTGAAACTATATTTGTTTATTATAACAATAAATCAACAAGATGGCATAACATCTCGCCATTGTTGATGTCAATAATTACACCATGCTCACTCATGGTACTAACCCATAAAATCAGTTGGAGCCAAACGCCAGCAGAGGGCGCCAAACACCAAAAACAAGTGACAAGCGGACATTACACTGTACTGTCATTTTAGTCTGTTTGAGCGGGGCATGTGCGTTAATTGCGTCAAATATTTTAACGTGATTAATTTTAAAAATTAATTACCGCCCTTTAACGCGATAATTTTGACAGCCCTAATTAAAACCCCTCTTAATGTTTTCGTTTTAATAAAATCTGGAAAATTTTCAATCAAAAAATCCCTGCCGTTTTTCCACAGTGTCTTTAACTACGTAGAATAGTGATTGAAATATACCACAAGGTGTCAATGGCGAGTTTTTAATTACTTAGAAATCAAGCCAATGAGTGCGTTTTGTTCCTCGACTGACGCCGTAGTTCCGTTTCTATTGCACTTCACGCTCATTTGAGTGCTGGCTTCATAAAGTACGAGACCGCTGATAGTTTGTATATTGTGACTAAATATTGCCATCCAGTGTATTTGTTGAGCTGAACAAAATCTTTGAATCGAGTTTGACCAAAGTCTGAGTAAGTTTTATGTGTATTTTGCATAGCTATTTTGATTGGGAATATTCATTATTCCAAAAAAAATTTTTTTAAGAGATATATTATTTTTGTTGTGCTTTCACTAAATGATACTTATGTTTGTTGTGAAGGAGTTGCCAAAGCTTATGCCAATAAACGGCGTGGTCAAATGAACGTCTTTCATCTCTGCCTCTTAGCTTTCAATGTGCAAAAAACGGCGTCATTGTAATCTGTTTAAGCCAATGCATGAGCGGGTCATTCCGCGCATGCGTTAAATGCGTCAAATATTTTAACGTGATTCATTAAAAAAATTAATTACCGCCCGTTAACGCGATAAATCTGACAGCACTAATTATATTAAAAATAAACTGGGTATTTTTGCTGTAATTTCATTCCTTTAATAGCCCATGTAACTTGCTATGATCCAAGGTTTTGAACAGGCATAATACTGGTGTGTGGCCACAGTGTACACATCTGATGTTGCTCACCGCTGTCCGCAATGTCCTCAGGGAGCTTGTGTGTCTGCTTAGACACATGAAATGGGAGGGAACATTGACTGTGACGTGAACAAACATCAACCATTTTATTATAATTATTAAATTTATTGTCACAATTCACAAAGTGTTACACAAAAATAATAGGACACATTTAAACAATGTACATTTAACAGACTAAATATCAATAGTTAAATATGTACTCACATTGCACAGTATTAAGAATGCACATTGAACACATGAAACAATTAACAGTGTGAAAAGAACATCAATTGACATAAAAATCACATTATTTACAAAAAAAACAAAAGATTTAAGAGCTCAAGCAAAAAAGCATGTTCTGCCATCTACAGTATCTGTCAGAGACATCATACAAACCATCATTTAAAAGCTTCCGCGCCACAAAGAACTGAAATTAAGTATTAGTACTCCAAAAAGATTATAAAGGAAGTTAAGTAGTGAAAGATGAACAACACCAAGTACACTACTGAACACTGCAATTGCTTGGACAGTATTGCGATTTTCCCTTTTAAAGCAGGCTGGTGATATTAGCAGTTATGAAGTGCACTTAGCTGAGTAACTGCCTGCCATTACGTTTTCCTCTTAAAACTGTTTAATTTACATACAGAATCATTCTATAACCAGTTTTTTCCCCTTCTTTTTTCTATTTTTCTGGCATTATGGACATCACTACACATAGCTGAACTATACAAAGTAAGGTTGATGAGGTGATGAGGATGAGCAGCTTTTCTCCTGCTTCTGTCTGACTAAAGTCAATGATGGTGCGTTAAGAGGCTTCACAGGGCAGATGGAGACGTCCTTTGTCAACGTTCACATCCAGTTCATCTCTTTGTCTCCGACTAATGCACGTTGTCGCAATTACCAGAGGAAATCGGTCATTTTCTGCTTTGCATTTTCCAAACTGAACATGGCCAATTGAGCTGATGCTGTCGAACGTTGAAATGCAGCATAGGCAAAAAAAGTTGAGAATTTAGACATAGATTTGGGTGGATACACTGCCCTCGAGTTCCAACAGTGAATATGCCATAACTGGTCTAACGTGGCTGCATCCATCTGCTCCGTGTTAAGACCAACATAAGGTATGTTTTTGTTTGCGTTAATATGTTTATTTATGCTTTCGTTACTTAGTTTTGGAAGTATGTTTAGCGGTTTTTGGGGGGAATATGTGTTTGAACGTTTTTTTGAGAGCATTGTTTGAATAAATAAAAAAACACATTAGCATGTTATAGCATATAAGCTAGCGGAATTTTGCTTTGCAAGTCAGCCAGTTGTTCTTTTGTTGTTTTGAGGCTAAGCTCAGTTATTTTATTTCTATATGCATTTTTTGCCCCTGTGAAATGAAAGTGCAATTCAAATTTCAAATTCACTCCTTTTTTTCTTATATTATTACTTCAATCTCCTAAAATTACGCCAAAAGTAGTTTTGTTTTGATAAAAACCTTACCGTAGTAAAAATCTCAGCCGGTGAAACATTTCAAATGAGCAACAGAACGACTTTATTCTTGTAATATTATGATTTTAATCCTATAATTTTACAATATGTGACTTAATTCTCATTGATATCAAGCCATTTTACCCCAATGAAAATGAATGGGGCAGATGAAAATAAATGGGGTACTTTTCGTTTTTTAGCAGAGGTCGACCGATATTGGATTTTCAACGGCCGACGCCGAGACCGATAAAAAAAAAAAAAAAGAAAAAAAAAGCCGATTGCCGATGTATGAAGCCAATTTTGTGAACTTATATTTTAGGGCGATGTTCAGTCCACAAAATATTTTACCCTAACTTCTGTGGCGTGGTCAAGTGCCTTTTTTCAAACATTAAACGAGCAACAATGTTTTTTTACACAGCAGCGGCTTCCTTCGTGGAGTCTTCCCATGAACACCATTCTTGCCCATAGTTCTACATATAGTTGATGTGTGCACAGAGATATTGGACCATGCCAGTGATTTCTGTAAGTCTTTAGTAGACACTCTAGGGTTCTTTTTAACCTCTCTGGGTATTTTGTGCTAAACTCCTGGCATCATCTTTAGTGGACGGCCACTCCTTGTGAGAGAAGCAACAGTTCCAAACTCTCTCCATTTGTAGACAACTTCTAAGAGTGTCAATTGATGACCATCCAGTCTTTGATAGTTTTGTATCCTTATACAAATCAACAATCCTTGATCGCAGGTCTTTAGACAGCTCTTTTGACCGAACCATGGTGCACATCAGACATTACTTCTCATCAAGACATTTCGTACTAGGTGAGTGTTTTATAGTGGGAAGGGCAGCTTTAAATCGCTCACCAGTGATTGGGCACACACCTGACTTAAAATATTTGGTATAAATTGGCTTCAATTGCTCTTTTAGTCTCCTTAGGCAGAGGGTTCACTTACTTATTTTTCCCCCTTCTGTCATTGTTTGCATGCTATGCTCATTTAAATATGAAAAATGTTTGGGTGGTTTTAGTTAAAGCAGACTCCGTATTTTCATCTGTGGGATTTTGACAAAGATCAGATCACATTTCATGGTGATTTTATGCAGAATTTTGAGAAATTTCAAAAGGTTCAGATACTTTTTCAAACCACTGTATATCACGCCGTTATAGTAGCTAGCCAACATCTCGGTCGACCGTTATGAGTAAATTTAGCATCCAAAATAAGTTCCTCTATTTAATAGAGGAACTTATTTTGGCTGCCGATATAATAGAGTATAATATCTGCTATATATTGGCTGATGGCAGATCTTGACACATGTCCATATATCAGCCCGATATATCGCTCGACCTATAGTTTTTATTGGAACTGTATGTCTTTGTGAACAACCGTACAACTTTTTGTGCATGTTGATTTACTGAATGTTTTGAGGGTTAAAATGATGTCACTTGAATAAGAAAATTCAGGACAATATCAATATTGAAATATGAACATTTCAATGTCTTTGCTATTGGAAATTGGGGCTTTTTTGCAAAAAAAAAAAAAAAAAAAAAAAAAAAAAAAAACAAGTTTTTCCCGCAGCTGTTAATATCGGGGGATGGATCGAGACCCTTCACCAGGTAAGTTGTTGGATTGTTTCAAAGTTAGAACTGTGTCAATCAGTGCAAATTTGTGGGCTAGGTGGCACGATGGAAGAAAAAAAATACAAATATTATTTGTGGGGAGCTTTGCTTTGCAAAGCATACTCACAAAATAGGCGATTAAACTATTACTATTATTTCTAATCCTTAGCAGAGACTTCAGCTTTGGTCACTCGGCAGATAAATGCCGGTATTTTTGAGAAGATAACACATTTTCATATACCTGCTGGTATAAAAATGATGTCCCCCACATTCTGTGGAAGGGGATTAAAAAGATCACCTCCTCTGGTAATAGCATTTTTTTTCCAGGTTTTGTCTCTTGTTTTGTCTCAGCTGGCTTCCGCTGCATTCATCTGGAAAGTTAGCATCCATTCAAGGACGGACAAAGAGACTTTGCAAGTTGACTGAGGTTGCGTCCATCTGACCACAAGATTCCTCTGCCATTGATGAGGTATATTCACAGATACATACAGTGCTGCAGACATGAATGACTGTATGTTTGTAAATGTGCTTGACGTGTGCACACTGACATTCAATGAACCGCACATCAGTCGCGAGCTGGCGGTCCAGCCATTTTTCCAAATGAGACACAAAATGAGAGATTAAAAAAAGAAAGAAATATATCCAGTTTCTCCATTGTGACGGAAGACTGACAAGAGATTACTCGGAGAACGTCGGAAACATGCCGAGGTCGGCAAAGTCCTCAATGTTGTAGTTGGCTGTTCCTTGAGTGGGATCTCCAGCCATGGGTAACATGTCCTGCAGGCAGAAGAGAGAGGTTTGAGGTCCAAACATAATTCAGTATATCTTATGTCTGTGTGTCATTACCTGAAAGACTTCAGTCTGGCTAGGGTTGGTGTGCGTATGTTGCTCCCCAGCCTGCTGGGAGTGATGCTGGTTCTGCCACTGGGACCAGACTTCACTTGGTCGACCTTGGAACTGCCCTCCACTCTGGCTGCTCTCTCCTGACACGTCTGGAATAACAACAGTTTCACAAGCACACATGCTGTCAGATATATAAATCTAAGGTGGTAAAGTGGCTTTGTTACTATGTAATTCTCCAAAAATAAAGGAATAATATTTGCACTTTAATCATTCATTAAATGGCCCTATATACGTGTACTTGTGTGTACTTGTACTAAATCAGTCCTTTGTCTTTGCCACAGCTCGGTAGGCGACATGCACTGCTGGCCAAAATTATTGGCTCCCCTGCTATTCTGTCAGATAATGCTCAGAAAATAATTCTGAGAAGATAATTTTACCAGAAAATGATTGCAATTACAAATGCTTTGGTAGTCATTTATTTTGCTTGCAATGAAAAAACACAAAAGAGCATGAAAAAATAAATTCAACCATTATCATTTTACACAAAACTCCAAAAATGGGCCGGACAAAAGTATTGGCACTAGAGGTGAGCAAAATTTCCGATTCTTAGATTATTCGCGATTCAGCCGTGGAAGATTCGAGAACGATTCACAAACATCCAAATTCCGATTATTGAAATATGCGAAGTAAAGCGGAAGTACACAACACTCAGCGCGCCGCGCGGTCTTCGGGACGGAACGGAGCGAGAGTAGCTAAAAATCATGCTTCCCATTACCCGGCCCCTCGGGTAATGCCAATGTTCAACTCACGGCTCTAGCTCAACTTATGCAACGAGATAAAAAAACACAACAACATACCTGACTGCTGCCGAAAAGCTGCTCCAAAGTACATCCATATGTTACGGTGGATATCATTTATATAAGACTAGATGCAATTTAGATTTGGTAGTGTTAGCAGCACATCTACAAAAAGCTAGATGCGGGCGTTATAAACGGCCGCCATCTTGAAGCAGTACACTTCCCTGCAAGGCTGTTGTAGCGAACCTTCCAAGCAAACCTAATTAACTTTTTATCTAAAATACTCCTAAATCGGTAAAATATTGACTTGAATCTATCTTTAAAATAGTTTTAAAACTTTCACATGTCGAAAGTAAATAAAAGGGAAATTATGGAATAACGGGAGCAATTTTAACAAATTTAATGGTTGATTCGCAACATTAAATTAATTGAATGTAGTTTAAAGCTGCTGATACAGAATGGGGACTGGAGTTTTTTTATTTAATGTTATTTTTGTATATTTGTTTACTGCTATATGTTAACTTGATACTGAAATAGTAGAGTGGTTTAGCCTGAGAGTATTTTTGAACAATTTTGGAACTAATGTACAAAACATTAAAAAAAAAAAAGAAAAAAAAGGAGGGGGGTGCATCAATAATCGTTTTATAATATATATAATATAAGCCTCTGAATTGTAATCGTAATCGAATCGTTAGGTGCCCAAAGATTCCCAGCTCTAATTGGCACCCTTTGAAAAATCATGTGATGCTTCTCTAATTTGTGTAATTAACAGCACCTGTTACTTACCTGTGGCACATAACAGGTGGTGGGAATTACTAAATCACACTTGCAGCCAGTTAAAATGGATTAGAGTTGACTCAACCTCTGTCCTGTGTCCTTGTGTGTACCACATTGAGCATGGAGAAAAGAAAGAAGACCAAAGAACTGTTTGCGGACGTGAGATGCAAAATTGTGAGGAAGCATGGACAATCTCAAGGCTACAAGTCCATCTCCAAAGACCTGAATGTTCCTGTGTCAACTGTGTGTAATATCATCAATAAGTGTAAAACCCATGGCACTGTAGACGGAAAAAAAAATTGACAAGAGATTTTAACGGAACATTGTGCGGATGGTGGATAAAGAACCTAAACTAACATCCAAACAAGTTCAAGCAGTCCTGCAGTCCGACAATGTCAACCCGTACTATCCGTCGGCGTCTGAATGAAAAGGCACTCTATGGTAGGATACCCAGGAAGACCCCATTTCTGACCCAGAGACATAAAAAAGCCAGGCTAGAGTTTTCCAAAACTTACCTGAGAAAGCCAGGGACGTTTTGGAAGAATGCTCTCTGGTCAGATGAGACAAAAGTAGATTTTTTGGGGAAAAGGCATCAACATAGAGTATACAGGAAAAAAACAAGGCCTTCAGAGAAATGAACACGGTCCCCACAGTCAAACATGGCGGCGGTTCCCTGACGTTTTGGGGTTGGTTTGCTACATCTGACCGTGTGCATGGCATTATGAAGTCTGAAGACTACCAACACATTTTGCAGCATAATGTAGGGCCCAGTGTGAAAAACTCTGGTCTTCCTCTGAGGTCATGGGTATTCCAGCAGGACAATGACCCAAAACACACTTCAGAAAGCACTAGAAAAAGGTTTGAGAGAAAGCACTGGAGACTTCTAAAGTGGCCAGCAATAAGTCCAGACCTGAATCCCATAGAAGACCTGTGGAGAGATCTGAAAATAGCAGTTTGGAGAAGGCATCCTTCATATCTCAGAGACCTGGAGCAGTTGGCCAAAGAAGAACAGTCTAAAATGCCAGCAGAGCATAGTAAAAAACTCATTGATGGATACCAGAAGCGGTTGTTCGCAGATATTTTGTCTAAAGGTTGTTCTACCAAGCATAAGGCTGAGAGTGCCAATACTTTTGTCCGGTCCATTTTTGGAGTTTTGTGTACAATGATTATGGTTTACTTTTTTTCCATTGTTTTTTTGGTGTTTTTTCTTTGCAATCAAAATAAATGAAGCTATTACTACCGAAGCATTTGTAAATGCAATCATTTTCTGGGAGAAATTGAGCATTATCTGACAGAATTGCAGGGGTGCCAAAACTTTTGGCCAGCACTGTATATTCAACATTGTGAAACATAAGCATTGCTACTTTGAGCCTAATAGAAGAAAGACAATGTATTAACAACATTAGCCTGCTATAAAACATGGCAGTCTTCTTCAAAACACAAATTTGCGGTTAAAAGGTGACACTTTAAATATCAAAATTTGCTGGTTTACAGCATATGCAAATGATGAAAAACAGAAGAAAAAAAAATCTATTACTGATACCACATGCATGACGAAAATAGTGAAAAATACTGTGTAAAGCTTCGGGTAAAAAAATTGACAGTAATATCAAATATCGGCAATAAATTTATGAGACAATATATCGCCTACTAAAATTTGTTATCGTGACAGGCCTAACATCAATTCTTTGGCTATAGGGGTTTAAAAGCAACAACAAACAGACTGAGGAACAGTTTTTTTTTTTTTTTTTTTGCTGAAGCAATCTCCACCCTGAACTGCCATATGTTACACCACATTACCCAATGTCCAATATTCATTTACATGCAATATAAAATGTGCAATACTTACTTACATGCAATATTAACGTGCAATATTCAATGCATTCACTGTCAAGCTGTTGCCGTTTCACTTCGATTATATGCACTGCCTGAACATAGGACTATCCATAGACTTCATAATTATATTGACGGGTCAGATTCGACCTTCACTGCGCCACGCCTTCAAGTAGGGGTTAGGGCCATCCCACAATCTGCTTCAGTTATTCGCAGTCAGTTGCAGCGACACACGCAGTGATCCAATGCCGGATTTATGTTGAAAAAGTGCAAAAGCTATATTGCATACAAACAGGAAGGATTGTCTCAGGAGTGATTTGTTCGAGGATTCAAGGTAATTATTATATTTTTCGTTTTTTTCACAAGAATTTTCAACATAAAAAGCTGCTGCCACATTTTCTAACAGACTAGCATTACTCTTCGACATATTTAGGTAAAATAAACGCTAACGTCACGTTTTTTTTGTTTTGTTTTGCTTTTAACCAAGAGTTAAGACTGTTTGTTTTCTCTACAAAGAATTCAGGGATTTAAGCATTTTTACACAAGAATTTTCACCGGAAAAGCTCTGTTTACATATGGTGGCCGCTAGCTACATTTACTGTATTTCGACATATTTATGTAAAATAAATGCGAACTGTAAAATTTTTTTTTTTTTTGCTTTTAAACAAGAATCGAGACTGTTTCACTCCCATATCTATAAAGAATTCAGGGATTTAAGCATTTATTAACAAGAATTTTCAACGAAAAAAAGCTCTTTGTCTGTGATTCCACTTAGACTTCCCCCTCCCCCCGAGCAACGTCACTCTTGCACGTCGGGAGTCGTCTCCACAACAACACAGATGGTGAACGGGAGAGCCGAGAATATGTTCCTATCTGCGGTAAATTCAGTTTTAAATGACCAAAAACAGTCGCTGAAAGTCGATAAAACCAACAGTCTGTCTCGCACTAGCCATGTTGAATAAACTTCTACGTTCTCCGCTCTCCTAGTATGTTTACGTCCTCGCGCTAGAGTTTCTTGTCGCTTTACCAACGTCACGTCCGCCTGTCGCTGATTGGTCCACTCCACTGTCTGTTTGCGATGGCTTGCACCGCCCTGGGAATTTGATCCGCGGAACAGTCGCCAGACTCTATAATGAGTCTGGAGTTCCAGGCTAACATGAACTAAGGTTGCTATTTGGGTCGTTTTTAAATTGGGTTAATGTCCTTTTTTTTTTTTTTTTTTTTTTTTTTTTTTTTTTTTTAAAACCTGTCCTGTTCAGCTGTTTGACACAGAGAATGGAAGTCTAAGTGCCCAGATTCTGAACAGTTTTAATGTTTCACATTGAGAGTCTGACATACTCCCATTGTGATCATTCAAAATACCTTTTTATTATGACAAAGCAGCGAACAGGAAGGGATTATGGGGGGACAGAAGAAAAGAAATACAAGAGAAGAAGGAAAAGAAACACATACACAAACAACAACTAGATATACATTGAACATCTAAACTAGTTACTAATATGCTGGTGCTATCGTCAGCGAGATGTATTTCCGGTTTACACCATGTGGGGGCCTATTGGCCAGTGAAAGAGGAGAATGGGGGTGGGGGTGTCTATAAGCCTATAAGCTAAGTGATTGAAAGGGGTAGAGTGTACACAAATCAGTTCTGTGATCTAGAACCCAGTAATCGTGTGAATCTCTTATGAGTAAGCCCGTTGGCGACCAACCCTACGCCGCCGCATCGCCAATCCCGGCACCGGGACCCCCGACCCGAGAATGCCCTACCACATCCAGCAGCACGCAGGCCCCACCGGGCGCGCGACAGCCACGCAGACGGGCGGAGAAGCCGCGCGGGCGCCAACCCAGGGCCACAGCCCCCACCCAGCCAGCCCGGGGAGGGAGGGAGGGCGGGCGCGGGGGCGGGGGGCCATGCGCAGCCCATCCCTCCTCCCGCAGCCCAGCAAAGGAGCCATCGTCCCCCCCCCGGGACCCAGGGTGGTCCCCCGGGCCACCCGCGCACCCATCAACCGGCCTTCAGGGATGGCAGGAGGGGACGCACCACCAACCCCACGCCTACACCCACCCCCGCCCGCCCACCCGGGCCACGAGCCACAGCCCCCCAACCGGCACGGCACGCCACGGGACCCCCAGCGGCCCACCAAGCCCCAGGCAAGGCAGGGTCCCCCGCCGGTGCAGGCGACACCCCGCTGATACACCGGCGCCCAGCCAGCGACCCGCGACGCAGCGCAGGGCGGATGCCCAGCCAGAGAAGAGAGGGGAAGGCGGAGGCAGGAGAACGCCCAGGAACTGCCACGGGGCGATGCAAGATCGGGGACCCGACCCCCCAACCTACTCCCGCGGCCGGCAGCCGAGGCAGAGGGGAGGCCACACCCCAGGAGCCACGCCATATAAAAAAGTGTGGGACCCACCTACCACCCTATTACTGTGGCTGCCAGGTTCCCGACTGGCAGCCATCACCCAGCACCGTGATGGGGGTGTGAGGGGAGGGTAGTGCAATGTATGCATTAAAATAGGAGAGCTTGGCTTGGGGCAGTGGGACCGCAGCATGGAGCTTCTGCCCAGCCGCCCGTCCCACCGCCCTTTGCCAGAGCTCTCCTGTGGAGTATGATGTGTGGTGCATTTAAAAAAGGTGCAGAGATGGCGGGGCCTGTGGTGAGGAGGCAGCCGTGAGGTACCCCCACCCCCAACAGGTCCCAACCATCCCACAACCTTGGTGTGTGGTGCATTAAAAACAGGGGGGAGCCGGGCCGGGACTGTAAAGCCCCGTCCCAACTCTCCCCGGAGAAATGTATGAGCATGTAAGTGCCAAGGTGAAAAATATTTACAGTGCCGAAGTGAGAAGTGCGTGAGTTAAGAGGCAGGCTCCCGCGGGCGTGGCCCCGTCCACCAGAACCACCGGCCGCAGGGCAGAAGAGGCGTCAGGGCCCCGATCGACCCCCGCCCCAGACCACCCACGGCGCCTCCGCGACCGCCCCCCCCCCCCCCACCACCACCGAGCACCCACCCCGCACCCCGAGCAGGCGCCACACCAAGCGCCGGCGACCAGGGGACGTCCACCCCACCGGCAAGGGACAGCAAGCCTCACCCAAGGCCCCGCGGGCCCCAAGAGGCCCCGCCAACGACTCCGCCGGCCGGGGGGCAGCAGCGGCCGCCGCGGCCCAGGGAGGCGGACAGGGCCGGAAGCAGACCAAGGGGACGGAAGCGCGCCCCCCACAACCCACCCCCGGGCCAGGAGGGGCGCGCGGCATGACACCAGAGGGCACCTCCCCGGCACCCGGTACAGGGAGACGCGGCTCCGGCCGGGCGGACCTGGGAGGGAACCATGGCTGCCGCATGTACCCCCCGGCCCCCACCCCAACTCCACCCCACCCCACCCCGGCCGGCCGGGGAAGGGCCGCGGCCCCGGACCGGCACCCGCGCGGCCCCCCCACCCGCCCACGACACCAGCGCGCGCCCGACGGGACCCCCGCACAGCCAGACGCAACCAGACAAGCCCCGGCCGAAAATCCCGGGGGCCAAGACCGGCGACGGGACGGCCCAGGGCAGGACGCCAACAAACTCCACCTGTAAAGCTGACAGAAGAAGAGGTTTATCAAACACCATTAGATGTATGCCAAGGACCGGTGAAGTGTATTATTTACGCATAGTTCCTTAATTGTTCCAAGTCTGATAATATATAGGGTGTTCCAAAAAAAAGTTGCATATGTTCCCCAGCAGCTGGAAACCAAATTGTCTATGAGTATCCTTGTAAAATAAGCCCATTGACCGACTAAACTGTGAAGGAAGAAAGTGTATTTATTACATGCTGTTGGGAGTGTACAAAACAGTTTGGATTTAAACATGTCCTGTTTCCAGCTGCAGAAGGATGCATACAACTTCCCTGGACACCCCGCATACATCAATTTATGTGTACATTTTTATTATTTTTGTGGCATTCCTTCGCAGGTGAGAGAGAATCCTTATTCTATGTTCATCATTCTTGCGACCGTTTCCCACTGTTGTTCGTATTTGTCCATTTTATTTGTCTGTTTGGCAGATATTTTCTCTAATGTTATATATTCAATGATTAGATTTAGCCATTGGTTAATGCTAATGTTTTGTTTGTTTTTCCAATTCAACAATATTGTTTTTTTGGCTATCGTTAGACTTGCTAGTAGTGGACGGGTTTGATGGATAGAGATATTCACTGTATTCAGATCGCCAAGCAGACAAAGAGTTGGAGACAATGGAATCCTGCAGTTCAATAGGAAAGAGAGTTTCTTCGTTACCTGTGCCCAGAAATCTTGTATTGGTTTACATTGCCAAAGAGCATGAAAGTATGTATCTGAAGTATCTTCGTTGCAGTTTGTACATTTATCGGATTGGGAGAACCCCATTTTGTGCATTTTAGATTGAGTAATATGCCATCTGTGCAGTATTTTAAACTGTATAAGCTGAAGGTTCTTATTCTTTGTCATTATAAATGTATTTTTACAGATGTTGGACCAATAGTTATTATCTAATGTTACCGAAAGTTCGTTATTCCATTTTTCGATTGGTAGGCAAGTAGAGTTGTTACATGAGAGGGCTTTATATACTTTTGAAAGTATTTTTTTTTGTTGAGGATGTATATTTATTATTTTATTTACGAAAGGTGGTGGGTCTAACGTACCCGTTAGTGATGGAAATTTGCTTCTGATGGCTGCCCTGATTTTATTGTATTGCAGGAAATTGACCCCTTTGATCTGGAAATCTTGCATTATTTTTTCATATGACATGAATGTATTATCTTTAAACAAATGCTGTAACTGGTTTATTCCCGTATCATCCCATGCGCTGAAATAAATAGGAATTTTATTAACTCCAAAGTCTGGGTTGTGCCAGATTGGTGAGAATTTACACGGGGCTTGTTGTGATTGCGTAATTTCCATACCTCTCCACCAGGCTTTCAAGGTACATGCTATCATTGGGTTTTTGAAGCAGCTATGGTGCTTAATACTAGAGCTAATAAAGGGGAGGTTTGCCAATTGTATTTGGTTGCAGTCTGTTTGCTCTAATTCTAGCCATGACTGTTGTTCAGTGTTAAGATATAACCACCTAATAAGATATTGTGTTTGATTTGCTATATAATAGTGTTGGAAATTAGGGGCCTCTAGACCCCCCTCTGGTTTATTTCTTTGCAATTTGGCAAGGCTAATTCTGTTTTTCTTGTTTTTAAAGTAGAATTTTGTGACGGCTGAGTCTAGGTCTTGAAACCATTTTTGAGTGGGTTTAAAGGGGATCATTGAGAACAAATAGTTTATTTGTGGTAATACTTTCATTTTGACTGTTGCTATCCGGCCCAAAAGTGAGATGGGTAGATTATTCCAGTGTGTCAAATCTTCACATATTTTTGCTAAGAGAGGTGTATGGTTTAGTTTAGTTAATTCTGTAAGTTTTGGTGAAATGTTGATTCCAAGATACTTTATATTCCCTATTGGAATATTGTGATTTTGATTTGCAGGATTCCATGAGTTTGTTGATAAGGGCATTATAATTGATTTCGACCAATTTATAGCATAATCTGATATTTGTGAAAATGTCTTTATTAGTTCAAAAGTCTCATGTAGGGAGGATTCTGGTTTTTCTAGATATAATAGTATATCGTCTGCGTATAAGTTAATTTTGTGTTCTGATGTGCGCGAGCAAATCCCTTTGATATTAGCGTTTTGTCTTATTGCAATTGCTAATGGTTCAATAAATAGAGCGAATAATAGGGGTGAGAGTGGACAGCCTTGTCGAGTTCCCCTTTGAAGACAGAAACTTTGTGAAATGACCCCGTTTGTGTTTACAGTGGCTTTTGGGGCGTTGTAGAATATTTTTATCCAGCGGATAAATGGCTCACCGAAGCCAAATTTTTCCAAAACTTTGAAGAGAAAAATCCAGTTGACTTTGTCAAATGCTTTTTCTGCGTCCAAAGAGAGGATAATTGCTTTCTGTTTATAATTCTGTGCAATATTAATAAGATTTAACAAGCGTCTTATATTGTTTGTAGAGTTACGTCCTTTAATAAAGCCGGTCTGGTCTTTATGAATTATAGTGGGAAGAGTTTGTTCTAATCTAGTAGCTAAAGCCTTTGCAATAATTTTAATATCTGTATTCATTAAGGATATTGGTCTATAGTTTGCTGGTTGGGTTAGGTCTTTCCCTTCTTTTGGCAGTAGTTTGATTACTGCAGTGTTCATATTGTCTCTAATTTGACCCTTGGCACTGATTTCTTGAACCATTCTATAGAAAAGTGGTGCCAGCATATTCCAAAAGTGTTTAAAATATGATGTCGAGAACCCGTCGGGCCCCGGTGCGCGACCTGTTGGCATGTCCTTTACGGCATTCCATAATTCAGCGAGGGTAAGTGGGGTATCTAGCAATTGTTGGCTTTCTAAAGTTATTTGGGGGATGTCAAGATTATTAATGAATAGGTCAATGTCTTCATTATGATCGTTTGTCACCGAGTATAAGTTTTTGTAGTAGCTGTAGAAAGTTTCGTTAATTTTTTCTGGTGATTGTGTTATTATGCCGGCTGAATCTTGTATTGTTGTAATTAATGTTTTTTCTTTGTTACGTTCGAGTTGGTTTGCTAAATATTTCCCGGATTTGTTATTATGCTCAAAGTTGGTATATCGTAGTTGTTGTAACAGAAACTGAGTTTTTTTAGACAGAATACTATTGAGTTGTTCTTTGGCGCTGAAAAGTTCTTTTGTGGTATTGTCCGTGGGATTATTGGCGAATTCCTCTGTCAGTTGTTTGATTTTTATTTCTAACTCGTTTTCCAACTTCTGTTCTTGTTTTTTTTTATATGATGAATATGAGATAATCTTGCCTCGAATTACGCATTTTCCTGTTTCCCAAAGCAGCGATGGTGAGATGTTTGGGGAATCGTTAAGTTCCATGAAGTCTTTCCATTCTTTCTTAACGAATGTATCAAATGCTGGGTCATCTAATAAGGAATCATTACAGCGCCAGGTTGCAGGGGGTATTGTGCGGGAGTCAATTTTAAGGGCTAAAGAAATTGGTGCATGATCACTGATGATTATTGGATGTATTCTTGGCGAAATATTATTAATAGCGGAATTATTCGCTAGAAAAAAATCGATTCTTGAACACGAACCATGGGCTAGGGATTGAAAGGTATATTCCCTTTTTGTTAAATGTTTTGCTCTCCAGACGTCACTTAAGCCAAAATCGTCCATATATTTCCTAATGGTTCTTGCAGTTTGTGACTGTTTAGTGAGTTTAAAATTGGAGCTATCTATACTTGGATCAAGTGTTGTGTTAAAGTCCCCTCCTATAATAATTGTTGAGTTCACTGACATGTCACTCAGTTTACCAAATATATTGTGGAAGAACTGTGTGTCCTCGTTGTTTGGGGCATATATGTTCACTAATGTGAACAGTTTATTACTTATGGTGGCTTGTACTATTATGAATCTACCTTCCGGGTCTGCAATTGCACTATTTAATGTGAACGAGATTCTTTTATTTATTAATATTGATACTCCTCTTTGTCTGCTGTTGTAGCTGGCTGAATACATCAAGTTAAAATTTGAGTGTTTAAAATATTTCTCTTCGGATTTGGCTAGATGTGACTCTTGCATAAAGAAGAGGTCTGCCTTTAATTTGGTGATGTATTCCATAATTTTAGTTCTCTTTGCCTGCGATCGGAAGCCATTCACATTAAATGAAACAAAATTTATATACGTCATATGCAGATATTTATAACTATCTTAAGGAAAGTAATGATCTCAGGATATGAGTTATAATATTCGGTCCTGAATGTCAACGACCATTCACATTCATTAGAAGCCATACGAGTATGTAATAAATCAAGTTCTAATAAAACTGAATGCAATTTTTTGTAAACCTCTTGGCATAATTCACACAACATTAAGACGTTGTTAGAAGGATTAAATACATGGGTAGCATCAACACAAAACATTACAATTTTAAAGCGTGTACTTAGTGTGTGTTTGAAAACAGCGGTGTGGAAAAGGTGAGACAAATAACCCAGAAAAAGAAGAAAAGATATGAGCGCCAGTATAGAAATGTGTAGTGTGAGACATGCGTGACTCTTCTAGACTAAGTGATTATCATGCAACCCTGATCTGTACGTGTGCATTGTTGAAATCAAATCTACTTAATACGGCATTGTGTACATATTGGAAGTGTTTAGGAAATACAGACAAAGTGATTATCATGCAATCCTAATCTACACATGTGCCTTGCTCAAACAAAAAACAACTTAATTCAGCATTGTATATGAACTGGAAGTGTTTCGAAGGTACAGACAAAATAGTTATCATGCAGCCCTAATCTACATATGTGCCTTACTCAAACCAAAACAATTTAATTCAGCATTATATGCATACTGGAAGTGTTTAGGAATAGCAAACTAAGTATTAAGCATCCCTAATCTATACATTTGTCTTACTTAAATCAAGACAGCTGCGTTCAGCATTGTATGCATAATAGAAATATTTAGGCATTACTTATCGGTCAGAATAGCCATGGGGTGAGCACTTGGTCTCGGTATAGTTGACCATCCACATAAAGTTTGTCGACTGCGATAACTGCACGTTTGCCCTCTGCTCTGGACCGCTTCAGAATTGGATAGAGGATTTTCCGTCTGTCGTTGATCTCGCGCGGGAAATGATCATTCATACCGAATCTTGTTCCTTGTAATTCTCTTCCTTTGGATTTCACCAGTACTTTCTGCTGGTAGAGCTCGAACTTGGCGATTATTGGACGCGGACCGATTCCTCTTGGCTTCCCAAGACGGTGTACCCTCGTAAATTTGATCGAATCCACAATTTCCTTGGGCAGCTTGAGAGATGTTGCCATAAATGACTTGACGAGGGCTTCTGGTTTGTCTACTGTGTTTTCTTCGATGCCAGAGAAAATTAAATTGTCCCTCATGCTCCTTGATTGGATGTCTAACATTGACTCCTTCATTATCTTGTTCTCTTTTTTAATAGATTCTAATGCTCCGGTCGTCGACTCGAAGGCGTCTCTCAGTATAGCGTTTTGCGATTTGAGATACGTTACCTCGTGCTGTGTAAACACGAGGCTTTCTTTTAAATCTTTAATCTCGGCTTGAAGGATTTCTAATGCAATCGATATTTTCTTATCGATTGATCCAATTCCCTCGCTAATTGACTTTGTGTATTCGGGCGGGCTTGCTAACAATAAATCATCGGTCGATGTAGCCGAATCAATAGAATCTGCCTTTTTACGCTTCGCCGGGAGATCACTGCGTTGGCTAGATGTTGCCATGGTGTTTTCTTGATGTGTGGCGGAGTCGGAGAAAAAAGGTGAATCACGATTGTGAAAAATCTGAGGTAAAAATTAGTTGGAAGTCTACTTGAGCAAAGTTACTTGCTAGCCTAGCCAGTTGATTGCGTCATGCGTCTACGGAGTCTCGCGAGAGTAACGACGTCACAGCATGGTAGTCCCCTGTTTCTCTGCTCCAATGTCCTTTTCATCATTGTTCGCAAATACTGTCAAGTTTTTGCACTACCCTAATCATAACTCGCTCCACAGAGTCCACACAGCGCCCGCCTCCAACTTCTTTTTCTTCTGTTGTATGTTCCCTTGCCAAACCAGCTCATCATTACTGGCAACTTGTTGATTTAACCGTAGAGGAGTTTGTCAGCAAAAAAAGAAAAAAAAAAAGAAAAAAAACCTGCAACGTCACTGGTTATGCATGTGCACGCAGATGAAAAAATACTTGCACTGGCTCTAAGTTTAGTTGCAAAATGCAACCATTTGGTTGTAGTCTGGAGCCCTGCAAAGTGGAAGAGATGCCGTGCGCTCCAATATTTTGATCCTGGTCGCAGTACCATTTTTTAGCCACCAGTTTTACATATTGCTCTTCTAACACAGTTTATCGGTGAGGTGACTTAAAAACAACAAAATATCGAAAGTTTCATCCACCAGGCTTTATCCAATTCGCAGGATACACATGTGGTAGTGCTTAAATAGTACAACAATAAACCCTGCCAGCAAGATTGAGATTAGAATACAAATTCCAGATATTGTAGCGACCAGAAGAAGTAATTCACTACTGCCGTACCTTTAGATGTTACTTGGTGCAATTAGTCATTCATAACCGATACTCCCGACTGTCTGAAACTCCGAGGCTAAACAAGGGAGCTGTGACTTGACTTTGATCCTCAAATAAAATGCCACACATTACCACCGAGGTTTCTTCTTGGGAATTACTGCAATTTCGTTTTCACAGAATGTAGAACAACACAGACTACCATTGCTGAGTGACACAAATTTTTCTCGCTCAACACTCAACAGCCGCAAACTATAAAACAACCTCACAGAGCACCACTCTCTGTTATGCGACCAATAATGTTGCACTCCTCATAAAACAGACCTAGCGTGAGGGCAAAGATGTTCACAACCTTCACAGCATATAGATTCTGTTTTCATTTGTACGTAGGACGTTTATGAGCTCTTCAGCATGGTAAACCCTAGACTAGTCACTTCATACAAACAGATTAACATTCACACAAGGCCTACAACATATCAAACAGTCCACAACAATCCTGGTATCCTATTTGATGGGATACAAAAATGCTATTGCTAGATCTAGTGACTTGCACAAACTATATGTGACCAGTGTTGTTTTTGTCAACAATGACGATAACGAAATTATTTTGTCAACCAACGCTGTTTTTCATAACGATGGCGACACAATAATGAGCTAAAATTTTGTTTTGGGAGAGTAAAACAATATGAGAACAATGCCAGTTTTTCGTCTGACGAGACGAGAACGCCCCTCCGGGAGTCATCACCTTGTCGTGGTGGAGAGGTTTGCGTGTCTCAATGATCCTAGGAGCTATGTTGTCTGGGGCTTTAACCCCCTGGTAGGGTCACCCATGGCAAACAGGTCCTTGGTGAGGGGCCAGACAAAGTATGGCTCAAAAAGACCCCTTATGATGATTAATATAAATGGACTCCAGTTTCCCTTGCCCGGACGTGGGTTACCGGGGCCCCCATCTGGAGCCAGGCCTGGAGGTGGGGCTCGAAGACAAGCGTCTGGTGGCCGGGCCTGTCCTCATGGGGCTCGGCCGGGCACAGCCCGAAAAGGCAACAAAGGGGTCGGGTGCGCAGAGAGTTGGGCGCCAGCCAAAGGCAGGGGCCTTGGCGGTCCGACCCCCAGCTGCAGAAGCTAACTCTTGGGATATGGAATGTCACCTCTCTGGCAGGGAAGGAGCCCGGGCTGGTGTGTGAGGCAGAGAAGTTCCAACTGGATATAGTCGGACTCTCCTCCACACACAGCTTGGGTTCTGGTACCAGTCCTCTCGAGAGGGGTTGGACTCTCTTCCACTCTGGAGTTGCCCCCGGTGAGAGGCGCCGAGCAGGTGTGGGCATACTTATTGCCCCCCGGCTTGGCGCCTGTACGTTGGGGTTCACCCCGGTAGACGAGAGGGTAGCCTCCCTCCGCCTTCGGGTGGGGGGACGGGTTCTGACTGTTTGCGCTTATGCACCAAACAGCAGCTCAGAGTACCCAACCTTTTTGGAGTCCTTGGAGGGTGTGCTGGAGAGCGCCCCCTCTGGGCACTCCCTCATTCTCCTGGGGGACTTCAAGGGCATGGGCAATGACAGTGAGACTTGGAGGGGTGTGATTGGGAGGAACGGCCCCCCCGATCAGAACCCGAGTGGTGTTCTGTTATTGGACTTCTGTGCTCGTCACGGTTTGTGCATAACAAACACCATGTTCAAACATAGGGGTGTCCATATGTGCACTTGGCACCAGGACACCCTAGGCCGCAGCTCGATGATCGACTTTGTAATCGTGTCATCGGACTTGCGGCCGCATGTTTTGGACACTCGGGTGAAGAGAGGGGCGGAGCTGTCAACTGATCACCACCTGGTGGTGTGTTGGCGCCGATGGCGGGGGAAGATGCTGGCCAGACCTGGCAGGCCCAAACATATAGTGAGGGTCTGCTGGGAACGTCTGGCAGAATCCCATGTCAGAAAGAGTTTCAACACCCACCTCCGGCAGAACTTCTCCCTTGTCCCGGGGGAGGTGGGAGAGATTGAGTCCGAGTGGGCCATGTTCCGCACCTCCATTGATGAGGCGGCCGATCGGAGCTGTGGCCGTAAGGTAGTTGGTGCCTGTCGTGGCGGCAATCCCCGAACCCGCTGGCGCACACCAGCGGTAAGGGATGCCGTCAAGCTGAAGAAGGAGGCCTATCGGGCCTTTTTGGTCCGTGGGACTCCGGAGGCAGCTGACAGGTACCGGCTGGCGAAGCTGACTGCTGCTTCGGCAGTCGCCGAGGCAAAAACTCGGACATGGGAGGAGTTCGGCCAGGCCATGGAAAACGACTTCTGGATGGCTTCGAGCAAATTCTGGTCCACTAACCGGCGTCTGAGGAGAGGAAAGCAGTGCACCATTAACACCATGCATAGTGAAGATGGTGTACTGCTGACCTCGACTCGGGACGTCGTGAGTCGGTGGGGAGAATACTTCGAAGCCCTCCTCAATTACACCGACACGCCTTCCTTTGAGGAAGCGGAGTCTGGGGACTCCGAGGTGGGCTCTTCGATCTCTCGGGCTGAAGTCACTGAGGCGGTTGGAAAGCTCCTCGGTGGTAAGGCCCTGGAGGTAGATGAGATCCGCCCGGAGTTCCTAAAGGCTCTGGATGTTTTAGGGCTGTCGTGGTTGACACGCCTCTACAACATCGCGTGGACATCAGGGACAATGCCTCTGGATTGGCAGAACGGTGTGGTGGTTCCCCTTTTTAAGAAGGGGGACCGGAGGGTGTGTTCCAATTATAGAGGGATCACACTCCTCAGCCTCCCCGGTAAAGTCTATTCAGGGGTGCTGGAGAGGAGGGTCCATCGGGAAGTCGAATCTCGGATTCAGGAGGAGCAGTGTGGTTTTCGTCCCGGCCATGAAAAAGTGGACCAGCTCTACACCCTCTGCAGGGTCCTCGAGGGTGCATGGGAGTTCGCCCAACCAGTCTACATTTGTTTTGTGGATCTGGAGAAGGCGTTCGACCGTGTGCCTCGGGGAGTCCTGTGGGGGGTGCTCCGGGAGTACGGAGTACTGAGCCCCTTGGTACGGGCTGTTCGGTCCTTGTACGACCGGTGTCCGAGTTTGGTCCGCATTGCTGGCAGTAAGTTGAATTCGTTCCTAGTGAGGGTTGGACTCCGCCAAGGCTGCCCTTTGTCACAGATTCTGCTCATAACTTTTATGGACAGAATTTCTAGGCGCAGCCGAAGCATTGAGGGGGTCCAGTTTGGTGACCTCAGCATTGAATCTATGCTTTTTGCAGATGATGTGGTGCTGTTGGCTTCATCAAGCCGTGACCTCTAACTCTCACTGGAACGGTTCGCGGCCCAGTGTGAAGCGGTTGGGATGAAGATCAGCACCTCCAAATCCGAGACCATGGTCCTCAGTCGGAAAAGGGTGGAGTGCCCTTTCCGGGTCGGGGATGAGATCCTGCCCAAAGTGGACGAGTTCAAGTATCTTGGGGTCTTGTTCATGAGTGACGGTAGGAGGGAGCGAGAGATCGATAGGCGGATCGGTGCAGCGTCTGCAGTAATGTGGACGCTGCACCGGTTCTTAGTGGTGAAGAAGGAGCTGAGCCAAAAGGCAAAGCTCTCGATTTACCAGTCGATCTACGTTTCTACTCTCATCTATGGTCACAAGCTGTGGGTCGTGACCGAAAGAACAAGATCCCGGATACAAGCGGCCGAGATGAGTTTCCTTCGCAGAGTGTCCGGGCTGTCCCTTAGAGATAGGGTGAGAAGCTCGGTCATCCGGGAGGGACTCGGCGTTGAGCCGCTACTCCTCCGCGTTGAGAGGAGCCAGCTGAGGTGGCTCGGGCATCTGGTTCGGATGCCTCTTGGACGCCTCTCCGGAGAGGTGTTCCGGGCATGTCCCACCGGCGGGACGCCCCGGGGACGACCCAGGACACGCTGGAGAGACTATGTCTCTCGGCTGGCCTGGGAACGCCTTGGGATCCCGCCGGAGGAGCTGGTTAAAGTGGCTGGGGAGAGGGAAGTCTGGGCTTCCCTGTTAAAGCTGCTGCCCCCGCGACCCGACCCCGGAGCAAGTGGAAGATAATGGATGGATGGATGGATGGATGGAGACGAGAACGACAATGTGCAATATTTTCCGTCACATGTTTACAATGTGTGACATTCTATGTGAAGTTATCCTGCATCATAGCAGTGTCTGGTTGTGTCACTCGTGACGTACTGCGGTCCCCCAACTTACCAGTGTTCCCTCCGGTCTCCAGGCTTGCTTACTTGAAATACACACGGTAAGATTTGTTTTTGATCTTGGCCAGAGAGAATATGCAATGTTGCTTTAGCCTTTAAAGGTCGGTGCTGAGTGATCATCAAACTAAATGTATCTGGTAGCGTTAGCATAGAATTTGCGTTAGAATTAGGTTAATGCCAAAGATGAGGGTCCTCTTAAACCCTCAGACAACTTATTTTACATACAGTTCAGGGTTTCCCCGAGGATTTTTTTGAAGCTGCGGTGGTAGGCTGCATCGGAGTCAGACCGCCTCACCATGTCGTGCCATGGCAAAATTGCGTCTTATCATGGCAATTTTTTTCCCACATTTTATTTCCCCAGAGGAACCATAACAAAGATCTATTTGAAATATTTCATTAGCCAGGCTAATGTTGTAGCTTTCAGCTACAGTACATGTACATAAAATGCGAAGCTGATTACAGCTACATTTCCCTACGTAATGATACAACTTTTTTTTCTCATAGCAATAGTACGACTTACATGTCGTAGTCCTTTTTCCTTTTATTTGGCCCTAATACAGTGGGGCAAATAAGTATTTAGTCAACCACCAATTGTGCAAGTTCTCCTACTTGAAAAGATTAGAGAGGCCTGTAATTGTCAACGTGGGTAAACCTCAACCATGAGAGACAGAATGTGAAAAAAAAAATACAATCACATTGTTTGATTTTTAAATATTTCCAAATTAGAGTGGAAAATAATTATTTGGTCACCTACAAAAAAACAAGATTTCTGGCTGTCAAAGAGGTCTAACTTCTTCTAACGAGGTCTAACGAGGGTCCACTCGTTACCTGAATTAATGGCACCTGTTTTAACTGATTAACGGTATAAAAGACACCCGTCCACAACGCACTCCAAACTCCACTATGGCCAAGACCAAAGAGCTGTCGAAGGACACCAGAGACACAATTGTAGACCTGCACCAGGCTGGGAAGACTGAATGTGCAATAGGTAAAACGTTTGGTGTAAAGAAATCAACTGTGGGAACAATTATTAGAAAATGGAAGGCATACAAGACCACTGATAATCTCCCTCGATCTGGGGCTCCATGCAAGATCTCACCCCGTGGCATCAAAATGATAACAAGAACAGTGAGCAAAAATCCCAGAACCACATGAGGGGACCTAGTGAATGACCTACTGAGAGCTGGGACCACAGTAACAAAGGCTACTATCAGTGTAACACAATGCGCCGCCCGGGACTCAAATCCTGCACTGCCAGATGTGTCCCCATGCTGAAGCCAGTACACGCCCAGGCCTGTCTGCGGTTCACTAGAGAGCATTTGGATGATTCAGAAGAGGACTGGGAGAATGTGTTATGGTCAGATGAAACCAAAATCAAACTTTTTGATAGAAAAACAGGTTCTCGTGTTTGGAGGAGAAAGAATACTGAATTGCATCTGAAGAACACCATACCCACTGTGAAGCATGGGGGTGGAAACATCATGCTTTGGGGCTGTTTTTCTGCAAAGGGACCAGGACAACTGATCTGTGTAAAGGAAAGAATGAATGGGGCCATGTATCAAGAGATTTTGAGTGTAAATCTCCTTCCATCAGCAAGGGCATTGAAGATGAGACGTGGCTGGGTCTTTCAGCATGACAATGATCCCAAACACACAGCCAGGGCAACAAAGGAGTGGCTTCGTAAGAAGCATTTCAAGGTCCTGGAGTGGCCTAGCCAGTCTCCAGATCTTTAACCCATCGTAAATCTGTGGAGGGAGTTGAAAGTGTTGCCCAACGACAGCCCCAAAACATCACTGCTCTAGAGGAGATCTGCATGGAGGAATGGGCCAAAATACCAGCAACAGTGTGTGAAAAGCTTTTGAAGAGTTATAGAAAACGTTTGGCCCCTGTTATTGCCAACAAAGGGTACATAACGAAGTATTGAGATGAACTTTTGGTATTGACCAAATACTTATTTTCCACCATGATTTGAAAATAAATTCTTTAAAAATCAAACAATGTGATTTTCTGTTTGTTTTTTTCTTCCACATTCTGTCTCTCATGGTTGAGGTTTACCCATGTTGAAAATTACAGGCCTCTCTAATATTTTCAAGTAGGAGAACTTGCACAATTAGTGGTTGACTAAATACTTATTTGCCCCACTGTATGCTACATTAACACAACAATAATAGTCCTTCTGTTAAAGGACCAATGGCGTAGGTTTGCATAGGGACGTTAGAGACATAATACTAGGAACTTTTCAGGATGCTCAAATTGTCTCCAACTACTTTTAAGCAGTCTTATTTGCATTATATAATGAGTTCAGTTATCGAGGTCATTTAGATTGTCTTCACATATTTTGTAAGGATAGAATTGACCCTACCATTGTTAAGTAAATTACTTTCATTACGTTCAGACGGACACAATTTTTCCCCCTCAAACGCACGTTTGACTGGCTGGTGACAAGTTAAATTCCCTTGTTTTCAGTGTAAATCTACTACAAATAAGTGAAATTATCTGCTCGTGCTTCAAGTGAATTTTACTCAGATTTATTGAAATAAGCAAAATAGCTATCTGAAAATAATCTTAGGGCACTTATTTTAAGCAAAAAGTGAGTATATTTAATCTAAAAAAAAAAAAAAAAGAAGCTTTTTTTCGTCAGAAATGTTTTTAATTCCAGAAGTGATATTGTTCAAAACATTATTTGAAAACAACTTTTCACTTGATTTTGGTGAAAAATTGGGCCTAATAAGAACAAATGGTAATATTTACCTAAAGTAAATTGAATAATCTGACCCATTAATCTGTTAACTAGCCTTTAACACCCAAAACAAGATGGAGAAAATTATTCGTATAGATTTAAGAAAAATCATCAGATTAAAACGTTATAAATTTGCAGTGTGAAAGTTTGTACAAGTCATTACAGATTTATTTTGCACTGATCATTTAGCCTTGCACTGATCATTCAGCCTATCAATTAATTAGGTTCGTATTGGAGGGAAATGTAGCCCTGACACTCGTTCCCCCTAATCTGTTTGGTTTTATTAATGTCCCGTCCCCAGCAAAAAGTGTACATGCACGTTATGCTGTTGTATCGTCCCTACCAATATTGAGACCAAACCTACGCACTTGTAATGGACCCATTTCAAGGAGTAGGGGGAAATTCTAATTGCCGTGTAGAGTTTTACTAGTTTCGGTGGAAGGTGAATAGTTTTTGTTGTTGTTCGTGAACTACATTTCCACACAAACACATATCGATGTAGCAATTACTTTAGCAAGGAGACATATGAGAGTCATTTTTTGAGTGTCCCAGAGCTCGTGAAACTTGGTTAAAAAAGCACATTTATCAAGGTTTCGTCAGCAGAGATTGCATTTATCAGTTTGCCGAAACAGCCTGATAGCACAGATATAAGTACGCCTTTCCCTCTGCTATTGAATGCGTTGTCGACATTCGCGCGGCGGTGCAATTTCATTCAAACTTGTCGTTCCATCCAAGACGGTCGTCCAACGCTCACTTTTGCCGAAAAGTCCGATCCAAAACAATGTAAAGCCTCCAATGGGGGGAAGAAGGAGATGAGTCTGTATTGGCTTACCCACTTTATTGTGGCAACAATAATAAAGAAAAACTATAACAAAATAACAGCGGGCTTCTGCAACATGCAGGTCAAAATGTGAAGAATGGGATTAACTTGCGCGGACGTCAAAAGACCAGTTTAATGCTAGCAAGGTGAAGCCATTAACCTTCTTCTTCCTACAGAGGACGAAGAAGTAAGCCATTCTGATATTTTTACTTATTATTTTTAGCCTGGCGTTTTGCCGTGCTGCTTATGTTTGACAATGAATGACCTGAAAAAAATTAAAAAGGTATCTGACTGCCACTGTTGTTCCCTTTTCTGTTGTAAAAAACAACTTTAGTAAGGGGGGAAGTGTAAGTAATTTATAGAATTAAGATTTGTCATTAGTGAAAAAATTAAAAGTGTTCATTGCTGTCACTGAGTAGCATTTGCGATCGCTACACAAAAATAGCAATGTAAATTACCCCCAAGAACGGTGACAGATGTAAGAAAACCAGAGGATATAATATATAATATATAAAGACCGGGCATATGGTGGTAAAGGATAGATTGTTGAAACAGATGAATGTCAGTATCAGTGGCGTAAGGCAATGCACACAAGAAAAAGGTTTCGATAAAAAAGCTCCCTCTGGATAGGGTCGGCTCTTTTTCCTGTCTTTTTCAGCCCTCGACACTCTAAGAGCTTGGGTTCAGGAAAGTGGAAAACCGCAAAAAACTTTTTTAGAGCCTTGCAAAGGGGCAACATACGTACGAACATAGCACCGCTGCCGAAATAGCAGCACACTATTTGGCGGAAGTGCAGTGATGTCACATTTTGAACTAAGGTCTACTGACCTAAAATGTATGTTTTGGGGACGTGAAAGAAAAACTGCGAAAACCCATGTAGTTACAGTAGATGGAGAACTAAAAGGTTGTCGGAACTGTGAGGCAGACGTGCTATAAAGTCACGTGTTGTTTAGATATGTGTTAACTGATAATAACAGAACATTTTTGTTTTCATGATGACATAAAAACAAATACGAAGCGGCCAGTCTGCCACCACAGTAGGAACATTTTCTTCTTTGACCATAAAAATAGTGCTGATATGCTCTGCAAATAGCTACAAACAAGATGTTGACAGAGTGGGAACATGGAAAAAACAGATGCAGATGGAAAGTAATGAACAAACCACAAAGGAGTTCAGGGAGACATGGATAAACTTCATAACAAATTGTTAAGAAAACCATGCAGCAGACCGTGTGTATGACATGGCTCTAACCAGCTTCATTAGTCTTAGAATCAGTCTATGAGGACGGTGAGAGAGGAAAAAGTGGCAATGCAGAGATAATCCATTTGGCTAATGTTTGTGTCCATTAAAAGGCCATCAAATAGCTGTTACAGGCCCGACAAGCTTCATTGCGCTCATCATGTGGACAACAAACAGCGGGAGGCGTGAGCAGCTGCTTGACGAGCAGCCTCCACTGAACCACACCGAGGCTGTCAGTTTGTTCCCATTTCCATTTTCAGCTAGACCGATCGTGTGGCTCAAAAAATGGTGATATTGGGTTAGTGAAACTATTGGACGGGCTATAATGCAACTTTGAACAAAGATGCTTTTCTGGGCTCATTTTGCAGCAGCAGGAAATGACTGATCATTACAACATGTTTATCGTTGAGTGTAGAAACTTTTATTATAAACAGAGGCAAGGAGTACTCAACTTTAACAATCATATGTAATGTTTCCTCTGTTGAGTTAGTCTTGCTACTCTAGAACTATGACTGGGTGACTAGGTGCCCTAGGTGAAAGTGTAGCAAGAAGCACATCCATAAATGACAATACATATTTTTTTCAATACAGGTAGTCCCCGGGTTACGAACGAGTTCCGTTCCTACGCTGGCGACGTAACCCAACTTTTTGCGTAAATCAGAATTAACCCTGTAAGTACCCCTATACACCCCAAAATCTCAAAATAACGATCCAAAAACATGTGTTACAACCCCTCGCCAAAAGTATGGCATCACCAGTCTCAGACGAGAACTCACTCAGACATTTTATCATGTAGAACAAACTCAAATAAAAGGCTTTAACTAAAGATTTAACTACAGCCATCTCTGCAGTGCCTTTGCCTGACATGCAGCCCCATATCATCAAGGACTGACGGAATTTTGATGTTTTCTTCAGAAAGTCATCTTAAATCTTCAATAAATGCCCAAGTTTACATTGACATTTTAGACAGCTTTCTTATTCCTTCAATTGAAAATATGTTTGTCATTTTCCAAGATGACAATGCATCATGCCACAGAGCTAAAACTGTTAAAGCATTCCTTGGGGAAAGACTTATCCAGTCAATGTCATGGCCTGCAAATAGCCCGGATCTCAACCCTATTGAAAACCTGTGGTCGAAATTGGAAAAAATGGTTCACAGCTAGGCCAGTGCCTTTGCCTCACATGCAGCCCCATATCATCAAGGACTGAGGCACTTTTGATGTTTTCTTCAAGCTGTCATCTTTGTAAATCTCACTGGAACAGCATAAAACAAAAGTTCCCTGGCCGTCCCCAGTGTTATTGTCCGTTCCGTTAAGTTGCGTTAGTGTGTAATCATAATGTGTCCACTCCGTTAAAGCTACATATCAAAGAAATTATTTTATTTGTAAAATGATATATTTCTCATCAAGTATCCAAAACCATGTTTGCTATTATGCTAGAAAAGCTAGGCTGAGGGCTAACTTGAGCACACAAGCTCCCCTCTGATAGTGTCCACTGTTACGTCCTAATGTCACACTATAAAAATAATGGCCCAAATGAGACATTCATTCATTCATCAATAGTGCTAGCCGCGAACACAGTGAAATGATGCACAGCCCCTCCCCACCCTTTTCACTTTCAACAGGAATACATGAGGCTGGGTTTTTGGAGTCCTTGCCGCCATTAAGGGTCTAAGGATGGGGGATGCCCAGGACATGAACTCATCTCATTCATCTACTGTATCTGACGGTGTATCAAAATGACTCTGTAAAGCCCTATGAGACAACCTTGTTGTGATATAGGACTATACAAATAAAATTGAATTGAAATCGAATTGAATGAGGAACAAAACAAAAGCAACAAGAGGTTCAGGGCGCCAGTTCATGATCTGACTCACGGTAACGTCTTTAGACCAGTGGTCGTTCTGCAAATAATTAATATATTGTTTTATATGTACATTGAAATGTACTTGACGTGGTAAAAAACATACGGGAAGGGATTTTTTTTTTTTTTTTTAAACCCCCAAAGTAGTTCGGGGCCCCCCTCCACTAGATGGCGCCTTAGACAACCGCTTAGCTCACCTTTACTGAGGTGAGCTAACACTGATGACTGTTCTGCTAAAAACTCACCAAAAGCTGTGCTGCGGTTTGTCAGCCCTGAGTAGGCATTGCCGCTGGGTGATGATGTGGCTGGAGATGAAAGGGGACTGTAGGAGGCCGGATCGGTCTGGTAGCTGTGTCCACTGCCAATACCAAAAGGACTGGACTGTGCTTTACTGGACTGTAATGTAAACAGTAAATGTTTGTTAGATATTTGACAAACCATAAGCCAAAACAATGATCGCCTGATTTTTGTAATCATAGTTCACAATATTTACGTAAAATAAATGCTAACTGAACGTTTTGTTTGCTTTTAACCACGAATTGACCGTTTTAAGTTCATATCTATAAAGAATTCGGGGATTTAAGCATTTATTCACAAGAAATTTTGCCAGAAAAGCTCTGTTTACCTAAGGCAGCCACTAGCTACATTTACTGACAGACTAGCATTGTACGTCGACATATTTACGTAAAATAAATACTAACTGCTCATTTTTTTGCTTTTAACCAAGAATCGAGACGGTTTTGTGTCCTTATCTATAAAGAATTTGGGGATTTAAGCATTTATTCACAAGATTTTTCACCGGAAAGGCTCTGTTTACATAAGGCGGCCGCTAGCTACATTCACTAACAGACTAGCACTGTACTTCGACATATTTATGTAAAATAAATGCTAGCTGCACATATTTTTGTCTTTTCAACAAGAATCGAGACTTGTTTTACATCCATATCGATACAGAATTTGGGGATTTAAGCATTTATTCACAAGAATTTTCACCGGAAAAGCTGTTTACATAAGGCGGCCACTAGCTACATTCACTAACAGACTAGCATTGTACTTCGACATATTTACGTAAAACAAATGCTCACTGCACATTTTTTTTCTTTTAACCAAGAATCGAGACTGTTTTATGTCCATTTACATAAAGAATTCAGGGATTTAAGTATTTATTCACGAATAATTTTCACCAGAAAAGCTCTGTTTACAAAAGGCAGCTGCTAGCTACATTCACTTACAGACTCGCGCATCATTGTACTTCGACATATTTACGTAAAATAAATGCTAACTGCACGTTTTTTTTTTCCTTTTAACCAAGAATCAAGAATATTTTACCTCCATATCCATAATCAATTTGGGGATTTAAGCATCTATTCATAACAATTTTCACCAGAAAAGCTCTGTTTACATTAGGCGGCCGCTACCTACACATACTAACAGACTAGCATTGTACATCGACATATTTACGTAAAATAAATGCTAACTGCATGTTTTTTTTTTTTTTTTTTTTTTTTTGCTTTTAACCAAGAATCCAAGAATAACCAAGAGACTGTTTTACGTCCATATCTATAAAGAATTCAGGGATTTAAGCATTTATTCACAAGAATTTTCACTGGAATAGCTGTTTACATAAGACGGCCGCTAGCTAAATTTACAAACAGACTAGCATTGTACTTCAACATATTTACGTAAAATAAATGCTAACTGCACTTTTTTTTTGCTTTTAACCAAGAATCGAGACTGTTTTACGTCCATATCTATAAAGAATTCAGGGATTTAAATATTTATTCACAAGAATTTTAAACGAAAAAAGCTTTTTGTCTGTGATTCCACCCGGTCAGCTTTGACGGCCCTGCCAACAATGTAAGCCCCCTATTTATCGGCCCCGCGCCCCGTTAACACATCATGAAGTCTATGCTAAAACATACACAGGTATTTTTCAACAAGTTGGCCAAATTGTTAAATGCATTTGAAAATGAAATAGAAATTTTACCTTCTTGTACAATTATTCACCAATATCAGAAATTTTGAAAAGAAAGTTTCACTTGTATGTGTGAATGCACATAACAAATGACTGCAGACAAAGCCAACAAAGTAGAACATCTGGACCATTATCTTTAGAATGTGAGCTCTGACTTGAATTAATTTTATCCAATGCCCATCCGACATTCATTCCAATGAAACCTAACTAAACAAGCCTGAAAATGTGAACAATCTGTCAAGTTTATTTGCCCTCACAGATGGGTCCCTCATCCTGTTCAGACAGATTTATATTGTTGTTGGAACAACATTTTACTCAAAAGGCCAAAAAGGGACTCAAAATTTGCTCAGGCTCTAAACTTGAACATGATGTCAGATTTTACCATCTGTTCAGGGGTTGTGAACATCAGCCCTCTTTCCTCTAAATTATCTCAGTGCAATGAGTCGATTCATTTGCTGGAAACCTTAATTAACCCTTACCTTGTATTATATGAATTTAGTCATAATTCCACTATTCTTACTTTGTAATTTCATGTTCTTGTGGGTTTTATCTAGAGGTCGACCTAAAAAAAAAAAAAAAATCAGCCAGTTGCTGATATCCAAAGCCGATTAACTTTTTTTTGGTTCAACAGCTTCAAATTTACTGTAATTTCTGGACTACAAGTCGCAACTTTTTCCCTTCATTTTGAATCCTGTGGCGTGTGCAATGATGCTGCCAATTTATCGATTTTTCTAATGGACGCCAAGGGCACTTGAGCATAAAATGTAAGAGTGAGACACGTGGAATATATGTGTCGAGGAAGACGTTAGTTTGCACTATTACCAGTAATTTAACTTTGTGCTTTGTGCATGAAGAATAAAAGTAGCAGACCCTCATCTTTGTGCATGAGTAAAATTAACAAACCCGCATCATGGAAAATGTGTTGAACAAGTTGAATGGGAGGCTTGGATGACCAGCGGCGAGAGATCATTTACCAAAACTGGCTGCATGCGAAGAGCAACTTTTTCACAAGTGTGCTAGTGGATCCTGACAGCGTGGAGCAGTGTGAAAAAAAAACCACCATCAACAAGGGGTTTTGAAAAGCCGGTCTGCTGCATCACAAAGAGGACGGCACATGCTCAAGAGTGAATTTGCCTCATTATGAGAGACATTGAAAGCGAGAACGAAAGACACACTGAGAAGGTCCGTGGCGAAATGTATCTGACCCTATTCATATCAGACACTGAGGGTGAAGACTTCCGTGGTTTCAGTGCACAGGAGGAAGATGAAGATGGCTAACAAAGACTTTTATGTTTCTAATAACCAGCCCAGTTAGTGCTGTACTGCTGTGTTGCTGCTACGTAACTCATGTTGCTGGCGCTGTTTGGAAAGTTAAGGTATGTTATTAAAATTCAGAAAACTCTGTGTATTTCTTTGTAAATATCTCATGTTACTATGTGGGCACACACGGCTTAAAGACAGGAGAGGCTTATCTATGTACAAAATGGTTTTTCCTTTAAAAATTTACTGGGTGAGGCTTCTAATCAGGGGCACTCAATAGTCCAGAAATTACGATACAATGACGACCTGAGAGTAAAAAGAATGAACGCAGCATTTCTTTTTATAATTATACACACTCAGTAAGAACAGTACATTATTTTCAAACAATTACCGTAATTTTCGCACTATAAGGCACACCTGATTATTAGCCACCACCCGACAAATTTGGCACGAAAACAGCATTTGTTCATAGATAAGCCGCACTGTTCTAAAAGCCGCAGCTGTCCTCACTGTATTATGGGATATTTACACAAAAAGATATTAACTGGTAACACTTTGACAGCAGCATCATACGACTGTCTAAGACAAAATGAACCACCATGAAGCTTTTGCAGCCAATTGGGTCAAAGCTTCATGGAGGATCATTTTGTCTTATGACAAGCTTCAAGAAGCTTCATTTGGCCATCCATGCTCCCATGGGAGAGACAGTCAACCTCTGCTGCCACCTGCTGTCAACACTGTTGCTGTCCATCATGCCTCCCAGCATGCATTGCCCTACAGATGTAGATAACAATGAAAATTCATATTCTGTGCTAAATATTTCTTCAGTAGAGTTCCAGTTGTTTCATTAATTGCTAATTATGGTATTTGGTAACACTTTATTTGACAGTGGCGTCATAAGACCGTCATTCGACAATCATTATGACATGACACGGTCATGAGCTTTAATGAATGCTTATAACAGATGTCATTTAGTGTTATCCGGCAAATGATCTCACTTTTGAATGGATGTAAAAGATCCAAGCTGGACATAAATGGAGTGAGTGACAAAATTTGCCAAATGAAACTTCATGACATAAGCATTCAGTAATGCCCATGGTAGTGTCATGTCATAATAATGACGGTCTTATGACGGCGCTGTCAAATAAAGTCTTACCTATTAACCCAAATAAATCAACAAATAAGACGCACTGGACTATAAGCCGCAGGTTTCAAAGTAAAAAAGTAGCGGCTTATAGAATGAAAATTACGGTTAACCCACCAGGACGTCACGACGAGATGTAAACAAGTGAGAGTTCAAGAGGATGATCACCATGCTAAAGCTAATGCTTACGCGAATCTACACTAACGCTACAAGTTACATTTAGAGTTAAAGGATCACTCAGTAAACACATTAAAAGGCTAAAGCAACATTGCATATTCTATCATGCAAGATAGAAGAAAATACATACAGTAGATACAAAACAGGCAAGACTGAAGCTTCCTGTAGCAGCCTGACTTCAAGCTACTGTGGGGTCCTTACGGGGTCCTACCATCAGTCAATGGTGGCCACAGTTGCCCAAACAGATGCCTTAGCATTTTTTTTAATCGGCTCATTTTGTTTGTTTGTTAATCAGACAATTTTTTTGGGGTTAATTGGCCGATGGCTGATGTCGAAAAAACATAAGTCCATATATCCGCCGCCCGATATATCGGTCGACCTCTAGTTTAATCTGTAAGTGTCTATTTTAACATTTTTTCTTTCCTATCTTGTACAGTGACCTTGAGTGTCCTGAAAGGCGCCTAGAAATGAAATTTATAACTAGGGATGTCCCAAACACATTTTAATTTTTGCAATCAGATTTAAGGTCACCTGGATTAGGCCCGACCTGATTTTTCAGAAAATATGAAATAGACCCTCATGATACGAGCACAATCCGTTCCACGACCAAGCTCGTAACATGAATGTGCTTGTACTATGAATGTATTTTCTCTGGGGTTGTCCTGATCCAATCACATGATCTGAAATTGTGACGATAACGCCATCTTTCAGGGGATCGGAATCGGGTGAAAAGGATCGGGTTTTCAATTAAAAAATATATATTTAGGTTTTAATGCTTCATGCTCGTACAGCACCACACCCTCTCTTCCACTAAGCAGTGCGGCCCGACTGTCCCATGCAGCTTGTGTTTGGTACTTAACCTTATACTCCGTGCTTACAAATTGGGATGTCGGCGTCCCCTTGATTTTTTCTGGGATATAACGTCTGTTTTACTCATCTTAAAGACGTCATTTTTTGACCAGTGTATAGACAAATAGTAGCTCTTTAATTCATCACCAGATGGGAACACGGTAGCATTGTAACTCAATGAGTTTTGCAGGTCTAATTGTACTTCTGTTTGAATGCACGGGGTGCATTACCTGGCCAGAGAACGGGGGTCGGTTTCCCGACCAAGCGACTTGGCCTGGGTTAAGTTGTCTTGATATCTGAGCTAGGTTCTGATTGGATGAACTTGATGGCTGGATGTCATTCACACCCGGGACATGGATCACCGAGGAACTGGAAACAGAGAAGTAGACACAAACATTCATTATCATAGGGCAGGGCGGTACAGTGCGAGCGTCAAAAGCGGCTAGAAATCATTTTTTGTGAGTAGAGGGGAGAAAAAAATGGGAGCACCAGTGCGAGCACAGATTTTACCCTTTTAATTTTCATTTTGCTCCTGTAAAATATAAGAGATGAATAAGATGTTTTGATCCCTATCCGTTGAGCTTACAACATATATCACAAAGTATTGAGATGAACTTTTGGTATTGACCAAATACTTATTTTCCACCATGATTTAAAATAAATTCTTTAAACATCAAACAATGTGATTTTCTGTTTTATTTTTCCACATTCTGTCTCTCATGGTTGAGGTTTACCCATGTTGACAAGTAGAGGCCTCTCTAATATTTTCAAGTGGGAGAACTTGCACAATTAGTGGTTGACTAAATACTTACTTGCCCCACTGTAAAGGGATATTCTATTCTATAATAAGTTTTGATTGTATATAGAATTTATTAATTATCTATTCATATATTATTTATGATTGATTCTGAAAATCTGAGACTTTTATAGCCATTTTAAGTTGTGTTATATTTATATAGAAAATAGTTAATCGGGATTTTATAAGGGAACCACTTTGAATTTTTTGATGCAGCTGCTCATGGAAACTCATATATGGCTAAGGTGGGTGCCTGTTTTGGTTTTAGATCTGTAGCAGCTTTGGTTTTGTAAATATTCGAATTTGAAGTTTTTGAAAATAGGCCCCCTACGAATGGGCCTCATTTCCCACATTATGAAGTATATGTTAGTGCATAGCCATTAATGAAACAAATACACACCATGAGAAGTTTTAAGGCAGACTGTAGTGATTTCCTTGGCATTAAACACATAGTCTGGAATTTTAATACCTACTGCAATTTTCCATTAAATTTAAGACCATCATTATCCAGATTTTAAATTTAAGACTTTTTGGGGACCCGCGGGAATACTGCATTCACCTGAAGCTTTTTCCAGAGTGTCCCTGCTGGAATGGAGAACTCTGGGAATAAAGCTGCTGTCCTCCTGCTGTAGAGGAGGGAACCATCATCTTCTTATCGCCCGCTATGCACACAGACACAAACACCAGATTTAAATTCCAGTTAATAACTGGGAAGAAACAAACAGTAATGGGTAAATGGGGAAGGAGGCATTAAGCTGTAAAAGAAGCAATTAACAAGTTTAAATCTGCAAAATAGTTTTTTTGGGGGTGGATTAAACTGACATTAGGAGGAACAAAGTAGAAAATTTTATAATTTGAACCTTAATTCCATGTCAATCAGGAATTGTAATGCTTTATAAACAAGACATGAAATAACATAAGGTTGTATCTTGTGCGTGATGTCATACAGCCGGAGATGCTGGTGTACATCTCGGCAAAGCGTGGATCTCTTTCCGGAGAGAAAAGGGCCTCTGGTTTGTCGATGCTCTTCCCTGCCTCATGCACTCCACTGCTCACATTAGCCACAGGAACCTGGCATTTGGGGTGACAAGATGATTTTAATTAATGCTGTCAAGTGATTAAAATTTGTATTCATGATTAATCGCGTTAAAATTCAATAAATACACATAATGATTATTTACTGTAAGTTTTAAATATACCTATTAACATAGGAGTTGTTTACATCTTACATAATACAAATTTAAGCCTCAAAAGAAGCAAGCGTTGGGCAACTTGACACTTGTTAAGATGAACTACTGTCAATTTTCCAATGTCTTATATACTCACTATCTATGCACAACCTGTTATTTGCACTGTCATATCTGGTAGCCATCTGGCTGCTTGCATGACTGATAAAAATTGCCATATACACTGTTGCCCGAAAGTATTGGCACCCCTTCAATTCAGTCAGATAATGCTTAATTTCTCCCACAAAATGATTTTATGGTATGATACCAAATGGGGTGGTGTGGCTCAGTGGTGGAGTAGTTGTCCCCAACCCAGAGGTCGTGGGTTCGATTCTTCGCCCTGATAAACTCGTCTAAGTATCCTTGAGCAAGATACTGCTGGTGCTGCGTAACCAGTAGGTGAATGGCGAGCTAGTGTAAAGCGCTTTGAGCACCTTGAAGGGTGGAAAAGCGCTATATAGGTATAACACCATTTACCATAATAATAATAATAATAATAATAACGAAATCACACTTGCAGCCAGTTAAAATGGCTCCTCTCTGTCCTCCTCTGTCCTGTGTCCTTGTGTGTACCACATTGAGCATGGAGAAAAGAAAAAGAAGACCAAAGAAATGTCTGAGGACTTGAGAAACAAAATTGTGAAGAAGCATGGGCAATCTCAAGGCTACAAGTGCATCTCTAAAGACCTGAATGTTCCTGTGTCTACCGTGGGCAGTGTCATCAATAAGTGTAAAGCCCATGGCACTGTGGCTAACCTCCCTAGATGTGGACGGAAAAGAAAAATTGACGAGAGATTTAAACGAAAGATTGTGCGGATGGTGGATAAAGAACCTCGACTAACACCCAAACAAGTTCAAGCTGTCCTGCAGTCTGAGGGTACAACAGTGTCAACCCGTACTGTTCGTTGCCGTCTGAATATAAAAGGACTCTATGGTAGGATACCCAGGAAGACCCCACTTCTGACCCAAAGACATAAAAAAGCCAGGCTGGAGTTTGCCAAAACTTATCTGAGAAAGCCAAAAACGTTTTGGAATGTTCCCTGGTCAGATGAGACAAAAGTAGAGCTTTTTTGAAAAAACGCATCAACATAGAGTTTACAGGAAAAAAATGAGGCCTTCAAAGAAAAGAACATGGTCCCCGCAGTCAAACATGGCGGGGTTCCCTGATGTTTTGGGGTTGCCTTGCTGCCTCTGGCACTGGACTGTTTGACCATGTGCATTATGAAGTCTGAAGACTACCAACAAATTTTGCAGCATAATGTAGGGCCCAGTGTGAGAAAGCTGGGTCTCCCTCAGAGGTCATGGGTCTTACAGCAGGCCAATGACTCAAAACACACTTCGAAAAGCACTAGACAATGGTTTGAGCGAAAGCACTGGAGACATGTAAAGTGGGCAGCAATGAGTCCAGACCTGAATCTCATAGAACACTTGTGGAGAGATCTGAAAATGGCAGTTTAGAGAAGGCACCCTTCAAATCTCAGAGACCTGGAGCAGTTGGCCAAAGAAGAATGGTCTAAAATTCCAGCAGAGCACTGTAAGAAATTCATTGATGGATACCGGAAGCGGTTGTTCTCAGATATTTTGTCTAAAGGTTGTGCTACCAAGTATTAGGCTGAGGGTGCCAATACTTTTGTCCGGCCCGTTTTTGGAGTTTTGTGTAAAATTATGATGATATAATTTTTTTTCATACTTTTTTGTGTTTTTTCATTGCAAACAAAATAAATATAGATGTTACTACCAAAGCATTTGTAATTGCAATCATTTACTCGGAGAAATTGAGCATTATCTGACAGAATTGCAGGGGTGCGAATACTTGCAGCAGTGTCTACATTGTTGCAGTCAGTTGTATTACCCATCCATCACTACTTGCTGGTAGTCACTTATTCACTTTATTCCCAATCGGTGTACACTGTAATCTGTGTTATTTATTTTAGCCTTAAGGCCTTTTCACACTAGCGTCAGCCCAGTGTGAAGAGCGGTCCACGGCAAGCGCAAAATGAGAGCCACATAGCCTGAGGTAGGCGCTGCCAGGAAGTGAAAAGCGGCAAGCATATTTACTACAGTCCCAAGCACCAATGCGTTTATTTTTAATTGTTGCACAAGAAAACAGAAAAGAGTTGTACTAGTTTCGGTGAGAAGGTGAATACAGTGGTACCTCGACATACGATCGCTTCGACACACGATCTTTTTGACATCAGACGTACATTTGACATAACTCGCCATTTGTTTCCAAATCCGACGACATGTTCGAAATTCGACGATTTATGTCAGTGCCAAGAAGGTCAGTGCAGGTGGTGAAAAAAAGGTGATGCTTACCATTGAAACGAAGATGGAAATGATAGAAAAATATGAGCGTGCTTTGCGCGTCCGTGAACTGGCTCGACAATACGGCCGTAAAATGTCTATGTTCTCGACGGTCCGCCTCCGACCTCCGTTCGCCAGTCTTTATAAGTTAAGGTGACAATTATTATCGTGGTAACATCGCCCACGATATCGCCTGTTTTGTCAGGTTTTTAATCATTTATTTCAGAACTTGTGCAACACAACAAGCCTACAGTCCGCCGTAGTTGACGGCCACAACAAAACATTAAAAGAGAAAGTAAAAGCTCAACTGTACTTTTCTCTCTTTGCCCAGTTAGCCACGCGGTGCGTTCAGGTACAGCATGCAAAACACGTCCGCCACATTAGAACCCGATTCGTTACATATTTACAGGAAATATTATTATTATTATATTATTATTCCTATTTCTATTTGTAATTTATTTGTTTCGGTATGCGTAATTGCCTTTTGTTATAGTACAAGCAGTATTTATTAAGGATTTAGTGTAGGTTTTCGAAACTTTTAAAAAAGCGCATTTATTAAGGTTTCGTCAGCCGTGGTTTGCGTATATCCGTCTGCTGAAACAGCCTGATAGCACTGATATAAGTACGCCTTCCCCTTTGCTATTGGATGCGTTGTTGACATTAGTGCGGCAGCGCTCTGAAAGTAAAGCAAGGCTCTATTTTGGTCCCTGCCTCTCGGTGCAAATTCATTCGAACTTGCCGTTCCGCCCAAGACGGCCGTCCCCAGTACACTTTTGCCGAGAAGTCCGCTCCCACATACACAAAGAATGGGTTCCAGCTGAACCCTTCAGAATGGGCTGCCGCTAGTTTGAAACAGCCTTTATTGTACTTTTGCTTTTAATTCAGTGTTTTTCAACCAGTGTGCCGTGTGCCATGAGAGATCGACAGGTGTGGCGCGAAAAAGTATCCAATATCGCATTTTTTGTTTTGTTTTTTGCATCGTCGGGCAGAGATGCAGTAGGATGAAAGGAGTAGGTAGAAGGTTTCAGTTTCGCTCATGTGTAGAGCGAGATATTGCTCATGTCGCGTTCAAGAACTGCTCGGATTTCTAGCCATCGGCCACCTTGCTGTCCGCGACAATGTGGACCCCAGCACGTCTACTGTACATCATTTGATTAGACTCGTCAAGTGTCGATATACACTAAAGTTTCCTTTCTATTTTATCCATATGTGACGACCGTAAATCCTCCCCCTGTGTTTTATTCCAACACATTGTTGAGGACAGCAAGGTAGCTGATGGCTACAAATTCGAGCAGTTCTTAAACACAACATCAGCAGCTATCCAACAGTGCCATGGTGCCAAGCAAGCTTAAACTTCATCCCCAAACGAAACCCCTGTCGCTTCAAAACAAGTCAATGGACTATTTTGTCCACCTTTGTCAAAACACGGAAAAAAATGCAACATTTTTGAGAAAAACTACAAAGGTAAATGAAAAAGCCCTTAAAGCCTTGTTGCTGAACTTGTTGCTAAAACCAAAAAGTCCCACACTGTGGCAAAGACATTAATACTACCTGCCTGCAAAGCCATTGTCAGCGTGATGCTCAGCCCTGATGCGGTAAAGTCCCCCTGTCTGTTAATTATGAGCTTTTCAAGCCTAACTGCCATAAAACATTAAAACAGAGATAGAGTGGGAGCATTTAAAGAAGAGCTTCATGTGCGTTTTTCTTCAATTCCAGCCAGGTTATCGGCTTTGTGCTCATCCGAATAGGCTCACGTTTCACACGGAGGAAGTATAAATATTGAGAAATTATTTTATAATTAAATATACTGTACAAAAAGTATTTTTGGAACATTTTTAGTTTGTGGTGTGCTGCAAGATTTTGAAAAACAATTTTAATTAATTTAATTAATTAATTATGGCAAAGCTTTAAATATCGTGCTACGGTACAATGACAATAAAGGACAAAAAAAAAAAATTCTATTCTATTCTATTCTATACATATGGCAGCCATGATAGAAGCGCGAAGCAATTGGAGACTTCAGGCAGGAGGCTCATAGTTGCATTTTCATCCAAACATGCTCGAAAATAAACATAATTGATCACGCCAAGCGGGTTCAGGTTTGTCACGCCGCCTCACCGTGCCCTACTTCGACCATTACAACACCAAAATAAATTTTGCCTGACAACCAGGATGTCACTCTTGACTCTCTGGCCCAACTCTGGCAGCCACGGAAGACCGTGCACTGTCTTGAAGTCCAAACTACGGTGGGGTGGGAAAGCCCATAATTTATTTCACATTCTAAAAAATGAATGACGTCAAAGGGGATTTGCGTCAACGCCGTTATTAATGTGTTTAACTGACAGCACTAAAGTGAACTTTGAATAAGGATGACACTACCTTCATTTCAATAGCTTTTTGAGCAATGCTGACATTTTACTCATGAGGCATCTTTCTTAATATCTTGGTTCACTCAGAAGTTGAGGTTTTTTTTCACCTGGGAAAGATCATATGCAGTCAGACCGTCTCTCTGGTGAACTTCAAGCTCAGCTTGTTGCTGCTGAAGTTGCCTGCAAAGAAACGACATCGAACAATATTTAAGCAAAGTGATGCTCACTGCTCATTTCATGAATTTACTGTCATTGTCATTAAGCCTGTAACAATAATCGAAACCAAAATCCCGAAACTCGGGAGTCACGATTCTGTCTTGGGATGTGAGACGATCGAATTGTGACACACGTTCAAACCAAATGTTTTCAGTTGCCTGCCTGCATTGAAACAGACGTTCTCAAAGGCAGAGAGTGACAGTCATTCGGGGAGTAACATCCTCAGATTCGTCTTGCAGTAGACAGACATGTGGTTTCACTAAGAAGGGAGGGATTTTGCTGGCCATGTAACTTATTTTTAGCACAAATGCCAGTTACCACTCATCAATTTCTTCCGGGAACCTCAATACTTCTCTGCCACAGCCGCTTGTGTAAACTTCTGCCTTCATTAACCCATAGTTTTTTTTTTAACTTGTGATGCGCATGCGCACTGCCAACGTTTCGTCAAGGCAGTAATGAGAAAGATAGCTGATTAAGGTGAGCCTGAAATTGAAAACCCTCTGTGCACATTTAGTTTTTCTCAGTTGCTGTGGTATATTTCTCCGCTCTGTTGAATTTTCCTAACATTGTGTCACTTGTGCTCATCAAAAAAAAGCAGTTTCTCATTTCTTTGTCCAAGTTGCAAATGCATTGGTACATCCACGAAAATGAGTTTGTACAATACTCTGATGTTTCCAACATTACCTATTGCTTAAGCGACATTGTTTAAAACCCCTTACAATATTTAGGCATTTGTTAATTGCATAAGTCTTTAAATGCAAAATTGTTGAACATGTTGCCACAATATGGCAAGCATATTTCTTAACATTTTCATTATTATTTTTTTAAGTCTGTCCCGAAGTGGTAATCTGCTCCGAAGTTATTTATATTTAGCAACCGAGGACCAAGTGGTGCGAGAGCCCTCTTGTAATGCAAAAGATTATTATTATTGTTCTTTTTTTCAGGGCAAATGAAAATGGACAATCTGAAGGCCTTAACAAGCTGCCGGGTGTAAATTTCGATCTTTTTGTGACCTTGCGAAAAACCGTAACAAAATGCTTCAACTGTGTGCACTTGAATTTTTCAAAAAGGCCTCTCCTATCAAGTTTTTTCAATGTAGGGCGCCGATATCTTGTGCAAAACTTCACCGAAGTCTCTTGGACCCATATCGCAAACGCAACAGGAAATGGGGTATTTTGGATCGAATGTGAAATTTATATCAATTTACAGGGTGCACAATTGAGACCTTGGCGCATTCGCGTACGAGTTAGTTGGATCCTCCTCAAAATTGGTGAGATGGTTCATGAGACATTTGAGGTCTATAGTTATTGAAATTGTGAGTTTTCCTTCATGGGCCTGACCTGGGCGGGGTACGCCAAATTCAGTAAATAAATTTCACTGATCCAAGGTTCAGTCTTTTGGATATCGGGCATGTATGAGATGTATCCCAGCCTGGACACGACTGCATTGAAATATTACCCATTAGGCCTGGCGCTCCCTGCTGAGAACAGGAAATGTCCTTTTTTTTGTACTAGATAGGCTTTTCCTCCAAGCGAAAAAAAAATCAATTGACGTCAAACCTGCATCATTGGATCCTTAATCCATGTTTTCAGGTACCTGGTGAAAAATATTGCGGTTTCATTAATGCAGACGGGTCCAAACAGGAAAGTGAAAATGACCGTCAACATTTTGTCTCACTACAAACTTTGAACAGTCATAACTTGGCAGATATACAACATATCTGCGCCAAACTTGCCGTGCCTGATTAGAGTCATACTCTGAAAGGTGTTGTAGGTATCATTTAGTCATATCGTGAGCTACACAGAGGTTCCCACCACTATTGATAACCTAAAGTTCATTCATGGTTGCAGGTTTATAAGGCTGCATCCCAACTAATCAATAAAACAACTAACTTATAAAAATCTATTAATACATTTGTTGCCAACACATTTAATGATAGCTTTTTGCCGGCAACTACGAGCAGTCCCTTGGGGCTACTCTACCCACCTCTGGTGCTGAGGTCACGAAAATGAACATCCAAGGAAATCACACTTTATTCGCACACAGAGACAAGTTTGCCCTATTTTAAAAGTTTGAGATGCAAGATCAATTTCATGGGATCAAGAGCCAGCAAAAACATAACACAAATGTTTAAGTTGTGCAATTGCACAGATAATAGCCCATGAAGGCAGAAACATTAATGCCATGTTATGGCTGGCTAGCAAACTTGTGTCTGTGTGCGAGTTATATGCGGTTTTCTTTGAGTGATGAAAAAAAGAGAAGAAATCACTCTCATAAAGCATTTTTTCCCCCTCTATGATATATATGCTCGCCAACCTTATTGGTGTATATTTTCGAAAAATGTAGCAGGTTTATTTCTGCAGAGCAATAAATTTGTCATTGGAGTAGTAGTACAAAGAAATACTTTTAAAAAAATCAAATAACTAGCATTTCATACAAGTGCAGAATTTTTTGAGCCCACCAACACATAATTTTGCCGGCATGCAAATAAGAATGGCACAATAAAATGGACAACGTAAAACCCCCATAAAATAAAAATTATTGGGCCACAACCCACCTCAACTCAATGTTATTTTAAATAGCACTTACAGAGGGACCACAGCTCAGCAGAGTGCTGTACATTACTGAAAAACGTACACATATACGGAGAGCTCGAAATCGCTGTTTGGGTGTGCGCCGCCATCTTTATATTGTTAGTGATCGATTCTTTCCCAGAGCTGTAAACATACTCTACTCATGTTTGCACTAAAATGTCATGGTCATTGCACTGCTAATGCCACACATTATAATATGAATCTCAATTTGTAATATGTTCAGACATATGTCTCAATCTGGGTAATGTATAATCTGGGTACTGCATATGCAATATTTGTACAGTTACAGTAGATCATTTTTGCACTGTTACATCAATATGCATAAACTGTCATTTGTACTATCAGATTAGGTCAGACATCTGCCTCCTTATGCGAGTACTGTTAAGTGGCAGTGCTGCAACAATTAATTATCTCCAGTAATTTGATTAGGAAAAAAGCTTCAAATCAGATTTTGCTGCTTCGAGGATTGGTTTAAGTGGCGTTGCAATGGTTTGTTTTGAAGGAGTGCATTTATTTCCATTATTTTGGCCTCACTGGTCCACACTGCCCTCTATTGGCAACAGTAATTATTATATAACTGATGTAACATGGCTATATCGAGCTGCTCCCTGTTAAGTTTCTGTTTGAGCTAATATGATTGTTTATGCATTCATAATTTAGTTTAGGGCTGCAGCTATCGAATATTTTAGTAATTGAGTAATCGACTGAAAATTCTATCGATTAATCGAGTATTCGGATAAAAAATTTTTTTTAGGTAAAGAGCAATTATAAATATACATGAGAAAAAAAAGACATTTAATCCAATGTTGAACCATTTTCAGTCAATCAATGTCTTTATTTTCGATGTACATTGTTGAAAACAGCCAACAATTGCATCTCAGATGTGACTAGAAAAAAAAAAAATTCACTGCTTTCACTCAAAAAACTAGATCTTATATATATAAAAAAAAAAAACATTTCTTACCTAAAAATGTAATTACGCTTGATAACACACATCACTTGAAAGCTATGTGTTTTTCCCACATGTTTCAATTGAATTTACATTTGTGTCAGGCTATTTTTAAGTTCTAGTTAAGTTTTAAGTTAGTCTAAACTGTAAGTACTGATAGGATTTTGAGTTTTTGCAGTGTTCAAAATAAATGTATGATACCTGCTGTATTGGAGCACATTAGGGACCAGTGCTACTTGATGTTTTATTCAGCAATGACTACTGAGCTAAAACTGACAGTGAGCTTTATTATGTTTTAATTTTACACCTCATCACTCTACAGCGCTGTGTTTTTATAGATTAAATAAAGCCTGTATGTAAGACACATTAGCCACGCATCGACAGTGGTCATAATCAATAGAAACTTAGCCCTCCGAAGGGCTAACGTTACGTGAGTGAGTGACAGTAACGTTATATTTATTAGCGCTGAGAAGTGTACTGCTTCAAGATGGCGGCTGTTTACTATCGCTACCCGGACGAGGCCGAGTCTGTCATTTCGCATCTAGTTCTAAATGCATGCGATATCTATGAGACGCATCAGACACTACGTGCTACCACACTAGCATCTAGCGGGCGTAGTTTTTAGCAACGTCGGCGTAGTTTGTAGCCAGTGTTGGGCACGTTACTTTAAAACAGTAATTAGTTACATTACTCACTACTTCTTCCAAAAAGTAACTGAGTTAGTAACTGAATTACTCTATAGTAAAAGTAACTAGTTACCAGGGAAAGTAACTATTTCCGTTACTTTAAAAAAAACTTGTTGTATGTCAAAGAATTAGAAATTTTCTGAGCAGTATTCGAGTCAGTGGAATAGAGAAGAACGGACAGGTAGTTAACTTGTTAGGTGCTTAAGCAGATTTGAATTGCTTACCATAGATGTCGACAAAAGCTTTGCCCCGGGACATAAATTACACATTACATGAAGGTTCTTTCCTTTAATTTCGACAAACTTCAAATAGTGTCTATATCTCCACCGCTTAAAGGACAATTTTTCTTCTGAATGCTCTGCCATCCCGACCCTGTGCATCTGTTTTGCGTGTGTGTGTTTGCCGCACGCGCTGTTCCGGTTTGCTTGTGAAATCACCGGCTCTGATTGGCTTACAACGACACATGACTCTAACCCTCAACCAATCACAATCACTTCCATCGCATCTCTCGAGGGGCTGCATTTAGGTAGGCTCGTTTCCTGACAATTCACGTCACCTTCAAAGCGTCTGCCGTCCTCAAGATGGAAGCAGAATTATTGCTGGCTGACAGTGGGAGAAGGGAACGAGGCTAGCATCAGGTGTAGCAAACAGAGAAACGTTACCAAACTTTATAAAGCATTGTCTAATTGAATGAGCAGGGACAAACAGCTTGGAGTCAGAAGTACGTACGCTATTCTCGAACAAGAACGCATCCCAAGTCTTGGATGACAAATCAACAGAGCAGAGAGTCGACACGGCTGGTAGTTTATTCAATTTATTCAGAGTAAGTAACGCACCGCTTTTGACCGTCAGTAACGGTAACGGCGTTGTAACGGAGGAAAAAGTAATTAGTTAGATTACTCCGTTACTGAAAAAATAACGCCATTACGTAACGGCGTTATTTATAACGGCGTCACTCCCAACACTGTTTGTAGCGGCTGTCGGCTGCAGTAAGGTTTTTTTTTTTTTAATTATTGCTTCTTCTTCTACGCACGTGACGTCAGCACGTTGTCCCGCATTAAAAGCAGTCCAGGCAAAACGTGATGCTTAGAGCTGGCAAAATTAAACGATTCCTGGAGGTGAATAAAATTACTCGGATCAGTTTTTAAACTCGAGTTACTCGAGTTGGGCGAGTATTCGTTTCAGCTCTAATTTAGTTTAGAGGCATATTTGACAGTTGTTGTTGTTTTTTGTGGGAATATTTGCTTGAAGGATTTGTTAAGAGCATTGTACAAAAAAACGTCAGCATTTTATAGCATTTAAGCTAGCGGACTTTTGCTATGCAAGTTCGCCAATTGTTCTTTTGTTGTACTTTTATCCTTATTTGTTAATAATTTTAATACTGTTTGAGGCCAATTTTAATTTATTTTTAAATGCATTGATGCCTCTTGTGAAATGAAAAAAAAAAAAAAAACTCGGGAATTTTATTTTGTATTTGCATTTAATGCTCTTTTGAAAGTGCAATCTTGGCAAGCCTTTGTTTTGCATCTTCTAAAATTTACTGTGCAAAGCATTAAATGTTCCTAATCCGATTATTTGAACTAACTAATTTACAGATCGAAGGGGATCGTTACCTTTCACGCCGACACCGTATAACTTTGCATTAGTCTAACACATTCATTATACAGTAGTAAAGCATTTAACCATAGTTTAAGCAGACTTCACTCCATGGCCTTTGACACAGTAAAGGTGACCAACTAAGCGAAGGAAAAGTCGTCAGCACCTCTTCGGTGGGGTCAGGACACCCTCGCCATATCAAGGCAAACAAGTTGATAGCTCGCCGCCTTAGACGTCAAGACATGCCTTAGTTGCTGTGGCAACCACGACCCAGCCACTAAGGATGACACACGAACTTGACAGCCCAAACCTGCCGCAGAAGGATGATCCCAAGACAACACCCAGGCACGCCTCCCTCCCGGCCCACTCCACCGCAGCTTTCAAAAGACTAAGCTAACAACTGTCGCTTCTCTGGAACATTTCGATGTATCCGTTGTTTTGATGACCTTGGATCTAGCATTGCCTCGCTGTTGTCTGTTTTGCCTTGCTTTTTGATCACTGTCGATGAATAAATTGTCAACCTGTTCTCGGTGAGCTTTCTTTAAACCGTTCAAAATTGAGTCAGTACAAAGGGTTATCACTGGAGTGAACGCGCGGAGTTTGGCCTTCTTGCTGGGGCTGCGCCAGCAGGACGCGTACTGGTTCTGCTGTTGCTGTTCCGGCGGCCGAATTCGTTCCAGATTAATCGATTACTTAGATAATAGATGGCTGCAGCCCTAAAATTGTCATATATGCACTGTTGCGCTCTGTTACATTACCACTACATCACGACTTGCTGCTAGTCACTTTATTCCCAACCTTTGTTTTTATATTAGCCTTATTGTACTTTTGCTTTATGTGGTGCAAGTTGTGGCAAAGCTTTAAATCTCATTATACTCTAGAATGACAGTAAAAGCTTTCTATTGTATTGTATTGAATTCTATTCTGTTCTATTCTAAATGCATCTCCAACATGAAGGTAAAAAAAGGGTTGATCATTGTGATTTGATTGTGATATATGATATTATGACACTCACTTTTTCAGAATAAAGGATTTTAATTGTGCCTTATAGGAAAAAAAATACCATATTAATTTATCGTGTGTGCTTGTGTGAGTAGGAGTAACTTACTTAACATTGGTGTTGGTGCAAATAATATACTCAATCTCATCAGAGTATGGGTTCTGGAAGGTGAAGCTGCTGGTTCGGATCAACATCCACTCCCTGTTTTTCATGCGGAAACGGTACATCACCGACAGTACCTGACCCTTTAACTTCACCACCTGCAGAATGGCGATACTCGTTATTTTGAATACGACACAAATGAGTCTTGAATTGAATCCTGCGGCATTTTATAGGAGAAAAGGACTCAACTAGGACAAAATAATTACAACCCCAATCAAAAAGTATGGAATCGCCAGTCTCGGACGAGCACTCACTCAGACATTTTATCATGTACAACAAACTCAGATAACAAGCTTGAAAAAATAATGAATTAGTTCAAAAGTGTAACTCTCTAGCATTCAGAAACACTAAAAGAAATGAATATATATAACATTGTGGTGGTCAGTAAATGTTATTTTTATAGAGCAAGTGCAGGGAAATATACAGAAATATATGGAATCACCCCATTCTGAGGATATGAATCATGAGAAACAAAGAAATAACAATCAAATCACATCTGTAGTATTTTGTAGCACCTCTGGCTTTTATGACAGCTTGCAGTCTCTAAGGCATGGACTTGATGAGTATTCTTCATCAATTTGGTGCCAAATCTCTGATTGCAGTTGCCAGATCATCCTTGCAGGTCGGAGCCTTGCTGTGGACCTTTTTTTTTACCACAGGTTTTCAATAGGGTTGAGATCTGGGCTATTTGCAGGGCATGACATTGACTGGACGAATCTTTCTCCAGGGAATGCTTTAACAGTTTTAGCTCTGTGGCATGATGCGTTGTCATCTTGGGAAAATGATTTCATTATCCCCAAACATATTTTCAATTGAAGGGGTAAGAAAGCTGTCTAAAATTTCAATATAAACTTGTGCATTTATTGAAGATTTAACCACAGCCATCTCCCCAGTGCCTTTGCCTGACATGCAGCCCAATATCATCAAGGACTGAGGGAATTTTCATGTTTTCTTCAGGCAGTCATCTTTGTAAATCTTACTGGAACAGCACCTAACAAAATTTCCAGCATCATCACCTAATCTGCATTGGACAAGGTGTCAAGAGTCAAAAATCTGCATTGGACAAGGTGCTTTCTTAGTGGTGGTGCTGCTAAATACTAGAGAACTGTTTGATTGTTATTTCTTTGTTTCTCATTATTCCATATTTTTTTCCTTAGAATGGAGTGATTCCATATAGATTTCCCTGCACTTGCTCTTTAAAGCAAGTTACATTTACTGACCACCACAATGTTTTTTATTCATTTCTTTTAGTGTTTCTGAATGCTTAGAGATGCACTTTTGAACAAATTTATTATTTTTTTCAAGCTTTTTATCAGAGTTTGTTGTACATGATAAAATGTCTGAGTGAGTGCTCATCCGAGACTGGTGATTCCATGCTTTTTGCTAGGGGTTGTAGCTTCTGCTTAAAAAGACATGGAAAAACTGATCTATGCATTTTTTTAGGCTAGATTGCATTATTGCAACAAAAAAATGTCAGGAAACTGCAGCTATTCCAGAATACCATACTACACCGGTCAAGAAATCAGATTAAATCTGTAAATACTCAGGGCACCCAAATTTTTTCATGCCACTGAATGAACTGAATTACCTGTTGAAAACTTTCTCTCAGGTGACTCTGATCCTCAGGATGGCAAAACTCCAGAATATCTTTCCCCAACAGGTCCTTTGAAATAAAACAATAGTCAGTGTTAGAGTTGAATTTCAACTACACAATTCGATGTCCAAATATTGCTAAAAACTTGCGTCAGGGAACGCAACAAATCATGCAATGCCTCAATGAATAATTGTGATTTTTTGTCTGGCTGACAGGAAGATTAAGAAGCAGAGAGAAGGCGTCGTGTCGACTACTAATAGGGGATGGAACCTCTGGGTATCTCACAATACAATAAGATTTGCGATACAAAGGCTCACAATAACGATCAGGAGTAGACAGTAAGGGAAATTAGCCAGTGGCTTTTGAAGTTCACTGGCCCAACTATCAAAACCACTGGACCAGGTGCGTTAGTTATTGATCGCAATAATCACGAAAAATAACATTTTGCTTGAATAACATGAATAACATTTATTTTATTTCGGTAGATCAAATGAAAAGTGCAGCAAAACGGTGCAAAAACATGAATCAAGTGCAAACAATCCTTTTCCTGTTCCATAATCACAACCATAATCATTTCATAATCACTCCAGTATAACCAACATTTTTCTTGGAAGCTCCAAGGGGAGGGGGGTCGTGGGAGACCCCCGTGCGTGGGCGAAGCTATCCTGTCTTCTCCTTACCGCCCTTTGGAGGTCTCCCCTGGCTCGGTTGTCGTGGCAACAATTTAGAAGTCAAAGAGATAACTAAGGCAATTATGGCTAACCATAGACTTCATAATGTTTTGACGGGTCAGATCGGTCATGCACTGCACCTCGCATTCAAGTATGGGCCGCCCACATCAAGAGGAGCTATTCAGAAATATACGCACGCAGTGATCTAACGCCGGATATCTGTTGAAAAAGTACGAAAGCCGTGCCGCATACAAACAGGAAGGATTGTCTCAGGAGTGATTTGTTCAAGGATTCAAGGTAATTATCATATTTTTCGTACCATGCATGCATTTTGAAACGTTTTGAAAAAATCAATGGGAGAAATTAGCCGCTACTGCAATGGCATCATAGTTCGCAATATTTACGTAAAATAAATGCTATCTGCATGTTTTTTTGCTTTTAACCAAGTATCGAGACTGTCTTGCGTCCATATCTCTAAAAAAAATGGGGGATTTAAGCATTTGTTCACAAGAATTTTTCTGCGGAAAAGCTCTGTTTACATCAGGCAGCCGGGAGCTACATTCAACAATAAACTAGCATTGTACTTTGATATATTTACGTAAAATGAATGCTAAATGCACATTTTGTTGTTGTTGCTTTTAACCAAGAATCAAGACTGTTTTACGTCCATATCTATAAAGAATTCAGAGATTTAAGCATTTATTCACAATAATTTTCAACGAAAAAAGCTCTTTGCCTGTGATTCCACTCGGTCAGCTTTGACGGGCTCGCCAACAATGCAGGCCCCCTATTTATCGGCCCCGCACCCCGTGTCCCATCAATACATTATGAAGTCTATGGGCTAACAATTTTCAAGGTAGACTGTAGTTATGAAGACATTATTTTCTCCATAGTCATGTGGATGAATTATCACGTTATGTTCATACCATCGGTTTCCCATTCGTAAACTTTACTGGAACTTACTTGTCTGCATATGTTGGCATTGATCTGCACACCTCAGTAAACTTCATTTTTTTTGTCTCATCATAGCCGAGCTAAATCCAGCGATACTGCCACTGGGGCTGAAACTTTCTCTCCCTTTTCTTTTCGTATTGGATTTCATTTTCTCTCAACTCCCCCTGTGACTTTCTCTTTCTTGAGTGGTCTTTTTTTCTCCTGGTGCTTGGCCGGGTGCTGGAGGTTTCAGAAACATGTCCTCTTGTAGTATAATGTTACTGAGATGGTATATTTTACATTGAATACTGGTAGTGCGATACAGGGAATCAATCAGCAGCAGTAATCAGGTTGTGCGCGTTCATGCGGGAGCGAGGGAGGCGTGATTACGCTCCACAGAGAGCAATGGCTGGCTGCATAGACTGTAAGGTTGTCCTTGATTGGGATAGCGTAATGTCATCAAAACACGGGACCACTGGGAATTGATGCGAAATAAGTAGGGTTGTTCCGATCATGTTTTTTTGCTCCCGATCCAATCCTGATCGTTTTAGTTTGAGTATCTGCCAATCCCGATCTTTCCTGATCTGATTGCTTTTTTTTTTGCTCCCGATTCAATTCCAATCATTCCCGATATTTTTTCCCGATCAAATACATTTTGGCAATGCATTAAGAAAAAAATGAATAAAACTCGGACGAATATATTCATTCAACATACAGTACATAAGTACTGTACTGCATGATGGGAAGTGCAACCATGACTGTGCGTAGGGCTACCAATTGATATATCTTCTCTGCGTTGGGAAAGAACATAGGGTGTTTAGAAAATGAGCAACTACTACCTTTCTTCCCCACATTCCCACATTATATTTAATTGCTGAGAGAGGTATTGTAAGGCTTTAGCCACATAAAAAATGGCTCCAAAGGCTGTCAAAATTCTCTCTACTCATTATACGCTGCCTTTTAGCGCTATCTATAGGTAAAAGGATGTCTTTATAGATTGAACGCGACAATGCGTGAGTGGGTCGTGCAGCGCATGCGTTAATTATTTAACGTGATTATTTAAAAAAAATTAATTACCGCTGTTAACGCAATAAATTTGATAGCCCTACTTTAAGCCAAAACTACTCTGGATGAGTGTAAGACATTTTGTCTGTAACGCTAAATACAATTAGAAAACGATTTAAATTAAAAAAAATTTAAATTTTTTAAAAAATGCATGTCCAATATTTTTTTTACCGATTCCGATACTTTGAAAATGACGTGATCGGACCCGGATCGGGACATCTTTAGAAATAAGATTTTTAAAAAATTTTTTAATCAATGCATTATTTTTACTGGCCCCACTGGGCTAGTGGTTGGAGCATTCTGGTGGCCCTGACGGTTTTTAAAGTACGTTCGGGCCACCGGGCCATTTACTGTAATTTTTACACTATATGGCACACCTGACTATAAACCGCCACTTACCAAATTTGACACAAAAACGGCATTTGTTCATAGATAAGCTGTACTGGACTTTAAACCGCAGCTGTCCTCACTGTTTATGGGATATTTACACCAAAAGAAATCAACCGGTAACACTTTATTTGACAGCGGCATCATAATACTGTCATAAGACCAAAAGAACCACCTTGAAGCTTTTAAACAATTGGCTTCAAAGCTTCATTGCTTAAAGAAGCTTCATTTGGCCATCACTGTTCTCATGGGGGAGACAGTCAACCTCTGCTGCCACTTGCTGTAAACACTGTTGTTGTCCAACATGCCTCCAAGCATGCATTGCAGCGCTACGGATGTAAATAAATCAAAATTCATGTTCTGTGCTAATTATTTCTTCAGTTACTGTTCTAGGTGTTTCATTAATTGCTAGTTATTTAATTTGGTAAGACTTTATTTGACAGTGGCACCATCAGACTGTCATAAGACCATCATAATTATGACATGACACTGTCATGAGCATTAATGAATGCTTATGACAGATGTCATTTTGTGTCATCCGGCAAATTATCTCCCTTTTGAAAGGATGTAAATGATGCGAGCTGGACATAAATGGAGTAAGTGACACAATTTGCCGGGCGACACTTAATGACATCTGTCATAACCATTCAGAAATGCCCATGACAGTGTCATGTCATAATTATGACGGTCTTATGGCAGTCTTGTGACGCCCCTGTCAAAGTGTTACCTAGTATTAACCCAAATAAATCAACAAATAAGCCGCAATGGATTATAAACCGTAGGATTCAAAATTAGGGAAAAACGTTGCGGAAATTACGGTATACTGTCAACCCTTGACGATGATGTCACGATATGGCGACACTACAATTATCGATACATGGGTCAGGAAATCATTCTAGGATATTTAACAAAACAACCGAACCAATAAACAAAAAAAAACAAGCTATTTTTATTAGTATTTTTTTAAAAATTTTTTTCTTTTTTTTTATTAATTATGAATTTATTATTTGAGCTAATGTTGACAGCATTATAAAGGATGATTTTGGTAGCAACCTGTTTCTTTTATTTTTTTTAAACAGTGATATCTTTTTTACAACTATTCTTGGTAGGAGCATATTGATAACCTTTTGGGATACAAAGTACCACGATAAAACACCTTTTTGTTTATTGTCACACCCCTAACTACTAACATTGCTCATTGCCTAGCTGGTCGCATCTGCTGTTCTATTAATTAGAGAATTGCCTATAAATCTGAATGCAAACAATTTGGGTTGGTTTGATTTGTCTATTAGATGGTAGGGGTAGGAGTCGCTGGGTATTCCACAATACTATTCGATTTGCGATACAATGCTCTCGATAATTGTTATCTCACAATATGGCGATACAAAAATTATCAATATAGGAAATCATTCTGCAATATTCTACAATTCAATAAAACAGCTTTTCCATCATTCTGTTGCTGATAAACGAGTTTATCAGTAGCAGACGTTCGTTCTGTATGAAGTAATAACATTTTGCGTAGAATTGCAATATACTAGTATCACTTTTTTGATATAGAGAGATCCCTCACTAAGCCGTGCTTCGAAATTTTCGGTTTCAGAGGCACTGTGTTAGGCTCCCTTGATAACTGTGCATTTGGTCTTCATCATCAACGAAGTGCACGTGTGTCTTCATCAGTATCTTGATCATCATGATTGTTTTCATCATCATTGTCAGTCAAGGAAGGAGCTACTGGAGTCTAATGTGCTATTTTATTTAAAAATGTGAAGATATATCAATTTGTATACACTGCTGGCCAAAAGTGTTGGCACTCCTGCAATTCTGTCAGATAATGCTCTATTTCTCCCAGAAAATGATTGCAATTACAAATGCTTTCGTGGTAATACAGTATCTTCATTTATTTTGCTTGCAATGAATAAACACAAAAGAGAATGGAAAAAATTTAAATCATTATCGTTTTAAACAAAACAAAAATGGGCCGGACAAAAGTATTGGCACCCTCAGCCTAATACTTGCTAGCACAACCTTTAGACAAAACAACTGCGAACAACCGCTTCTGGCATCCATCAATGAGTTTCTTACAATGCTCTGCTGGAATTTTAGACCATTCTTCTTTGGCCAACTGCTCCAGGTTCTTGAGATTTGAAGGGTGCTTTCTCCAAACTGCCATTTTGAGATCTCTCTACAGGTGTTCTATGGGATTCAGGTCTGGACTCATTGCTGCCCACTTTACATGTCTCCAGTGCTTTCTTTCAAACCATTTGTAGTGCTTTTTGAAGTGTGTTTTGGGTCATTGTCCTTCTGGAAGACCCATGACCTCTGAGAGACACCCAGCTTTCTCACACTGGGCCCTAAATTATGCTGCAAAATTTGTTGGTAGTCTTCAGACTTCATAATGCCATGCACACGGTCAAGCAGTCCAGTGCCAGAGGTAGCTAAGCAACCCCAAAACGTCAGGGAACCTCCGCCATGTTTGACTGAGGGGACCGCGCTCTTTTCTTTGAAGGCCTTGTTTTTTTTCCTGTAAACTCTATGTTGATGCCTTTTCCCAAAAAGTTCTATTTTTATCTCATCTGACCAGAGAACATTCTTCCAAAACGTTTTTGGCTTTCTCAGGCAAGTTTTGGCAAACTCCAGCCTGGCTTCTTTATGTCTCTGGGTCTCTGGAAGTGGGGTTTTCCTGGGTATCGTACCATAGAGTCCCTTTTCATTCAGACGTCGACGGATAATATGGGTTGACACTGTTGTAACCTTGAACTGCAGGACAGCTTGAACTTGTTTGGATGTTAGTCAAGGTTCTTTATCCACAATCCGCACAATGTTTCGTTGAAATCTCCCGTCAATTTTTCTTTTCCCTCCACATCTAGGAAGGTTAGCCACAGTGCCGTGGGCTTTAGAATCATTGATGACACTGCGCACGGTAGACACAGGAACATTCAGGTCTTTGGAGATGGACTTGTAGCCTTGAGATTAACCATGCTTCCTCATAATTTTGCTTCTCAAGTCCTCAGACAGTTCTTTGGTCTTCTTTCTTTTCTCCATGCTCAATGTGGTACACACAGGACAGAGGTTGAGTCAACTTTAATCCATTTTAACTGGCTACACGTGTGATTTAGTTATTGCCACCACCTGTTATGTTCCACAGGTAAGTAACAGGTACTGTTATTTACACAAATTAGAGAAGCATCACATGATTTTTCAAAGGGTGCCGATACTTTTGGCTGGCCCATTTTTGGAGGTTTTTAAAATGATAATTTTTTTCCCCATTCTCTTTTTTGTTTTTTCATTGCAATCAAAATCAATGAATATATTACTACCAAAGCATTTGTAATTGCAATCATTTTCTGGGAAATTGAGCATTATCTGACAGAACTGCAGGGGTGCCAATATTAGCCAGCAGTGTATGTACAATATGTATAATTGTTTTCTTTTATAATATCTCATTTTATTTCGTAATTTTTATATTTTCAGTGCATGAAAACCACTAATAAAAATACACATTTATGTAAATTGGCTCTGCCTCTACTTTGCGGATTTTCGATTTACGCGAGGTGTCCCCATTAACCGCGAAAAACGAGTGATCACTGTATTGCCACACCCCTATTAGATAGCCTGTGATTAATTGGTGACCACTGCAGTGTCTATCATTATAGTCAAAGCAAAAATGTGTGAAAAATGGCTGGGAGAGAATGAGTTAAAGGCAAACAAAAAAAACTCATGTTTTATAAACACGAGTAAATGTAGTAATGATTATTTAAAACAAAAATAAATGCATTGCAATGCAACTAAGTCCCTTTTACATACTGTATGTATTGAGAAATAAAAGAATAACAACTAAGGGATCAACAAGAAAATATCACCATGCCAGCAACTGTTTTCATTTTATCTGTGGAATTTGCGTTGTCAGTCCAACACAATGATTTGATAAATCACTGGATGACAAGGAATCGTATGGATTTCATCTAAGAACCTATAATGGCGAGAATGTTTAAGCTAATTTATGTTCCTCGTTTTACTTTATGATGTCAAGATGCAAAACCAGAATAATGGCTCTTGCTTACACCATAATATCACATTACACATAATATCATTGCCATCTTTGGGGGGTCTACGATATCATATTGCAATATTAAAACTAGAACTAGCACTAGATAACTTGCATAGCGTCGTTTGGTATAGGCCTGAACGATATTGGAAAAAATTAACATTGTGCGTTGCCAAGGCTCCACACTTTTTGCATTGGTTGCACTGGTGCGCCTAACTTTTTTTCTTAAAATGCACTAGTACAAAACGTAGGTGCACCCAAATTTTTCATTACATAACCTTTAACGTCATACTTTTAATTAGTGATGCTCAATTATACATTTTTCAACCGATACTGATAATTTCCTCCTCATTCCAACCAATAATGTCAAGCCGATAATTATATTAAAGTGCATACGACAGGATAAAAAAAAAGTGTTAAATAGCATTATTATGTGAATTACAATGATATTTTGAGACGATTTCACTATACACAACAATTTGGCAAAGTGCAGATGACGAGAAATTAAGCCTTTTAATCTGCCGGTTAGCCACGCCTACCATTATAGGGTGCTAGCGTCCCCAACAGGTGGATGACGTCGGCAGGAGAAGGGTTTTATCTGATTTGGTAGGCAGCCCATTGAGGGGGAATTATTCATAACAAGGAAAATGCGACGAAGAGAGCCGCAAAATGTAATTGTTTCAGTCTCTCTACTCCAATATTTTTAAAGGATATTCTTTTTATGGAAGTATTTTTCCCAATTGCTAAATAAATGGTATGGTCATGACGAATAACAATCTTGTGCTAAATAGAATATGAAATAATAAAAATACTGTCGCACCTCCCGAACGCTATATTATGCCGCTGTAGTTAGTCAGGCTTTTGACATTTCCCTGCCCCTTGCTTCTGCAAATGTAAACAAACCAAGAGGCGTGACAGCTAGCCGACATGCTAACCCGAACCGAGTGACGTCTCAAAGTCTTATTTTCGCTTTTGAAGCGAAAAATCACACAAAACTAGCCTGGATCATATCACACTGCCGCGGGGTTGTCAATTGTCTTCGCCGATCGGCAACCCGCCTGGCAGAGAGCAAGTTACAGCTCGTTCCCCTGCTACTACGGACAGGAGAGTTTGCCGGGGAAGCAGCTGGAGAGTACCCCCGGACAAACCGGCCGACGTCGGAGGAACACGTAGCTGCCACATGGTCAACACGGAAAAAATGCTTTACTAAACGGCGACGACATAAACAAAGAGAAGCACGCAGTTGTTGTGCAGCCAACATGACAGACAGAATGTGTCTTAGGATCTTTAGTATCTTTTCCACCTGCCCATCCATGATGAAACATAAGTAAATAGTCCTTTATTTAAAGCAAGTTTGTAGTGTTTACTTTGGAATCGCTTTATTCGCAACCATTTTAACACAAAGTTGCAATTTCTGATGGAGTTGACAGAACACTGGGTACATGAAGAGGGCAATAAACAGAGTATGGTGCTCTCCCGGCGGGGGGTTGAGTGACAAGCTGCCGGTGTCGTCGACCGTGTCGACAAGGAGCATGTCAACCACAAAATCCAACCCACCTACGTATTAAAATGATCCCAGTATTTGACATAATGCAAAACACGATGTTTACTCACTCCCTCGTAAGTCCAATGGTGTCACAGTAGTAGGGCTTGTTTTGGCCAATATCCACCGGTGAATGGGAACCTTTTGAAACCCCAAAAAGGCTCACACTCCTCTACTTGGTGCGACAAAATTTTTCTGCAGCCGTTTGGCTGGCGTGATGCGAAAAATAAACGAATTAATCTGCAAAATCAGCTGAATCCTTAGTCCTTCTCATACAACAGTACGGCTGGACAGTGAAGAGGACTCCATCTACCGTACATGTCACAGCGCCCTCTTTCTCAACTCTAGACTGGAGCCGGAAGTCACTCATTTTCATGGCACGCGATTCAAAAAACTAAATAAATATAGCGATCACTTCCACACACATCCAAGCGGTCCATTTCATTCAGGAGCATAAAATACCACGGAAAATATGAAAAAAAAAAAACATGCTTTTATCTGTCATAGGCACTTTAAGAGATTTATGTAAAATTTTAAAGTATACATAAGAGAACATTACTGTGCAAAAATATAATTTATTGCTCATTTTTTCTATATCAAATGTGAACAAGTAGTAAATTCCAACATCTAAATAAAGACAGACTGTCTGACATTGTGTAATGGTAAACTTTTGGCAACAATTACTTAAAGTAAATACCTAAGCTGCACAAAAATGCCTTTATAAGTAAGCCATTCTTAACATATAACATTACTACACTGCAAAAACACACCACCTTAAAACTAGTTAAATTCCCTTGTTTTCAGCATAAATCTATTGGAAATAAGTGAAATGATCTGCCAGCACTTCAAGTATATTTCACTCAGATTTCTTGAAGGAAAAAATAGCTAGCTGAAAATAAGCTTATTGGGCTTATTTTAAGCAATAAATTAATCTACTTAATCTTACAAAAAACTTGTCAGAAATGTTCTTTATTCAAGAATAGGTACAGTATGGTTGGTTCAAAACATTATTTGAAAGCAATTTTTTCTTGATTTAGGTGAAAAATGACCATTTTTTTTTTAGATGTATGGGCTTAATAAGAACAAATGGAAATATTTACTTCAAGCAAATTTTAGAGCGATAATTCATCTCATAAATTATTGCGATATGCGATATTATTGCGCCCCCCCAAAATATTTTTTTAAAACCATTTTACAACAACACAGTGAGAATACAGTATGTATTAATAGATCAAGTACACCCATTCAAAAGCAATAAATGTTCACTCTTAAATTCAAAAATACTTTTTAAGAAATCACAACTTAAAACAATATACCATGTCTCTCTTAAAGGGTATGAAAACACAAAGGGGGTGTGAGACATCAATAGAACCGTTATGTGCCAAGATAACAAATATTGATAAAGTTAACAAAAAAATCAATCACATTAATGAGCAATTATCGAAAATAGATCGAAAATGACGAACATTTCCGAAAGTGTTCCGGAAACAGCCGAATGGGGCAGAGACGTCATAACAAGGACACAAAAGGTCGAGGCAGGTGCCATCGTTGTTTATCGACGAGAGAGTTGCGTTCGTGTTTTATCACAAAATCGCTAAAATGGTTCAAACCAGTCATGCTATGTGGTTTACAAATAGCCATTTGTCGCAATGTAGTACCCATGAGTTCCCGAACGCGAGAAAAAGAGCTGGACTACGCAGACAATGAGTAAAGTTCGTCAGTGCTAAGAGGGCTAATTTTGCAATTTTACAGGGAAACGGGAACCTGACGAGCCTACAACCTCAAAGAAAACAAAATTTATGCTACTTCCCAATCACTAAAGACCCACGAACTGCGAAGGAGGGAATTCGTGACCCGTATGTGAATAAATCGAGTGATTCGAGCATGTCTGTGGAACAGGAATATCAGCTTGTAGAGATCGCAAATCACGGCGACTTAAACGTACATTTGAGACAACAACTCTACCGAAGTTCTGGATTAAAGTCATTTCGGAATATGCCGACATCGCTTGGAGCGCGTTGAAAACTGTGCTACAATTTCCAACATCGCTAGCTTGATGCTAGCTTCTCTCACTCTCCCATCTCGTCTCAACGAAACAAACTCAGCCCTCCCACTGATTCAGCTCCAATTTCCAACATCGCTAGCTTGATGCTAGCTTCTCTCACTCTCCCATCTCGTCTCAACGAAACAAACTCAGCCCTCCCACTGATTCAGCGGGTGAGTTGTATTTTTTCCCCCTGCAATTAACACGACGGGGCTAAAAACAAATGCAATTTTATATTTGCTGTAATTTTCTGCCGCACATTGCCGGTGTTCTGACAAAGTAGGCATGCGCGTAACGTTAAAAAGGACCGCGAATGCAGCGATTTCTAAGTACACACTACAAACTTTCTTTAAAGAAAGGAATATTAACTTACGTTTGCCATGTTTGGCGCACACAACAACTGCACGTAGCCCTCTCACTTAACGACTTCGCCGTGTCGTTAAGCGTTAATTTACGCCATTTCCGTGTTGCACATGTATGTTTGTAATGTAAATAGTTTTTTAGCACCATTGGATAACATTGAGAGTCCAACTGAATATAAAAGAGGGACACCGGTCCGTGAAAAAAAGACCCAAATCACACCGGTCCGTGGTGCAAAAAAGGTTGGGGACCCCTGCTCTAATCCCATTCATATTTGTGTCGGTTGGCAGAGCGAAACCGATGATAGCATATTAAATGATAATTATCCTGTACATTACTTTATTTTGCGGTCACGGTGTATCAGCTTCACAAAAAGAAATGCAAAACATACCATTTGGTGTTTCCCACAGGAACTGTTGTCGGGGTTTCATCAGTGTGATTGCTCCCCTCAATGATCCTTTCATTAGGCTGCATTGGCTTTCGTTTGGGCTCAAATTGATAACCCAAAACACCAAAGAAAGGTTCATAACTCTCCTCGTCACCATTAGAAGAATGTTCGTTACGTCGGATTCGTCGCTGCAACTAGAAACGTAATTGTCCGCCATCATCGCCGCCATTCAGTACTTAAGCACTGAGCCGGTTGTTTCCTTGTTTTGATGTCACGCCCACAATCTGCCAGATTTCCGGGATCTCGGGGACGGGTCTTTTTAGCTTGAAATTGACCCAAATTTCTCTTATTTTCTTGGTGTTGCGATGTGTGTAATTACACGAAGTGACATAATATTAATCCAAAAGGCATTCGTTTATGGATAAATGATGGAATATTAGCATTTCCCCAGGTGTTGACATACACTTTAAGTAAAAGAAAACAATATTAATACCGCACAGAAACACAGAATAAATAAAATGTCTTTTTTAAGACAAAAATAAAATTGTACTTAGCGACTTAAGCATTTAGAAAAATGAAAACCTTTCCCTTACTAACTTCTGCTATGGCGTTCTATGTGTAATATTCTGATTGGATGTTTTCCGAGGCACCCTGAAGTGCACGCAGTGGTGATGTTGTTTTGTTCATGTAACGCGGCAGTGAGAGGGACAGACACAGGCCTGCCGAGAGCCACAGGTTGAGGAAGTGTTGTTAGCGCTGTGTGTTGATAAAAAACAAAGTTGCCAGCACGTCGTGTGTTTGATATCATTACCAGAAAAACACACATAATAGGACACCATCCAGCTTCCTTTTTAATGTTGTCCTGATAATGATGATCTGCTGCATCATAAATCACTTTGTGACTTTCTACCTCCATGATGGAGCGTTCTTCGTCCATGTTCGCTGGTGTTTAAACCGTGAATAAGCAACTGGGCTGTTGACTCCAGGCCCGGCTCCGCCCATTTTGACAGATGCGCCTCCAACAACAATGAAAAATAGCCTAAACCATCCGGTGGGCTCCGGCACGCCGGAGATGGTCCGCAGTCAATCCGGAGCACTGACGCGGCTGGTATACGTTGAACAATAGGATATAATGGGAACGGATTGGCTCTGGCGCTATTTTTTGCTGGACCCGGACCGAACCCCGAAAGAAGATGTGTCTGGAGTATTTGGGCCCTGAGTCCTCGTTGCAGCATATTGCGTAGTTGGTAAGCCGAACTTTTAACAGCATGTCTCCCGCCCGTCTGCAACACGCGCACGCACGTGCACTCGCGGCGATAAATCGCAGCGGAAAAATTACTGCCTTCATTTATATTTACCGTGCAATAAATGGAATCATTGCATATCGCGACAGGCTTGGCTTAGCTTCCGCCCCGACTGAACAGATAGTAGGATGTTGACTGATTAATACTCACAAGTGATTTGTCGCAATACTCGGTTCCTCTCTACACATTACTAACATTGCTTGCACATTCATCATTACCCGCCACACTGTTATGTGACCTATCTTCCCCCTTCCTTTCTTTTAGTTACTCCACACAACATGGTGTCCCCTCGGTTAAAGTAGACATAGACTATAGGTAATATAGTATACTATTTCCTGTTTATATAAAAGTCGGTACACACTTGTTAAATGAACTAAACATCTGTTATAAATGTTCACGACATTTGTGATATTGAATTTCTTTCATTCTCATTTTTTACCTGAGGCTGATAACCAATAACGTTGATGCAGCGCGGGTCGACAAAAGTGATAACTCCATCAGAATTGTGGCGGGACAAGAACTCTGTAGGTACTGACAGACCATTCATATCCATAGAGACTGGAGAGCTGGTTACCTGAAGGAAGATGTTACAGCACATAACATCAATAAAACTGAAAAAACCAAAACATTCAATAGCATTGTGAAGACACCACATGCCTTAAAAAGATATTAAATATACAGTGGGGAGAACAAGAATTTGATACACTGCCGATTTTGCTGGTTTTCCCACTTGCAAAGCATGTAGAGGTCTGTAATTTGTATCATAAGTTCTCTTCAACTGTGAGGGACGGAATCCAATACATAAAAACAGAAAATCATGTTGTATGATTTTTAAATAATACATTTGCATTTAATTGCATGAAATAAGTATTTGATACATCACAAAAATCGAACTTAATATTTGTTACAGAAACCTTTGTTTGCTATTACAGATACCAAACGTTTCCTGTAGTCCTTGACAAGGTTTGCACACACTGCAGCAGGGATTTTGGCCCACTCCTCCATGCAGATCTTCTCCAGAGCCTTCAGGTTTCGGGGCGGCTGCCGGGCAACACGGACTTTCAGCTCCCTCCATAGATTTTCTATCGGGTTCAGATCTGGTGACTGGCTAGGCCACTCCAGGACCTTAAGATGCTTCTTACGGAGCCACTCTTTAGTTGACTTGGCAGCGTGCTTTGGGTCGTTGTCATGCTGGAAGACCCAGCCACGACCCATCTTCAGGGCTCTCACTGAAGGAAGGAGGTTGTCAGCCATTATCTGGCGATACATAGCCCCATCCATCCTCCCCTCAATACGGTGCAGTTGTCCTCTACCCTTGGCAGAGAAGGAGCCCCAAAAAAATGATGTTTCCTCCTCCATGTTTCACGGTTGGGATGGTGTTCTTGGGGTTGTATTCATCCTTCTTTTTCCTCCAAACACCACGAGCCAAGTTTAGACCAAAAAGTTCCATTTTGGCCTCGTCTGACCACATGACCTTCTCCCATTGCTCCTCTGGATCATCCAGATGGTTAGTGGCAAACTTCAGACGTGTCTGGACATGCACTGGCTTCAGCAGCGGGACCTTGCGTGCGCTGTAGGATTTTAATCCATGACGGCGTATGGTGTTTCCGATGGTTTTCTTCAGGACTGTGGTTCCAGCTCTCTTCAGGTCATTGACCAGGTCCTGCCGTGTAGTTCTGGGCTGATCCCTCACCTTCCTCATGATCAGTGATGCCCCACGAGGTGAGATCTTGCATGGAGCCCCAGAACGAGGCAGATTGACCGTCAAATTGAACTTCTTCCATTTTCTAATAATCGCTCCAACAGTTGTTACCTTCTCACCAAGCTGCTTGCTTATTTTCCTGTAGTCCATCCCAGCCTTGTGCAGGTCTATTATTTTATCCCTGATGTCCTTACACAGCTCTTTGGTCTTGGCCATTGTGGAGAGGTTGGAGTTTGTTTGTTTGAGCATTGAACAGGTGTCTTTTATACAGGTAACAAGTTCAAACAGGTGCAGTTACTTCCGGTAATGAGTGGAGAACAGGAGGTGTTCTTAAAAAAAAAACTAAGAGCCGAAATATTTACTAGTTGGTAATGTATCAAATACTAATGTTTTGGGGGCATTTCATGGGTCACTTTTTTGGTTTACAGAACGGGAAGTGACCCGCGAATGAATACACAGTGACTCAAACTCAACAGGAAGTGACCTGTAAATGCCCTAGAATGAACAGAAAGTGACATGTAAATATTCCGAAAAACGGAAAGAGTGACTGAATGCTCTGGTTTCGAATGAACGAATGTTCTTTCGCTCTTCCCAATTTTAATGGATTGGGCGTCGAGCACCATCTATGGCAGCCGTTGATTTAACTGAGACACTATTATGGTGGAAGATTTTGGTAGGAGGTTTTTAGTTACATTTTTTTTTTTTTCCCTTTAAACATTGACACCGTTTTAAAATGATACCTCGAATTTTGGCTTGAGCCTATCAATAACCTTTTAGGATGCAAAGTATCACAATATATCACTATTTTGATATTTTGTCACACCCTTAATACAGCTAAATTAAACGTTGTTGGAGTACTACAGTGTATGCCAAATCTGTTTCATGCAAAATAGAATGCAATTACTGTATGTACGTCGAAGGGTAAGATTAGAAATATATAGACTTACACTTGATTGTCTTATGAAGTATACAAAATAAAATTAGGACCTGTCATAGATAAGATTCTTCTGATGAATTTTAAATACACAGAACGAGGCACTGTACAAACCTGCAGTCTTCCAATGGCAACAAGACAGTATTTCCCAGTCTGTCCTGCCTCTGTGTCCTCATCTGGTACAGTCATACCTGAGAGGAGAAATGGTTGAATTTACACCATCAATTTTTGCATTTTTTTTCTGATGACTTCGAAAATTGAATGAAGGTGAATACAACATTCTAAACATTATGTATATACAGCACTGTAAACAATGGCCAAACCACAGTATTTCAGTATTCAAATCAAGGACATTAAAGGTCTGTTATTGTGTCAAGATTAACATAATGTGGTATGAAAAAGTATCTGAACCTTTTGGAATTTCTCACATTTGTGCATAAAATCACCATCAAATGTGATCTGATCTTTGTCAAAATCACACAGATGTAAAAGCAGTGTCTGCTTTAACTAAAACCACTGAAATATATGTAGGGTTTTATATTTTAATATGGATAGCATGCAAACAATGACAGAAAGGGTTAAAATAAGTAAGTGAACCCTCTGCCTAAGGAGACTTAAAGAGCAATTGAAACCAATTTTTTACCAAACAATTTAAATCAGGTGTGTGCCCAATCACTGATGATTGGTTTAAAGCTGCCCTGCACACTATGAAACACACACCTGGTAAGAAATGTATTGATGAGAAGCATTGTCTGATGTGCACACCACACTCGGTCAAAATAACTGTCTGAAGACCTGTGATCATGGATTGCTGATTTGTATAAAGCTGAGAAATGCTACAAAACCCTCTCTAAAAGTCTGGATGTCCATCAATCGACAGTCAGAGAAGTCTACAAATGAAGAGAGTTTGGCACTGTTACTTCTCTCCCAAGGAGTGGCCGTCCACCAAAGATAACACCAACAGTTCAGCACAGAATACTCAGAGAGGTAAAAAAGAACCCTAGTGTGTCTGCTAAAGTCTTACAGAAATCACTGGCACAATCAAATATCTCTGCACACATCTATATGTAAAACTATGGTCAAGAATTGTGTTCATGGAAGGACTCCACTGCTGTCAAAAAAAAACAGTTGCCTGTTTAATGTTCAAAAAGGAACTTGGACACTCCACAGACGGTTTGCCAAAATATTTTGTGGACTAATGAAACCAAGGTTGAATTGTTTGGGGACTAACACACAACGTCATGTGTGGAGGAAAATGGAAACAGCTCACCAACATCAACACCCCAACCCCACCGTGAAGCATGGTGGAGGGAGCATCATGATTTGGGGCTGTTTTGCTGCCACAGGGCCTGGACAACTTGCAATCATTAATGGAAGAATGAATTCAAAAATGTATCAGGGTGTTTTGCAGGAAAACCTGAGGCCATCTGTCAGACAGTTCAAGCTAAAAAGAGGATGGATGCTGCAACAAGACAATGATCCAAAACACGGAAGTAAATCAACTTCAGAAAGGTTTCAGAAGAACAAAATACACGTTCTGGAATGGCCAAGTCAAAGTCCAAACTTGAACCTCATTGAGATGCTGTGGCATGACGTAAAGACAGCGATTCATGCCAGACATCCCAGGAATCTGACTGAACTACAGCAGTTTTGTAGAGAAGAATGGGCCAAGATTCAAGATTAGTCCTGATCAATGTGCCTACTGATCTGCGGCTAAAGGAAGCATCTGGTTGAAGTTATTGCTGCCAAAAAAAAAGGGGGGGGCCACAAAATATTAGATGTGATGGTTCACTTCCTTATTTTCCCCCCTATTTTTCTGTCATTGTTTGCATTCTATCCTCATTAAAATATGAAAACCTATAAATGTTTTTGTAGTTTCAGTTAAAGCAGACAGTTTTTTCATCTGTGTGATTTTGACAAAGATCAGATCACATTTGATGGAGATTTTATGGAGAAATGTGAGAAATTCCAAAAGGTTCAGATACTTTTTCATACCACTGTTAAGTAATTTGCTAAAACACTAAACCCGTTCCAGTAAACAAAACATATTTATCCTGTACATGAATATATAATCAAACCTTATAAACTCTTTTGATTAATGCAGCTCAGGTTCCAGGCATTTGGAGCAGCAGCAGCAAATTTGTCAGTATTTCGTGTCTTCTTAAGTTTATGACTTGAATGCACAGATGATAATTGTTTGCTAGCACTCAGTAATGTGCACAGAACATTCCAATGGAAAATTGTTCGTGTGAAGAATATAAATGTGTCAATGTTTTTGAATGTTTTGAACACATGTGGTGCACAAGTTCAGTTTGAGTTATTCCAGATACAGTCAAAAGTTCAAAGGATTTAGTTGATGCATGATGTTCATTTCCATAACACCGCAATAACCGACATAATTCACATTTTCAGATGGTATTCTATTTTCTTCTTATAAACAAGACAATGGAAAAAGCCCAGGATAAAAAATATATTTAAGAGGAGATAGCCTGTGACACACATGTTCACCCATGCCACGATCTTGGATATGATCAAAATAGATTTCTTTGCCTAATAAATTTTTTAGTTGTCACACAAGTAATTTTGAGCTCTGATTCTGCCAGCATGCCATCAAAATCTTCTCCAGACTATAATAAGGAAAAGTGGAACCACAGTTTAGTAAATTCATTCCATTTTTTTTTTTTTTTTTTTGTGTGAACTGAAATATTTGCAAAAAAAAAAAAAAATAGCATAGGCTACAGTATATGTTAAGTGCAGTGTGGGGAAAAAGCACAACGTTGTCAGACTTCTGCATGGATGCTGTGATTATTTGTGACCTGAAGAATACAGGTAGTTCATGAGAATGGGCATTCATGTAATAAGGAAGCACTGTAAAGGCTTAATTTCACTAGTCGCGGAAATATGCTACCATTATACAACAACCCCTAGCGAAAAGTATGGAATCACCAGTCTCGGACGAGCACTCAGTCAGACATCTTATAATGTAGAACAAACTCAGATGAAAAGCTTGGCAATATAATGAGTTAGTTCAAAAGTGCCACTCGTTAGCATTCAGAAACACTAAAAGAAATGAATAAAACAACAATGTGGTGGTCAGTAAATGTTACTTATATAGAGCAAGTGTAGGGAAATATAATAGTGTATGGAATCACTCCATTCTGAGGAAAAAAATATGGAATCATGAGAAACAAACAAAGAAATAACAATCAAAACACATCTCTAGAATTTAGTAGCACCACCTCTGACTTTTATGACAGCTTGCAGTCTCTGAGGCATGGACTTGATGAGTATTCTTCATCAATTTGGTGCCAACTCTCTGTCATGAGTCAAGAATCTGCATTGGACAAGGTGATGATGACGGAACTTTTTTTTGGTGCTGTTCCAGTGAGGTTTACAAAGATGACTGCCTAAAGAAAACATCAAAATTCCCTCAGTCCTTGATGATATGGGGCTGCATGTCAGGCAAAGGCACTGGGGAGATGGATGTGGTTAAATCTTTAATAAATGCCCAAGTTTACATTTTAGACAGCTTTCTTATCTCTTCAATTGAAAATATGTTTGTCATTTTCCAAGATTACAATGCATCATGCCACAGCGCTAAAGCTCTTAAAGCACCTTGGAGAAAGACTCATCCAGTCAATGTCATGGCCTGCAAATAGCCCAGATCTCAACCCTATTGAAAACCTTTGGTGGAAATTGAAAAAAATGGTCCACAACAAGGCTCTGACCTGTGAGGATGATCTGGCAACTGCAATCAAAGAGAGTAGGCACCAAATTGATGAAGAATACTCATCAAGTCCATGCCTCAGAGACTGCAAGCTGTCATAAAAGCCAGATGTGGTGCTACTAAATACTAGAGATGTGTTTGATTGTTGTTTCTTTGTTTGTTTCTCATGATTCCATATTTTTTCCTCAGAATGGAGGGATTCCATATACAGTGGGGCAAATAAGTATTTAGTCAACCACTAATTGTGCAAGTTCTCCCACTTGAAAATATTAGAGAGGCCTGTATTTGTCAACATGGGTAAACCTCAACCATGAGAGACAGAATGTGGAAAAAAAAAAAAATCAGAAAATCACATTGTTTGATTTTTAAAGAATTTATTTGCAAATCATGGTGGAATATAAGTATTTAGTTAATACCAAAAGTTCATCTGTAACTCTTCATAAGGTTTTCACACTGTTGCTGGTATTTTGGCCCATTCCTCCATGTAGATCTCCTCTAGAGCAGTGATATTTTGGGGCTGTCATTGGGCAACACGGACTTCCAACCCCCTCCGCAGATTTTCTAAGGGGTTGAGACCTGGAGACTGGCTAGGCCACTCCAGGACCTTGAAATGCTTCTTACGAAGCCACTCCTTTGTTGTCCTGGCTGTGTGTTTGGGATCATTGTCATGCTGAAAGACCCAGCCACGTCTCATCTTCAATGCCCTTGCTGATGGAAGGAGATTTTCACTCAAAATCTCTCGATACATGGCCCCATTCATTCTTTCCTTTATACAGATCAGTCGTCCTGGTCCCTTTGCAGCCCCAAAAGCATGATGTTTCCACCCCCATGCTTAACAATGGGTATGGTGCAATTCAGTATTCTTTTTCCTCCAAACAAGAGAACCTGTAAGAACCAGTCCTCTTCTGGATCATCCAAATGCTCTCTAGCGAACCGCAGACGGGCCTGGACATGTACTTTCTTCAGGTGGTAGAAGAAAGTACAGAGGACACATCTGGCTGTGTAGGATTTGAGTCCCTGGTGGCGCATTCTGTAGGTCATTCACTAGGTCCCCCCGCGTTGTTCTGGGATTTTTGCTCACCGTTCTTGTTATCATTTTGACGCCACAGGGTGAGGAGGCAGTTGAAAGTCCGTGTTGCCCAACGACAGCCCCAAAACATCACTGCACTAGAGGAGATCTGCATGGAGGAATTGGCCAAAATACCAGCAACAGTGTGTGAAAAGCTTGTGAAGAGTTACAGAAAACATTTGGCCCCTGTTATTGCCAACAAAGGGTACATAACAAAGTATTGAGATGGACTTTTGGTATAGACCAAATACTTATTGTCCACTGTGATTTGCAAATAAATTCTTAAAAAATCAAACAATGTGATTTTGTGTTTTTTTTCCACATTCTGTCCCCCCTTCCCTGTACTTGCTCTATAAAAGGAACATTTACTGACCATTTACTGAATGCTAAAGAGTTGCACTTTTGAACTAATTAATTATTTTTTCAAGCTTTTTATCTCAGTTTGTTCGACATGACAAAATGTCTGAGTGAGTGCTCGTCTGAGACTGGTGATTCCATACTTTTTGCTAGTAGTTGTAGTCCAAAAGACTAAGACTAAGACGAAAATTAAAAGGGCTGACAAAAACAACACTGGTTGTGTATTTAATTTGTCGTTGTTCTTGAATTTGCCATTGTGTTGTTTGATTTGCAGTTGTGTTTTTGATTTGCTGTTGTTTTTGAATTTGCAATTGTGCTTTTGTTTTTTGATTTGCTGTTGCGTTTTGCCCTTCAGGGTCACCGTAGTCACACTACATCGAAAATGATAAAACCCAAAAACCAGTACAACAAAAATGAATGCAAATGAAATTCAGTGTTGTTGTTTTTTGTTTTACCAATTCTTAAACAAGACTTTCTGCTGGGATAAACTTGACCAGACCTTGTCTTTCCCCGACTTGTTGCTTACGTTTCTTTAGAATTAGTGAGCACTCACTTCAGCACTTTCTATTTAAAATCTTGGGAGTAAATCCATAATCGACAGGCAACACACTCACCATTGCATGCAATCTGTTAGCATGAATGCACAACTTAGTGCCTGCTATTTAAGGGTCTAAGTTAATTACGCCCTAGGAAAGGGGAAAAGCATTGCCGCCGTTGACTAAAAAGATCAAATTTAATTAGTTCAATTAAAATTGTGGCAAGGGACAACCCATCACAAATGCTCATTCTTCATGCCTTTGGAATTTAATAAAAGATTTCATGGCTACGAAAGAGTTAGCCCGTTAGGGGATAGACTTATCCCGAAACACTTCAAAACAGTACTGTTACAGCAAACATCAACTACGGCATGTAGCAAGAAACGGCTGCAAAAATTAGCTGTCAAAAAAAAAGAAAGTATTTTTCATTGCATGAGAGACAGGCTTTTAAGCAGAAACCCTTTCAAAAACGCACAAAAAAAAGGAGACTGAAATTTGCCACACCATTGTCAAACGTCAGATACGGGAACCGTGCAGGTTATTGTGGATTGCTGTCATGATCCAAGTTCGGATCAGTAAGCAGTGTGCAAAACGCACAGCTGCTTTCGATTAGGCAGGGTCACGGTTTTGCTCTGGTTTTCAATTCATGCAGTGAGGTGAAGCAAGGGGCAAGAGGGGACACAGATTGGATGGCGTACACACAAGTGTTTGTTTACCTGCAGGGGGCCAAGCTTTGATATAGCCAGTGCAATGAACCACAGAGTACTGCGCCTCCCCTTCTTTTGATGGTCCGAGGCCATTCCTTCAGTTAAAAACAAACACATCGCAGTATTTTCAGGACTGACAAGTCTGTGGAGCAACAGCAGCCTAGCATTTCTGAAATCACTGCTAGTGTACATATAATATATATATATATATATATATATATATATATATATATATATATATATATATATATATATATATATATATATATATATATATATATATTTATATAAACTTTCCATCATATGTAGCTTTTGCTGTATTAGATTAGTAAAATAAACCTTCACCACTAAAACATCTACATTAAAATGATGGTCATAGATAGGGTTGCCACCTGTCCCTTAAAATTAGGAACAATCCAAAATTGGGAATTAAATGTTGCGTTCCGTATTGAACTAATACGGAATATAAATGAATAGATACATTCTATGCATTTCAGGGGTTTTTGGGATGTCCCTTTTTTCTCTGCCTGTGCAGCTTCGGGCGCGAGGGGGGTGTCCAATATTTCTTATTTCTGAAAGGTGGCAACCCTAGTCATAGAGAACGTAAAGAACAGCTTATACACCGTAGATCTCAACAGAGGTGGATAGAGTAGCCAAAAAATTTTACTCAAGCAAAAGTAGCATTACTTAAAAATAATATTACCATAGACTATTATTATTATTATTGGCGGGACACGGAGCCGATAGATAGGAGGGCCTGCATTGTTGGCGAGGCCGTCAAAGCTGACTTTTTTCGTTGAAATTTTTTCTGAATAAATGCTTAACTCCCCCGATTCTTTATAGATATGGACATAAAACAGTCTTGATTCTTGGTTAAATGCCCCCCAAAAATGTTAGCATTTATTTTAAGTTAATATGTCGAAGTACAATGCTAGTCTGTTAGTGAATGTAGCTAGCGGTCGCCTTATGTAAACAGAGCCTTTCCGGTGAAAAATCTTGTGAATAAATGCTTAAATCCCCGAAATCTTTATAGATATGGACACAAAACAGTCTCGTTTGTTTGGTTAAATGCAAAAAAAAAAATTTGCAGTTAGCTATGTCGAAGTACAATGCTAGTCTGTTAGTGAATGTAGCTAGCGGCCGCCTTATGTAAACAGAGCTTTTCCGGTGAAAATTCTTGTGAATAAATGCTTAAGTCCCCGAATTCTTAAGCATTTTTTAGATATAGATGTAAAACAGTCTTAATTCTTGGTTAAAAGCAAAAAAACGTGCAGTTAGCATTTATTTTACGTAAATATGTCAAAGTGCAATGCTCGTCCTCTTAGTAAATGTAGCTAGCGGCCGCCTTATGTAAACAGCTTTTCCTGTGAAAATTCTTGTGAATAAATGCTTAAATCCCCGAATTCTTTAAAAGATATGGTGGTAAAACAGTCTCGATTCTTGGTTAAAAGCAAAAAAAAAAAAAGTTCAGTTAGCATTTATTTTATGTAAATATGTCGAAGTACAATGCTAGTCTGTTATTGAATGTAGCTCGCAGTCGCATGATCTAAACAGAGCTTTTCTGGTGAAAACAGTCTCGATTCTTGGTTAAAAGCAAAAAAAAAAAAAAAAAAAAACAAACAAACAAAAAAAAAAACCTTCAGTTAGCATTTATTTTATGTAAATATGTCGAAGTACAATACTAGTCTGTTATTGAATGTAGCCCGCAGTCGCATGATCTAACAGCTTTTCTGGTGAAAACAGTCTCGATTCTTGGTTAAAAGCAAAAAAAAAAAAAAAAAAAAGTTCAGTTAAATAAATGCTTAAATCCCCAAATTCTTTATAGATATGGATGTAAAACAGTCTCGATTCTTGGTTAAAAGCAAAAAAAACGTGCAGTTAGCATTTATTTTACGTAAATATGTCGAAGTACAATGCTAGTCTGTTAGTAAATGTAGCTAGCGGCCGACTAAGATATACAGAGCTTTTTCGGTAAAAATTATTGTGAAAAAATGGTTAAATTCCCAAATTCTTTATGGATATGGACATAAAACATTCTCGAATCTTGGTTAAAAGTAAAAATCATAACGTGCCTGCAATGTTGGCGAGGCCGTCAAAGCTGACTTTTTTCGTTGAAATTTTTTCTGAATAAATGCTTAACTCCCCCAATTCTTTAAAAAAGTTAGCATTTATTTTACGTAAATATGTCGAAGTACAATGCAAGTCTGTTAGTGAATGTAGCTAGCAGTCGCATGATCTTATGTAAACAGCTTTTCCGGTGAAAATTCTTGTGAATAAATACTCAAATCCCCGAATTCTCTATAGTTATCCACGTAAAACAGTTTCTATTCTTGGTTGAAAGCAAAAAAAAACAAAAAAACAAAAAAAAGTGCAGTTAGCATTATTTTAAGTACATATGCCGAAGTACATTACTAGTCTGTTAGTGAACGTAGCTAGCAGCCACCTGGCATATACAGAGCTTTTCCGGTGAAAATTCTTGTGAATAAATGCTTCAATCCCTGAATTATTTATAGATATGGACGTAAAAAAGTCTCAATTCTTGGTAAAAAAGCAAAAAAAAAACAAAAAAACATGCAGTTAGCATTTATTTTATGTAAATATTGCGAACAATGATGCCAATGCGGTAGCGGCTTATTTCGCCCATTGATTTTTATCGTATATATAATTGATATATATAACCTTAAATCCTCGAACAAATCACTCCTGAGACAATCCTTCCTGTTTGTATGCGGTACAGCTTTCGTACATTTTCAATACAAATCCAGCGTTAGATCGCTGCGGCCGTGTGTTTGTGAATAGTGAGACGTACAAAATAAGGAAACACATCTATATTAAACATTGTAAAACGTTAGCATTGCTACATTGAGGCTAATGGAAAAAACAATGTACTGACGACTTTAACATACTTTAAAACACTGGCACTCTTCTCCAAAATGCAAAATTGCGGTTAAAAGTTGAAGCTTCAAACATGAAAATTAACTGGTTTGAAGCATTTGCAAACAATGCGGGGTAAAAAAAATCTATTACTGAATCCACGTGCATGAAGAAAGGAGAAGTACACTTTGTTTTTTACAGAATGTAAAGTTTACGCTTAGCAGCTTAGCGAACGTACATCAGGTGAACATTTCAAAATAAAAGCATGTCATGTTCAGCATGTAAATAAAGATTTCTGGAGTTAATCTCACATACTTCAGATTCTACATTACAAATAGCTTTAACATGACACCCATTATGAAAAATCTGATTGGTAATAAATAATTTGGCTTCAAATTTGCTGACCTGTGCACTTCGCAGAACAAGATGACAGTTTTGGATCAAATAAACACTTTTGATGGGCTCTAATTGGCGGAGAACAAAAATGGCATTGAGTTTCTCACCTATTTCCTATTCTGCACTTAACTAGCTTTCGAAAGACTCCTTCCGCAAGGGTAACAATTTATTGCTTATGAATGGGTGATTTATTAGCATGTATTGTCACTACATTAGTGGTTGAATTGTTTGAAATTGACAATAATATTGCATATCAGCAATAAGTTATGTGACTATATCGCCTACAACAATCTATTATCGCGACAGGCTTAATATTACTCAAGTAAAAAGAAATAGTAGTCACCCCAAAAATTGACTCAAGTACAAGTAAAAAAGTATTTATTAGGCCTGTCGCGATAACAAAATTTAGTGTGCGATAATTATTCTCATAAATTATTGCGATATGCGATATTATTGCGCCCCCCCAATATTTTTTTAACCAATTTACAATAACACAGTGAGAATACAGTATATATTAATAGATTAAGTACACCAATTTAAATGCGATAAATATTTACTCTCAAATTCAAAAACTCTTAAAGAAATCACAACTAAAACAATAGACCATCCCTTTTCAGTAAAAATCAACAATATTGATACTGCACAGAAACACAGAATAAATAAAATGTGTTTAAAAAAAAAAAAAAAAAAAATGCACTTAATAACTTAAGCATTTAGGCAAATGAAAACTTTTCCCGTCATAGCTTCTGCAATGGTGTTCCATAGGGATGCAACAATACAGTTAAGTCAAGGTTCGGTATGATTTTTGATACGGGGGACACCATTTTGGATCCGATTCAATACATTTAATGCTCTGTAAAAAAATAACAATTATATTTTTTGTTTCGGTTTTTTTTGTTGTTGTTTTTTTTATTTTTTTTTTATTTTATTTTTTTTTGCTAACGAGCAAAAATTAAATTGCCATCATATAAACATGCATTTTAGTGCATAATATTTCTGTGCTTACTTTTTACTGATATGAAAAAAATTTATATAAAAGTGCTGAGAACAATCTTTACTGTTTGTAAAGAGAGGCAGGGCACACTGTTGATTGCTACAGCTCTCTTAGCAGCTAGGTTTACTACATGAGCAAGACATCCTATTTGTGGTCCGAATCCATCTGTGTCACGTACTGAATTAACAATATTTGCAACATTATCTATAGTCAATGGTATGGATTGATTTGACCTTCTTAACTTCCATTCAGTCATGACAGTTTAGAATTCATCGATGTAGTATATGGACTACGTGTCCCATAATCACTCTGGGCTCACGTAGCCAATGGCATGGGACGTAGCACATCAAGTTTGCCATTTCATGATATCTAGTGTGTGGGCGCATTGAAAAAGTTAGCAAGCGCCGCTGAAGTCACCTCTGCTCATTACTACTCACAACCAGCATTTGACAATCGACTTTCATAAACAGGACGCGTTTGAAGCACAGCGTTCTTAATTTCATTCAGCTGTTCGTTGTCAAAGCGATGTTGTTCGTCGCAGCCAAGTCGGTAACAATGTTTTGGCGGACTTTGTTGTAAATATCCGGCGTTGTGCTGAAAAATAGCCGCCCCGCGTGAAATGTCACTCCTGACGGGAGTGGCCACACGTCAACAGCACCGGCGCGCCGTAGATGGTCCACAGTCACTCCGGAGCACTGACGTCGCCGGTATACGTTGAACAATTGGATATAATGGGAACGATTGGCTCCGGCGCTAGTTTTTGCCGGACCTGGAACGAAGATGCATTTTGCGCAGTTGGTAACGAGGAATCCGAACTTTTAACAGCACGTCTGCCGCGCGCGCGCACGCACGTGCACGCGAGGTGATAAATCGCAGCGGAAAAATTACCGCCTTCTTTTTTATATATCGCGCGATAAATGGAATTATTGCATATTGCGACAGGCTTAGTATTTATTGAAAAGAATACTCTAGTAAAGAGTAACTGCTAGCAATATCAGATTTTTTTAATGTAAACAATTGTATTTCTTGTTCCACAGCACATCATACAGTGTATCACAAAGGGGAGTACACCCATCGCATTTCTGCAGATATTTAAGTATATATTTTCATGGGATAACACTGACAAAATGAAACTTTGACAAAATGAAAAGTAGTCTGTGTGCAGCTTTGTATATATATATATATACACACACACACAGTACTGTGCAAAAGTTTTAGGCAGGGCACCTGCCTAAAATTTTTGCACATTACTGTATATTTTTATTATATTATGTATATACAGGATATACTGTATGTATATATTTTCCCCAAGTGGAAGCTTCCATGATCCTAATAAATTTAAAAATTTTTAAAAAATATATACAGTACTGTGCGAAGGTTTTAAGCAGGTGTCCTGCCTAAAATTTTTGCACAGTACTGTATATATATAGAATAGAATAGAATTAATAATATAATTAATTTATTTCCCCCTCAAAATAGCCACTAATATCTAAACTCCTGGCAACAAAAAGTGAGTACACCCCTTAGAAACTACATCCCTAAATGTCCAAATTGAGTGCATCTTGTCATTTTCCCTCCAAAATGTCATGTGACTTCGTTAGTGTTACTAGGTCCAGGTGTGCATAGGGAGCAGGTGTGTTCACATTTTTAGTGCAGCTCTCACACTCTCTCATACTGGTGACTGAAAGTTCCAACATGGCACCACATGGCAAAGAACTCTCTGAGGATCTTAAAAGACATATTGTTGGGCCAAATGAAGATGGTCAAGGCTCCAAGAAGATTGCCAACACCCTGAAACTGAGCTGCAGCACAGTGGCTAAGATCATCCAGCGTTTTAAAAGAGCAGCGTCCACTCAGAACAGGCCTCGGGTTGGTCGTCCAAAGAAGCTGAGCGCACTGCTGAGCGTCACATACAAATGCTTTCTCTGAAAGATCGTCGCAGGAGTGCTGTCAGCACTGCTGCAGAGACTGAAGAGTTGGGGGGTCAGCCTGTTAGTGCACAGACCACACGCCGCACTCTACATGGTGTGCATGGCTGTCACCCCAGGAGGAAGCCTATTCTGAAGACGATAAACAAGAAAGCCCGCAAACAGTTTGCTGAAGACATGTCAACATAGCACATGGATTACTGGAACCATGGCCTATGGTCTGATGAGACGAAGATTAATTTGTTTGGTTCTGATGGTCTCAAGCATGTGTGGCGGCAACCATGTGAGGAGTACAAAGATAAGTTTGTCATGCCTACAATCAAGCATGGTGGTGGGAATGTTATGGTCTGGGGCTGCATGAGTGCTGCAGGTGTTGGAGACTTACATTCCATTGAGGGAAACATGAACTCCAAAATGTACTGTGAAATACTGCACCAGAGCATGATCCCCTCCCTCCAGAAACTGGGTCGCAGGGCAGTGTTCCAGCATGACAATGACCCCAAACACACCTCCAAGATGACCACTGCTTTAATGTAGAGGCTGAGGGTAAAGGTGATGGACTGGCCAAGCATGTCTCCAGACTTGAACCCAATAGAACATCTTTGGGGGATCGTCAAGCGGAAGGTGGAGGTGCACAAAGTCTTAAATATCCGGCAGCTCCGCAACGTCGTCATGGAGGAGTGGAAGAGCATTCCAGTGGCAACCTGTGAAGCTCTGGTCAACTCCATGCCCAGGAGAGTAAAGGCAGTTCTGGATAATAGTGGTGGCCACACAAAATATTGACAGTTGACATGTTGTATGTGAATATTGATAACTTTCACTAAGGGGTGTACTCACTTTTGTTGCCAGGGGTTTAGCTATTAATGGCTATATTTTGAGGGGAAAATAAATTAACTCTTATAAGCTGCACACAGACTACTTTTCATTGTGTCAAAGTGTCATTTTGTCAGTGTTGTCCCATGAAAAGATATACTTAAATATCTGCAGAAATGCGAGGGTTTTACTCACTTTTGTGATACACTGTATAAGAACCGTACTAATAATACCGTAATACTGTACTATAACCAATTATATGACAATATTAGGCCAAAATCATCAAATTCCGAAAAGAAAAATCGAATGAACATAAAAATCACTCATTAAAAGCGAGTGCTCTCTAGTGGAGAAAACATATTTCCTACCATGAAATTAGGACAACAATAACATGTCTGGTTTTCTGTTGACGGCAGTTGTCAAATAGGTAATTTGACTGCAAGCTTGTGTGTGGTCACTGGTCATGTGACTTTATTGTGATAATGGAGTCATGTGATTCTTGTTATGACGTCTCATTGTTGAAACCGGTGGAGCCACAGTGGGCATCCCTGCCATTAATAAAGTCAAATGCAATATGTAAAATAAAGAGGAAAACTGTAACGACTCTAGTGTAGCCCAAAAGTAGCGGAGTAAAGTAGTGTTTCTTCGATGAAATCAACTCAGGTAAAAATAAAAAGTATGGTGTGGTAAAACTAATTTTCGGAGTATATTTTTCTCAAAAAGTGACTAAAAAAATATTGTGTTACTTCCCACCTCTGGATCTGTATGAAGAAATATTCAACTAAACAGCTAATAAATATGTACCGTAATTTCCCGAATATAACGCGCACTTTTTTCCCCCCCAAATCAACATCCGTTGCCGACCATTACGGTACGTGACGTCACCATTTTGTTTCGGTCGTGGTGAGCTGGGGAAGGAGTCGGAGGCGGAGTATCAAACAAAGGGAGCTAATCCGCGTTGCTTTATTGACATTTAGGCTGCAACAAAATACGGTAGCAATGTCTGTCTCACATGCAACCCGCGGAATATATCTTTCCGGCTGTTCCCTCAACAAAATACCTCCCACCGGGAACTATACAACGTGCCAACATAAGTTCCGCCTGTGAATTCTGTTAGAACTCGCTACACGGTAATACTTCACTCTGATTGGTCGAATGATTTCGTCTGTGTTAAATTTTGCTTTTTTCACTCTTCATCAAGCACAGAATTTAGTTTATTGAACTCATTTGAGTCAACGTTTATTGCAGCTCCCCAACTCGGACCGTAACAAACGTAACACAACACAGACTTCCTGTGTCCGTCAACTTTATCTGTCCCTCGGGAAACTCAAATCCAAATAACATTAGTTTTAGACTAGTCTAGTCAACAGCGATGCGCTCTTCTGATTTCCGACCTAAGTCACTACTTTTATTTTACCGTATCAATCCATGGAAAAAACATTTATTCATTATGATGAAACGAGCAAGTTATACAGCAGCCTTTAAAAGAAAAGTCACATCTGTTTTGTTTTCTCCTGGATTCTGGTAAGTTGAAGAAATTGTCAGATCATATTATTACCGTACATATTGTTAGTTTACGGTAATGTTTTGAACTACCAATGTGCCATGCTTTTGAAGTGTTTCACCAGTCGGTAAAATGACATTTCTGTATCTGTACACGAGCTCTGTTTTCTTGTATTCTTCTATTTATTGGAGCTAAAATTAGGGTGCGCATTATACACGGGTACAATAATTTCCCCTAGATTTTACAAGTAAATTTGGGGTGCGCGTTATACATGGGTGCGCCTTATATTCGGTAAATTACGGTATTTAAAAGTGGTCAGGAGCCAGCAGGAATTTATCAACTCATATTAACATTTTAATAACTGGATTTCAGCTTTAAAAAAGCAATTTATATCTCTCACTCTCACTTTAAATTATTTCCTCCAATTTTTTTGTAGCCATAGAGTGGTTAAAGACAAGGATAATAGAGGAGATTGAATTTTTACCTGTATCTTTTCCTCATATTAGACAGACGATTTAGTGAGATGTGATCCAACGGAGCGCTGCCGCACCTGTGTATGAGACACACAAAAAATCTGTTACTTCACATGATCCATCCATCCATCCATTATCTTCCGCTTAGTCCGGGGTCGGGTCGCGGGGGCAGCAGCTTTAGCAGGGAAGCCCAGACTTCCCTCTCCCCAGCCACTTCAGCCAGCTCCTCCGGCGGGATTCCAAGGCGTTCCCAGGCCAGCCGAGCGACATAGTTTCTCCAGCGTGTCCTGGGTCGACCCCGGGGCCTCCTACCGGTGGGACATGCCCGGAACACCTCTCCAGGGAGGCGTCCAGGAGGCATCCGAACCAAATGCCCGAGCCACCTCAACTGGCTCCTCTCAACGCGGAGGAGTAGCGGCTCGACACCAAGCCCCTCCCGGATGACCGAGCTTCTCACCCTATCTCTAAGGGAGAGCCCGGACACCCTGCGGAGGAAACTCATTTCGGCCGCTTGTATCCGGGATCTTGTTCTTTCGGTCACGACCCACAGCTCGTGACCATAGGTGAGGGTAGGAACGTAGATCGACCGGTAAATCGAGAGCTTCGCCTTTTGGCTCAGCTCCTTCTTCACCACAACGGACCGGTGCAGAGTCCGCATCACTGCAGACGCTGCACCGATCCGCCTGTCAATCTCCCGCTCCCTCCTACCCTCACTCGTGAACAAGACCCCAAGATACTTGAACTCCTCCACTTGGGGCAGGATCTCATCCCCGACCCGGAGAGGGCACTCCACCCTTTTCCAGCTGAGGACCATGGTCTCGGATTTGGAGGTGCTGATCTTCATCCCAACCGCTTCACACTCGGCCGCGAACCGCCCCAGTGAGAGTTGGAGGTCACGGCTTGATGAAGCCAACAGCACCACATCATCTGCAAAAAGCAGAGATGCAATGCTGAGGCCACCAAACCGGACACCCTCAACGCTTCGGCTGCGCCTAGAAATTCTGTCCATAAAAATTATGAACAGAATCGGTGACAAAGGGCAGCCTTGGCGGAGTCCAATCCTCACTGGGAACGAATTCGACTTACTGCCGGCAATGCGGACCAGACTCTGACACCGGTCGTACAGGGACCGAACAGCCCTTACCAGGGGGCTCGGTACCCCGTACTCCCGGAGCACCCTCCACAGGACTCCCCTACGCACACGGTCGAACGCCTTCTCCAAATCCACAAAACACATGTGGACTGGTTGGGCGAACTCCCATGCACCCTCGAGGACCCTGCCGAGGGTGTAGAGCTGGTCCACTGTTCCACGGCCGGGACGAAAACCACACTGCTCCTCCTGAATCCGAGATTCGACTTCCCGACGGACCCTCCTCTCCAGCACCCCTGAATAGACTTTACCGGGGAGGCTGAGGAGTGTGATCCCTCTATAATTGGAACACACCCTCCGGTCCCCCTTTTTAAAAAGGGGGACCACCACCCCGGTCTGCCAATCCAGAGGCACTGTCCCCGATGTCCACGCAATGTTGTAGAGGCGTGTCAGCCATGACAGCCCCACAACATCCAGAGCCTTTAGGAACTCCGGGCGGATCTCATCTACCCTTGGGGCCTTGCCACCGAGGAGCTTACCAACCGCCTCAGTGACTTCAACCCCAGAGATCGAAGAGCCCACCTCTGAGTCCCCAGACTCTGCTCCCTCAAAGGAAGGCGTGTCGGTGGAATTGAGGAGGGCTTCGAAGTATTCTCCCCACCTACTCACGACGTCCCGAGTCGAGGTCAGCAGTACACCATCTTCACTATACACAGTGTTAATGGTGCACTGCTTTCCTCTCCTCAGACGCCGGATGGTGGACCAGAATTTCCTCGAAGCTGTCCGGAAGTCGTTTTCCATGGCCTCGCCGAACTCCTCCCATGTCCGAGTTTTTGCCTCGGCGACCGCCGAAGCCGCAGTCCGCTTGGCCAGCCGGTACCTGTCAGCTGCCTCCGGAGTCCCACAGGCCAAAAAGGCCTGATAGGCCTCTTTCTTCAGCTTGACGGCATCCCTTACCGCTGGTGTCCACCAACGGGTTCGGGGATTGCCGCCACGACAGGCACCAACCACCTTACGGCCACAGCTCCGATCGGCCGCCTCAACAATGGAGGTGCGGAACATGGCCCACTCGGACTCAATGTCCCTCACCTCCCCTGGGACAAGGGAGAAGTTCTGCCGGAGGTGGGTGTTGAAACTCTTTCTGACAGGGGATTCTGCCAGACGTTCCCAGCAGACACTCACAATACGTTTGGGCCTGCCAGGTCTGGCCAGCAACTTCCCCCACCATCGGAGCCAACACACCACCAGGTGGTGATCAGTTGACAGCTCCGCCCCTCTCTTCACCCGAATGTCCAAAACATGTGGCCGCAAGTCCGATGACACGATTACAAAGTCGATCATTGAACTGCGGCCTAGGGTGTCCTGGTGCCAAGTGCACATGTGGACACCCCTATGTTTGAACATGGTGTTCGTTGTGGACAAACCGTGACGAGCACAGAAGTCCAATAACAGAACACCACTCAGGTTCTGATCGGGGGGGCCGTTCCTCCCAATCACGCCCCTCCAGGTCTCACTGTCATTGCCCACGTGAGCGTTGAAGTCCCCCAGTAGAACGAGGGAGTCCCCAGAGGGGGCGCTCTCCAGCACACCCTCCAAGGACTCCAAAAAGGGTGGGTATTCTGAACTGCTGTTCGGTGCATAAGCGCAAACAACAGTCAGAACCCGTCCCCCCACCCGAAGGCGGAGGGAGGCTACCCTCTCATCCACGGGGGTAAACCCCAACGTACAGGCACCAAGCCGGGGGGCAATAAGTATGCCCACACCTGCTCGGCGCCTCTCACCGTGGGCAACTCCAGAATGGAAGAGAGTCCAACCCCTCTCGAGAGGATTGGTACCAGAACCCAAGCTGTGTGTGGAGGAGAGTCCGACTATATCTAGTCGGAACTTCTCTGCCTCACCCACCAGCTCAGGCTCCTTCCCTGCCAGAGAGGTGACATTCCATGTCCCAAGAGTTAGCTTCTGCAGCTGGGGGTTGGACCGCCAAGGCCCCCGCCTTTGGCTGCCGCCCAACTCTCTACGCACCCGACCCCTTCGCCCCTCCCACAGGTCGTGAGCCCATGGGAAGGGGAACCCATGTTGCCTTTTCGGGCTGTGCCCGGCTGGGCCCCATGGGGACAGGCCCGGCTACCAGACACTTGCCTTCGAGCCCCACCTCCAGGCCTGGCTCCAGAGGGGGGCCCCGGTAACCCGCGTCCGGGCAAGGGAAACTGGAGTTCATTTCTTTTTCTCATCATAAGGGGTCAGTTTGAGCCATGCTTAGTCTGGCCCCTCACCTAGGACCTGTTTGCCATGGGTGACTCTGCCAGGGGCTTAAAGCCCCAGACAACATAGCTCCTAGGATCATTGGGACACGCAAACCCCTCCACCACGATAAGGTGATGACTCACGGAGGAGTACTTCACATGAGTGATGCAATATTCCAGAACACATTTTTTTAGATCTTGATCTAGTATCGGGTCTTGATTCTCTTAAGTCCTGGTTTTGTCTAAAACTGGCTAGCGTAAGGATTCTCTGTCAAGACTAGTCAACACCAATTTGATAGTAAAGCAGGTCTCCAGACTGCTCTTGCACTGCTGGCCAAAAGTATTGGCACCCCTGCAATTCAGAAAATGTTCAGTTTCTCCCAGATAATGATTGCAATTACAAATGCGTTGGTAGTAATATCTTCATTTATTTTGCTTGCAATGAAAAAACACAAAAGAAAATGAAAAAAAAAAAAATCATAATCATTTTACACAAAACTCCAGAAATGGGCCGCACAAAAGTATGGCACCCTTAAAAAAAAAAATCATGTGACGCTTCTCTAATTTGTGTAATTGACAGCACCTGTTACTTACCTGTGGCACATAACAGGTGGTGGCAATAACTAAATCACACTTGCAGCCAGTTAAAATGGATTAAAGTTGACTCAACCTCTGTCCTGTGTCTTTGTGTGTACCACATTGAGCATGGAGAAAAGAAAATAGACCAAAGGACTGTCTGAGGACTTGAGAAGCAAAATTGTGAGGAAGCATGGGCAATCTATGGGATACAACTCCATCTCCAAAGACCTGAATGTTCCTGTTTCTACCGTGCGCAGTGTCATCAATAAGTGTAAAGCCCATGGCAACGTGGCTAACCTCCCTATTTGTGGACGGAAAAGAAAAATTGATGAGAGATTTCAGCGAAAGATTGTGCAGATGGTGGATAAAGAACCTCGACTAACATCTAACAAGTTCCGAGCTGTCCTGCAGTCCGAGGGTACAACAGTGTCAACCCGTACTAACCGTCGGCGTCTGAACGAAAAGGGACTCTATGGTAGGATACCCAGGAAGACCCCACTTCTGACCCAGAGACATACAAAAGCCAGGTTGGAGTTTGCCAAATGTTCTCTGGTCAGATGAAACAAAAGTAGAGCTTTATGGGAAAAGGCATCAACATAGAGTTTATAGGGAAAAAAACGAGGCTTTCAAAGAAAAGAATACGGTCCCCACAATCAAACACGGAAGAGGTTCCCTGATGTTTTGAAGTTGCTTTCCTACCTCTGGCATTGGACTGCTTGACCGTGTGCATGGCATTATGAAGTGTGAAGACTACCAACAAATTTTGCAGCATAATATAGTGTGAGAAAGCTTGGTGTTCCTCAGCGGTCATGGGTCTTACAGTGACTCAAAACACACTTCGAAAAGCACTAGAAAATAGTATGAGAGAAAGCGCTGGAGACTTCTAAAGTAGCCAGCAATGAGCCCAGACCTGAATCCCATAGAACACCTGTGGAGAGATCTGAAAATGGCACCCTTCAAATCTCAGAGACCTGGAGCAGTTGGCCAAAGAAGAATGGTCTAAAATTCCAGCAGAGCATTGTAGAAACTCATTGATGGATACCAGAAGCGGTTGTTCGCAGTTTTTTTGTCTAAAGGTTGTGCTACCAAGTATTAGGCGGATTCAATTCCTGTTGATTTGGGGGCATTTTGGGTTCTTTTTCTGTACATATTGGGTCACTTCCTGTTGATTTTGCCGCATTCCAGGGTCCCTTCCTGTTGATTTTGAAGCATTTCAGGGTCACCTCCTATTGATTTTGGAGCATTTCACGGTCACTTCCTGTTGATTTGAGGGCATTTCGGGGTCAATTACTTTTAATATTGGGTCACTTGGGTTGAAAATCAATAGGAGTGAATGGAAGCCTTTTTGCTCTTGAAATAAATACCAAAAAGGGCTATTGGAAAAACAATGGAAAATTATGGCCATTAGAAATGAATGGGTATTTTTTGGGGCGTGAATTTTGGCCAAACGGAGGTTTTTGGCAAAAAATGAATAGAACGTGTGTCCCCCTTAGCTCCCTGAATTTTTTGATGTTTGAATGATGTGATTTGGACAAAACCGGTAGGATAAGTAGTGTTTTGAAATTTAACTTTTTTTTTTTTTCCCAAAAAACCCATGTTTGTGGGTCAAACAGTTTTGGCTGGGCAACCCGCCGAAGAAACGCTGTTGAAAACAAAGGAAAATTATAGATGGCAGCTTTTACATTACATGCAAAGCTACCATCAAAAATTGGCACATGTGTAACCCTAACTGGTCCAGGTTTCTGGAGCATTTTAAGATTTTGGTCTTGTCTAGGTCCTCACTCGCTAAAATCTTTGTTTTAGCTCAATAAATTCTGTTCCAGTTAAAATATTGGTCTGAGACATTGTGGAGCACAAAACTATTCAATTTAATGTACTTTGTACTTGACTGTTAAGACTTTGTTGCATAAAAAAACAAAATTTTAATAAATGTTACCCGTTGTACTTCCGTTCTGTTAAGCTACAACATCCAACCAGTGGCGGAAGATGGCAGGTTTCCAACAGTTTCCAGGTCACCAGTTTCATAATTAGCTCGTCCAACATCGAAAACAACAGCATCCTCACTGAACATTACACATGCCCGTCTGGATTTAATAATGGTTTCCCTGAAATGTTGGCTTGCACATCAGTCTGCACTCTCCGCAGCCATGTTTATGTACGTGTCAGAGAAGTGTTTCAATGATTCTAGCAGTCTCTTGCAGACAGTCTCAGCAGCATGTTGTTTGAATTATCAAGAGCCTAGAATAGCAACAAAAGAAGAAAATGCCAGTCTAACAAATTCCTAACAACTTAGCACACTGTGGATGTCATGAAACTCACAGGACCTTACGACACATACAGACAAAACAAAGTGGCCTCTGTCGAATTTAAACACTGGTCCTACCAAAAAATGTCGGGAAATATTCTGTTTACAACATTTTGTTAGCCTAATCACATTTGACGTCTCATCCCAATTTGACATACAAGTAATTGATAGCCCTCGCACTGGCGTTCACGCTGCAAAGTCTACGGGAGCCACACTTAAAGGATGTTTGAAAGGGGACTGCAAGACAAACAGTATACAGTGCTGGCCGAAGGTATTGGCACCCCTGCAATTCTGTCAGATAATGCTCAATTTCATTGTCATTTGACACAAAACTCCAAAAATAGGCCGGACAGAAGTATTAGCACCCTCAGCCTAATACTTGCTAGCACAACTTTTAGACAAAATAACTGCGAACAACCGCTTCTGGTATCCATCAATAAGTTCCTTACAATGCTCTGCTGGAATTTTAGACCATTCTTCTTTGACCAACTGCTCCAGGTCTCTTAGATTTGAAGGGTGCCATTTTCAGATCTCTTCACAGGTGTTCTATGGGATTCAGGTCTGGACTCATTGATGGCTACTTTAGAAGTCTCCAGTGCTTTCTCTCATACAATTTTCTAGTGCTTTGCTGTGATGACTTCCTAAAAAATTTTAACAATAACATCTAGACTATTAGAAATAAAATATATTTACTTCCAACTATTCGGTCTGATAAAGTGCAGACTGAAAATACAGAATCTCCAATAAACCCTTCTATAATATTAAATAACTTTACCACTGTAGACCAAACCGATGTAATTGCAGTTATAATGTCCTCCAAACCACCAACGTGCCTACTAGACCCGTTCCCAACCAAACTTTTTAAAGAGACCCTGCCTCTAACTATTGATATTATCCTAAATATAATAAATACCTCATTAGTTACTGGCCATGTGCCTCAGTCCTTTCAATATGCAGTTATTAAACCGCTCTTGAAAAAAACTACTCTTGATCCTGACATCTTGGCCAATTATAGACCTATCTCCAATCTACCCTTTCTCTCCAAAGTTCTTGAAGGAGTGGTAGTTAAACAGCTCTGTCAGCACCTACAGGACAACTTTGGCTGTCAGGAATAAATGAACTGTGGACCACAGAGACTAGGTATATCAGAACTATCACTCCTTAAGAAGATTATTTTACACAGCAAGACGTGTATTATCTACATATAATATTTTATGTGTGTGTCTTTCCTGACTTTTGTTACTATTTTTTTTTTTAATTTTTTAAATCAACAAATTAGCCTACCGCAATTTTCGGACTAATACGGCTACTACTACTATTACTACTACTATTAATACGGTCTTATGATGCCGTTGTCAAATAAAGTGTTACATATTATACCAAATAAATCAACAAATAAGCCACACTGGGCAATAAGCCGCAGGATTCAAAATGAGGGAAACAAGTAGCAGCTTATAGTACCAAAATTATGGTACTTTACAACTAGCTAAGAATAGCTAGCTAACTTAGTTAGCATTACTGTATATGTAGTGTGTGTGTGTGTGTGTACAGTGGTATTAACAAGTATCTTAATTTCTGACATTTCTGCATAAAAGCACCATCAAATGTGATCTGATCTTGTCAAAATCACACGGATGAAAAAACAGTGTCTGCTTTAACTAAAACCACCCAAACCATATTTTAACAAGGGTAGCATGCAAACAATGACAGAAGTGGGAAAAATAAGTAAGTGACCCTTTGCCTAAGGAGATACAGTGCCCTCAATAATTATTGGCACCCCTGAAAAAGATGTGTTTTTTAGCTTCTAATATATTTTTTATTATTCAAATAATATGGGACCTTAATGGAAAAAAAGAGAAAAATCCAACCTTCAATACAAGTGCATTCATTCAGTGGGGAAAAAATCCCACATAAAGAAAAAAATATTTGACATCAAATAATGTGTGTCACAATTATTAGCACTCCTGGTGTTAATACTTTGTACAACCCCCTTTTGTCAACAAAACAAGGTCTGGGGACTGAGATGGCCATGGGAGGAGCTTGATTTTGTGTCTGGTGAACCATTTTTGTGTAGATATGGCCATATGTTTAGGGTCATTGTCTTGCTGAAAGACCCAGTGACGACCCATCTTCAGCTTTCGGGCAGAGGGCTTATGGTTTTGATTTAAAATGTCCTGGTATTTCAAAGCATTCATGATGCCATGCACCCTAACAAGGTTCCCAGGGCCTTTGGAAGCGAAACAGCCCCACAGCATCACTGACCCACCCCAATACTTCACAGTGGGTATGAGGTGCTTTTCAGCATGCGCATCGCCAGACCCACTTAGAGTGCTTGTGGCCAAAAAGCTCAGTCTTGGTCTCATCTGACCAAAGTACACGGTCCCAGTTGAAGGCTGGGACCGTGTGTATTTTTGTGTGAGACCAAGATTGAGCTTTTTGGCAACAAATCATCCCCACCGTGAAGCATGGTGGAAGGAGCATCGTGATTTGGGGCTGTTTGGTTGTCTCGGGGCCTGGACAGCTTGCAATCATTAAAGGAAAAATGAATTGAAAATTTTATCAGGATGTTTTGCAGGAAAGCATGAGGCTGTCTGTCAGACAGTTGAAGCTAAAAACAGGATGGATGCTGCAACAAGACTATGATCTAAACAGAGAGGTAAATCAGTAAATCAACTTCAGAATGGTTTCAGAAGAACAAAATATATTTTCTGGAGTGATCAACTCAAAGTCCAGACTTGAACCTAGTTGAGATGCTGTGGCATGACCTAAAGACACTGATTCATGCCAGACTTCCCAGGAATCTAACTGAACTACAGCAGTTTTGTAGAGAGGAATGGTCCAGATCGATGTGCCAGACTGATCTGCAGCAACAGGAAGCGTCTGGTTGAAGTTATTGCTGCCAAAGGGGTTGGGGGGGGGGCACAAAATATTAAATGTGATGGTTCACTTACTTATTTTTCCCCCCTTTTGTCATTGTTTGTAAATTATCGTCATTAAAATATGAAAACCTATAAATGATTGGGTGGTTTTAGTTAAAGCAGACACTGCTTTGATGGTGATTTTATGTAGAAATATGAGAAATTCCAAATGGTTCAGATACGTTTTCATACCACTGTAAGTATTGCTAATCCCCTTCATCTCCACCTACAGCTCTTGTAAAATGAAAGTGCAATTTTGCAGTTTGAAGAAACACACACAAATATTATTTTGTATTCGCATTTAAAGAGCATATGACACCAGAAAAAAAGTCTTAAATGGCATTATTATGTGAATTAGAATCATATTTTGAGACGATTCGACTATATACAACAATTTAGCAAAGCGCAGATGACGAGAAATTAGTCTTTTAATCTGCCGGTTAGCCACGTCTACAATTATAGGGCTTTAGCGTCCCCAACAGGTGGATGACGTCAGCGGTAGACTAGGCTCATCGGTTTTACTATTCAGCCCATTGAGGGGGAATTGTTCAGAACGAGGAAAACGCGATGAAGAGAGCTGCAAAATGTCATTGTTTCAGTCTCTCTACTCCCAATATTTTTACAGGATATTCTTTTTATCCAAGTATTTTCCCCCAATAGCTATATAAATGGCTTGAGAAGGACCAGTCAGCCCGTCGAGGGGGAACCATTCACAATGAGGAAAACGCGACGAAGAGAGCGGCAAAATGTCATTGTTTCTGTCTCTTTACTTCAATATTTTTACAGGATATTCTTTTTACCCATGTACTTTCCCCAATTGCTAAATAAATGGCATGGTCATGACAAATAACAATCTTGTGCTAAATGGAATATAAAATAATAAAAATCCATTTATTCAAGACGACATGGCAAAATTACTCCATAATGGTCAAAACAGTCGACTTCACCTTTACTGTCACACCTCCCGAACGATATTTTATGACACCTAAATTGGACATATGTAATACCCCTTCCCCTGCTTCGGAGAATGTAAACAGACCAGAAGGAGTGATAGCTAGCCGACATGCTAACCCGAACGGAGGGATGTTTCAAAGTCTTCGAAGTGGAAAATCACACATAACTAGCCTGGATTATTTGACATGACGACCTGGTTGTCGAGTTTCTTTGCGGATCGGCAAACCGCCCGGCGGAGAGCAATTTACAGTTCGTTCCCTGGAGGAGGGTGGCTGGAATTGTTGTGCAGCTAACGTGCTAACAGCTAATGAGCATGAGGATAGCTTTTTACATGCCTATCAATGATCAAACGTAAGTAGTCCTTTATTTAAAGGAATTTTATAGTGTTTACTTTGTAATCACTGTATTCGTATTTGACATAATACAAAACAAGATGTTTACTCACTTCCTTGTAAGTCCAATGGTCCCACAGTAAATATCCACGGTGAATGGGAACCTTTTGAAACTCCAAAAAGGCGCATACGCCCCTCCCGCATACAGAATGATTTTTCTGCAGCCGTTTGGCTGGCGTGATGCAAAAAATAAAAGTATTAATCCGCAAAATCAGCTGAATCCTTCGTCCTCATACACAACAGTACACTGTATAGTGAAGAGAACGTCTTCTACCGTACACGTCACAGCGCCCTCCTCCTCAATGCAAGACCGAAGCCGGAAGTCACTCATTTTCATGGCGCGGGATTCAAAAAACTAAATAAATATAGCGATCGCTTCCACACACATCCAAGCGGTCCATATCATTCAGGGGCATAAAATACCGCGTGTATTATGAAATAAACATGCTTTTTCGTGTCACAGGCACTTTAAGGCACTTTTGAAAGTGTAATGAATGTTATTGTAAAAATAAGTACTTTATTTTTTTTCTTGTTTTACATATTTTGCAACACATTACATGTTTGTAATCTGAGTACCAGAGGAGATAAAGTCTATTGCTGTTCCTGTAATTTTCTTTTGAAAAAATGCTAAAACGTGAAAAATAAAGATATTTCAAACAGGAAATCATTCTTGTGTGGTCCTAAATATAATACTCAATATTATCCAAGGTCTTATTCTTAACCAAAATGGCATAAAAACACATTGATTCTAGTTTGCATTATTTTTGACCCACTTATAGAAGATTGTAGGGTCATGTTAGTTGTGCATCTAAGGCTTAACCTTGTCAAAGGTAAGTTTCACATGTGCAATCACAAAGAAGTTTAAGTTGTCAAGTTAAGCATTGCAAATCATTGCACTTTTTTTTATTTATTTATGTTTAACACTTCCCTGCTTTATTAGGACTGGGTTTGGAAATTGGTCCCATGCATTTCCACTTACAGAGATAAAAAGTAGATATTAAATACAAACCTCATACGGCAGATGAAGGAGCGCCTGGAGCCCATGCACATTCTCATCGAGGACTGTTGGCCCTCCTTTTTTACTGTCCCAGTCTTCAGGTCAAGAATACGACCTGTTAAGAGAGAGAGAGAGAGCAGTTGGTTTTCATTTCAAACAAGTACTCCGAAATAGATGCATCAAGACTTGTTTATGAGAGGCTGCTCCTAGTATTTTTAATAATAATGAAATAAAAATAATGCAAAAGAAATGTAAGTACAGTGTCCTGAAAAACCAAAAGCCATAATCAGTTGTTGGGAAAGTTAATTTTCCACGCAAACTAGATGAAAAATGACTAAAGATTCTCATACTGCATTTCAAAATGAACTAGTTCAGTTCATAACTCATTGTGGACTATATAGTCATCATTCCATCCATAAACTAAGTCATAGTTACTCCCCTCTGCCCAGTGTTTGTTTGTTTGTATTTAACAGCTTGAGAAAATCCGTTTGCAATGTTTTGTTCATGTCTTTTGTCAAATATTCCACAGTTTGCCTTTGGGATGTCCCCGAAATCGTTTTTTTAGAAGATCAGAATCGGGTAAAAAGATTGGGTTTTTGAAATGTATTGATTTATTTTTATTTTTAAGTATTAACTCATTTGCTCCCAAAAACGTATATGTTCTATTTTGAATTGTTTCAGTGTCCCAAAAACGTATTTATACATCTTTTACGTGTTTTTTTTTCTCACAAGAGACATCTCCAGGTTCTGATGCAACTTTGCTCCAGAGCACAATGCTGAAAATCCATTTTAAAGCAATAAAACTGGCCACTGGAGGGCAGTAGCGCATTTGGTAAGACCCGCAACCCGATTCAACAGAACAAACGGCCGGGCCGCAGGGCCAGGGCACCGGCGGAAAACGACCGAATGGACGATGAGGACGCCAGGCACTGGAAGTCCGAGCAAGACGACCGGGAGCACGTCCGGGACGCCAGGCGACGGATGACCAAGTGCTAGGACCAGGAGGACATCAAGGATGCCAGGCGGCGGACGACCGAGCAGAACAACCGGGAGGACGCCCGGGATGCCAGGCGCTGGACGACCGAGCAGAACGATCGGGACCACCAGTGCAGCGGACGATACCGTTGCGTCCGTGCTGCTCGCAGAGCCCGCGGCGCCGTGCTCGGCTGCTCACGTTCCCCACACCCTCCATTGTCCCGCGACTCAACCGGAAACGCGCACGGCCAAACCAATTCCCCCCAGGAACCCTAACCCTAACTCCACAAAAGTTCCCCAGGCGAACTCCGCCACGAGGCAGTGGTCACCACAAAAGAAAGACTAAAAAACCTCCATCTTGATGAGACACTACAGGCGGTGACAAGGGAAAAGCCCACCCCGTCCGCCGAGACAGCTGCGGCGGCCACAACAGCGGCATCTTCCAGCCCAACAGTCCAGCCATGTGCAAATAAATTGTTACTTTGCTATCAAAAGCTCTATTTGTCTTGTTGCTTATGGTATTTTGTAATAGGAAAACATTATTCAGATGTTTGGGATGTCACTAAAGCTAAAAATAGCTGTGTTAAAGTCAAAGTTATGTTTGAAATGTATGTTTTTACAAAAAGCTCAATTTCTCTGTTTTTTTTTATCAGAAATTGGAAAATTGCTTCAACTAAGCCATTTTCTAATGCTTATTTCTAAAGAATGGATATGATGATGACTAACTTTTTTCCTGCTGAAAGAAGAGAGTAATCTTTATTTTGGTGGGTTCCATGTTTATATACAATAGAACAGAATTTTCTATGGGCCTTGCAAAATCAGTCAAAATCCAGTAAAACGGCCGGGAGCGAAGAGGGTTGCACCGGTGAAAATGGCTGGGAGTGAATGAGCTAATTCATTGGCTGCCATTGACTGTGATGGATATTGGATCTCTTTTAACTGGGAGGGCTGGCAGAAATCATTCGATCGCTCCCAGTCGCCCAAGTCAATCTTATGGGCAAAAGAATGAGTTTTGATGTGCTTACAAATCCATTTTCATATGCTTGCTGATCGAACAACTTTCTCTTGCGAATTAGAGCGCTTTCTCTTGTTCATCAAACTGCTTCCTCTTTTCAATCAGCCCAGGTGATATGGGGCTGCCCTATATCCTCTCTCGAACAGCAGATGGCGCTTTTCAGTATTCAAAGGCCACCAGGACTAACACTAATAGCACATGTTAGGCATAGCTTTTTTGTGATGATCTTCTCTTAATATTGAAATCACTTCCTGCCATCAGATTAAAGTAAAAGTAAGAGGCCGTTTTCATGGTTTATGCTTGATTTCTCCAGTAATCTTTCAAAAAAGAACATGCAGAGTGAACACTGCTGCTATGGAACTTGTAGAAACTACTCTCGACATTACGACATATGAAGGACATTTTCTTCATGTTTCCTGAAACCAAAAACTTGGAGGAAAAAATGTGACGAATGGATCAACTTGCGCGGACGTCCAAAAGACCAGTTTAACGCATATGCAGTAAACATTTTTTGGGGGCCGGGGTGCCATGGTCCTAGAGAGGACGAAGAGGTAAGCCATTTTGATATTTTCACTTATTTTTTAGCATGGCATTTTGCCGTGCTGCTTCTGTCTGACAATGAATGACCTGAAAAAAATTTAAATGGTATCTGACTGCCACTGTTGTTGCCTTTTCTGTTGGAAAAAAAAAAATTAGTAAGGGGGAAGTGTAAATAAATGATAGTTCGTTATTAATGAAAAAATTAAAAGTGTTCGTTGGCTGTCACTGAGTAGCATTTGCGATCGCTACACAAAAATAGAGATTTAAATTACCCCCAAGAACGGTCAGATCAGAGACGTAAGACAACCAGAGGATATAATAAATAAGAAAGACAGGGCATATGGTAGTAAAGGATAGATTGTTGAAACAGGACAATGTCACTGTCAGTGGTGTAAGGCAGTGCACACAAGAAAAAGGTGTCGATAAAAAAGCTATCTCTGGATCAGGTTGGTCTTTTTCCTGTCTTTTTCAGCTCTCGACACTCAAGCCATCTCTTTGACTGAACATTTGTATGTTCTTCCACATCTTTATTGGTGAATTTGGCACCAGGGACATCCTTTTCGGACAGAATTGGTAGGTTTAGCACAGTAAACATCGCGTCCGTACACCATTTCCATGTATTTATTGTTAGGGACAAACAGGAGGTTGACCCGCCTAGCCACTATTGCTAACGTCATGAATATTAATGAGCAAAAGTGACATGTTGCTTGCGGTACGCCATTCGCAGCTGTACACTAGTTGTATTGTAAAGTATCGTAGAATGATTTCCTGACCCATGTCTTAATAATTGTTGTATTGCCAGATCGTGAGATCATCGCTATCATGAGCCTTGTATTGCAAATCGTATTGTATCGTGAGCTACCCAAAAGGTTCCCACCCCTACTGTCAGGTGTATAATTCTATCAGTGAACTTAGCTACTGTATGCCATCTCTGTAAAATGTGTAACGCTTGTTAGTACTTACTTTTCATTCATCCTAACGCCATGGTCTGGTCTGGTCTGTATTGCACTTTGTGTACCATGTTAGAAAAGTGAAATATAAAAGCCCTTCACCAAAGAGGATTCATCATCATTGGAACGTGACTGATCCCTTCCAGATGGAAAAGGAATTTGCACCATCTTGCAAATATGAACTTGACTGGAGCTTTGCACGTGAGTGTGGTGGCATTCATTCTTAACTGCGGTAAACAACATATTACCGATTTCAAACATTCCCTTGATTCTTTTATGACATTGCATTTTTAAACAAATATTGTTTCTAGATATTAGGGTGCATTTTTAAACAAATATTGTTTCTTGATATTAGGGCTGCATGATTTTGAGAAAAATAAAATCTGGCACATGAGAACAATATAGAATAATCCACATTAAAAAATATTTGATATGGCAAGTACCCTCTTCTGCTATTGAACCTGAAAAACATCTAATAAAAACTAGACAATAATTTAAGTCATTCCATGTTTTGTTGTTAACTCTTTGGCTTCCAATGATGGCGATAGGCATAGACACTCATACATTGATACATTTAAAAATATACATATAACCCTCTTCCCTCCCCCCATCTTCCCCTGGTCCTGGTCCTCTCCCTGGTAGGTTCCTCTATCAGAGGCCTGGGGGCTTGAGTGTCCTATGCAGTAACTTTGCTGTTCCTAGGACTGCGCTCTTCTGGACGGAGATGTCTGATGTTTCTACAGGTACGTATCTGCAGGAAACACTTCTCCATTTGGAGAGACACGGCCCCCAGTGCTCCTATGACCACAGGTACCACTGTTGCTTTCACCTTCCAGGCCCTCTCCACATCTACCTTGAGCCTTGGTATTTCTACAGTTTCTCGTGTTCCTTTTTCTTGATATTGCCATCTTTGGGGATGGCTTTATCAATCAAAACAGCTGCTGCTTATCCATGATCACGATGTGCGGTTGGTTGGCCATCTTATCAGTCTAGGGCAGACATGTCCAAAGTCCGGCCCGGGGGCCAAATGCGGCCCGTGGTCAAATTTCATCCGGCCCCCAGCCTCTGTCATAAAATCAATAACATCTGGCCCGCACACAGACTTAATTGGTCAGCAGTACTGCCACCAGCATATAAAGTAGCTTACACACTAAATGCTGCTCCTCATTTACCCACTAAAAGGCAGCAGCACTCTAAGCAACATTACCCCGAGTGACCCTTTACTCCCAATTTTCTGAAATGACGACAATCAACAAAAAAAGTTGACTGTGAAAGGCCGACGCTTCAAGGATAGGTGGAAATTGGACTATTTCTTCACTAGAACACGAAACAACTGTGTCTGCCTCATTTGCAAAGAGACAGTCGCTGTTTTTAAAGAGTTGAATGTGAGGCGATATTACCAAACAAGACACGCTGATATGTAGGACAAGATTACAGGGAAGATACGCAGCGAGAAATTGAAGCAACGTGAAGATAGTTAATTTTCACAGCGTTCTCCCCACTGTGTGTATATATATATATACACACACACACACACACACACACACACACACACACACACATATACTAGGGCTGTCAAACGATTACAATTTTTAATCGAGTTAATCACAGCTTACAAATTAATTAATCGTAATTAATCGCAATTTAAATCATCTATAAAACATGCCCTATTTTTCTGTAAATTATTGTTGGAAGGGAAAGATAAGACACAAGACGGATATATACATTCAACACACTGTATTTTTTATTATAACAATAAATCAACAAGATGGCATTAACATTATTAACATTCTGTTAAAGCAATCCATGGATAGAAAGACTTGTAGTTCTTAAAAGATAAATGTTAGTACGAGTTATAGAAATTTTATATTAAAACCCCTCTTAATGTTTTCGTTTTAATAAAATTTGTAAAACTTTCAATCAAAAAATAAACCAGTAGCTCGCCATTGTTGATGTCAATAATTACACGATAATTAACAATAATTAAAAAATATATTTGTTTTTCTGCTTCATGCTCGTACAGCCTCTCACCCTCCCTCCTGCTAAGCAGTGTGACCCAACTGTTTTTCTTGGTCACCAGTGTAGTTGGCATTTGGTATTTAAAGTGCCTCTGACAGCAAAAAGCATGTTTATTTCATATTTCATGTGATATTTTATGCTCCTGAATGAAATGGACGGCTTGTATGTGGGTGGAAGCGACCGATTTATATATTCAATTTTTTCAATCCCGCGCCATGAAAATGAATAACCTCCTGTATTGAGGGAATGTGAATGTGATGTTACCCGGGTCAGCATCTCACAATACAGCATTGCTTTATAGCATGCAGATGGACTGCGGATTCAGCCGATTTTGCGGATTCATTTGTTAATTTTTCGCATCACGCCAGCCAAATGTGCTGCAGAAAATTGTTGCTGCACCAGGGAGAGGCTTGTGTGCCTTTTAGTGTTTCAAAAAGCTCCCGTTCACCCCGAGATTGGCCAAAACAAGTCCGACAACTGTGGGACCATTGGACTTACGAGGAAGTGAGTAAACATCGTGTTTTGCTTTATGTCAAATACTGGGATCATGCCACACATTTTAATACGGAGGTGGCTTGCATTTTGTGGCTGGCAATGCTCCTTGTCCACTAGGGGTGCAACGGTTCAGTTAGCCCACGGTTTGGTTTGAACCTCGGTTTTGGGATCACAGTTTCGGTTTGCGTTTTGCTTTTTTTTTTTTTTTAAACTGCATTTACTTTGCTTTTAAAAAGATGAAATAACACTTAAAATGTAAACATTTTCGACTGTTAAAATGCCTCTTAGCTCTTTGGCTAGTGTCGTGACTGACTACTGAAATACACACACAGTAGTAAAAAAGTTACTTGGCAAAGTAACTGGTGATACCTTTCATGTTTTGTTTTTTTTTCATCAAAAAAAAAAACAAAAAACAAACAAACCCAAAAACATAGTAACCTTTGCTATGTTTGGAGGTCATTTAATGTTGTTAAAGTTGATAAAATTGCTCCCGTTTTTGCATTAGTTCCCTTCTGTCTACTTTCGACATGTGAAAATTGACAAACTGTTTCATCCTTTAAAGATAGACTCAAGTCAAGATTTTGCCGATTTAGGAGTATTCTAGATAAAAAGTTGCTTAGGTTCGCTCGTAAGGTTTACTACAACAGAGCCTTTCTGAGAAGTTTACTGCTCTAAAATGGCAGCTGTTTACTACGCTACCGAGTCTGTCATTTCGCATGTAGTTCTATATGCATGAGATATCTAGGCGTAGATTGTATGTTGTCGGCTAAGTCAGGTAATATTGGAGCCACCTAGCCTAGCATCGCATTTGCTACAGCGTCTCAACAAATACTCTTCCCTCTCCGAGTCTCTGACTTTTCTCGCGTTATTCAACCAACGCAATGTCTTGTTGCAGAAAGGGTGACCAAATCCGAACGGATAAAAAAAAAACGTAATGCACGAAAAACGTGCAGATTTTGAACGTACTGTAACGTACGGCGTACACATTTAAAAATGAGTGCTCACTTGCACAAATTATGACGAGACCGTACAATTTGACAGGCATGAATTATAGTGGACCGTCACAGTTACAGTAGTTAGTAGCACTCTGTAGCACGGGATGTGCAACTTCCAACTATCAGTGGTCAGGGCGAAACTATGTGCGTTAGCGAAATCATCTTCGATGGCTTTGCGTGCCATTTCATAAATGTAGGGGATTACGTTATTGGAGAAATATGTCCGCAAGGGAACAATGTAACGCGGGTCAAGCGTTGCAAATAAATTAACGAAGCCCGCCGTGTGTTTTCACTGATGTCATCTTCGGGGTTGTCCTACCCTGAGAAAGTGATATCTGTGGGTGATGCCGGCTGAGGTGCCGGAGTCATGTTATAAAAGTGTTGCCATTGGCATGGGGAACAAGCGCTGAGCAATGCTTGCAATTTTTTTTTCTTCAATATTTTCTCTCCCTCCGCATTGTAGTCCACGGGGAAACCAAAATGTTGCCACACCGCAGATTTGAAAGAAGCCGGTGCTTCCTCAAAATTCGGTCTCTCCACTCCCTCCCTCCCACTCTCGCCATAGCTATTTGTTTTCTTTCTTGTTTCACTTTCACTTCACTCGTAAGCGAGAGAGGGCGTTATTCGGCTTCCATTACACAGGTGCTTGACAGCAATCCGACATGTACTTGCGGGGCGGGAATTTCTCCACAGCGGTGCTTCACGTCACACACAGGCACACAGAGCTCGATCAATTCATTCCAAAAGCGTTCGGAATACATTCATTGCAAAACCGAAAAGGCGCGGTTCATAAAGGCGTATTGAACCGTACAGGGCGAACCGTACGGTTCGGCTTTGAACCGCAAACCGTTGCACCGCTATTGTCCACCGAGAATGCCACTCAGCCGACGACCGGCGGCTTGTTACACACACCCCTCGGTCCTCTTCGCGTGCCCGCCGGGAGAGTGCTATAGACCCTACTCACGAGACGTCACAGCCATGCCCCCGCGCCATGTTGTCCGTATACTCGTCATGTTAATGCATTAGCGCTTCGTAAATTCCTCATATTATGGCGTGTTTTTCTGCTCGTTAACATTAATAATCAAAATGGTGAAGTCGTGTGTGGCGGTCGGTTGCAAAAACAGAGAGGATAGACGGAGAGACTTGAAGTTTTACCGTATTCCGAGAGACCTGGAGAGGAGACCGAGATTGACTGCTGCAATTCGACGAGAAAACTGGGCTCCAAACGACTACCACAGATTATGTAGTAGTCATTTTATATCTGGTAAGATGCATTTAATATATATTTAGAGGGTTTTGGGCTGACAACCACAATTAAGATCATTGCTAGGCTAATCGCCGACAACATACACTCAGACGTTGTGAATGAACTACCTGAAAATATATAATTATAAGGGGATAATGAGACAGTTGTCATACAATTAATTTACAATTTCACTATTGAGGTCAAAAGCCAAAAAATAAATTCAACTAGGGACAATCTGGAGTAGTGCTATCGCACTTCATATTTATTACATATTATTTATGTATGTAGTGAGAGTGCTATCGCTAAACCATATAAACATTAAAAGCCCTAGCTCCATTGACAAATGACATAAAATACATTAGACTTGACAGTGAATGTTAGCAAGAACAAAAGATTTTAAATTGAAAATTTCGTAACTCACCTTCCCGAGCACACGAGAGATTTCTGCCGAATTTTTGTGGACGAGGACCTGTTTCACCCAACCAGCAACGAAGTATTTATAAGCCTCCAAGCTCTTAAAGTTTTTCAAACTTTCGTGAGAATAGGCTGATTTTGTGTGGACAAGATAGTTGTAAATATCAGGGTAGCTAGCAGATGTCAGGCAAAGACGGCGAGGACAGCGGGTCGAAAAACATCGATTTAGGCATCAAATATGGATCTGGCGAATGGATAAACTGAAGCTTTTCCACATAACGCCTTTTATGCAACGCATCCAATGAGTTTACAGCGTCAGATAACACCGGGGCTTCCATGAATTGCTCTATAACTTGCACGACTAATTGAAAACAATGAGAATAAGTCTAAAAAATACGGACAATATGGCGGCCGGATACAGCGACACGTCATTTTGTGACGTAGGTGAGGAGGGTCTATACTCGGCTTATGCTCGTGTGGTTCTCCATATCGTCCAGACTTCCAGCCCCCTCTGCCCTTTTCGTGTGCATGGCAATAGACCGCTATCCTCGGGTTGGGCTTGGGCAGCTACGCGCTCCTCCGACGTGGGCTGGTTTGTCCGGCGGTCATTTTCCAGCTGGTTCCCCGGCAAACGAGCTCCTGCCAGCAGCAAGGGAACGACGAGCTGTAACTTGCTTGCCGCCGGGGGGGTTGCTGATCGGTGAAGACAGTCCACAACCCCGCCACCGTGTGACATGATCCGGGGTACTTTTGTGTGATTTTTCGCTTCGAAAAGTGAGAATAAGACTTTGAAATGCCGCTCAGCTCGGGTTAGCATGTCGGATAGCTGTCACACCTCCTTGTTTGTTTATGCTCTCCAAAGCTGGGTCGGATAATGACAAAAGCCGGACTAACTCCGGTGGCATAAAATATTTTTCAAGAAGTCGACCGTTTTGACCATTATGGAGTAATTTTGCCATGTTGTACTGAATAAAACCATTTTGAATATTTCATATACCATTTAGCACAACATCGTTACTTGTCATAACCATACCATTTATTTAGCAATTGGGGGTAAAATACTTCGATAAAAAGAATATCCTATAAAATATTGGAGTACAGAGATTGAAACAAGGACATTTTGCTGCTCCCTTGGTCACATTTTCGCCGTTCTGAATAATTCCCCCACAATGGGCTGAATTCTAAATCAGATGAAATCGCGACCCTGCCAATGTCATCCTCCAGCTGGGGACGCTAGAGAGCTATAATGACAGGCCGGGCTAAACGGCAGATTTAAAGACTAATTTCTCATCATCTGCGCTTTGACAAATTGTTTTATATAGTTGAATTGTCTCAAAATATGATTCTAATTCACATAACAATGCTATTTAAGATTTTTTTTTTTTAATGCTGTCACAGGCACTTTAAAGTCAGTATTATAATTATGTAAGTTGTGTTATGTAATGTTATTGGATTAATGTTTGCACGTAAAAAATAAATAAAAATAAAAAAGTTATGTTGAAAGGAAAAAAAAAAAAAGCCCAAGAGCACCGCCCCCCCAGCACACACACGCAAAATGCTCAGGACCTTAAGGGATTAAATTATACAGTTTTAAATTTAGCATGACAGATGTTAATTTTGTTCTCGTATTTTTTGTATTAAAATACATTTCTGATCGTTATTGTTTTACATGTGCTTATATCACTCAAATATGTACCTATTTAGTTCAGCAATCATTATCATATTATCTATATATATATATTTTTTTTTAATCACTTTTCTCACACAAAACCATTGACCCTTTTTTTCAGGGAATTGGCAACCCTACACATTTCACTCAGATGAACAGATTTAAATTTAATTGTATAAATGTTCCATATTTAACGGATTCGATTTTGAGGGAGCAGATGATGGCTTTGCAGTAAAAAAAAAAAAAAGTCCAACAAACTTCTGAAGTGCGCTGGTTTAACTCCACTGAATTTACTCGGAGAAGTGCTGGGCTACGTAATGTATGTGTATGTGCATAGTCGTATGTTTTTCTTATTAGCCACAACTATTTACGGACATTATTTTGTTATGTGGATTAGAAGTCCCTTCTGGGTATACTGTTTGCAGTCAGATCAACAGACTGACAGACACAAATAAAAACAGCCTGTGGAGGCCACAGAGAATGTTTTTTTAATCTCTTTTCCACAGAAGAAAATATATAGCACAGTGATGCCCTCTAGTGAGCACATGGGGCGGATGATATTTTCAATCTCCCTCAAGCCTTTCACTACACTTGTTACTGTAACTACTTATAGCCCAAGTAGCACATGCACTAGTATCTAATGTTTTTAATCATTAAAGGGCCTCTCTAACTACCTAAACATTGACACTTTCCCCCGATTGTTCTCGACTTAGAAGTGTTTTCAGTGGGCAAAAAGTCAAATACCAAAAATAACATCATGCAGACGAGACAGCGCAGCCCATCCCTCCTCCCGTAGCCCAGCAACGAGGCCACCGTCATCCCCCCAGGACCCAGTGTGGTTCCCCGGGCCATCCGCACCCCTATCAACCGGCCTTCAGGGATAGGATAAGGGAACGCGCCAAACCTATAAACCTCAGATTGACCTATAAAAGAATAATATCTCAAAAACGATAGCAGCACACACGAAAATTTTTACCATACAAACGTAGCCTAAACGAATGGCACCATTATGTATATGAACTTTATTCCGGAATCTCACAGTGGGTCCATAGCACACACACACCAACAGAGAGGAAAAGAATACCGTACATACGGAGACATAATAATAAAGTGACTCGCAAGGAAAAAAGAAAACAAAACAGAACAACAAGGAAGCACTGGCTATCAGTGCACAATAAACAGGCTTTTGTGCCAATGGCGCCACAGGCTCGAACTAAATCTAAAGCTCATTGTAGGGTCTGTTAAATTTATCATAATATTATTTCCAACCTCATTTAGCCGACACATGAAGCTGTACATCAATTTTCTTAAAAGCGCCTTAAAGGTGGGTAATCCAGAGCTAACAAATAATTGACTGGCGCTGTACCATCTAGGCACACACAGTAACAGCTTCAGGGCATCATTGTAGGCTACATTTAGCCTCTGCATGGATTTAGCTGAGTAAATTGACCACAGGTGAGCAGTGTAAAACGGGGTGCAGTATGCCTTAAACGGCGAGGTCTTAACGTGGGGGGAGCACATAAAAAATCTTGTTTTAAGCATATTTGCCTGTGACAATGAATATCCCTGTCATCCAACAAGTCTTCAGATATGAAGTGGCAGAGGTATTTAGCTTCATTGCAAATATTCATAGCTATTTTGCAAAGAAAGAACTGAGGGAATATAGCCGCCCTATCTTCTTTAGAACGGACAATCATGATATTACTTTTCTCTGCATTATATTTGATGTCAAAATGATCGCCAAATTCGGAACATATCGAGAGTAACTCCTGCAAGTTAGCACTGCATGGGGAGAGCACCACCACATCATCTGTGTACATAAGATGGTTAATGACAGTGCCTCCTACAGTGGGGAGAAAAAGTATTTGATACACTGCCAATGGGTTTTCCCATTGACTGTGTATCAAATACTTGTTCTCCTCACTGTACAACACCTCCTGTATTACACTTATTGAGTCGTCCGGATAAGTCGTCCATGAAAACATTGAACAAATATGGAGAGAGAATTCCTCCCTGTCTCACACCATTACCTACTTTAAAGCAAGCAGAGACCGAGCCACCCCATTTTATGCGAACAAATTGATTTGCATACCAGAAGGCCAGAATACGGATTATGTATTTGGGCACCCCTCTTTGTGCCAACATAAGAAAAAGTTTGCTGTGATTGATCCGGTCAAAGGCTTTCGATGAGTCAATGAAGCATAAAAACATTGTTGAGTTTAGGCTTTGATATTTAAGTAATAGCTCCTTCAGAGCAAATACACACATATCGGTTCCATTTTTCCTTTTAAACCCAAACTGATTGTCGCTTGTTGAAATAAATGAAACAATTTTACCCAGTATGATTGACTCTAGAACTTTAGAGAGCACACTGGCCAGGCCAATAGGTCTGTAATTATCTTTACTATTGATTTTACCAGCCTTGTCTTTAAAGATAGGCACTAGTTGTACTGCCATCATAGAGTCAGGTAAGATGCCATGCTTAAAGAAACCGTAAAAACACAAGGCAAGAGGAGGGATTATTTTCTGACTGGTATGTTTTAAATGCTCAGCTGTAATACAATCGGCACCACCAGCCTTATTGTTTTCTAGATCAATAATAGCTTTGTGGATTTCATCTGGAGTTGTCACTAAAATCTCACTAAGGTCAACATTATCCGGTGTGTATACATCCCTCTTAATACAGTTAAACAGCTCATAGTAGTGCTGTCTCCATAATTCCGCAATGTTATTCGAGCCTCATACTCCGTTGATGGTAAAAGGCGAGGGAGCTTTACAATTACTCAATATTTTCACCTCTTTCCAAAAGTCACAGTATCTATGATTACTAAGTTCGCCAGCAAGGGAGTCTGCCCTCATACTGGCCTCATTCCTACTAATAAAACACACAGCAAGCTTAAACCTTGCATTTGTGCGCTTTTAATTCTCAAAAAGAGGTCCACATCTAACTCTGCCTGATGCCGCCCATTCTTTAAAGGCTTGCCTAGCCGCTGAGTGAAGTTCAGCCACATAAGAATTCCATCCAGGCTTGACATGATGAATTTGCTCAGTATTGTTATTATGTAAAGTTTTACCAGAGTCATATAAACATTTAACGATGAAATCATACAAGCTGCACAAATCTTTGCGATGCTGTTTGTTTTTGCAATTTACATCGCAACATAGTAGAGTTTGCTTTGGTAATATCACTGAATCTAACAACATATCCGTTTTTAAGGTGTACTTGCTGATTATCTCATTTGTTAGGGCTGACCAGTTAAGTTTACTAAAACTGGCTCTGTTTTCGTCTGCGCTTATCATTGGTATTTTCTCCACTTTGACACGCATTAACAACAGAATATGGTCAGATGTAGGTAGATTGTAGCAAATTTTCATATTCATCAGTGAAGCATGGGCATCTGCCGTGGATACGCAGTGATCAAGCCAAGATACAGTATGCCACACATCACTAATGTACGTGTAGCTGTTTGCAGGCAATAACAGTTTATGTGTCTATTTCGCATTAAAAGGTGGCATGACATCATCACTCGAAATTAAAATCTCTTTCAAAAATGATAGCAGCACAAACAAAAACAAAAAATCATCACAAACGAAGCATAAACGATTGAAACCATTTTTAGCCGTTTTTAATGAAAACGGAGAGCTGGTTGACCTCAGATTGACCTATAAAAGAATTGTAAATATCTTGAAGAATGATGGCAGCACAAACAAACCTTTTCACAGCACAAACAAGCACAAACGTAATACAAACGATTGACAAAATTTGTATATAAATATGCGTCTGATGGGGGGCCAAATTCACAGAGGTTCTAGAGCAGGGGTCGGGCACTTCATCTTATTCACAAAATATATTCATTTATAAAATAAGTAAAGTCAAGGTTGCCAGGCGCAAAGACAAAGTTGTGTACAACGTGGCCACGGTGACTTTATATAGTTGGTGATTTTTTGACTTGTGTGAGTGTTTTGTAAACAAACATACAAATCTGTAATATGAAGTGTGTTTTCAAAGTAGAGATTTTATTATTCGTTTCGTTGTTATTGATAAAAATATACCGCCAATCCGTTTTCCAGTTTGAATGGATTGGACATCTTTTGCAATCAATGGCAGGGAATGAGTTAACATATTTTGAAATTGGTCAGAGAAACAGACAAATGAATTTAAAAAAATAATTGGAGAATTTCTTTTACCTGTCATGGAGTTTTCTGAGGTACTGAGCTGTTCCCTAAGCTTGTCAACGTCGTCAGGGTGGACATGTTCATACAGAGTACTGCCAAACCACTCAGACTGCGGTTGGTTCAACACTGGTGTCACAGAATCAGAGACATAGATCACACGTCCCGTCTCTGCTGCCACAACAAATAGAAACCCATCTGCAGCCTCCAAGATGAGATGCTTCAGTTCCTATAGTGAAAAAATGCAATTATAGTTAAAATTACAGTTACAATTAAATACATTTTCTTGAAAAAATGACTTTTTAAGCTTAGAGCTTTTGATTATCTCTCAATTGGAGCACTGAAAAAAAAAAGACCTTAGAATCACAATTTCTATCCAGAAAAGAATCAATGATTCAGCCCAGATATACAAGTATTTACCACACATGTACTTTACATATACAGTGGGGAGAACAAGTATTTGATACACAGTCAATGGGAAAACCCATTGGCAGTGTATCAAATACTTGTTCTCCCCACTGTATGTACATATAATGTACAGTGGGGCAAATAAGTATTTAGTCAACCACTAATTGTGCAAGTTCTCCCACTTGAAAATATTAGAGAGGCCTGTAATTGTCAACATGGGTTAAGCTCAACCATGAGACACAGAATGTGGGGAAAAAAAACAACAGAAAATCACATTGTTTGATTTTTAAAGACTTTATTTGCAAATCATGGTGGAAAATAAGTATTTGGTCAATACCAAAAGTTCATCTCAATACTTTGTTATGTACCACAATGCCACTCCTTTGTTGCCCTGGCAGTGTGTGTGGGATCATTGTCATGCTGAAAGACCCAGCCACGTCTCATCTTCAATGCCTTTGCTGATGGAAGGAGATCTCTCGATACATGGCCCCATTCATTCTTTCCTTTACAAAGATCAGTCGTCCTGGTCCCTTTGCAGAAAAACAGCCCCAAAGCATGATGTTTCCACCCCCATACTTCACAGTGGGTATGGTGTTCTTCGGATGCAATTCAGTATTCTTTCTCCTCCAAACACGAGATTTTGGTTTTATCTGACCATAACACATTCTCCCAGTCCTCTTCTGGATCATCGAAATGCTCTCTAGCAAACCACAGATGGGCCTGGACGTGTACTTTCTTCAGCAGGGGGACACGTCTGGCAGTGTAGGATTGGAGTCCCTGGCGGTGCATTGTGTTACTGATAGTAGCCTTTGTTACTGTGGTCCCAGCTCTCTGTAGGTCATTCACTAGGTCCCCCCGTGTGGTTCTAGGATTTTTGGTCACCGTTCTTGCTATCATTTTGACGCCACGGGGTGAGATCTTGCATGGAGCCCCAGATCGAGGGAGATTATCAGTGGTCTTGTATGTCTTCCATTTCCTAATAATTGCTCCCACAGTTGATTTCTTTACACCAAGCGTTTTACCTATTGCAGATTCAGTCTTCCCCGCCTGGTGCAGGTCTACAATTTTGTCTCTGGTGTCCTTCGCCAGTTCTTTGGTCTTGGCTATAGTGGAGTTTGGAGAGTGACTGACTGAGGTTGTGGACAGGTGTCTTTTATACCGATAATGAGTTAAAACAGGTGCCATTAATACAGGTAACGAGTGTAGCCTCGTTAGAAGTTAGACCTCTTTGACAGCCAGAAATCTTGCTTGTTTGTAGGTGACCAAATACTTATTTTCTTCTCTAATTTGGAAATAAATTCTTTAAAAATCAAACAATAAGATTTTCAGTTTTTTTTTTCCACATTCTGTCTCTTATGGTTGAGGTTTACCCATGTTGACAATTACAGGCCTCGCTAATCTTTTCAAGCAGGAGAACTTGCACAATTGTTGGTTGACTAAATACATATTTGCCCCACTGTATATTAGGCCAGTGTTTTTCAACCAGTGTGTCGAGAAAGATTGTCAGGTGTGCCGCGAGAAGTAATCCAATATCGCATTTTTTTTTTTTTTTTTTAACGTCGTCAGGCAGAGTTGCAGTACGACAGAAGGAGTAGGTAGAAGGTTGCAGTCGTGTGCAAATGAGCAAAGTATTGCTCATGTCGCGTTCAAGAACTGCTCGGATTTCTAGCCAGCAGCCACCTTGCTGTCCAGGACAATGTGAACCCCAGCATAACTACTGTACATCATTTGATTGGACTCGTCAAGTGTCGATATACACAAAAGTGTCCTTTCCATTTCATCCGTATGTGAGACCGTCAATCCTCCCGGTGTTTTATTACAACACATTGTTGAGAACAGCAAGGTGTTTGATGGCTAGAAATCCGAGCAGTTCTAGAACGTGACATGAGCAATTGCATTTGCCCTAGTTTCAAAACAAGTCGATTGACGATTTTGTTTAGACTCTGTGAAAACACGGACAAACTTTTTTTAAGAAAAAGTACAAAGGTAAATGAGAAAGCCCTCAAAGCCAGTTCCCTTGTTGCTAAACTTGTTGCTTAATCCAAAAAGTCCCACGCTGCAGTAGAGACAATACTACCTGCCTGCAAAGCCATTGTTAGCGCAACGCTTTGCATTGCTTAAGTCTCCCTGTCTGATAATTCTAAGCTTTTAAAGCCTTACTGCTGTAAAATATAAAAACAGAGAAAGACTGAGAGCTGTTGATGAAGATTCCTACCAGGATATCGTCTTTGTGTTCATCTATACCGGCTCAAGTTTCACATTAAGTATAAATACTGAGTAATTATTTTATAATTAAATATACTGAACCGAAAATAATTTAAAAGCTATCCTTGTTTTACTAGACCTCACAGCATCATTCACTACAGTCAACCATACAGTCCTTGTATCTCGTTAGGAACACTTCATAGTAAGAGTGTAACGGTACATGTATTTGTATTGAACCGTTTCGGTACGTGGTAGTCTGTTCGGAACGGACGCGTACCGAACAAGTTTTTAACGGAATGTAACCCTTACTTTTCGAGGCTGTCGATCGGGTTACAGTTTCTTTGTGTAGATTATTTTTACTTCGTCTTCTCTACTTTTATGAGGACCAACAAGGTAGGACAGTATAAGAAACATCAACGGCGCGACAACATGGCCGCCGCGACAACACAGTGAAACACGGGCATTAAAGTCAATCAGCCAATGCACACCAGTCGCAGTGCGGCCGCGTGTTAGACGCGTCCCAGAAGAGGCTCAACGCGACAAACAAGAAAAGAACGGCAGAGCTTATAATTTGACGCGAGACGCGGCCCTCCTGAAGGCTCAAACACACTAGAAACGTCAACGTCGCGTCAACAATCCCGCCGCGATAACGCACCAGTGACGCTCGGCGTCAATTTCCATAGGACGCGTTTCACGAGCAGCGCGTCTGTGGAGCGGCTCGATCGGTTCACGCGAGGATTGCAAGATCGCGCGAGAATAGCGGGTATTTAAACGTAATAAAACAACAACACGTTGCCTTTCAGACCCCGCGTAGTGGCCAGCTTTCTTTTTGAAAGAAAGAAGAAAAAAGAAGTCATGTGCTAAAACAAAAAGCAATGCCAGTGACAAAGATTTTAACATGTATTTTACAAATTAAATGCCTCAATCAATTTCTTTCTTATGAATATTTTTCTAAGCTTTATTGAGGTATATTCTCAAGTTAAAGCACCACGTAGAAATTAATAAATTCAATTGTGTAGCAGGATTTGTGTATTATTTGTGTTTTAGCTCATTTCAATTTATTTTATTTATATAGTAAGTTACGATTGCATATTATTTTGAAAATCGACCGGATCCACCGTATTTTTACACGAGGGACTTCCGGCCTGCCCGATCCTACCTAGTAGTATTGACGCAGGGGGGCCGCGTCTCGCGTCAAAAAACAAACTCTGCTGTTCTTTTCGCGTGCGTCGCGTTTAGCGCTTCTGGGACGCGTCCAACATGCGGCCGCACAGCGATTGGTGTGCATTAGCTGATTGACTTGAACGGCCGCGTTTCACTGCGTTATTGCGGTGGGATCGTTGACGCGACGTTCACGTTTCTGGTGTGTTACCGCCTTGAGTCAATGTTACTAGCTAGCATCGGGCAGACCGGAAGTCACTCGTGTTAAAACACGATGGATCTGGTCGATTTTCAAACTAATATGCAATTGTAACCAACTTTTTGAGTCCATCAGATTTCTTGAGTGGTAGATCGGGGCACGGTTGACTTGTCTTTGTTGATTTACTGCTGTCTTCTCTGCTATAATAACCAACACGGCCCCGTGTTCAATATAAAACCCTCCTACCACAACAAAATAAGTAGGAACTAATATTCACATAGAAACTAAAGTTATACAACATAAAATATACAATATCAATGAATACTACATCACATTTGTAAAATAAACTAAATAATAGCCCATTTAAATGAAATAAATTGAAATGAGCTAAAACACCTGTAATTAAATAATAAGATCCTGCTTACACAATTAAATTTACTAATTTCTGTGTGGCGTTTAACTTGAGAAAATCCACCAATAAAGCTTTTGAAAACCGTTCATAAGAAAAAAAAAATGTGGCATTTAATTTGTAAAATACATGTTAAAATCTTTTGTCATTGGGATTGCTTTTGTCTTTAGCAAAGGACTTCTTTTTTCTTCTTTCAGAAACATAGCTGACCAATACGCGGGGTCTGAAAGGCAAATTGTTGTTGGATTATTATCTTTGAATACTCGCTACTTTTTGAGCAGATGTCTAGCTTTGTATAGGCTAATGTTCCTAATGTTGAAAGCACAAAAGTGTGTAATAAACAACTAGCACATTTATATTTTGCATTTTGTTTTCTTACTGTACCGCAAATGAACCGAACTGTGACCTCAAAACCGATGTACGTACCGAACCAAGATTTTTGTGTACCGTTACACCCCTACTTCATAGGTATTCGTGGTAACGCTCTACAATGGTTTAAATCGTACCTGCAACATAGGACCTTCTCGATAATGATTGGGGAATTTTCCTCCTCACAAACTTCTCCATCTTGCGGGGTGCCACAAGGCTATTTTAGGGCATGTTCTTTTTGCACTTATCTCCTACCTTTAGGATCAATTATAAAAAAACATAATATCTCTTTTCATTTTTATGCTGATGACCTGCAGCTTCATCTGCCCTTGAGAGTCGAGACCCTACAAACAAACTGCTTTCGCTAAATTGATGGAGTGCACGTTCGACGTGAAGCAGTGGCCTGCACAAAACTTCTTACATCTTAACGAAAGAGAAACTGAATTTATTACTTTTGACACACCTTCTATGATGAGTGCCCTTGTGCCCAACTCTGGCGCTTTGTCTCCCATTTTTAAGACACACGTTAAAAATCTCGGAGTAATATTCGATAGCAGGCTCAGCTTTGAAAAACAAATTAGTTCTGTTGAAAGAGCAAGTTTTTTCCAGCTCCGTCTCTTGGCCAAAGTGAAGCCTTTTATTAGTCGCCACGACCTTGAAAAAGCAATTCACACTTTTATAAGCTCAAGGCTGGACTACTACAATGCACTTATGTTAGTCTCCCCAAGTCCTCAATTTCTCGTCTGCAACTTGTTCAGAATGCTGCTGCTCGATTTTTAACAGGTACACTTAGACGTGAGCATATTACCCCCGTGCTATCATCGCTCCGCTGGCTTCCAGTCCATTTTAGAAATTCATTTTAAACTTTTACTGTTTGTTTTTAATTCTATTAATGGCCAGGTCCCTTCTTACATTGATCGGAAATTTTAACCTTCCGTAACTCTGGCAGGACTCTTCGTTTTACCGGCCAGCTTCTTTTACATGTTCCGAGGTCGAAACTTAAACAGTGGGGATCTTTTGCGGTTGCTGCGCCAAGGTTGTGGAATAGCCTTCCACGTGAAATCTGCACCACTACGAATCTAGGTCTTTTTAAGTCTCGGTTAAAAACACACCTTTTTAGACTCTCCTTTTCCCCAGATTAGGGTAGCCTGGTTTTATTGCTGAAGGGTTTTTAGTGTTTTCGGATTTTATCTGTTTTATTGTTTTATTTGTTGTCTGACTTTTATCATGATGCGCTGTTTTTGTTTTTCTTTTTTTCCCTTAATGTCATTGTATAATACTTTCCTGCCTTTTATTTATGTTTTTGTTGTGAAGCACTTTGAGGGCCTTTCGGGCTTTGTAAAGGGCTATATAAATAAATTTGATTGATTGATTGAGGAACATTTTTGGTTTGTGCTGTGCTGCAGGATTTTTTCCAATGTAAAAACATGCCGTGATACAGAAAAGGTTGAAAACACCGCATTAAGGATTTGAGTAAATATCAAAAAAGTGATATATCATGATACTTTGTAGCTAGACATCAATTTCATTTTGAGTGGATTGGATGTCTAGCGCCATCAATGGCACTGAAACCAGAGCAATCACAGCCAGTCTTTTGTGGGCATTTACGAGTCACCTCCAGTTCATTTTAGGGCATTTACAGGTTACTTCCTATTCATTTTGAGTCCCAGTGACCTGTAAATGCCCTTGGAGAAAAAAAGAATTGAGCGAAAATCAACAGGAAATGACATGAAATAGACATTCAATCCGTTTAAAGTGGGAGGGATGGCAGCAAATGATTTGTTGCCAAACTCACACAGGCTCACTATTTCAGAGCAAATTTACTCCCTAAAAGTGTACCTGTTCAGTGAGAAATGAGGGCTTGTAGGCTCCGTCAGTAGATGTGTTGCCAGTGCCCCGCATTGACTTCATATGAGAGACTGCCATGCGCAGAATGGTCAATTTGTCCGGTTTACGTGCCAGAGCACTGCAGGTAGGGACCATGTCTGACAGTTCGGTGATATACTGTGTCATTTTGTTGCGTCTACGTCGTTCAATTTCACTGTGGTTCTCTCTAAAATAGAGAACAAAATGGAAAACCTGAAGTGTGGTTTATCAAACTACAACTTCACAGAAGAAAGCATGCATTTAATGAAACATTCCCTCTGTTGAATATACTGTACGTTAAATGCTTGCTGCATAATGACTCGTGACAGGAAAATATTTTCAGGCATTTTGACTATTTCAACTCGACAAGAGGTTGGAAAATGTACAGTATGTGGATTTTCCTTTGAGGGGTAATAATAATAACTATGGCTGTTTTCTGGTGATGTACCAATAAATTCTGAGGAAACACATCATGCTATTTCTTGCTCCTAGAATTGAAAACAGGCAATTTCCAGGAGCAAAATTTGTATTCATGAACCCATCCATCCATTTTCTGTACCGCTTAACCTTAATAGGGTTGTGGGTCAACTGGAGCCTATCCCAACTCATTTTAGAAAAAGATGGACTGCACTCTGAATTGGTTGCCGGCCAATTGCATAATTCATATAGCCTTGTTGAGTACCGCTTCTTATTAGGCATGCTTTATTGGGCTTTTGTTTTGTTTCCGATGTCGCAGCATAAGCATGTACACTTGTCAAGATATTACTTGATATCACCAACACGTTCAAATGTTATCTTTAAATTTTGCATAATTAGTTGGAAATGTTCCATTTTTATAGTGCTTCAACGATTAGAAAAAAAGCTTCAAATCCAATTTTGCCGCTTTGATGATTAGTTTAATTAGATTGGCGTTGTAATGCTTTGTTTTGAAAGTGTTTACATATAGTTTTATTGATTTGGGTGGATACACTGCCCTTTAGTGGCAACAGTGAATATGACATAACTCATGTAACAGCTGGATTCAACTGCTCCGTGTTAAGACCAACATAAGGTTGTAAGTTTTTGTTTGAGGTAATATGATTGTTTATGCATTCGTAATTTAGTATAGAGGTTTATTTCGCAGTTTTTTTGTGGGAATATGTGTTTGAACAATTTGTTAAGTGTGACGATAAAAAGAAAACATTTTTTGCATTTTATAACATTTAAACTAGTTGACTTTTGCTATGCAAGATAGCCAATTGTTCTTTTCTTGTACTTAGATCCTCTTTCATTTTTTTTATACAGTTTGAGGCTAAGCTCAAGTATTATTTATTTTTAAATATAAGTGAAAATCTCAATATTTTCGAGGGTAGTCACATGGTGCGTCATTTGATCTCTACCATAAACAATGGGAATTGTTATCTTTGGTGACTGTTAATGTTTCCGTTTCTGTTGTTACATGTCGGCATTGAAAAACTTCCTGAGAAAGTAAGTTATTTTAAATTGTACATACTAGTGAATTATTCTACTGTATCCTCTGCAATGGACAACCCCAAGCAAAAAGTATGGAATCACCAGTCTCGGACAAGCAATCACTCAGACATTTTATCATGTAGAACCAACTCAGATAAAAAGCTTGAAAAAATAATGAATTTCTTCAAAAGTGCAACTCTTTAGCATTAAGAAACACTAAAATAAAAAACATTGTGGTGGTCAGTAAATGTTACTTTTATAGAGCAAGTGCAGGGAAATATATATTGAATCACTCCATTCTGAGGAAAAAAATATGGAATCATGAGGAACAAACAAAGAGATAACAATCACAACACATCTCTAGTATTTAGTAGCACCACCAGTGGCTTTTATGACAGCTTGCAGTCTCTGAGGCATGGACTTAATAAGTATTCTTCATCAATTTGGTGCCAACTCTCTTTGATTGCAGTTACCATATCATCCTTGCATGTCAGAGGCTTGCTGTGGACCATTTTTTTCAATTTCCACCACATTTTTTCAATTGGGTTGAGATCTGGGCTATTTGCAGGCCATGACATTGACTAGATGAGTCTTTCTCCAAGGAATGCTTTAACAGTTTTAGCTCTGTGGCATGATGCATTGTCATCTTAGAAAATGACAAACATATTTTCAACTGAAGGGATAAGAAAGCTGTCTAAAATTTCAATGTAAACTTTTGTATTTATTGAAGATTTAACCACAGCCATCTCCCCAGTGCCTTTGCCTGACATGCAGCCCCATATTATCAAGGACTGAGGGAATTTTGATGTTTTCTTCAGGCAGCCATCTTTGTAAATCTCACTGGAACAGCATCAGACCAAAGTTCCGATGCTGGAACTTTGGTCTGATGCTGTCCCAGTGAGATTTACAAAGATGACTGCCTGATGACTGCTCCTACTGGCAAGGATGATCTGGCAACTGCAATCAAAGAGAGTTGGCACCAAATGGATGAAGAATACTCATCAAGTCCATGCCTCAGAGACTGCAAGCTGTCATAAAAGCCAGATGTGGTGCTACTAAATACTAGCGATGTATTTAGAATGTTATTTGTTTCTCATGATTCCATATTTTTTTTTCCTTTGAATGGAGTGATTCCGTATATACAGTATTTCCCTGCACTTGCTCTATAAAAGTAACATTTACTGACCACCACAATGTTTGTATTCATTTCTTTTAGTGTTTCTGAATGCTAAAGAGTTGCACTTTTGAACTAATTCATTATATTTTCAAGCTTTTTATTTGAGTTTGTTCTACATGATAAAACGTCTGAGTGAGTGTATAGTCAAGGATTTAACAGTCATCCAGTTTCACACCTAAGTTTATATTTTCTGTGTTTTTTCACTGGCTCGTGTTTAATGTAAGACGATTGTTCAATCTACATGTGAAACTATAAAAGGTTTCATTTTAGGATTTAGCCTTAACATGCTATAAAACTGACTTTAAATACAGTAATATCAAAATCTGATGTAGCCCTACAGTACGTTTGAAATGCATTTTCACCGCAGTAAAATTTGGACAGGTTACATGAACCCCATCCTGATTTGTTGTTATTTCACTTCAGGTCAGGGCAGGCTTGAACTTCAATGTATCCTGAGTATCCATTCTGGCTCTGGCTGTCTAAGCATACCTGGCATATCTCTCCTTATCCCCACCAGATATCTGATCATCATCATACCTAAGAAGAACATTAAAAAAACAGAATTCAATCAATTATGATTGCATTAAAATGAAATGCACAAAAATCCTCACAAATACTGTATATTTCACATACTTTGGTGCACGAGTGAAGACAAGACAAAAATAGAAAAAACATGGATCAAGAAAAGTTTGTATGTCAAAAACAACAACAACAAAAAAACATTGCTAATAGGCTGGTGGAATGAGTCATGTATTTCTTCAAGTAAAATCGTCAAAGACTCCAGTACACCAATCAGACGTAACAATACAAACACATGACCACACGCAAGCTTGCAGTCAGAAGTCCTAAGATCACGCCGGCCTGTTCAATCATGTGGCGTCTTTAGAGCGTCGTAAAACTTACTTTACTCAAAAACGCGGCTGTCAATAGTTTTTGTTTGGCACCTAAAGAGCACGGAAAACCAGACATGAATTTCATTGTAGGTTATACGTTTACTCAACTAGAGGGCGCTCAAGCTCTTTAGACAGGTGATTTTTCTAGTCGGAATTCCTTGATTTTTGTGTATTTTTTTAGCCCAATAGGGTCATGAAATACAGTGCTGGCCAATAGTATTGGCACCACTGCAATTCTGTCAGATAATGCTCAAGCATTTGTAATTGCAAACATTTTCTGTGAGAAAGTGAAAATTATAGGTAGGTAGAGTATAATAATAACATCATATAGATGACGTGCCAAGAAAAAAATATACCGTTGAAAAAAAAAAAAACAAGAAAAAAAAAAAACGACATTGTTAGCAGTTCTTTTTCACCGAATACTTTTTTACTTGTACTCATCCAAATTTTTGGGATGACTAATTTACTAAAGTAATAATATTTTGAAGTAATGCTACTTTTACTAGTGTAAAATGTTTCGCTACGCTATGCCCCTCTGTTGTGGTCTCTAATTGCCTTAGGTCTGTAAATGTGGAAGTACAGAGCGTGTCATCACGGGGGTAACAATCCCTTACCAATACACACCACAAATTCTGTGCACAGGTCACTTCCTCCTCCCTTTCGCTTTGTCTCCAGTTATCTGCCAGTGAAATTCTTGCACAAGGCCAAAAGTCTAACAGACTCTCATAGTATATGACAGTTTTCATACAATTGATCTTTCGCAAATTCCACCTCCTAAGCGGCCTAGAAATCTATTGTTAAGTGAGCATGATCCGACAAATTCTCATAGTGCGGCAGCGATTAATCGAAAAGAAATTCGATTTGAAAAAAAGCTCTGAATCAGGTTTTGCTGCTTCGAGGATTCGTTTAGTGATGCTGTAATGGTTTGTTTTGAAAGTGTTGCATTTAGTTTTACTGATTTTGGTGGATACACTGCTCTCTAGTGGCAACAGTGAATATGCCATACCTAGTCTAAAATAGCGGAATCCAGCTGCTCCCTGTTAAGACCAACATGAGGTATGTTATTTAGTTTACAATTATATTTAGCAGTTTTTTGCTGGAATACATTTTTGGATGTAATGTAATGTAATGTAATGTTATGATTTGTAAATAAATAAATAAAAAGTGGGTCTTTTATAGCATTTAAGCTAGCAGACTTCCATCCATCAATCCATCCATCATCTTTCACTTTCTCCGGGGTCGTCCCTGTCCCCAGCCACTTCAACCAGCTCCTCTGGCAGGATCCCAAGGCGTTCCCAGGCCAGCCGAGAGACCTAGTCTCTCCAGCGTGTCCTGTGTTGTCCCCGGGGCCTCCCACCGGTGGGACATGCCCAGAACACCTCTCCTAACCTCTCCGGGGAGGCGTCCAGGAGGCATCCGAACCAGATGCCCGAGCCACCTCAACTGGCTCCTCTCAACGCAGAGGAGTAGCGGCTCGATAAAGGGTCCTTCCCGGATGACTGAGCTTCTCACACTATCTCTAAGGGAGAGCCCGGACACCCAGCGGAGGATATTCATTTCGGCCGCTTGTATTCGGGATCTTGTTCTTTCGGTCACGACCCACAGCTCGTGACCATAGGTGAGGGTAGGAACGTATATCGACTGGTAAATCAAGAGCTCCGCCTTCCGGCTCAGCTCCTCTTCACCACTACGGACCGGTGCAGCATTCGCATTACTGCAGACGCTGCACCGATCCGCCTGTCGATCTCCCACTCCCTCCTATCCTCACTCGTGTAAAAGACCCCAAGATACTTAAACTCCCCCAATTGATTGGGGCAGGATCTCATCCCCGACCCGGAGAGGGCACTCTACCCTTTTCCGACTGAGGACCACGGTCTTGGATTTGGAGGTGCTGATCTTCATCCCAACCGCTTCACACTCGGCTGTGAACCACTCCAGTGAGAGTTGGAGGTCACGGCTTGATGAAGCCAACAGCACCACATCATCTGCAAAAAGCAGAGACGCAATGCCGAGGTCACCAAACCGGACCCCCTCAACGCTTTGGCTGCGCCTAGAAATTCTGTCCATTAAAATTATGAACAGAATCGGTGACAAAGGGCGGCCTTGGCGGAGTCCAAACCTCACTGGGAACGAATTCGACTTACTGCCGGCAATGCGGACCAAACTCTGACACCGGTTGTACAGGAACCGAACAGCCCTTACCAATGGGCTCGGTACCCCATATTCCCAGAGCACCCCCCTACAGGACTACCCGAGGCACATGGTCGAACGCCTTCTCCAGATCCACAAAACACATGTAGGCTGGTTGGGCAAACTCCCATGCACCCTCGAGGACCCTGACGAGGGTGTAGAGCTGGTCCACTGTTCCAAGACCGGGACGAAAACCACACTGCTCCTCTTTAATCCGAGATTCAATTTCCCATCGCACCCTCCTCTCCAGCACCCCAGAATAGATTTTAGCAGGGAGGCTGAGGAGTATGATCCCTCTATAATTGGAACACACCCTCGGGCCCCCTTTCTTAAAAAGACCAACCGGTCTGCCAATCCAGAGGCACTGCCCCCGTTGTCCAGGCGTTGTTGTAGAGGCGTGTCAGCCACGAGAGCCCCACAACATCCAGAGCGTTTAGGAACTCCGGGCGGATCTCATCGAACCCTGGGGCCTTGCCACCAAGGAGCTTTCCAACCATCTCAGTGACTTCAACCCCAGAGATCGGACAGCCCTCCTCAGAGCCCCTATGACTCTGCTTCCTCAAAGGAAGGCATGTTGGTGGAATTGAGGAGGTCTTCGAAGTATTCTCCCCACCGACTCACGACATCCCGAGTCGGGGACTTTTGCTATGCAAGTTAGCCAGTTGTTCGTTTGTTGTACTTAGATCCTCATTTATAAAAATTTTCTTCCGTTTGAGATTAAGCTCAGGTATTTTAATTTCGTTTTAAATATATCCTTTGCTCTTGTGACATTAAAGTACAATTCTGCAGTTTGAAGAACCACTCAAGAATTTTATTTTGTCTTCACATTTAATGCTATTTTGAAAGTGCAATCCTAGCAAGCCTGTTTTTCATCTACCAAAATTTATTCTGCAACACATTGAATGTTCCTAATCCTATTACTCAATTATTCGAAATCACACATTTGATTGATTAATCGATTATTTAAATAATCCATACATAGCTTATCCATACGTTACTACTGAAGTGCCACTTCGTCATTCTTTGAGTCATGCCTTATCAGAGGGGGCCAAGCTTCATTTAGTAACAGCCGAAGACGGCACACGCTCATGTCAGATTTAAGCTTGGATTTACTTACGATTGGATTTAACTACAAAAGCGATACCACATACAAACAGGAAGGATTGTCTCAGGAGTGATTTGTTTGAGGATTCAAGGTAAATATTATATTTTTCGTACCACGCATGCGTGATTGAAGCATTTATTTGCAGGAATTTTCGTTTTCACATGGAGGCAGCTAATTTTTGCAACTGACTAACCTTATAGTTTACTTTTAACCAGGAAACGAGACTGTTTTACGTCCATATCTATGAAGAATTCAGGGATTTAAGCATTTATTCACAAAAACTTTTGCCAGAAAAGCTCCCTTTATGCCAGGCGGCCGCTAGCCTCATTCGCTAACATAGTAGCATTGTACTTTGTCAATACACTGCACAGTTTCTTTGCTTTTAACCAAGAATCAAGACTGTTTTACGTCCATATTTATGAAGAATTCGGGGATTTAAGCATTTATTCACAGGAATTTTCGCCAGAAAAGCTCTGCTTACACCAGGCGGCTGCTGGCCTCATTTGCTAGCAGTATATAGTGTATAATGATAATAATGGGCTATTTTATTGTATACTAAGTTGTGATTGTATATAGAATGTATTAATAATCAATGTACATGTTATTTAAAATTGATTCTGCATGTCTTCCTCAAGTATTAAGTTTCTGATGTTAAATTGAGTGATTTATCGTATTGGCCCAAATACAAGACGGCCCTGATTATAAGACGACCCTCTCTTTTTCAAGACTCAAGTTTGAAAAAAGACTTTTTGAACACCAAATTTAATTTTTATTCCGAAAATAATTACAGTACATCTGAAACATGATTATAACAACATATTTGAAAGAAAAAACATGTTATTGTGCCTCATTCAAATCTTAATATCTGAACATTTAAATAAACTTCAGTGCAATAACATTCGTAAATGATTGGCTTCTGGTTTTTGAAATGTAAATAAACCAATCTATTGTGATAAAACAACTGCAATATCCATCAAAGTGAAGTCGAACTGTAACTGTAGTCTTGAAACAAATCTGAATAAGGAAAAACATTGCAATAAAATAATGCAAACTGGTTAAACTTGAGAGTAGCTAAGATCTGTTATGACAGAACATCGCTTCAATGATATCTGGTGGCATTTAGCGTCATGAATGGGTATAATGTCACGACCGCGAACATAAGTCGACCCCCACTTTTTTATGCAAAAATGCAAAAATCACTGTCTTATATTTGGGCCGATACGGTATTAGCTGTTGAAAACTTGCAGTAAATAAAAAATTAAAAAAAATGAAGGTGCTATTTTGGTCAAAAACCTATACTAATATATGTTAAATATTGATATTGATCCTGAAAATATAGGTGATTATCTTTGCATTTGGTGATTTTCGTGCATCAAGTGTAAAATGAGACTTTTATAGCCATTTTAAGTTGTGTTATACTTATATAAAAAATAATTGGGATTTTATAAGGGAACGACTTGAATTTTTCATGCCACTGCTCGTGGAGACTCATATATGGCTAACGTAGGTGCCTGCTTTTGTTTAGAGTCGGTAGCAGCTTTGGTTCTGAAAATATTTTAATTTGAAGTTTTTGAAAATAGGCTCCCTACGAATCGGCCCCAATTCCCGTGTCATGTCAATAGGTTATGAAGTATATGATCTATAGCTGCAGCCCTAAACTCAAAAACCCTATTGTTTGATCAGTGGTTTAGAGACTGCCAACTGCCAAAAAACTTAATGAAAGAAGATGAAAAGGATGAAAAAGCTACGGATGTTCAAAATGGTGAAACGATACGCATATAGAATATCAAAATCGGACAAGACATACAAGTCACATCCCCAAACTGATCACGTAATTTTCAGAGGATCAAAACCATGTCAAAAAAAAAAAAAGATCCAGTTTTTAAATGTCAAAAGTTTTGATTTATTGGCTGCCTTGAAGCCGATAGTCCTCCAATCCATTTTGACTTTCGGTAACTTGTTCGATTTCCTGTGAGCGCCCCAACAACTCAAATTGGATTGGATGTCTACCGACATCAACAGGAGTGAAACATGATCACTCAATGCCAACCTTCAAAGTTGAAATGGATTTAATGTCTATAACAAAATAGTCCTGTTATAAACAAACAAACAAATAAATACATATATAAAACACATACTATAAATACTGGATATTGTAAACCATTTTTCCTCAATCTGGAGGATGATGCACTGGTATTACTCCAAAATAAATCACAACAATTTGGTATTCATCTGCCTGCAAAGGCTTGTGCCGTTGGAGTCACGAAGCTTGTCGGCTTAGCAACCATAACTAAGAGGGGGCGGATCTTTTGCGAAAGGTCAATTAATGCAATCGTCAAACACTAAAAGTTAGAGGTGGGAATCTTTGGGCACCTAACGATTTGATTACGATTAAGATTCAGAGGCTATGATTCGATTATTGATGAACCCCCCGCCTCCCCGCTATTAGCTGCTTTTAATGTTTTGTACATTAGTTACAAAAACTGTAAAAAAAAAAAAAAAAAAAAAAAAAAAAAAAAAGCCTTGCAGGCTTAAATAAACGACTATTTCAGTATCAAGTTAAAACAATAAATAATATACTCAAATCCCCATTCTGTATCAGAAGCTTTAAACTACATTCAATTAATTTAATGTTGTGAATCAACCGTTAAAGTTGTTAAAATTGCTCCCGTTATTCCATAATTTCCCTGCTGTCTACTTTCGACATGTCAAAGTTTTAAAACTATTTTAAAGATAGATTCAAGTCAATATTTTGCATCTAGCTTTTTGTACATGTGCTGCTAACGCCACCGTGTCTGTTATTTTGCATCTTGTACATGTGCTGCTAACGCCGAGTCTGTTATTTTGCATCTAGTGCTATATAAATATGATATCTACCGTACCATTATGTGGACGTAGTTTGTAGCAGCTGTCGGCAGCAGTCAGGTATGTTGTTGTTTTATTATCTCGCGGCATGAGTTGAGCTAAAGCCGTGAGTTGAGCATTGTCATTACCCGAGGGGCCGGGTAATGACAAGCATGATGTTTAGCTACTCTCGCTCCGTTCCTCATTCCGCTTTACTTGACATATTTCAATAATCGGAATTTGGATGTCTGTGAATCCTACTCGAATATTCCACAGCCGAATCGCGAATAATCTAAGAATCGGAAATTTCGCACACTACTAAAAGTGCAGTTTTTCTTGTGATCAGCAGAGAACAGCTTCTCTACCCTGGCACCAATCAACTTACAAGAACTGGAGTTTTCAGTAGAGGAATAATACAATCACTCACATCCTATGGATTAAGAGGCGACAAATAAAAAGAGGGGGAAGGAAAACAGGAGACATGAGACAATTTAATGCAGTAGGACAGCGGAGATACATACCGTACCAAAAATTAAAAGATGATCATTGTGCTCTTAATGAACAAAAATAAAATGATTTATGAAGTGATCAGACAAACCAGAGTATCTGCTACACCGCTACGTTCATTTATCTCACCTTGAAAATTTGCTTGGTCCCTCTCCATCTTCGTCATCGAAGTCCATTCTGAGAAAGAACCACAGAAAAGTTGTGTTACAAATTTAAAACCTCTGTTTGCTGTTAACCTTTCTCAGCAGTTTGAAGAACAATGTAGTTTGGTTAACGCAGAGACAAATCCTTAACTGACTTCAGCAAGCTCTTCAGAAAGAGAGGTTTATTCACCTTTCCATTTCAGACACAGTTGTCTGACAGTTGACAGTTGTCGGACAGTGTGGCTCTTACAATGGTGGCGTGTACTGTATATCACCAATTTCATGACGATCGGAACGATACGATATTGATTCTTTGGACAACGATATCATTTTTGCCAATATCGCAAACATAGACTTCATCATATATTGACGACTCACTTCACCCAGACACTGCGCCTCGCCTTCGGGTAGGGGGCCTGCCCACTCCCAGCATCAGTTAAGGCTGAGTTATGCTTCGCAGTCGGTCGCAGTTATTCTCAAACACACGCAGCGATTGGGTTTAGGTTGAAGAAGTACGAAAGCTGTACCGCATACAAACAGGAAGGATTGTCTCAGGAGTGATTTGTTTGAGGATTCAAGGTAAATATTATATTTTTCGTACCATGCATGCATTTTGAAACGTTGTGAAAAAAAGATCAATGGCAGAAATTAGCCGCTACGGCATTGGCGATATACTTAGCAATATTCACATTAAAAAAAAAATTCTAACTGCCCGTTTTTTTGCTTTTAACCAAGAATCAAGACTATATTAGGTTCTTATCTATAAAGATTTCAGGGATTTAAGCATCATTCACAAGAATTTTCAATGTAAAAAGCTCTTTGTTGTGCTAAGGCATCCGCTGCATTGGCTTACAGACTAGCAGCTCATTCGACATATTTACGTAAAATAAATGCTAACTGTCCGTTTTTTGCTTTTAACCAATAATCTAGACTGTTTTACATTCATATCTATAAAGAATTCAGGGATTTACGGTAAGCATTTATTCACCAGAATTTTCAATGTAAAACGCTCCTCTTCTATGTTTTCACTCGGTCAGCTTTGACGGTCAAGCCAACAAAGCTCCCCGAGGGCACCTGGTCCAACACCAACCCCTACGCCGACGGCAATAAGCAGAACCGGGACTTGTACAAGTCGAGGAAGCAGACCGGAAAACACAAGGCATAGAAAGAGGCTATGTGATTGTAGAAAATGTGACGTCAGTCGATCCCTAGAACAAGGATGTGTTGTTTATTTTTGCAAAAAAACTGTGAATTAAAGAACGTTACAACAATGAAAACACAAATTACCTAGTTTGATGCTTTCTTCTATGTACCGTGTTGGCCCGAATACAAGACGGTGTTTTTTGCATTGAATTAAGACTGAAACAGTGTGGGTCGTTTTATATTCGGGGTCGAGACATTATACCTATTCATGACGCTAGATGTGCCAAATATCATTGAAGTGATGTTCTGTCATGACACATCTCAGCTACTCTCGAGTTTAACCAGTTTGCATTATTTTATTGCAATGCTTTTCCTTATTCAGATTTGTTTCAAAACTGCGGTTACAGTTAGACTTCACTTTGATGGTTAATGCAGTTATTGCAATTTTGTGGTTTTATCATAATAGATTGGTTTATTTACATTTCAAAAACCAGAAGCCATTCCAGGGTCCCCCCAGGATTGATAAATCTAAATTTAAGACTTTTAAGACATTTAATGCCATTTCAACTAAAAATTAATAATTTTCTCGCACCTATTATTTAGATAATATTGAATCATATTAAACAAATGTAGCATTGAACATCAAATTTAACCTCAATTACTAAGTGTGTTTGACAAAAGAATGCACATTTATTGAAGATACAATTAAGACACATTTAAAGTAACATTATAAAGTCTTAAATGTTTAAAAACATTTTAAACACACAAACACACACACGCGCACTCACTCAATAACTATGGACAAAAAGAGGAGGAGGACAGGACTCAGACCAGCCATCTTCTGTAACAGGCTAGTGCACCTGCCAAGACCCAGTGAACATGGCTAACTGTTGAGTTAAAACGGCGAAATTCACATTCATTCGAATGGCAAACTGTGCAGAAATACATTATTGCATCAAACACATTTTTTGGGGAGAAATTGGCAGCTTACTTTGAAATGCTTAAGCAGGTCCACTGCCTTTGCATGACCCATAAACTGCAACCCAAAGTATCTGGATGTGACTTGAGCCCTGTGACTTGAGTTGTGTGTGAAAACAATTTTCCGTGTCGACTGACACGGAGTTCACGCGGACATTTCATGGGTCGCGTCCGAGTATCATGTCCGGGACTTTCACGGGAAGATGTGTGCGTGAAAGCAGGCGTTAAATTGCCGGGTCATAGAAGATGGCTGATGATTTAAATATTATGGCGGCGGCCAATGTAACTTCCTCCCTCTTCGCAGTAAGACGAAAAGTGGTAAACAAACATCGCAATTATAAACACAGCAAGCTGGAAACAGCTAAATTAAACTGAAAACATGACGAAATTAAAATGTCAATTATTACGTCAGGGTCGGGCCGGCTCACGCTAACTTTTTAAATAAATATATATGAACGATGTATGCATGTTAAACTAAGGAATACTTGTTATAAAATTATTTGGAAATTTTGTGGTCTCAGGACGAGCTCTGACGCACTGGACGGGACCGGACAGGAGGAAAAATTGGTTTGGGCATCAAATATGGATCTGGCGACTGGATCAACCGAAGCTTTTCCAAATAACGGCTTTTATGCAACTCATCCAATGAGTTTACAGCGTCTGAAAGCACCGGGGGCTTCCATAATTTGCAAGTAAATCCACCTTTAGAAACTACGATCAATGACAATACGGACACACAATAACGGACAATATGGCGGCACAATACAGCGATCACGTGATTGTGTGACGTTGGTGATTGGGGTCTATTGAATATGGGTTCACTCACTGCTGTTTATATTGATTATAAGGCAAGCCATTAATCCATTTTGTTCTGCCATATTTTTGTTAAGAGGAATGAGTGATAAACCGTACTATATAATGTTTGCATTTTACAGTGTTAGTTATAAGTTATTGAGAGGCCTTTTGGTTATTGATAGGTTTGCTGTCCAAACCTGTCTCACAGGTTAAGAAAGTTGTTTCATGGACCAAGACCACAACAGTCTCCTGTAGCACCAAATATTTTTATCTGATGACAAACCACAATACCTGTTGGGTTTATGTTTTAGTTCAGTGCTCATTGTTCAGGAAACCCATCTTCAATTATACTGACTAATTGATTGTTATTGACTCAAATTATATTTATTTGAAAAAATAAATATTGGCACTTAATTTGAAGTCAAGACTGTTCTTGTCTTTGTTTTGTTCATTATAATAATGTTCATGTCATTATGAAAATTCTGGTGAAGTCAAAGGCGAATGTATGTTCACCATTATTTTTTTTTCCCCAAACCTCCAGGTGTTCAAAAACTCGGGTGAATATACTGTGGGGAGAACAAGTATTTGATACACTGCCAATGGGAAAACCCATTGGCAGTGTATCAAATACTTGTTCTCCCCACTGTACATTTTAAAAATTATATGTATTATTTTTTATTTATTATATTTATTATCAGTTATCGATATCGGTATCGGCTTTGAGGAGCAGGAAGTTATCGATATCGGTTTCAAAAAATTGATATCGTGCACCCCTAGTTATAATCATTTGTTTCAAATGTACTGTAGTAATTTTCTGTATAAAAATGTGGTGTTCAAAAAGTCTTTTTTCAAACTTAGGTCTTGAAAGAGAGGGGGTCGTCTTATAATCAGGACCGTCTTATATTCGGGCCAATATGGTATTTTGCGCTTTATTAAGAGCTACTTTTTAGTTTTAGCCAATAGAACAAGCTTTAAACTTTCAAATGCTGTCATTAAAAAGCCTTTTTGTTTTTACTGTTTGTTAAGTTTTGTGTTGGTTTCTCCTAGTGTGACTTGTCCCTGTGATTACCCATTGCTCTCACCTGTGTGTGTTTTCCCAGTGTATCCTGCAATCTGCATCCACCTGTGTTACCCAGCTGTTCCTCGTCTCGTTACCCCTTGTCTGCGTATATAATGACCCAGTTTCTTGTCACTCCTTGTTGCGTCATCGTCTATGTCCGTCTCTGCCAAAGTCAAGTCCGTTCCACGCCCTCGTGTACCAGTCCCTTCGCTTAAGTAAGTTTTGTTTGAACATTGCCTTTTGAGCCTTCGCCCTTTTGTTTGTACTTTGTGATTTTGTTAGTTATAATTAAAACGTTTTTTGAGTTCATCGCCATCTGCCTCCTGCCTTGCATTTTTGTTTCTCTGCTTTTGGGTCCACACAACCTGCCTGCCCGCGCATTCCCTGACACTGTTGTACGAAACACATACCGAACTGGGATCCCCATACCAAGGTAGGTACCCAACAGTGACTTGAGTGTACCATTACACCACTATTGATGACAGGTTTGAATTATCACGCCATGAAAAACTATCGTTGGCCATATTACATATTGAACAATAAGTAGATTCAGTAACTAAGCCTGTCGTGATGACAAATAATAGGCGATATACTGTTCCATAAATTATTGCCGAGATGCAATATTATTGTCCCTCCAAAAAATAGAACCAATTTAACCACTTATGTAGTGACAATATATCCAAAAAGCCAACCATTCAAATTCAATAAATGTTTATTCTACACAAAAATAAATAAATAAAAAACAATTTTAAAAAATAATGAGTCATTTAAAAGCTAGCTTACCGTAGAATCTGAAATATGTGAGATTTAACTCCATACATCTGCATTCGTGGAATATGTCGTGCTTTTTTATTTTCTTATTTATTTTTAAATGTTCACCGAAAGTGAAAGCAACCCGCTAACCATATGCTTTACACTCGGTAAAAAGAAAAAGTGCACTTATTTTTTTTTCCTCAAGCATGTGGTGCAAGTTGTACATTTTTTTCCATTTTTCGCATTATTTGTAAATGCTGTAAACCAGCAAGTTTTCATGTTTGAAGCGTCACCTTTTCACAGCCAAGACTGCACTTTAGAGATGACTGCCATCATTTATTAGCGGTGTTGTTTTCGTCAGCAATGACGATAACGAAAATATTTCATCAATGAACAATTTTTTCCCTATGATGACATGACAGTGATGAGCTAAAAACGTGGCTTGGGAGATTAGAACGTAACGAGATGAATGCCAGTTTTCGTCTGACGAGACGACAACGAAATGAAAATGTGACATCATTTCTGTCATATGTTCACAATGCGTGACATTTTCCCATTGTATGTTGAGTATGTCAGCTAGCATCGTAGCACTGTTTGGGTCGTGTCACTCATGTGAAATGTGTAGTACCTCTCCCTCTTCACCAGAGTTTCGGATGTGTCTCAAGCTAGGCTAAGCTCTATCTTGCTTGTGTGGAAACACAGTAAGATTTGTTTTCTTAACTTTGCAAGAGAGAATATGCAATGCTGCTTCGGCTTTTAAAGGTCTGTGCTGAGTGATCTTCGGACTCTAAAGGCTGAGTTGTACTTCTGCGGCAGACCTACGCCGCCAAGGCAGACCCGATTTACGACCCTTCGCCGTAGCCTGACGTGCATCTCCCCAATTTTCTGACTGGTCAACACGTCAACGCGTGGTGACGTGGCGCAAATGGCCTGTGATTGGTCCGCTCAAACTGTTGTTTCCGGTTCAGCGCGTGTTGTTTTGCTACACGCAATAGTGGACCAGGCCGACAGCAGTATCATCGAAGAGCATGTACAACAACTTCTACAATGTCTTGTCAAGACATTACTGTATAAAGATTGCCAAATGGCAAGGTCAGCGATTGCATAAAAAAAAAAAAAATGGAAGAATCCCCGAGACAAGTATGTGTGTGTCCGGAAGGGAATGGCCTCCGGAAGTGGTGACACAGTCTGCCAAAAACTGCCAGCTTTTTATCACTTTTTGTTGTATTTTTTGTTGGTGCACTTCATCATTTATTATGTACATATGTTTGCTGTGAGTCTGAATTATTTACATTTCACACTTCAAGTATATGAAGAATAAGGCACAGGTTTGGTGTCAGATGAGTTGTTTTGCTGTTTAATTTTCAACAACAGTTCACACACTTCATACATCATCACTGATTGAGGGTGCCTGGGTGCTTTTATGCTAACAGCTTCCCGCTACATCACCGCTCCCCAGTCTGATCACCACTTAAAAGACCCAAGCTTAATTACGGGCATTACAGTTTGATCAACATTTGTTGTTCAATGTTGATGAGCTTAAGATCCACATTCACGCGTTCAATCTCTGTTGGAATCATTGTGTAACCGGAAGAAATCTAGAATAAGTCGACATGAGTCCCCCCAAACCGTACAAACACAACGCCACACCCCTCTAGTGGCTTGGCGGTGAATTACAGAGCAACGCGTTGCCTTGCGCAGAACTATCGAATGCTCATTGACGCCGTAGTAGCTTCGCCGTCACCGCAACCCAGAAGCATAACTAGGCCTTAAATGTGATCATCCGATTCTAAATGTAACTCCTAGCTTTAGCATAGCATTCGCTATTGCGTTAGCATTAGCAATAGCTTCAGAATGGCAACCATCTTTTTAAAACACTGGCCAGTCTAAGGCAGAGCTACTTGGCTTTTCTGGTCAGTAAGTCTACAGGATGTTAAACGCTAAGGAAATTATTTTTTCTACATACAGTTCGTGGCTTTTAAGAAGATTTAATTGAAATTAAAGTACTCCTTTTCCTGCTGAGAGTGCATTATCATCAAAAAGTTAGTGTTTTCCTTGTAGACGCAACTATATGTGCTCGTCTATGTTCATTCGAAATTGTTGGAAACCTTTATTCATTTTTGGACTAAAAGTTACTGCTGGCAGAACTACACCGATTGGCTGAGAAGAATGACTTCTTTGGAAACAGCCAATTAGTGTGCTTCTGCCAGCTCTCTGATTGGTTGGCTTTGTGGATTAATTTGTGCCAAACTGAGTGCGTGGAGTAAACAGACTGGCGAGTGCAGGGTTCGAGAGATTGAGCGATCGCGGGAGGGGGGGAATTGAGTGAATAAAACAACAATTATGGAGCCTAGAGTAATTTTTTTTTCAATATTATTTTATGTGCTCAAAATCTATTATTGCTCGCTCAATCTGTTTTTCTGTGCTCAAAAGCCATTATTGCTTGCTTAGAATAGTGGCGCAAATATATAAACATAGAATTTTGCTTATTTTGTCGATCATAACCCATCTAATTGGGTGAACAAAAAAGTTGGGCATTTATGTTTATCCATCGATACTTGCTTGTATTCTGATGAGTGCTGTCAAATTTATCGCTTTAACGGGCGGTAATTAATTTTTTTAATTAATCATGTTAAATACTTGACGCATTTAACGCATGCGCGGAATGACCCGCTCATTCATTGCCTCAAACAGATTACAATGACGCTGTTTTTTGCACATTGAGAGCTAAGAGGCAGAGAAAGGCGAGTGGACCCAGGCGTTCATTGGACCGCGCCGTTTATTGGCATAAGCTTCGGCAACTCCTTCACAACAAACATAAGTATCATTTAGAGAAAGCACAACATATTCCTATCCCTCAAAAAAAAAAATAATGTTCACAAAAAGAAAAGTTGACCTTCCCAATAAAAATAGCTATGCAAAATACACAAAAAAACTTACTCAGACTTTGGTCAAACTCTATTCAAACATTTCGTTTCGCTCAACAAATACACTGGATGGCAATATTTAGTCACATTTTGTTTAGCTCAACAAATACACTGGATGGCAATATTTAGTCACAATATACAAACTATCAGAGGTCTTGTATGATGTGAAGCCAGCACTCAAATGACCGTGAAGTACAATGGATGGGAACTACGGCGTCAGTCAAGGGACAAAACACAATCACTGGCTTGATTTGTAAGTAATTTAAAAGTCACCATTGACACCTTGTGGTGCATTTCAATCACTACCTTACGTAGTTAAAAGAAACCGTGGAAGAACGGCAGGGAGCCCATGTGACGTCACCGCTCGGCGACGTCAACACTGGCAAGCTACTAGTTTATTTTTTGATTGAAAATTCTCCAAATTTTATTAAAACGAAAACATTAAGAGGGGTTTTAATAAAAAAAATTACTAAAACTTGTACTAACATTTATCTTTTAAGAACTACAAGTCTTTCTATCCGTGGATCCCTTTAACAGAAAGAATGTTAATAATGTTAATGCCATCTTGTGGATTTATTGTTATAATAAAGAAATACAGTACTTGCGTACAGTATGTTGAATGTATTTATCCGTCTTGTGTCTTATCTTTCCATTCCATCAATACTTTACAGAAAAATAAGGCATATTTTAGAGATGGTGTGAATTGCAATTAATTACGATTAATTAATTTTTAAGCTGTGATTAACTTGATTAAAAATTTTTATCGTTTGACAGCCCTAATTAATTTCTGATCTGTGGTGACATACTCACCCGCCTGATCTTCTCTTGCCACCACGGCCTGGCACAGTTCCTCCCATTCTTACTGTGCCAGACCCAACTGCACCTGGCATTACTACTGTACCCGGCAACTCACTGCCCATCTCTGGAGGAGAGAACACAGACAAAAGACAGTCAAACGCAAAGCTATATTCTGCAACGGAACTGCCGCAGTTGCTTTTTTCATTATAACATTTACAATTATGTAATCAATTGTTTGTATTCATGCTATGATGTCCAACTAGGTATGTTTTTGTTGACTATTCTATTATTTATATTCGGGGTGAGAACCTTCGAGTACCTCATGATGTGATACGATTTGCGATACAGGGCTCACAATCTCACGATGTGGCGAAACACCAATTATCGATACATGTCAGTAAATCATTCTAAAATATATTGATTTTTTTTTTTTTTTTTTTGGTCACTTCCTGTTGATTTGGGGGCATTCACAGATCACTTCCTATTGATTTTGGGTAACTGAACAAGGAGTAACCCTGGAATGTCCCCAAATGAATAGAAAGTTACACAAAATCAACAGGAAGAGACCTGTAAATGCCCAAAAATGAACATGAAGCGAGCTATAAATGCCCCCTCTGATTCAGTGCCATTGACGGCGCTAGACGCCCAATCTATCTTTGACCCTCCCTGTCGAAATGGATTAGACGTCTAGCGCCGTCAATTGCAGCCAATGAGGTAACAGAGACATTTCAACTGAAAGACTTTGGTAGCAAACTGTTGGTTCCTTTTTTTTTTTCATACAGTGAAACCTTTTCAAAATGATATATCGATTCTGGGCAGGAGAATATTGGTAAACTTTTGGGATGCAAAGTATTGTGGTACATCACCATTTTGATATATTGTTACACCCCAACTAAAAAAAAAAAAAAAACGGGGCGAGTCAAAACGGGGCTGTACAGTCCTGGGCCGGCTCCCCCTTAATTTTAATGCATCATACACCGAGGGTGTGGGGTGGTTTGAGTCGGTTGGGGGGGGTGGGCTCACGTGACAGTTGCCCCCCTGCTATGGCCTCACCATTCCCGCAACACATATATTATCATCATATAGTATTTCAAAAATAACTAGACCGAAAGAAGAATGGAATGCATTGCCCTGGACAACAAACTTGGTGGCAATAATACTACAAATTTAAGTAGCGCTGACATTGAGTTTTGATGTTTCACTGCCGTTAACAGCAATTGGGAGACTACAACCCCTAGCAAAAAGTGTGGAATCACCAGTGTCGGACGAGCACTCACTCAGACATTTTATTATGTAGAACAAACTCAGGTAAAAAGATTGAAAACAGAGAACACTCACAGACACTCGAAGGCGAAGGGCGCATTTCTGCGTCCTATATGGTATACTGGGAACAGGTTTCAATAAGCTTTGGCTTCTCCCGTCAGCCCTTTTCTTTTCGGGTTGAATTCATTGTAAACACATATAAATGCTGTATGTTTGTTTGGATCTGTCAAGCCTGAAGGGAAAATAAATAAAAAAAATAAAAATAATTAGATCAAAAGTGCAACTCTATAGCATTCAGAAACACTAAAAGAAATTAATAAAAAATATTGTGGTGGTCAGTAAATGTTACTTTTATAGAGCAAGTGCAGGGAATGGAGAATCACTCCATTCTGAGGAAAAAAATATGGAATCATGAGAAACAAAGAAATAACAATCAAAACACATCTCTAGTATTTCGTAGCGTCACCTCTGGCTTTTATGACAACTTGCAGTCCCTGAGACATGGAATTGATGAATGACAAACAGTATTCTTCATCAATTTAGTTCCAACTCTCTTTGATTGCAGTTGGCAGATCATCCTTGCAGGTCAGAACTTTGCTGTGGACCAATTTTTTCAATTTCCACCACAGGTTTTCAGTAGGGTTGAGATCTGGGCTATTTGCAGGCCATGACATTGACTGGATGAGTCTTTCTCCAAGGAATGCTTTAACAGTTTTAGCTCCGTGGCATAATGCATTGTCATCATGAAAAATGACAAACATATTTTCAATTGAAGGTATTAGAAAGCTGTCTAAAATTTCAATGTAAACTTACGCATTTTTTGAAGATTTAACCACAGCCATCTCCCAAGTGCCTTTGCCTGACACGCAGCCCCATATCATCAAGGACTGAGGGAATTTTGATGTTTTCTTTAGGCAATCATCATTGTAAATCTCACTGGAACAGCACACAAAAAAAGTTCCAGCATCATCACCTTGTCCAATGCAGATTCTTGACCCTTGACACCTTGTCCAATGCAGATCTTGACAATGTGATGATGCTGGAACTTCTGTTTGGTGCTGTTCCAGTGAGATTTAAAAAGATGACTGTCTGAAGAAAACATCAAAATTCCCTCAGTCCTTGATGGTATGGGGCTACATGTCAGGTAAAGGCACTGTGTTTAAATCTTCAATAAATGCACAAGTTCATATAGAAATTTTAAGACAGCTTTCTTATGTGTTTTGATTGTTATTTCTTTGTTTTTCATGATTCCATATTTTTTTTCCTCAGAATGGAGTGATTCCATATACTGTACATTTCCCTGCACTTGCTCTATAAAAGTAACATTTACTGACCACCACAATGTTTTTTATTAATTTCTTTTAGTGTTTCTGAATGCTAAAGAGTTGCACTTCTGAACTAATTCATTATTTTTTTCAAGCTTTTTATCAGAGTTTGTTCTACATGATAAAATGTCTGAGTGAGTGCTCGTCCGATACTGGTGATTCCATATTTTTTGCTAGGGGTTTTAGCAGCAAGCTGTAAATGGCAGCCAGAGGTAATAGTTAAAAGTTAAACAAAATTTGAAAACCCCACCTTTTCCACCCAATTGCGATCTTCTACAAATGACATGATCTGATCAGGGCCACCCCATGGTTATAAATTTGCAGTGTACACGGGCAGGTGCGCATGATTTTCAAAATAAAAACACAGCCCAGCGGTTGGGGATCACTGCTTTGTTGGACGCACGCGACACTCATTAGATAATTCCACATGTCACGTCTCACGTGCTCTTGCACCAATTGGATCTGGATGACAGTCAGCTGGAGGTAATCCTGCAGTGACACAACGTTTCTGGTCTGATGTCACAGTACCTGGCTGCATTACTACTCAAAGTGGAAAAGCCTAGCTGATCTTGGATCAGCAGATTTACTGTATCCTCCTGTCACCATAACAGAAACAGCAGCACCATAAGGCACAGCTCAGTTCTAACTGGAAGTCATCACCAGATAGAAAAGCTGCATGTAGCTTCCACCGCACGCATCTGCATCTGAATTTCACTACACAATCGACAGAGGATATGTCAATGTATGTGTTCAATGTGAAATGAGCTGCTAGCTCATTCTTCACACAAGCAGGTCTTGGGTTTATCTGAATGCAGAAAGTGTATAATTTTAGAATCATTTTTCATTGAGATCTATAGTGAAGTAACGGAATGTGACAGTATTGGTTCAACTGTTTTCATGTTAACAGTGACCTTTTCTAGAAAATAATTCACATTCTTAGTATGCGATACTAGTGTTTTTTGTTAAAGGTGACCTTGCATTTTTTTTTTTTTTTACATTGTTTTTTTTACAACCTTTGATTTCATTTTATCAGGTTTTGAAAATGCTCATAATGTCGTTTCTCAAGTTATTGTAGTTAGTCTTTTTTGCCTTTGCAAACAGATAGGGATTATTATTCATTTTAGGCTGACTGAATCAAATTGGAATATTTATTGTTTGCAATTTAAATTTTCACTTTGATAGGCTGTTACAGAGGTCAACCGACATGGGATTTTCAAATCCCGATGCACGTAGATTTTGAAAGGCATATTTAGAAAATTTACAATGATGACCTGATGCAAAGGATTAATTTGGCCAAGACAAGTGAGAGTTTAAAGGGAACCACAGATAAAAAGACATGTAGATCTTAAAAGATAAATGTTAGTACGGGTAATAATAATTTGATATTAAAACCCCTCCAAGTTTCGTTTTAAAAGATTTTAGAAAATTTTAAATAAAAAAATAAACAAGTAGCTTGCCATTGTTGTTGGCGTCGCAGGGCGGTGACATCACAGGGCCACACTGCTGTACTTCACAGTCACTAACTATCTACGGTAGTGATTTAAATACACCACAAGGTGTCAATGGCGAGTTTTACATTAATAAGACATCAAGCCAATGAGTGCGTTTTGTCCCTCAACTGACGCCGTAGCTACTGTTTTTTTTTTTTTTTTTTTTTTTTTTTTTTAAGACTGGGTCTATTGTGATTCACGTTCATTTGAGTGTTGTCTTCTAATGACTCCTGAAAATGGCTCCCAGCATCATAGTTTGTGTATTGTGACTAAACATTGCCAACCAGGGTATTTGTTGAGCTAAAGGAGTTGCTAAAATGTTTAAATATAGTTTGACCAAATTGTGAAGTTTTATGTGTATTTTGCGCATCTATTTTGATTGTGAATGCCAGTCCTCTTTGCATTGTTGTCTTAACTGAGTGAGATTAAGGCCTCAGTAATACAGATTGAAGCACTTTTCTTCTTGGTGACATTTTTTGAGAGATATGAGTAATAGTTTTGTAGTATTTTCACTATATGATACTTATGTGTGTTGTGAAAGAGTTGCCGAAGCTTATGCCAATAAACAGCGCGGTCCGAGCTACGAATCTGAATGCCTGTGTCCACTCTTCTTTTTCTCTCCCACTGTGGATGAAAGAAACTACAGCGTCATTCAAGGGAAAAAACACACTCATTGGCTTGATCCTTAATTAATGTAAAACTAGCCATTGACACCTTGTGGCGTATTTAAATCACTACCTTACATAATCAAAGAGGGACACATTTAAAAAAAATTTGAGTGACAAACGGAATTCTGGCAGCGTGGCCCTGTGACGTCACCGCCCTGCGATGTCAACAACAATGGTGACCTACTAGTTAAAATAATTTTACAAATTGTATGAAAACAAAAACATCCAAGAGGGGTTTCAATATCGTATTATAATAACTTGTACGAACATTTATCTTTTAAGAACTACAAGTCTTTCCATCCGTGGATCATTTGAGAGAATGCTTGCCATGCTAAAGCTAATGCTAACACGAGTGCTATGCTAACACTATGAGTTTAGAATGTAGGGATCACAATACTGTAAAAGCGTAAAGCAGCATTGCATATTCTCGCATGGAAGTTAAAAAAAAAAAAAAAAACAATCACCCAATATTACAAAACAGGCAAACCTTACGCTTCTAGTAGCAGCCTGCCTTCAAGCTGCTGTGGGGCCTTTCTGGGGTTGTACCATCAGCCAGCGGCGACTGCAGTTGCCCACACAGATGTTGGAAAAAAATCCACATAACGGGCAGCCAATATATCGGTCGACCTCTAGCTGTTACTAAGTGTGTGTGTGTGTGTGTGTGTGTGTGTGCGTGTGTGTGTGTGTGTGTGTGTGTGTGTGTGTGTGTGTGTGCGTGTGCGTGTGGGTGTGGGTGTGGGTGTGTCAATGGGCAAATGTGTATTTTAAGAGGGTGTGCAACACAAAGTGAGTAATTACTTGCATAAGGCATAGTATGTAGGCCTATCGCGATAACAAATTTTGGTGGGCGATATATGGTCTCATAAATTATTGCCTAAATGCAATATTGTCCAAAAAGTAAAATACCCACAAATTTTGTGACAATATTATAATAAACCACCTCTTCAAATGCAATAAATGTTTTTTTTCTTAAACAAAACACAGAAACTACAGTGGTACCTCCACATTAGGGGTGGGAACCTCTTGGTACCTCACAATACGGTACGCGATACAAAGCTCATGATAACGATGATCTCACGATATGGTGATACAACAATTATGGATACATTGGTCAGAAAATCATTCGAGGATATTCTACAAAAGAACTAATAAACATAAAAACAAGATATCCTCATTTTTCTGCTGTAAATTTATCACGAGTAGACGACGTCCATTTTGACTGGGACGTCCAATCCAAGTGGATTACCCCTCCCAATCTAAAAGGATTGGGCATCTTTGGCCGTCAATGACAGCCATGGAGTTAACGGAGACACTTTCATTGTGGAAGATTTTAGTCGCAACTTGTTGGTTCCTTGTTTTTGTTTGTTTGTTTGTTTGTTTTGTTTTGTTTTAAAGATTTTAAAACAATTTCTCGATTCTTGGCAGGAGAGTATCGATAAACTTTTAGGATACAAAGCATCACATTACATTACCATTTCAATATTTTGTCACACCCCTGCTTTACATACAAATTTAACTCGTTACAGGAACTGGTTTTTAAGTCGAAATGACTAAATGTCAAGCGGAATTGTCCCATAACAATACAATATAATTTGATTAATTTGTTCCACAGCCCCAATACTTAGGCTAAATCATTAATAAATACTGCAGGTAAGATTGCAAATAGCATTTACACATAGCAAAAACAAATAAATTATAAATACAAATTGTAATAATAATAATAAATTGGAAATAAAAAAGTAAAAATTTTATTGTCATCTTGTAGTGGTATTTACATTATTTTCCCTCTGATAATCTTAGTGCACACTGCACAATATGAAATAGGCCATATAGGCCAGAGACATTTTTGTTGTCTGCTAATTAGAGGCCATCAAAAGCTCAAGTTTGATCAAAAATGGCTTTCATTTTGGCCGCAATGGGCAAAAGTTAGGAAATTTGAGGCTAAATTATTATTTTTGGTGATCAATCAGATATTTCATATTAAGTGTCATTTGAAAGCTAATCTGAAAAATGTGAGAGTAACTGTAGATTGGGCTGCAACTAACGATTATTTCTACAATCTATTACTCAAACTATTAATTAAACGATTTATCGGATAAATGTCTTTTTTTTTTTCAATTACCTTTACAATTTAACTTGAAGTTGTTTTAGGAATGTTGTGACTGTCAGTAACAATAAAGACAAAATGGATGACGATTTCCTTCAAAAATAATATTTCATCACAGCTTCCTGACTTAACTGTACTGTCGTCTACAACTGTACTGTTTTAAGTACATAAAACTTGTTAAAGTTTTTAATAAAGGTTTTGAATATAAAACATTAAAAAATATTCTCAGACAAAAGTCCTGTTCATTCAAATTTTTAAAAAAATGCTGCCGATTGACATTTTTTTCTTGTTGGCAAAGCACTGACATGAACTGTGTCAATGACTTGTTAGAGCCATTTTTATGTTGTGAATGAAGTATGTATATTTATGTAGTTAGATTAATATTTATAATTTAGAATTTAATTTAAAAGCAATATAAGAATTTATTTAGTAGCTGGGACGCAATTGATTGGCAATAACTGTCAACACCTGGTGTCGAGACGCGTACAAAACCAGAACAGAAGCCGTCAAATTAATATTTAGTTATGAATTCATCTTTTGTTTTTCTATCATTAAGTTTCAGTAGAAGAAATACATTATCATAAGGTTTGGATTTATTACTGGATTTATATTTAGTTACTTTAAACAAACTAAGCAACAAAATCAAATAAGGAAAGGCAAACTATCATGAATCAGTATTCTTTATCAAACAGTTGTTCATAAATACAATCCAAATCCAATTTCAAAGCACATTCTCTTATATGACAACTTACAGTTTGAATGGGAGTGTGTGTTGAAAGGAGACCATATGAAAGGGTTCATGTGTATGGTTTCTTTATAAAAAGAAATGAGACAACTTATACAATACAGTGGGGCAAATAAGTATTTAGTCAACCACTAATTGTGCAAGTTCTCCCACTTGAAAATAATAGAGAGGCCTGTAATTGTCAATATGGGTAAACGTCAACCATGAGAGACAGAATGTGGGGAAAAAAAAAAAAAACCCAGAAAATCACATTGTTTGATTTTTAAAGAATTTATTTGCAAATCATGGTGGAAAATAAGTATTTGGTCAATACCAAAAGTTCATCTCAGTACTTTGTTATGTACTCTTTGCTGGCAATAACGGAGGCAAAACGTTTTCTGTAACTCTTCACAAGATTTCACACACTGTTGCTGGTATTTTGGCCCATTCCTCCATGCAGGTCTCCTCTAGAGCAGTGATGTTTTGGAGCTGTCGTTGGGCAACACGGAGTTTCAACTCGTTCCACAGATTTTCTTTGGGGTTGAGATCTGGAGACTGGCTAGGCCACTCCTGGACCTTGAAATGCTTCTTACGAAGCCCCTCCTTTGTTGCCCTGGCAGTGTGTTTGGGATCATTGTCATGCTGAAAGACCCAGCCGCGTCTCATCTTCGATGCCCTTGCTGATGGAAGGAGATTTTCACTCAAAATCTCTCGATACATGACCCCATTCATTCTTTCCTTTACACAAATCAGTTGTCCTGGTCCCTTTGCAGAAAACAGCCCCAAAGCATGATGTTTCCACCCCCCATGCTTCACTGGGGGTATGGTGTTCTTCAGATGCAATTCAATATTCTTTCTCCTCCAAATGCGAGAACCTGTGTTTCTACCAAAAAGTTCTATTTTGGTTTCATCTGACCATAACACGTTCTCCCAGTCCTCTTCTGGATCATCCAAATGCTCTCTAGCAAACCGCAGATGGGCCTGGACGTGTACTGGCTTCAGCAGGGGGACACGTCTGGCAGTGCAGGATTTGAGTCCCTGGCGCATTGTGTTACTGATAGTATCCTTTGTTCCTGTGGTCCCAGCTCTCTGTAGGTCATTCACTAGGTCCGCCCATGTGGCTCTGGGATTTTTGCTCTCCGTTCTTGTTATCATTTTGACGCCACGGGGTGAGCTCTTGCATGGAGCCCCAGATCGAGGGACATTCTCAGTGATCTCGTATGTCTTCCATTTTCTGATAATTGCTTCCACAGTTGATTTCTTTACACCAAGCGTTTTACCTATTGCAGATTCAGTCTTCCCAGCCTGGTGCAGGTCTACAATTTTGTCTCTGGTGTCCTTCGACAGCCATAGTTGGCCATAGTGGAGTTTTGGAGTGTGACTGACTGAAATTGTGGACAGGTGTCTTTTATACAGATAATGAGTTAAAACAGGTGCCATTAATACAGGTAACGAGTGGAGCCTCGTTACACCTTGTTAGAAGAATTTAGACCTCTTTGACAGCCAGAAATCTTACTTGTTTGTAGGTGACCAAATACTTATTTTCCACTCTAATTTGGAAATAAATTCTTTAAAAATCAAATTATGTGATTTTCTGATTTTTTTTCCCACATTCTGTCTCTCATGGTTGAGGTTTATCCATGTTGACAATTACAGGCCTCACTAATCTTTTCAAGTAGGAGAACTTGCACAATTGGTGGTTGACTTAATACTAATTTGCCCCACTGTATGCTTCTCCAAACACAATACAAATAGACACTTTCGCATAATGGCTAACTATCTTAGTGCTCTGTGCTAAGCAGTAGCATCTCATCAACAAAGAATACAAACAATACAATTGGCTTCATTTACTCACCTCTGACAGAAGCACACAGGCTCTAACAACACAAAGGACAATATAACTCTCGACACTTGGTAATATTATTGATTTAGCAACCCAGCAACAGCACAGCAGCAGTAGTTCATCGATTTAATTGATTAGTTGTTGCAGCCTTACTGTAGACATCTGCGTTTATGTTAAACATTAAGTGATTTTAATTTTTTAAATGTTCACCGGAAACGTCACTCCCAGATAAATGTACGCAAAATAAACACGCAAAGTCTTCTCTTAAGGTTAAGCTTAAGCAAACCCTAGAGGCTAACAAGCACGCTGACTTGCCTATATTGCTTACATATTGGCAAAAACATTCACAAAACTGGATATCAAAGTTGTAGTTACGTTTATCAAATATTATATCTTACTAGGATGTCATTTCTATAAAGTCTTTAACACTTTAAGTATCACTGTGTTCATGTCTTCGTTCTATGAGTGCGCCAACATGAAAGCGATGCTTCCACTTTTTAAATGAACATAGCGTCCGAATAAGCGCCTTGAACTTATTCTGTTTTTATTTTTATTTTATAATTTTGTGAACAGACAGCTTAGTATCCCAACGCTTTGCTTTGCTGTAAGTCTTGAACCTGTATTTTTGTATTTTGTTTTTTTTCCCCAATTACTTGCTACAATTTTTTTATATTTTCAATATAACCTTCCACTGCATATTGTAAACCTTTTTGCCCCAGTCTGGAGGATGCTGCACCAGTATTGCTCCTAAATAAATCACTTAAAATACGTCGATCTGCAATGCAATATTGTTTTCGGCAACAAGGACGACAGTGGTACCTCCACATACGATCGCTTCGACATATGATCTTTTCGACATCTGACGTAAAATTTGACTCATCATTTGTTTAGAGAAGACTTCACTGTTGTAGACGTAGAGCCGGGCGGTGTATCGAAAATTTACCGTGACTGAAATTCTTCACGATGCCAGACGTAATTTTGACCATGTCTGTAAATTCGGTAATTTAATAAAACATGAAAATAGTCTTTTCATCCTGCTTTGACTCTGAGTTCTTTTGCTATGTTCATTCCCCTTTAAGAAATCAGTCAGTGTGCTTACATATGAAGTCACGTGGTTATCAGGAAATCAAACAAAAAGAAAGCCCAGTAGGCTAACGCCAGCCGCCATCGCTACAAGCAAACGTGATGGAGTCGGGCTTCAGGGAGCTTCGCCAAACTTCCACCTGACAGTAAGTAGACTCTTGGCGGCCTCCAGACGGGCTTTCACCCACTCTCCTCCCTGGTTCTCATGAGTTCAGGAGAGGGTGTTTTCAGTGCTTTCTACTGATAGCCAGGCCACAGGCTAACGCTAGCGGCTAATGCTACAAATAAAAGTGATGGAGCCGGATAGCGGCTCTAACCTTGTCGAAATGGCTGAACTTAATGAGTGGATTGTGCACGGACTGCATCTAGCAATTAATATGTCACGTTATTTTGTATCTGTGTGTGTGTGATTTCTTTGATATCTTTTATGTGGGTAAAGCATTCAGCATAAATTATAATGCAACAGTGATGCCTACATAATATGACCATTTAGTGGCCATAGCTATTTTTCTATATATGCTGACCTTATTCTGTGTCATTACTGCCATGATAAAATCTTAAATGTTTCATTGGCAAAAGAGCAATGTAGCTTTAATGTGTGTCTGTGTGGGGGGTGCATGCATGTATTAAAAATGCTCTGGGGGGAAAAAAAACTGAAACCTTGAAGTAAACACTTGTGTTGAGTAATTATGTCACAGCAGCCATAAACATAAGTTGTCTGTCTGAAGTGTACTGTTCAAGCTATAAGTCATTTGTGTTACAATGACTTGTTTGCAAAGTCGTCGTATTGATTTTTATAATGTTGTACATTGTTCAAGTCGTACAAGCTGTTATAAATGTTAATAATTGAATTCTTATTGTTTACAAGAAATGTTTATATACTCAGATTTTCAATTCATATAACAGCCCGCTTGGGTGAATTTATCGTCATTTATCGTTATCGAGGTAAATCTGCTCAATTTACTGTGATACGTACTTAAGGCCATATCGCCCAGCCCTATGTGGACGTGAGGAACAACCACTAATTTTGCTACTGAACGTCCAACCTGCATCTGAGTTAGCATAACAGTAAACTGTGTGAATTTGCTAACCTGCAAAACTCGAGTAGAAAGCTGCTGAGAGTGAAGTGTCCTTCTGTAGGAGTGGGAACCTCTTGTTACCTCACGATACGATACGATTTGCGATACAAAGCTCACGATAACGATGATCTGACGATGTGGCGATATAACGATCACCGATACATTGGTCAGGAAATCATTCTATAATATTCTACAAACGACTAATAAACAGAAAAACAAGCTTATGCTGTGAATTGGAATAAGTTTATCACTAGTAGACGTCCAATACGTTTGAACTGGGAGGGTGGCAACGCTGCCATCCCTCCCACTTCAAACGGATTGAACGTCTATGGCCGTCATTGGCAGCCAATGCCAGGCAATGAGGTGATTTTGGCCATTTAGGGTCATTTACCTGTTGATTTTCAGTTACCGGTACTTCCTGTTGATTTTGGAGTATTTTATGGGTCACTTTCTTTTTATTTTACAGAACAGGAAGTGACCTGGGAATCACCCGAATGAATAGGCGATGACTCAACCTCTACAGGAAATGACCTGTAAATGAACAGCAAGTGGCCTGAAAAGGCCCCGAATATCGGACAGAATAACGGCGAATGCACTGGTTTCGAATTAGTGCTGCAACGATTAATCGATTAACTCGAGGATTCGATTAGAAAAAAAGATTCAAATTAAATTTTGCTGCTTCGAATATTCGTTCAATTAAAGTGGCGTTGTACTGGTTTGTTTTGAAAGTTTTGAAAGTGTTTGCATTTATTTTTATTGATTTGCGTGGATACACTCTAGTCTACCTCATTTCACATGGATGAAACCATCAGTTCCCTGTTAAGAAGTTTTTGTTTGAGCTAATGACTTTTTTTGAAAGCATTCGTAATATAGTTGAAAGGTATATTTAGCCATTTTTTGTGGGAATATGTGTTTGAGCCATTTGTTAAGCGTTAGCATTTTATAGCATTTAAGCTAGCGGACTTTTGCTATGTAAGTTAGCCAATTGTTCTTTTGTATATATGTAAGGCTCAGCTAAGGTATTTTAATTTTTTATGTTCCTTATCCGATTACTTGATTATTTGAACTAAAAAGTTCATTGATTAATCGACTACTAAAATAATCGATAGCTGCAGCCCTATTTTGAATGAACACACGTTCCCAGTCTAAATGGATTGGGCGTCGAGCACCATCATGCAGCCTTAGAGTTACCTGAGACACTATTATGGTGGAAGATTTTGGTAGCAACTTGTTGGTCCTTTTTTTTTTTTTTTTTTTTTTTTTTTAAACATTGCCACCTTTTTAAAACGATATCTCGATTCTTGGCAGGAACATATCGATAACCTTTTGGGATACAAAGTATCACGATATATCACAATTTCGATATTTTGTCACACCCCTATCCTCCTGTATGCGTTTTCTGCTGTTAACGTTAAGGATAACGCCTTTTTTAGACCAAAAAAAAGGGTCCTTAGAATAAAAATAATGACAATTCAATCTTTGCTCGGTTTAAATGGCAATGGAATTTTAATTACAGCAGTAAACACTGCAGGGGTATTTACATCACTTTAATGACAAACAGGATTATAGAGGGTTAAAATGACAAGTTACTTGGTGACTTGATGAAAATATGACCTCAAAATACTCGTTGGTGTAACTAGTAAGGCTAGCCCATGTGTGTGTGTTTAGTTTCAGCGAAGGCATTCAATTATTTCTTTTGTCGAAAACGGTTTGGTATATTGCATTGATGAGATGTAAATGCGGCTTACGCACAGTTAGTTTTTTATAATCAACAGGCAGAATCAAGCCCTGTATACATTTCTGTAAATCGCATCTGACATACGAATCCTAATCTACGATAACAAGTGCAGTGCAGTAGTACGACAATATACAACATAATCTTTGTGGCACTGTGAGTGATGGACGCAATGGGCCGGTGAGAAGAAAGTCAGAAAAAACACAGAATGATATTAAACATTAAGTACACTGATGCATAGCTTGGCGAAGTCATTCTGACAAAGACATGGAAGTTAGCAAAGCTGTCTAGAATAGCATTTCTGCGTACAATGGGGGAAGGGGATGGATGCTGAAGCTAGGCTTTGGCGGCCTGCTTTTAGCTTTCTACGTGTTTTATCGTCTTGGAAAAATGCATATTATTTACCAATAGTCTCAGAATTATGGGGGAAACGTGTTTGTGTGTCCCCGATCAAAAAGCGGTCGCTGACTTACCGGACGGATTGACCGCGGCGGGAGTTGCCATCTTTCCTCAGCGGAGCAAAATAACAAAACGGCAGTGGTGGAGATGACGCACAATACGTCAAGAGAGCCCAGGGCAGGGAGAGAGCGTCGACACACCGCAGGCTCGGCACGCGAGGCTCCCTGGACTCGAGCCGCCTTTTAAAACGATTCTGCCCTCGACTGGATGATCAGAAACATAGATGGATCGATTTTGTGTCTTGAAAAAAAAAAAATCACAAATTCTTTAAAACCAGACCAAATGGCATGCAAGATGTCTGGATGGTAACAACGCGAGATTATCAAGCAGCCTGAATAAATTATTCCTGTACACTGCATCAGGGGCAGTGGCGAATGTGTATACAATGTAAATGTTTTGGGGACTTTTTTTTTTTTTTTAATTCATTTTTTATTTTGTAGTTTTTCCACACGGTTGTGATATTCTGTTGTGTTGATACTTTGCGCGGTTACACTGTGTTCTATGCAGGGGTGAAAGTGGGCCAGAATGGTCAGGAACGCAGTTCCGGTATAAGATTGAGGGCCGGTGTAGGCACACTATCCTATTTCCCTTCACTATCCACTCGCGGGGGCCTGCGCTTGTCAGTGACGTTCCTTATTCTCGCTATATGATTATACAACTTTAACATTTGTTAATAATACGCTCTGTGTGTAGTATCATCCATCGCTTTTCCTTTTTAAATAGGCACTTTTAAGCGAACGCAAGAAGTAACAACGGGAACATTTTTAAACAGGCATTTCACGGGAGAGCATGTCGACTCTTTGGCCAATCATATAGCGAGAGCGAGTGGATAGTTAGGGGAAGAGGATAGTGAAACTACACCGGAATGCTGTTCCAGTATAAGATTCAGGGCCGGAATGCTGTTCCGATACACGGTGCTTTGATTCCGAAAATATGACGGTAACTGTCAAAACGCTATGTAAAGAAAAAATAAATAAATACTAAGCTGCCACACATGCAATTCATCTCCAAGAACAAAGCAATCTACCAACATCAGATTTACATAAACAAGTGTTAACAACAAGCATGATAAAGTGCTTTTGTAGTGTAATCTGTTTCCACCAATATTTATTATTTATTCTATTCCACGGATGGCATGGAGGTTTCCCCAGCTGTTGCAGTTATCTGAGTCTGACAATGATGAGTCACGTCAATGTGCGAATGCACGCAGCAAAGCAAAACGCCTGGACTCATTTATCCGTTCAATTGGCTGACATACACGTGATCAGCAGAGATGGTTAGCTCTGATTGGTTCAAATGTGCGTGTTTTCTGGGACAGCAAAAAAAAAAAAAAAAAAAAAAAGAATTGATGCAACAAAAAAAGGGCAATGCAACATATAATGGAGTAAGTCTTCAAGAGCAACGAAAGAGTTGAGGAGGCTTATTTATCATATCTAGTTTTATTTGCTCTGACGGGGAGGTCCAGAACATCTCAGCTGTCAATGTGCACTTTGGACTTTGCAATTTGTTCATTTATGTTAGGCTACTTATTCATTTCTTTATGATTTAAAAAAAAAGTCAATGTTTGCGCAATCTTCAAAATATATTACATTTCACTCTGCATAATATAAGTCATTTGTACTTATTTTTCTGAATGTATGTTACCTGTATCTTTGTTATTAAAAATTTTACATTAACTTAAATTTTAATATACATCCTATGTTCTTAAGTTGTTAAAATTGAGATATGACATTTCGTATGTGAGGAAATGAGGGAAAATAAAAATTAGGAGATGGAGGTTGGGGTGATTGCTGTTTTTGTTGATTTGTATTTTGCAAATCATTGGAAAAAAATACAATTTTGAATGAAAATCAGTTTTTGTATGTGTTATAGAAATAACTGTGCTAAAAGTTTTCTTTGCATTTCAGTAGTTTAAGAGGTTTAACCCCCCCCCCCTTCCAAAAAAAATGAAAGAAAAAAAAAATAAATAAAATTTCTGACTCCATGGCGACCTTCACGTCGGGGAGTTCCGGCAAGAAATTCTAGCCACTTCCACCCTGGTTCTATGTACCTCATAAGTAGGGTGGCTGTAAGTCCTGCATTGTGCAGGACTGTCCTGAATTTATGTAAATATATTGTCCTACATCCTGCGTATCCTCAGGACACTTATATTTTTTAAGCTGGACGTGAACGCACCACACTTCAGGGCAGGGGCGGACTGGGGGTGGAGTGGCCGGGAGTCATTGAAAGACCAGTGGTCTGCGAAAATCTGCTACATCGGCGAAACGTCCTACATTAGTCGAATTTGACACCCAAAGTACTACCGTGCACTCTAAAGTGCGCTCTAAACTTGTTTTGTTTAGATGCATACAGGCAGAACGTACGAAAAAATGCCTTAAGAAAATACTTAAATTTAGTTATATCAAATAAGGATGGTTTAAATACGCTACGTGAGTAATGTGGTCAACTGCTTCAAAGCTAACACAAAAAAAAAAAACAATGGTTAAAATTAAGAGAGGGTAATTCATGCAAAAAGTATTTTTGAGGCAATGAAAAGGTTCTAAAATACTAGATAAAAACAAAAATAGTGAGTACTCGCCGCTTCTAACCGATGGGCGCAAACGTGCGGATGCTTGCGCAAGCGCGCTAAGCATTGTGTAGAACGTTTCGCCACCTAGTAAGGAATGGCCACACAATGGCCCACTTCATGGACACTGTTTAAAGCTATCCAGTCGGCAACACAAGTACTGTGTACAATTTGGGGGCGGGGGGGGGGGGGGGCACCTTTTGCAGCTAAAGTAAATGTCAGTCCGGCAGTCTCGTTAGAACAATGTGAATTAATAAAAGAAAGAAAAAACATTGCAGATGTATTACGTAATTACATATTTTTTTATAAATCTAAATAAATAGCTTATTCCAAAGTAGCAAGGGTCAACAAAACACTTTTTTCTTATTCTTTCCTTTCGAGGAAGGATTACTGCTGCAAGTGGTAAATATAAAAAAATATATAATAAAAATAAATATCATTAAATAATAATTAAATAAAAACAATATGAATAAGCCTGATAAACCTCGTTGGTGACATAACAACAGGGCACACAGTACACAAATAATTTTATGCTTTGCATTTAGCAAATAAATGATGCTTGTAGCCTGCTTAAAAACTGCATTGTTTTTAAAACGGTGGTGTGCCCATACTCAAATGAGGGAGCCTAGTTTTCTTGGAACTTATTTACTTTCTACTACACACACTCCTCCAGTTGAGTTTCAAATATATATATTTTTTATGTGCATTTATTTTGATTCTTATTAGTTTTTGTTAAGCAGCAACATTTTCCCGAAATAGCAGTACTAGTACTAAACATGCAAACACATCACTAAATATTGAGCTATAATAATATAATGTCCATAACTACGCGCGGCCCCTTTAAGAGACGTTCTGGACGTGTGGGCTATGACGTATGGGGAAGCAAGCAAGTGGAATGAGAGAGAACGGGCTGGGAGTGAAGCTAGTGATAGCAGCCACCCGCTGTATTGTCGTTTTCATTGTTGTCACATTAAAGAGAGTGAAGCCATTCCTGACTCATCACCTCTTTCAGCCGAGGGTATTACAGTATACAGTTTTATTTATCTGTCCTACACCTATTGTGTGCTGGGCGCCACGTTACGTCTATTAATTGATTCATGGCAAGCGGCTAGCTAGCCTAGCTTGTTTAAAAGGTGGGACTGGGCATTTAGCTAATTTAGATTGTTGCACAGACAAAGGCTACTGCACACGACAATTAGCTAAGCAACTGAGGTTTAGAGGGACACATACACGTGATTTGTTACCACAGGTGGGGGTGAGAAGATGGTGTGGACGGAAGCTATTGTGCTGTGTTGTGTCATATTTCCACATTTGGAGGACGAACGGTGCTGTCAAAGTGATTATGGCTGTGGCGCTTGGGGAACACACGCATTACTAACATAATTATGGTCATGACTTATTAACCTTAATAAGGGCACTTGCGTGGTTATGAGGGCAAGGGTCAGTGTTTGAGCACCACCTGGCATCTATGTGTGCACACCAGTGCCTGTACCTGTACCTTGATCAGAAAGAAAAAAAAACATTTGATGTTGTTTTGTACAAAAATTATATACAGTGGTATTAAAAAGTATCTGCAACCTTTTGGAATTCATCACATTTCTGCATAAAATCACCATCAAATGTGATCTGATCTTTGTCAAAATCACACAAATGTAAAAACAGTGTCTGCTTCAACTAAAACCATCCAAACATTTATACAGTGGGGAGAACAAGTATTTGATACACAGTCAATGGGAAAACCCATTGGCAGTGTATCAAATACTTGTTCTCCCCACTGTAGGTTTTCAGATTTTAATGAGGATAGTATCTAAACAATGGCAGAAGGGGAAAAAATAATTAAGTGAACCAGCACATTTAAAATCCCCCCCCCCCCCCCCCCCACCTTTGGCAGCAATAACTTCATCCCAAAAAAAAAAAAAAAAAAAAAAGCTACAAAGCTCAAGTAGGTCTAAATCCAGCGTAGGGCTACTGCACCTTAAAACATGTTTTGTTTTCTCCTTGAGATAGCTGTTGTTGTGATTTGGTCTAAACAAATAAAAGTTGATTTGATTTTATTTGACTTAGAACACATCCATAACTGAACAATATGGACATGCAGGTCACAATGTTTTTTTTAGGTAACCTATTGTGGTTTCTCGGTTTTATTATTATTATTATTATTCTTTGTTTCCGCAGCCTCTTTGAGCTCAATTTGACCCGCTTACAATGCTTCAAAATGCACCAAAAACGGCAGGCACGTCAAGACAGGTGCAATCTTTGATACCGTGTATAGACAAATTCCAAATACACTATGTAGCGCCCCCTAGCAGTCATTCTTTGTCCGGCCGACGCTTTGAGCCCTTCTTTGACCCCCTCAGAATGCTTCAAAACTCACCAAACTCAACAGTCAGGTGAACACTTGTGAAAACTTTGATAAAATGTAAAAAAAATATATATAAAATATAAATATGCGTAAATGTGTGTAGCGCCCCCAAGGAACAAAACCAACATTTTTTTGTTGTTTTTTTTTAAAGGTGAAAGAGGACGTAACAATGCAAAGGTTAAAACTTAGAACACATCAGTACTATATGAATGGGATTATTCTTTCTTCAATGTGTGTAAATACTGTTCTCCCTGTATTTTTCAAACACTGTGAGAATATTCTGGGACCCAGGCCATTAATGGCCTCTCAAACAAGAAAAAAAATCAACCGTCCAATCAGATTTGTTTATTTGCATGACGTGTTCTTAGCGAGCAACGTCACTCTTCCGCGTCGGTAGTCGTCTCCACAACAACACAGATGGCGAACAGGAGAGCCGAGAATATGTTCCAATCCACGGTAAAATCAGTTTTAAATTACCCATAACACATCGACACAAGTCATTGACAACAGTCTGTCTCGCGCTCGACATGTTGAATAAACTCCACTCTCCTTGTATGTTTATTTCTGCGCACAAGTCCCTCGTCGCTTTACTAACGTCACGTCCGCTGATTGGTTCTCTCCGCCGTCTGTTTGCTGTGGCTTGCTCCGCCCTGGAATTTTTTTCCCGCTGAATGGTGGCCAGACTCAATAGCTGGAAAAGCGGTGAGTCTGGTGTACCAGGCTACAAATTGACAGATAGCGAACATAAGACGCTCCAAAGAGAAATTAGACGTCGTGGCAAAGTTGAATGGGCTTTACTGAAGTCATCATTTCTCTTAACAGGAGCACGTTTCTGATTATTTTTGCAAAACTGAAAATAATAAAACATTGTGTCAATAACTTGCACAAATTAAAATAACACAAAGTACACAGACATGTGTCCATTTGAGTAGTAGCACTAGCCAATTAGCTCACAACCAACAAAAAATATCACTACATTTGCCATATATGTAAACAAAATGAAATACTCATCACCAATAACTATGCAATGCTGATGAATATATACAAAGAAGAACTATAACTCAAAAGCAATGCATGTATTTGACACAAGCAGTGTGATGAGGGGCAGAGGGTTCACTTACTCATTTCCCCCCTTCTGTCATTGTTTGCATGCTATCCTCATTAAAATATGAAAACCTATGAATGTTTGGGTGGTTTTAGTTAAAGCAGACACTGTATTTTCATCTGTGTGATTTTGACAAAGATCAGCTCATATTTGATAGTGATTTCATGAAGAAATGTGAGAAATTTTTCATACCACTGTAGCAAACAATAACCCAAGTCCTCAATTAGCCAAGAGTACAGGTCATTGATACAAAAAAACATGGTCTTGTGTTTGTGTGTAGTCAGAGAGGTCCACTACTAATATTTACCAACCTTGGACAGAAATTATTCAAATTTGTGGATTTACAGTACTACACAAATAAGAACTGCAACCAGATCAAAGTTCACATAAAGGACATTTAATTCATTTTTCTAAATATTGGTCCTGTATCAATGCAGTTTTGAGTATGTGAGCACTCAGAGAGGTCCACTACTAAATCTGACCAACCTTGGCCAGAACTTATTCAAAATTGTGGATTTACAGTTCCACAAAAATGAGAACTGTAACCTGATAAGCGTATACATGTAGGACTTTTAATTAATTTTTCTAAATATTGGTACAGCGGAAAAGCATAGTTTTGAGTATGGGAGTAGTCAGAGAGGTCTACTACTAATCATAGGCGGAGTTTGACTTTTGTGGCAATCATAGGCAGATCTACTAATCAGGCGAAGTAGGCGATCGCCTTAGGCCCACCAACCAGCAGGGGGCCCCCAACCAGCTGCCCTTGCCCCAACGAGCAAGGGCTTGGGCCACCGGAGCCAGCAGCACCCCCAACTATTCGTCATGTATAATTATGTCAGCATACCAAACAAACAAATAAAAAACAAAAAAAAAAACAGCCATTTGAATGCTGTATTTATATTATCTCTCCCCCACACATGCACTACAGTGGACTGTTCCACAATGACGGACTGAGAGTTATGCAGCGAGAGTGCTGGGGCAGGGCCATATAGCTGGGGTAACACGGGGAAATAAATATATACAGTAAATAAATCATGTTTGCTCACAGTATGATTGACGTTCTTGGATGAAAAATAAAGTACACGACAACATGTACAAACAGACTGCAAAGTGGCAGGTGCGACTCGTGTTTGAGGTTGCTGACACAGCTGCAGTCCGTCCACGCTAGCTAGTAGCATGTAGGCTCTCTCAGCCAATCAGCGCATCGTTGTCATAGTGATGACAACAGAAGGGAGAACATGGAAGATATTTGACTAAAAATGAAACACAATTTAGCGATAGAATACTAGCACATAGCAATAGATCGGCGATTCATGCAAATGATGTATGTTGAAAAAAAGTTTGGGATTTTTTTTCGTTTTTCCGTTCGTCCGTGGGTCCGCAGAGAGGTGTGAGAAGAAAGTCTGTTACATGGAATGACATTTTCGGCCACCGGGAGGGGGGGCTATGCCCTTAATCTCAGTGTATGCAACTAATATTCACCAACCATGGCCAGAATTTTTTTTTCACAGATTTATAGATTTATAGTGCCACAACAATGAGAACTGTAACCTACCATCTACTAAAACGACCCGCTTAGGGAATTCACATAATATTGTACTGACATGACAGCGCTCATAACGCACATGTACTGTAGATGGAGTGGTTCTAAGATCTAAGTATTCTTTGAAAAGAAAACTCTGTAATGAGTAACATTGTGAGTAACTGCTTACAATGGGTGAGCCATGTAAGCCTAGATGGTCCAGATGGCTGGAGCAGGGTGGTTGGTGAACGGTCACAATATCACAACAAGGCTAAGGACTTGGCAAGGGGGTTGGTGTGTCATGGAATCACGGGTGAGAGACCTTGTAGGTCTCTTTAGGGCAATGCTTCTCAATTATTTTCTGTTAGGCCCCCCCGGGAAGGTGTAAACATTTCCTACCCCCCCCCCCCCCCCAACTCTCTGACGCCACTGTGTATAGCAGAGGTCCCCAAACTACAGCCCGCCTCCACATTTGATCCGGCCCCCTAAACAATACCAGAGAGCATTTTGATTGTTTTTTTTTTTTTTCAATAGTGTTATTTATTTCCTGGCTTTTTTCTGTGAAGCACCCAGAGAGGGGATTATTTGGTTATTATCTGTTTAATTAATATTGTTATTATTATATTATATTATATTATATTATATTATATTATATTATATTATATTATATTATATTATATTATATTATATTATATTATTATTATTCTATTTACTTTTGTTCCGTGAAGAATCACGAAAGGGTTATTTGATTCTGGCTTTCTGAGAAATTTTTACATTTAGGCACTCATGCAATCGTCACACTTTTTCTGTTACAAATGGACCCCGGCCCCTCATCAGAGAAGGGAAAAGTTATGTGGCCCATAGAGGAAAAAGTTTGGGGACCCCTGGTGTATAGTATCATTTGTCTATACAATTATTATTATTATACTTACACGACTGCCTAACAATGTGTCCTTTTTTTCTATTAAAGAAAAAAAAGTATTACAGATTAACTTACAACAAAGGATAACTTTATTAACATTGTCTTGTTTGTAACAGAAAAGTCTTAAAGCGCATCAATTTGCCTGAATTAAAAAATGAAGTCACATCCAAACTGCAAAAATACACTCTTGGTAAATTTTCTGACCATTTTATACTGTAAAATTAAATTAAAAAAAAAAAAAAATCAACAAATAATAATAAATTCAAATTGATTAGCGACATTAACTCATGAGGACAATATGCCAAACAATTTGACATAAAAAAACCCAAAAATGAATAGAACAAAAACGACAGTGTCACAAAGGAAGTTTTTATTTTTGCTGCTCGCAGTATCAGCTCCTTTGCAATGGCGTGGGGTTATTTAGCAATGAGCAAGCTAAACAGTGCTCACTTGTACTGATATAACACTGACTAAGCGGGACGATTGTTGGCAATATTCTGCACTTTTTTCACCTTGCACTTTTTTTTGCCGCTACAAACATTTTTAGACACAGTAAACAGAGTGTACTTTCCTCGTACGTCTCCCACTGTATTGGAAGCCAAAAGCCAAACCAGCTGGGGATGAACCAGAGGTGAGGGTGGTCGTTGTGACATTCCCAAGCCAAACATGACGCTTCTCGGGTGGATACGTGAGAAGACAGTGCTTTGCTACGTGAGCCCAGCCCGATAACGGCGCGCAGCTCTTTATATTGCTTTGCTGGGTGCTCTTGTTTGGTTCAAAAATACTGCACACACTCTGAAAATGAGAGCGCCACTGCCACCCACTGAGTGGATGTGCAAGTACACTACATTCTAATACGGCAAAAAAAAGTATGTCCACTAAGTGGCGCCGTTTTTAAAGCAGATCATGCTGAAAATTACAACATTTTCTCACATTTAGCGCCACACAGTGTTAAAAACGTGGTGTGAAATTTTTACAGTCACTTTTTTTTGCACATTTACAACATTGTTTAGCAACTTAAATATTTATTTTTAAATAATAAATATTGGACTTGAATGTGAAAATCCAGAACTAAATATTTATTTAAATCGTAAATGTAAATGTATTTCCGAAATGTAAATCTGACATGTACACTCACCGGTCACTTTATTAGGTACACCATGCTAGTAACGGGTTGGACCCCCTTTTGCCTTCAGAACTGCCTCAATTCTTGGTGGCATAGATTCAACAAGGTGCTGGAGGCATTCCTCAGAGAGTTTAGTCCATATTGACATGATGGCATCACACAGTTGGTGCAGATTTGTCAGCTGCACATCCATGATGCGAATCTCCCGTTCCACCACATCCCAAAGATGCTCTATTGGATTGAGATCGGGTGACTGTGGAGGCCATTTGAGTACAGTGAACTCATTGTCATGTTCAAGAAACCAGTCTGAGATGATTCCAGCTTTATGACATGGCGCATTATCCTGCTGAAAGTAGCCATCAGAAGCTGGGTACATTGTGGTCATAAAGGGATGGACATGGTCAGCAACAATACTCAGGTAGGCTGTGGCGTTCCAATGATGCTAAATTGGTACCAAGAGGCCCAAAGAGTGCCAAGATAATATTACCCACACCATTACACCACCACCACCAGCCTGAACCGTTGATACAAGGCAGGATGGATCCATGCTTTCATGTTGTTGACGCCAAATTCTGACCCTAGCATCCGAATGTCGCAGTCAAATCGAGACTCATCAGACCAGGCAAGGTTTTTCCAATCTTCTATTGTCCAATTTCGATGAGCTTCTGCAAATTGTAGCCTCAGTTTCATGTTCTTAACCGAAAGGAGTGGCACCCGGCATGGTCTTCTGCTGCCGATTTTGCTGGTTTTCCCACTTGCAAGCCATGTAGAGGTCTGTAATTTGTATCATAAGTTCTCTTCAACTGTGAGGGACGGAATCTAATTCAAAAATCCATAAAATCACATTGTATAATTTTTAAATAGTAAATTTGTATTTAACTGCATGAAATAAGTATTTGATACATTACCAACTAGTAAATATTTCGGCTCTTAGTTCTTTTTTGAGAACCCCCCCTGTTCTCCACTCATTACCGGAAGTAACTGCACCTGTTTGAACTTGTTACCTGTATAAAAGACACCTGTTCACATGCTCAAACAAACGAACTCCAACCTCTCCACAATGGCCAAGACCAAAGAGCTGTGTAACGACATCAGGGATAAAATAATAGACCTGCACAAGGCTGGGATGGGCTACAGGAAAATAAGCAAGCAGCTTGGTGAGAAGGTAACAACTGTCGGAGCGATTATTAGAACATGGAAGAAGTTCAAGTTGACGGTCAATCTGCCTCGTTCTGAGGCTCCATGCAAGATCTCATCTCGTGGGGCATCACTGATCATGAGGAAGGTGGGAGATCAGCCCAGAACTACACGGCAGGACCTGGTCAATGACCTGAAGAGAGCTGGAACCACAGTCTCGAAGAAAACCATAGGAAACACATTACGCCGTCATGGATTAAAATCCTACAGCGCACGCAAGGTCCTGCTGAAGCCAGTGCATGTCCAGACACGTCTGAAGTTTGCCACTGACCATCTGGATGATCCAGAGGAGCAATGGGAGAAGGTAATGTGGTCGGTTGAGACCAAATTTGAACTTTTTGGTCTAAACTCGGCTCATCGTGTTTGGAGAAAAAAGAAGGATGAGTACAACCCCAAGAACACCATCCCAATCGTGAAACATGGAGGAGGAAACATCATTTTTTGGGGCTGCTTCTCTGCCAAGGGTACAGGACGACTGCACCGTATTGAGGGGAGGATGGATGGGGCTATGTATCGCCAGATCTTGGCTGACAACCTCCTTCCTTCATTGGGAGCCCTGATGATGGGTCGTGGCTGGGTCTTCCAGCATGACAACGACCCAAAGCACACAGCCAAGGCAACTAATGAGCGGCTCCGTAAGAAGCATCTTAAGGTCCTGGAGTGGCCTAGCCAGTCACCAGATCTGAACCCGATAGAAAATCTATGGAGGGAGCTGAAAGTCCGTGTTGCCCGGTAGCAGCCCCGAAAAAGCCCTGAAGGCTCTGGAGAAGATCTGCATGGAGGAGTGGGCCAAAATCCCTGCTGCAGTGTGTGCAAACCTTGTCACGGACTGGAGTACAGGAAACGTTTGGTATCTGTAATAGCAAACAAAGGTTTCTGTACCAAATATTAAGTTTGATTTTTGTGATGTATCAAATACTTATTTCATGCAATTAAATGCAGGGGGAGGGGTTCTCAAAAAAGAACTAAGAGCCGAAATATTTACTAGTTGGTAATGTATCAAATACTTATTTCATGCAGTTAAATACAAATTTACTATTTAAAAATCATACAACGTGATTTTCTGTTTTTTTGTATTAGAATCTGTCCCTCACAGTTGAAGAGAACTTATGATAAAAATTACAGACCTCTACATGCTTTGCAAGGCAAAGGCAAGGCAAGGCAAATTTATTTATATAGCACAATTCAACACAAGGCAATTCAAAGTGCTTTACATCACATGAAGACCATAAAAATCACATTTAAATCAACACAACGTAAAAACCAAGACAAATGATCGCATTTAATCACAGAATAAAATAAATAAATAAAATAAAAATAAAACAAAAACTACTATTAATAATAATAATTGAAATCAGCAATGGAGATAAAAACAAGAGGAATAGAAAGCAGGTAGATTGAAATCTATAGACAGTTATGGATATGCAGTGCCAAACAAAAGCGTTTTTAGCCCTGATTTAAAGGAGCTAACAGTTTGAGCATACTTCAGACGTTCGGGTAACTTGTTCCAGAGGTGAGGAGCATAATAACTAAATGCTGCCTCACCCTGCTTGGTTCTTGTTCTTGGAACATGCAAAAGACCCGTTCCAGACGACCTTAGGGGTCTAGATGTCTCATAGGAATCTAACAAGTCAAGCATGTATTTTGGTCCAAGGCCATTAAGTGTTTTGTAGACGAGCAGTAGTATTTTATAGTCTATCCTTTGACTCACTGGAAGCCAGTGTAGCTATTTCAAAACCGGTGCAATGTGGTCCAGCTTCCTTGTATTTGTGAGGACTCTGGCTGCAGCATTCTGTACTAGCTGCAGCTTCCTGACTGATTTTTTAATCAAGACCTGTAAATATACCGTTGCAGTAGTCCAATCTGCTGAAAATGAATGCATGCATAAGTTTTTCCATGTCTTGTTGAGTCAGAAGCCCCTTAATTCTGGTTATATTTTTTAGGTGGTAATAAGCGGATTTAGTGACGGACTTTAGATGGCTATCAAATTTTAGGTCTGAGTCAATAATTACGCCAAGGTTTCTGACTTGATTTGTAGCTGTAAGTGACATTGTGCTAAATTGGCTGCTTATCTTTGACCTTTCCTTTTTTGGCCCAAAAATGATCACCTCTGTCTTCTCCACATTTAACTGGAGAAAATTCTGGCACATCCATTCATTGATTTGACGAATGCATTTACTCAGGGAGACTAAGGGACTATAATCATGTGGGGACACAGAAATGTACAGTTGTGTGTCATCTGCATAGGCGTGATAGGAGATGTCATACTCTTCCATTATCTGAGCTAACGGAAGCATATAGATGTTAAATAAGAGTGGTCCAAGAATTGACCCTTGAGGGACTCCACACGTGAATTTGGTTCGTTCTGACTGATAGTTTCCAATTGACACAAAGAAATCTCTATCATATAAATAGGATGTGAACCACTGAAGAATAGTGTCAGTAAGCCCTACCCACTCTTCCAATCTGCTGAGTAGTATGTTGTGATCAACCGTGTCAAATGCGGCGCTGAGATCCAATAGTAGCAGAACAGATGATTTGCCTGCATCGGTATTCCGACGAATATCATTTAGGACTTTGATAAGCACGGTCTCGGTGCTGTGTTGTGGCCGAAATCCAGACTGAAATGAGTTAAAAAGATTGTTTTGCATCATAAAAGTCTGGATCTGTTCAAACACAACCCTTTCGATAATTTTCCCCAGGAATGTCAGATTTGATATTGGCCTGTAATTACTAATGGTTGAGGCATCCAGATTAGGTTTTTTTTAGGAGAGGTTTTATTACTGCAGTTTTTAAAGTCTGAGGAAACTCTCCTGTTTGGAGGGAAGTATTTATAATCTGAAGTATGTCTGGGGCTATGCAATGAAAAACAGTTTTGAAAAAGTTTGAAGGAAGGATGTCAAGGCAGCATGTTGTGGGCTTTAATTTCAACACAATTTCTGTTAAAGTGGCATAGTCCAGGAGGCTAAACTGTCTAAGATTGACGTCGGGGACATTTTGGGAGGCGTTTAGTGTAACATTTGTTAATCCGGAGTTGCACACAGTCTGTCTAATCTTTAGTACTTTGTGTGTAAAGAATGCTGCGAAATTATTACAGGACACCTCAGATGCCAATTCCTGAGGTATTGATGCTTGTGGGTTTGTCAGTTTGTCAACAACAGAAAATAGTGTGCGAGTATTGTTGGTGTTTCTACTAATGATCTCTGAAAAATATGATTGTCTAGCATTTTTCATTTCCTGGTTGTATTTCCGAAGACTCTCTTTGTAGATATCATAAAAAACTAGGAGTTTGTTTTTTCGCCATCTGCGTTCTGCTCGTCTACAAACTTGCTTTTGTTTTATAGCTAGTATGGCATTTCTCCAGGGTGACCTCTTCTTTCTTGACAAAGTTTTTGTCTTAATCGGGGCAATAGTGTCCATTACAGTCATCACACTGGAACTGAAACTATTTACAAGTTCTTCCACTGGAGCTATTGTAGGGGTTAATGATGAGGCATAGGCCTGTGTGAATAACGCACATGTGTTATCACTTATGTAACGCTTCCTAATCACCTCTGTTTCCCTTTTCAGAGGATGGACAGGGGTGGTCATTTTAAACATAATGCAGTAGTGATCAGACAGAGCAACATCATTCACTGTGACCTCAGAGATGTTAAGACCTTTGGATATTATTAAGTCCAGTATGTGCCCTCTGTTATGTGTTGGAACTGTGACATGCTGAGATAAACCAAATGTATCCAAAATATTTAAAATCTCTCTAGCACATCCTTCTTCAGGATTATCAACATGAATGTTAAAGTCACCCACTAAAACAACACAACCAAAGTCCATGCAGACGGAAGACAGTATTTTGGTAAACTCATCAAAAAACATTGTGTTATACTTCGGTGGTCTGTAAATTGTTACCAAGGCAGCTCTGCAAGGGCTTTTTAGCTGAATGACAATATATTAAAAGGAATCAAACTGACCACATGAAATATTCGTGCATTGAAAACTGTCCCTGATCAGACTGGCAACCCCACCTCCTTTCTTATGGGTTCTTGGCGCACGAAAGAAATTGAAGTTTGTGGGGGTTGCCTCAATCAGAACTGTCGAACTCTTATCTTGATCTAACCAAGTTTCTGTTAGGAACAACATGTCAAGGTTATGTTTGCTGATAAAATCATTAATTAAGAAAGATTTGCCAGCTAAAGATCTAATATTTAGCAGAGCCAATTGGAGATGCCAGACTGGATTCACTGGTGAGATTTGGGAATGACATACTATGCTTAACAGGTTGGCAGAGTTGATTGAACGTTTTTTATTTCTCACCAGCCTAGCCCTTTTTTTGTTGTTTATCACCACTGGGATTGTTGAGCATACATACTGTACTCCATAAGGCCCCGGCTTTTGCTGGGACAGAACAGTCTTTGTAATGTTGTCACAGCCTGGACCCGGTGCACATCATATTGGTGTCGCAAACATGGCTTCCTCCATAGAAGGATAATACCGTGTAGTTCCAGAGTTGTAGTGCTTTGGCTTTGCCCCGAGAGAATTCCAGGGGAGGCTGGTTGGTTTGTTGCCATCTTCCCCTGGCACCTGTCGGGTGTGACAGGTACAGGGTGGAAGCGAAGACATGAACTTGAGGAGATCAAGAGACTGGTTAACCTTGCTATCTAGATCCATGGAGTCCCAATCAGGTTGACTCATTATTCCATCCAAACTAAGTCGTCGGCGGGGTGGCTTCCGGGACTGTGGGGATTTAGGCCTTGATGAGGCCTTAGCCTGACTGAGTCGGCGGAGTGGTGGCGTCTTGGAGTGTGAGGATTTGGTGCTGGATGGGGCCTTATCCTGGAGTCGGCGCCGTGGTGGCGTCTTGGAGTGTGAGGATTTGGGGCTGGATGGGGCCTTATCCTGGAGTCGGCGGCGTGGTGGCATCTTGGAGTGCGAGGATTTGGGGCTGGATGGGGCCTTAGCCTGGAGTCGGCGGCGTGGTGGCGTCTTGGAGTGCAAGTGGGAAAACCAGCAAAATTGGCAGTGTATCAAATACTTGTTCTCCCCACCGTATATATTTTAAAAGAGTTAGCGAGAAGAAGTCCGGCCCGACCCGACCCGAACGTATTGCTTTATTTTAGACATTGACATATAAACAAGGAACAAGACACACCTTTCATTCATTTTTACTGAGGAAAACTAGCATTTCCAAAGTTTTTGGCTTCAAACGCTTTCTCTTTTTAGATAGGGTTTCTCCTGCTAGTCTTTCCCAAGGGACGGATGAGCCTGGGGTACAATGCCTCAACATAGATGAAGTCATAAGCGGAGTTTAAGGCGGGGCCAGGCACCCCCGGTAGCCTAAATGTGTCATTGCATGTAATTGACTTTCCTAAATATTTAAAAGTTGTAAAGCAATAAAGCAAACAACAAAAATGAATGAAATGAACAAAAAAATATATTTTTATCATGGGTCAAAATGATTTTTCAAACAGATCATATGACTAGCACCTTAGACGGTCATTTGCTTTGCATATTATTTAAAAAAAAAAATAGAAGGCAATTTTATTTTTCAAATGATTTCTTTCTTAGTTTGAAAATATATTTTTTTTATTGAAACAACTTTTTTGGGGATTGAATGATTTAGACACAAATGTCCTACCCATAATATGGCCCAAACACAAAAAGGATAGCTAAAATCAAAGAAAACGTTTTGAATTAAAAATTAAGTGTTCAAATGCAAATATTTGAGTCTCAAATATTTTTTCGCATTCAAAAACTTTTTTTCTTTGAAATTTGTGTTTTTTTGATTGAAGTGATTTTTCATTTGAAAATATATTTTTTGTTTGAAGCAACTTATTTTTTGATTGACTAATAAAGATTCAAATGTCCCAGCAAATTATGGCCCAAACGCAAAACATTACTTCTATCATAAAAGTTGCTTCAATCAAAAAAATAAAAATAAAAAATAAAAAATAATTCAATATAATAATAATAATTCTTTCAAATGAATTTTTTTGGGTTTCAAATTTATTTTGCATTCAGACACATTTTTTTGATCGAATAATGAAGACACAAATCTACCTCCAGGGGATACAATTTTTGACTGGGGTAACTACATTGGCACGACACTAACGGGCGTACCATATTGAATGGACGACGATCTTGGCGAAAAGTATAGCTGTCCTAAGCAGCCTGATTTAGAATTCCCCTCAAGAATGATGGGAAACAAAAAAACACTCATTTTCAACTTATTATGATATACTGTATATTCTTTTTATTGCTGACACTGCGTTTTGGGGTCATCAACATGTTGTGCCCCCCCCAGCCCAAAAGTCAAACTCCGCCTATGGATGAAGTGTTCTCTTGGTACCCAAGTTCTTTAGAACAAAGTTTACACTTCACCTTTTGAAATATCAGCAAGTAGAAGAAATACATTCAAACGAGGGATACACTGTGTTGTCACGATAATTTACAATATACTATGTTCAAACTGGTTATTATAATTTGTACCTTTTTAGGAGAGATCTTCTCAAAATGATCCCAGACAGGGGATGTTCTCCTCTTTTTCGTTGTGGACGGTACGGCCATTGCAAAACGAATCCCATTGAATTGAGGTTTGAAGATGCGAGTTGGGTGTGTCAGTGTCACCTGTCAGCTCATTGTCGTCTCGGTGTATCATTTTATTTCGAATCACCCACGAAACTATGTCTTGGCGATGGCGTAGGAAGCCTGTCTCGCGAGGCTTCGGACGTAGCAAGACGGGTTCCGAGGCTTCGGGCGTGGCCAAAAGCGTAATCAACACATGCCTCGATGCGCGCTTTGCAGATCGGCGCCTCGGCACAGAAGGGCACATCACTACTTTTGTGCTCTTTTGGACTTTGTAGTTAGATTCTTGTACTCTGTTATATTCATGCATTCTAGCGTGCTCTCCTAGTTGTACTTTGTTAAACTCACGTTTGTTGGCGTGCTCTCTTAGTTGTACTTTGTTATTCTCGCATTTTTGGCGTGCTCCCTTTGTTGTACTTATTAAATACAAACATTCGCTCTACCTGATCTTCTGGTCTGTGTTTGGGATCCACATCAACGGCTTGCCTTTCATAACATCAGCAAGGGGGAAGTGTAAATAGATTAATAGAATTAAGATTCGTTATTAATTAAAAAATTAAATGTGTTCGTTGGCTATCACTGAGTACCATTTGTGATCGCTACAAAAAAATAACAATATAAATTACCCCTACGTCTGAAATATCAACAAATCTTGCTGCCTCTTACATTCCTAACCATAAAAAGGGACAAATTCTGCAGCAGCATGGTGCTCCATCACATACTTCTATCTCTACCTCAAAGTTCCTCAAGGCAAAGAAGCTCAAGATCCTCCAGGACTGGCCAGCTCAGTCACCAGACATGAACAGGGTGAAAGAGGAAGCATGGAAGACGAAACCCAAGAATGTTGATGAACTCTGGGAGGCATGCAAGACTGCTTTCTTTGATGTTTCTGATGACTTCATCAATAAATTGTATGAATCCTTTCCGCAGCCCATGGAAGTCAAACAAAATATTAAATTTGGATCTCACAGCACCACTACTTAATTCGCTTATGTAACATATTTTTGTATTTGTACACAAGTACATTTTTTGTTCAATTTTCACACTACTTTCTGTAGGCGACAAAACTTTTGTCTTGCCAAAATTTGACCTTTATGTCTTCATTAAATGATAAATCTTTTTTCAGTGAAACAAATATATTTTTGTACATTCAACATCGTTTGAGAGGGTCTTAGCTTTCATATGAGACATTTCTTTAACCAATTGAATAATTAAAAGTTAGGGTATTAGCAATTGTTTCTACAAAATGGATAAGCGACTAGACTTTTGTCAGGGACTGTATTTGGGGACTTGGGAAGGATGCGCTGTGGAACAAAAGAAGAAGCAAAAATATAAATAATGTGTGCTTGTATTACAATTCAAGGAACAACAAAATGGAAATGTTAATTTAATACTGAATCTGGTCGGGCAGTAACATTTAGACACTGATGTGAAACAATTCCTCTGTAGGACAAATATTACAGAGGATTCCAGTTAGTATTGCTCAATGTAGCTCTGACATACATGGAGAATTGACTGTGGCTCATATCACATCATTTGAGCAGTGAGTAAATTAGTGTCGTGAGTGAGTGGGTATGTGCTTGCGCTGTATATTTTATTTTTCACAAAGGAACATATTCCCACTTGCATAAAACATTCTGGGAGAGACGTTTCAGTGTTGCAGGGCAGGGAGGATGACCCCAGTGCAGGACCCAAAACCCACTCTGTAACCATCTCTTACGCAATGACCTGGACACAAGAACAAACATGTACTGTAAAATAAGGCTTTCCTGCATTTGTTATAGATCTGTTTATACTGTATGGGAGGGGTGCAACGATCTTGGTAGAGGTGTGACAATATATCGAAATGGTGATACTGTATATCGCGATACTTTGTATCCCAAAAGGTTAATGTTATGTTCCCACCATGAATCGATATATTGTTTTAAAAATGTGTCACTGTTCATAATAAAAAATAAAAACAAAGGTGAACTTGCTACCAAAATCTTCCAATAGAGTAGTGTCTATGTTAGGTTTTTGGCTGCCCCTGACGTCATGGGCGTCGCCACACATATTTCACTGGGGCACGTGCCACAGTATTGGTTTTCAGTGCTCCAATATAAATTTTACCGGTAAATAAATAAATTGAATACACTGGAGTTTAGGTCTACATAGCATAATCTACAGAATGTGCTTATTTAATATGGTCATATTACTCTATTCACATAATCTGAAAATGGCTCCTTAATATGGTAATTTATGCACGTAACTTTGGCTGTGATAGGCATATGATTTGATACTTCCGTGAAGCATTTTCGGGAGATATGCTGCGTTCATGTGTATCGGGAGATCTGACTTCCCAAATTGGAAAAATCGTTCTGATGTGTTGTAAAGTCGTAATGTGGGATAAAAACATGGTTGCTACAAGGAAGGGCAGCCTAATTTAATAATCTATCGATACATCACAAGTTGAGTGACTGTTCGGCGCTTTTTGTTGATACCATGTAATTGAGCTTTACAGGTTAGTGCCAGATAAACTGCCCATCCTTGTTGTTCGTTTTAATCTCTGTGTTGATGTTTGCTTAGTCGCCTTTTCCCATGAATTGTGAATTTAAATGGTTCAACTTTACTCTTTACATATCAGGCAGTTAACACCAAAAACTACCCTGGTCGCAAATTGAAGTTAGTAGATTAGCTGTTGTATTTCAGCTAACGGACTAGACAATTAAATGCAATTTGAGTGAGAGGCTCTCAAGAGCTTTGTCTAATATTATGTTCATATTATATGTGGTGTTTGAACTATATCAATATTAATGCTATTTTTTGCTATTTGTTTATGTGACAAAAATAAATAGTCTCAATCTGTATGAATGAATTGCCTATCTTTGTGTTTTAATTTTATATGTGTGCGTTTCATAATTTCCAGCTGTTTTACATGTGTTTTATTTGTTACTGCAGTCCCTGAAATCTGTAACAAAATGTCTTATTTTTCATTTCTATTTGACTCAAACAGCATTATTTTTGCAAATAGATATTAGAAAGCTAATTGCTCGTAGTAAGGATAAATCTGCAAGGAATGAGAGAGGTAACCTAGGTAACCCACCTGGCAACATAAACCACTTTTAGGTCATAACCTACCATTTGAAAAACTGATAAATTGCAAAACAGTTATAGTGTTTTATCCCCATTTCTGTCCAGACAAAGTAGAGCAGCAGGGTGTAGGAAGAGTGAAGGAGAGATGGAGTTGATGAGAATGAGCAGAGGTGAATTGACTATCAACAAGGTGTGTCCCAATTTTGATTTTGAATGGCGAAAGACAAAAAAACAAAAACACTTTTATAAAGAAACTTGTATTTTGGTTTGATTTTATATAGTTTAAAGCGCTATGTCTGACTTTCATGACAGATAAGTCTAGTGACGCCCCTGCTGGACGTCCAATCTATTTGGAATGGGAGGGGGCGATTGAACAAACGTTCATTTGCCCACTACCAGTCAAAATGGATTGGACATCTAGCACCATCAATGGCAATGAAACCAGAGCATTCACAGCCAGTCATCCCCGTTTGGAGGGCTTTTACAGGCCACTTCCTGTTCATTTTAGGGCATGTACAGTTCCGTTCCTAACATTTGGGGAGATTCTCGGTGACTTCCTGTTCAGTAAACCAATATCAACAGACGGTGACCCATAAATGCCCCAAAATCAACAGGAAGTGACGAAAATGACCTGAAATGCCCACATTGGATGCCATTGACGGCAATAGACATCCGCTCCGTTTCAAGTAGGGAAGATTGCGTTGATTCGCTGCCACCCTCCCTCTTCAAATGGGTTGCATGCCTACTAGGGCGAAACACATTAAAGTTCATGGCAGAAGGATAAAATGAGCTTGCTTTTGTGTTTATTAGTTGTAATTTAGAATATTGCTGAAGGATTTCCTGACTTATGTATCAATTGTTGTACAGCTATTTCATGAAATAATCATTATCGTGCAGCTTGTATCGCTGATCGTTTCGTATCGTGAGGTACCCAGAGGCTCCCACCCCTAGATCTTGTAGCAAAATATAGTGAGCACCCCTTCTGTATAGTAATCAATAGGCCTGAATTATTATCACACATTTATATGACACTGGAATTCATTCAGGGAACAGAAAATGCATTAAAAAATTGGTATGGCTTTAATCCAATATTGATTCTAGGCTTATAGAGTCTACAACAGGCTATGGTGACCTAAAACTGCTAGTGACTCCATTTTGTTGTGTCCTAACCTGTAATAGTGACTTCATCGCCATCCCGGAGGAATGTTCTGGTTTCTCCTCCACCAAGATCAATGCTCTTGGATCCCCTCCATGATAGCTCCAACATGGAGCCAAAGCTCTCTGGATCCTTTAGGGACACAGATGATGTAGTGAAGGAATACATTTTCAAACAACCATGTCCAGGGTGACCCCCCAAAAAACAAGAACTTTTTAACAATTCCAAAAAAAACAATTGGAGAACAATATTTTATTTGTAGTAATTGAAACCTTAAAACATGCCATTTAAGAAACATTGATGACATTTTGTCTGTCTGTCAATACACAAAAATTCCCGTTTTTTTTTTTTTCAACAGTGGTCGACAGCAGATTTCAAGAATGCATTCAGCAGGGGGACATTTTTATTACGCTAACATTCTTTCTTTCACAGTGTATATGCAAAAATAGGCAGCATTCCCTTTCTCAGGTACCACTGAGGTACCACTTAAAGTGGAGTAGCACTCGCCAGCTGGCAACGTTTCATTAATTTTTTAAATTCAAAATAAGATACTACCATTTTCACTGTTGGATTACACACAGTTGATTGTAAACCATTCCAGTGAACAAAAACTCCCACATACAGTGGTATGAAAAAGTATCTGAACCTTTTGGAATTTGTCTCATTTCTGCATGAAATCACCATCAAATGTGATTTAATCTTTGTCAAAATCACACAAATGTAAAAACAGTGTCTACTTTAACTAAAACCACCAAAACATTCATAAATGTTCATATTTTAATGAGGATAGCATGCAAACAACGTCGGGGGGGGGGGGGGGGGGGGATAAGTAAGTGAACCCTCTGCCTAAGGAGACTTAAAGAGCAATTGAAACCAATTTTTACCAAACATTTTAAGTCAGGTGTGTGCCCAATCACGGATGAGTGGTTTAAAGCTGCCCTGGTAAGAATTGTCTTGATGAGAAGCATTGTCTGATGTGCATCATGGCACAATCGAAAGAGCTGTCTTAAAGTGATCCTCTAACTTAAATACATGTAGGCTCTAATAAACCACAATTGTTCTCTTGTACTAAAATATGTTGTTAGAAACACATAAAATGTTAAATCAATGGCAATATTTTATAATATTTAGTCCATATTTTTACCGTTAGTTGGCGCCATGGTTTGCGGGCTCGCAGTGATGACGTCATTGGTATCTTGCGTGTTCAACAATTGCTTATTGCTGCCAAAACTCGCGAAGTAAAATGCCACGATGTGCTGCTTTTGGATGCAATTTCCAGTCAAACGGAAACAAGGGGAGTGAAGTGAGTGGTCAAGGTGGAATTATTATTTTTACTGAATAAATGTGCACAAGTGGAAGCTTCTCCCCCTTTTTGGTTCCTGTATGCACGCATCCTACCCACCACGCGTTACAACTAGCGCCCGAACATTTTTCCTGGATAGTCAAGTAAGGGATCCGTCTATTTTCTGGATCCGACGGTCCCACCGCGTCTGCAATATTGGTTTCGGATCTGTCCCTTTTTTTGATTCGTTGGTCACACAGCGGCTTTTCGGATCAGTCTATTTTGTGGAATCGACGGCCTAATCGCGGCTGCGACATTGTCATGGTATCCATCTAATTCCTGGATCTTCGAGTGAGTAAAAAAACGCAGATTTGGATTACTATTGCTATCTTTTTTGTTGACTATTTTTCGTGGGAGTTTTCCCCAAATCATACTAAATATTTAAAGCACTATGGCACGCTACAGTGACTCTGACGTGGACCTTACAACAATGTTGGGAGTTCATCAGGGAACGCGTGTTTGCGTACTGCTGAGCTCCCGAGTGAAAAGTGGTCAAGGTGGAAATATTTTTTGTGAATAAATGTGCATAAGTGGAAGCTTCTCCCCTTTTTGGTACTTTTATACACGTATCCTAGCTACCGCGCGTTACAATGTACAAGACATGGATTACACAAGGTGTGCTCTTTGGCCTGTACTGTCTGTACTGTAAACACACGACAGCTCTGGATGCTAACAATCTACATAATTATATTGGGATAAGTTTGAAAACGCAATATGCTTACCTTGAATATCTGCTAATAAAACCAGACAGCATACACTCTGGCTCCCAACCAGACTTCCCAACAGGACTCTCTCGCATCACCAGTTTTGCCCAACTTTTGTCTTATCAGGTATTTGCTGCAGGCATTTTTCCCTGAAGCTCGTCTTGTGAAAGACCGACAATGCTGTCCTGCTCTTCACTTTTCAGATCTGGTTCAAATAGGAAGGGTAGAACTGACGATATGTTGGGAAAGCTAACGAGTGATGCGCTGGGATTTCCGCAACGGGACCAGTGACGTCAAGCACTGCGACGTAACAAGAATAGCGACCTATCACTTAAAATAATTTTACAAACTTTATTAAAACAAAAACTTTAAGAGGGGTTTTAATATCAAATTATTATAACTCATACTAACATGTATCTTTTAAGAATTACTTGTCTTAAAAACAGAGGATCCCTTTAAGACCTGCGATCAAGGATTGCTGGTTTGTATAAAGCTGGGAGAGGATACAAAACCATCTCTAAAAGTCTGGATGTTCATCAATCGACAGTCAGAGAAGTGGCCTACAAATGAAGAGAGTTTGGCACCGTCCCTTCTCTCCCAAGGAGTGGCCGTCCACCAAAGATGACGCCAAGAGTTCAGCGCAGAATACTCAGAGAGGTAAAAAAAACAACCCTAGAGTGTCGAAATTTTAAATGTGATGGTTCACTTAATTATTTTTTCCCCTTCTGCCATTGTTTGCATATTATCCTCATTAAAATATGAAAACCTATAAATGCTTGGGTAGTCTTAGTTAAAGCAGCCGCAGCATGTTTTTTCATCTGTGTGATTTTGACAAAGATTAGATCACATTTTAATGTGATTTCATGCAGAAAATCCAAAAGGTTCAGATACTTTTTCATTGCACTGTAATTCATACTCATCCGATTTACTGCTGTGTTACCACCTGTGTAGTAATAAAACACCTGAAGTGATTTTTCTGCGTACAATAGAGCTCTCATGTTTTAGCTTTGAGGGAAATGCTGTGAATACTTGGGTATAGGTGTTTGTTCTTTTCTTTAAATTAAATTTAAAAAAAAAAAAAAAAAAAAAATGTCCAAAAAAATGATGATGCACTGTGAATAGTTTTGGGATTCTCTGCATGACATATACATTTCAGAATTTAATGCAGCATTTACTTTACTTTCTGATACTCACAGGTCCACTAATAGTACCAGATGCCAGCAGGTCTCCAGGTCTGACGTTGCAGCCATTGATTGTGTGATGAGCAAGCTGCTGTTTCATTGTCCAGTACATGTACTAAAGACATGAAAGAGATGACGCAATAGCTGTAGTTTTAAAAGAACTGAACTTAATAAAAGTGAGCATGAAACAATTTTGGATGGGCTGGACTGGATTCAGTACTACTCAAATAATCACAATTATGCAGAGGTGGGTGGTAATGCGTTTCATTTACTCTGTTATATTTACTTGAGTATTTCACAAATATGTATGTCTAAGAGTATCTTTATGACAAAATACTTTTAAATTTTACGAGAGAAGATTTGTTAAGAAGAAACACAATTCTTTTTTTCCACTACTTTGGGCTACTGTAAATAATTCCTCTTAGATTTGATTTGATTTTTGCCAGCACAGTGACTCTGTCAGTTTCACCAATGAGACATCGAAACAATAATTACATGACTCCAATGTACTAATCAGACGTAACAATCCCAATACCAATGACCACACAAGAACTTCGGAAGTCTTATGATCACACCAACCTGTTTTTATCACGTGGCGTCTTTAAAGCACCGTAAAAAATAAACTATTTCACCTACAGTCCTGGGGTCAACATTACTCAAAAGTGCAGATTTCAACCTCTCTACCAGATTTTATTTGGCGCCGATTGACCACGGAAAACCGGAGATTTGATCGTTTATTTTCATGGGAGGAAATATGCTTTCTCCACAAGTGGCCACTCATACTCTTTGGATGGGTGATGTTTCGTCACTGTAGATTTTTGTAGTCGGAATTTGATGACTTCTTGTATATTTTTTAGGCCTTATGTGGTCTTATAATAGTATATACATATATACTAGTATATACGTAGTACAGTATAATTATAACAATTCATGTAGGCAACGTTGTGCTAAAAAAGGAAAATATATAATTGTTTAAAAAAACAAAAATTAGTTATCTAACACAATATTCTTACTTTGAAATTTGATTTGCAGATGATTGTAGATTCTTTCATAAGCCGTCCTAAAAAAAAAAAAAAAAAAAAAAGATCATAAACTAAACAATTTTTTATAACACAAAAATATATTAAAATACACAAACCTTTAACACCATGCATAATCTAATATATAATATGTAATACCATGTTCTCTCGATTAAATCTGTAATAGCTGATAAACAACCTTGGCCTACGTTTGTTTTGTTTTTATTCCTGATCTTAAAATCGCTCAGCCTCGTGGGACGTTACCTACAAAAATTTAAACGGGGTAAAAAAAACGTTTGTTTCTTCCTTACCTTTCAGTGATACAAATAGATTAATGTCAAAAGTGTAGGGATCCACATGTCGGAGGTAGGGGAGGGGCTGTGGATCCTGCAAGAAGTGGAAACACAGAAACAAAATGACAAAATAAGAGAATATGAGAATAATTCAAAAAAACAAACCTGCCTCAAATATTACAGGTTTAGCCTTAGCAAAGGCCAAGCCATATAATTCTATTCAAAGTATTCTGTCAAATGCTGAAATGATATAAAGCAGTGGTCCCCAACCACCTGTCTGCGAGCCACTCTACACCGGTCCGTAAGAAAAAAAAAGTATTTTTGTTTTCAATCCCTCGCACAGACATAAAGAGCTCACTCAAGAGCCAAATGTGCGCTGCACCTCAGGGTCGCCAGATCAGTCTCAAAGTAAGTCTTCAGCCCAATCACAATGCAAATATTACCCGCCCTGTTCGGCAAGAACCCACCCAATCTGTCAACACTGCTGCACCTACACACTCACAGTGCATGTGCTCTTTACACATCCAATATGGCGATGCACTGTGAGTACGTTTCAGAAACTCCAACGGCGCTTGGTGTTATAGGTAGGAATGCACCGATCCACATTTTTTCCACTTCCGATCCGATCCCAATATCTGAATCTTAATATCTGCCCATACCAATACCATTCCAATACCAGTTTTTCATGTACAGTGGTACCTCGACATACGATCGCTTCAGCACATGATCTTTTCTACATCCGACTTAAAATTTGACTCACCATTTGTTTCTACATCGGACGACATGCTCGAAATACGACGATCTACAGTCTTATTGTGACACTTTCAAATGAAGTGTTACCAAATACTAGAGGTGTGCAAAATTTCCGATTCTTAGATTATTCGCGATTCGGCCGTGGAAGATTCGAGAACGATTCACAAACATCCAAATTCCGATTATTGAAATATGCGAAGTAAAGCGGAAGTACACAACACTCAGCGCGCCGCGCGGTCTTCGGGACAGAACGGAGCGAGAGTAGCTAAACATCATGCTTCCCATTACCCGGCCCCTCGGGTAATGCCAATGCTCAACTCACAGCTCTAGCTCAACTCATGCAACGAGATAAACACAACAACATACCTGACTGCTGCCGAAAAGCTGTACATCCATATAATGTTACGGTGGATATCATTTATATAGGACTAGATGCAATATAGATTTGGTAGTGTTAGCAGCACATCTACAAAAAGCTAGATGCGGACGTTATAAACGGCCGCCATCTTAAAGCAGTACACTTCCCTGCAAGGCTGTTGTAGCGAACCTTCCAAGCAGACCTAATTAACTTTTTATCTAAAATGCTCCTAAATCGGTAAAATATTGACTTGAATCTATCTTTAAAATAGTTTTAAAACTTTCACAGGTTGAAAGTAGACAAAAGGGAAATTATGGAATAACGGGAGCAATTTTAACAAATTTAACAGTTGATTCACAACATTAAATTAATTGAATGTAGTTTAAAGCTGGAGTTTTTTATTTAATGTTATTTTTGTATATTTGTTTACTGCTATATGTTAACTTGATACTGAAATAGTAGTGTGGTTTAGCCTGAGAGTATTTTTGAACAATTTTGGAACTAATGTACAAAACATTGAAAAAAAAAAAAAAAAAAAAAAAAAAAAAAAAAAAAAGGAGGGGGGTGCATCAATAATCGTTTTATAATCGAATCGGAGCCTCTGAATCGTAATCGAATCGTTAGGTGCCCAGAGATTACCAGCTCTAACACTTACCATTGACAGCAAGATAGATATGATAGAAAAATATGAGCGTGGGGTGCGCATCTGTGACATGGCTCAACAATACGGCCGTAGACGGTCTATGATCTCGGCAATGACCGTTCGCCAGTCTTTATAAGTTAAGGTGACAATTATTATTGTGATAACATAGCCATAGAAATCACCACCTCCACCATGTTTCTAATCATTTGTTCCATCAACTTGTTCAATACAACACGCGTAGTGTCCCACGCAGCAGGTAAACAAAGTGAAAGTAAAAAGGCTCACTGTCAACTCAGCCACGCGATGTGTTCAGGTACACCGTGCAAACACATTCGCCACATTAGAACCCAATTCGTTACATTATTACAGCCAGGTATTATTATCATTATTATTATTATTACTACTATTATACTATTATTCTGATTTTTATTTGTAATTTATTTCACCCGAGTGTTTAAATGCTGACGAGCTGGTTGCTTCTTTTAATACTGTTTGCTTACGAACACTGGACACGATCGCTCCCCTAAAAAATCGGCACGTCAAACCAGCACGGGAGCCCTGGCTTAATGACGTCACTCGCGCCGCCAGACAAGAGTGCAGGAGAGCGGAGCGCGCTTGGAAAAAAGACAACCTGCACCTTTCCTGGGAGATTTTAAAAGACTGCTTTGTAAAATATCAGAAGACTGTGAAAGCTGGGAAGCATAAGTACCTCTTGCAAATTATTGCTAGTAGTAATAATCCCTGTGCTCTCTTCAAAACTATCAATTCTGTCCTCGATGCTCCAGTTTCCCTAGATCCTGATGCATCGAATGAAAAATGTGAATGCTTTCTTCAATTTTTTATTGACAGTTGCTACAACTAGAGCCTGTATAGACCCTACTCACATGACGTCACAACCACGCCTCCGCGCCATGTTGTCCGTCTACTCGTCATGTTAACGCATTACCGCTTCGTAAATTCCTCCTATTATGGCGTGTTTTTCTGCTCGTTAACATTAATAATCATAATGGTGAAGGCGTGTGTGGCGGTTGGTTGCAGTAACAGAGAAGATAGACGGAGAGACTTGAAGTTCTACCGTATTCCGAGAGACCCGGAGAGGAGAGCGAGATGGACTGCTGCAATTCGACGAGAAAACTGGGCTCCAAACGATTACCACAGATTATGTAGTAGTCATTTTATATCTGGTAAGATGCATTTAATATATATTTAGAGGGTTTTGGGCTGACAACCACAATTAAGATCATTGCGAGGCTAATCGCCGACAACATACAGTTTCAAATTCAAGATGCTTATTTCTTCCATCATCATTACATTTTGAATAATATTTAGCTGATACCAAGTGAAAGAAGCTGGCCTCGTCTACGGATCATCAGTTAAACCGGTGTGTCCAAATCTTTTGCAAAGGGGGCCAGATTTGGTGTGGTAAAAATGCGGCGGGCTACCTTGACTGATTCACATAGAACAATATATTTAAACAAATTTTAGCAAGCCCTTCTGTGTGTCACATTTACTTTATTTATTTTTTTTTCATTAATTCATAATTTCAACAATCTCGCCTTTGTGGCGTTCTCTTTCGACACTCGGGCTCTTGCGAAATACTGCTGCTGTGAAATTAAACTAGCTTCTAGTTGCTATAATTTCTCGCTGCGTATCTTCCCTGTAATGTTGTACATGTCAGCGTGTCTTGTTCGGTAATATTATCGCGTCACATCGAACTCTTTAAAAACAGCGACTGTCTCTTTGCAAATGAGGCAGACACCGTTGTTGCGTGTTTTATTGAAGAAATAGTCCAATATCCACCTATCCTTGAAGCATCGGCCATCGCAGTCAACTTTTTTTTTTATTGATTGTCGCCATTTTAGAAAATTGGAAGTAAAGGGTCACACGTGGTAATGTTGCTTAGAGTGCTGCTCTTAAAGTTTTTCAAACTTTCGTGAGAATAGGTTGATTTTGTGTGGACAAGATAGTTGTAGATATCAGGGTAGCAGATGTCAGGCAGAGAGGGCGAAGACAGCGGGTCGAAAAATATCGATTTATGCATCAAATATGGATCTGGCGAATGGATAGACTGAAGCTTTTCCACATAACGCCTTTTATGCAACGCATCCAATGAGTTTACAGCGTCTGAAAGCACCGGGGCTTCCATGAATTGCTCTATAAACTGAACGACTAATTGAAACCATTGAAAATAGGGCTAAACAGAGACGGACAAAATGGCGGCCGGATACAGCGACACGTCATTCTGTGACGTTGGTGAGTAGGGTCTATATCACCATTTTGCAATGATCCTTCTCTTCCCATGCACTGTTCATCTGTTTTTGCTCAGTTTAAGCAAGTTTCTTCTTCTTTTGTCAAAGACATTGTTAGTAATATAAAACCCTCAGGTTCCCCCTCCGATGTAATTCCCCCTCGCTTATTTAAAGAGGTTTTTGACATCACTAGCCCACATGTCTTAAAAATTATTATCTGTAGTCTCCTTACTGGCACAATGCAATGTGACTTTAAGCAGGCAGTAGTACAATCTTTATGGAAGAAAAGAGGCCTAGACTCCACCCTTTGTTCAAATTTTAGGCCCATTTCTAATCTTCCATATAGTTCTAAAATACTAGAAAAGGTTATCTATAGTCAGCTGCTACCATTCCTTGAAGAAAACCAGATTTCGGAACCATTCCAGTCTGGTTTTAAATCCCTCCACAGCACTGAGTCGGCACTTTTAAGAGTATCAAATGATGTACTTTTGGCTACAGACTCTGGCAAGTTTGTTGTTTTAGTTCTTTTAGATTTATCTGCAGCATTGCTCTTGAATGGTTCAAGTCGTACCTAAGTGAACGGAGTTTTTATGTAAAAATGGGCAATTTCATGTCTAAAAAGGCATCGCTTCCACATGGGGTTCCCCAGAGATCTGTTCTCGGCCCTCTTTTATTTTCGCTTTATTTATTGCCGCCTGGTTCTGTTTTTAGGAGACATGGTGTTTTATTTCATTTGTATGCTGATGACTGTCACATCTCTTTTCCAATGGCACAAAATGGCACTTTCTGTCAACTCATTGAATGCCTCAACGACATAAAGTGGTGGCTTTCACTGAATTTTTTAGGTTTGAATGACAGCAAGACTGAAGTCATGGTGTTCAGACCAAGTAGCCAGGCCTCCCTGAATGTTGACCTCAGTTCATTGTCTCCGTTTCTTAAGAACTATGTCAAAAATCTAGGGGTTCAATTTGATTCTGATTTTAAATTTGAGAAGCCGATTTCTTGTGTTGTACGGGACTGTTTTTATCAGCTTCGCCAGATTGCTAAGGTGAAATCTATTGTCTCACGCTCTAATTTGGAGAAAATGATCCATGCTTTTGTCATAACTCGGCTGAATTATGGTAATTCTTTGTATGCAGGCGTTGGTCAGGCTGCACTGGCCCGTCTGCAACTTGTGCAAAACTCTGCTGCTCGACTCCTAACTAAAACCCGCAGGCGCTAATATATCACCCCGATTTTAGCATCACTTCACTGGCTCCCAGTACATTACCAAATACATTTTAAGATATTAGTATTTGTTTTTAAATGTTTGAATAATCTTGCGCCGCCATATCTGTCAGAACTGCTTCAGCCTTACAGTCCAACCAGAACCCTCAGATCAGCTGACCACCTGCTTCTAGAAGTCCCAAGATCAAGGCTGAACCTTAGGGGTGACCGTGCATTTGCGGTGATGGCGCCCAGACTGTGGAACCAATTACCACTTACTATTACACAGGCCCCTTCACTTACGGATTTTAAATCACGCCTTAAAACATTTTATTTTTCTTCAGATTTTAATGTGCAATGACTGTTTGATTATTTTATTTTTATGAGTTTGTTTTATCTTTGAAAGTTAACTTATTTTTATGAGTTTGTTTTATCTTTGAAAGTTAACTTATTTTGCTGTTTTATGGTGTGTAAAGCACTTTGGACTTCTTGGCGGATTTTTAAAATGTGCTATACAAATAGAGTTGATTGATTGATTGATTGATTGATTGATTGATTGATTGATTGATTGATTGATTGACTGATTGATTGATTTGTTTTGCTCTGTGTCATTGCTATTTGCAATAGTACCAGCAGTATTTATTAAAGGGATCCTCCATCTTTAAGACAAGTATGTCTGAAAAGATAAATGTTAGTATGAGTGTTAATAATTTGATATAAAAACCCCTCTTAATGTTTTCATTTTAATAAAGTTTGTAAAATGATTTTAAGTGATATCTCGCCATTCTTGTTACGTCGCAGTGCGTGACGTCACCGGGCTCCTTGCCGAAATTCCAGCGTGTCACTCGTTAGCATTCCCAACATGTCGCCGGTTCTGCCGATCTTATTTGAACCAGATCTGAAAAGTGAACAGCAGGACAGCACTGTCGGTCGTTCACAAGACGAGCAGCAGGGCAAAATGCGGTGCAGCAAATGCCTGATAAGACAAAAGTTGGGCAAAACAGGTGACGCACTCCGGCAAATGCGTCTCAATGACAACGGAGCGAGAGAGTGTATGCTGTTGAGAACTCCGGTTTTTGTCAGCAGATCTTCAAGGTGAGGTATTGCGTGATCAAACTTATTCCAGTATAATTATGTAGATTATTACCATCCAGAGCTGTCGTTTGCTTTACATACTGTACAGGTCAAGTTTGAACACACCTTGTCATTCGTGCATTTTTATTTTCATGACTATTGACATTATAAACTCTCACTGAAGGTAATAAAACTACGAATGCACACGTGCAATAGTCAGGATTGGAGTTGTGTCGTGGCTGTCCTCATTAAATTCGTCATCTGGATCGAGTGTCCTCCTTGCCTTGTACATCCAACTCACGTTTAGCTACGTAAGGGTGGTCCATATTAATAGCACGGCCAGAGTGTTTTGTCTGTGGCTACTTTATTGCGCGCATTTCACTCGATATCCAAGGCACGTTGAGGCTTTTTGTGAGGGAAAATAGTTGGAACAGCATTTGGTTTTAGTCTGCACCTATATCCAGCCGCTCCGGTGAGCTCTTTATAAGTTGCCGTCGACTAAAAGCCTCGAACGCGGTAGGAGAAAGATGGCGAGAACAAAGCCTTGGGTTCTTGGGAAGTTATGCCAGTCTGCGGCATTTTTCCAAACCTTTCTCCTCTTCTTGTCAACGGGAAATATGTGGAGTCTCACGTCACTCCCCTTGTTTCCATTTGACTGGAAATTGCATCCAAAAGCAGCACATCGTGGCATTTTACTTCGCGAGTGTAGGCAGCAATACGCAATTGTTGTACACGCTACACATTTGGAAACATCCCATTTACGTCATCACTCCGAGCCCGCAAAACATGGCGCCAACTATTGGTCACAATATATGTACTAAATATTATAAAGTATTGCCATTGACTTAACATTTTATGTGTTTCTAACAACATATTTTAGTACAAGAGAACAATTGTGGTTTATTAGAGCCTACGTGTATTTAAGGTAGAGGATCCCTTTAAGGATTTAGTGTAGCTTTTCGGGCTGTGGAACGAATCAATGGAATTGTAATGTATCCTTATGGGAAAATCCTGTTCGACATACGACCA